>NC_132924.1:81349169-81949169 GCF_047675955.1 Chlorocebus sabaeus | reverse complement strand
TGGGAGAGTTTTAATGTGCCCTTTCTTGTTTATGTAGATGTATTTACAAATTCAACTATTCAATGATGTTTGTTAAAACGAACATCTCAACCAGCAGCTGCCAAAACCATCTCTGAAACTCAAAGGTCTTTTTCTGTAGCCTACACCTTGGACAATATGCTTTCTCTTTGGTTAATAAGAGAAATCACCTGAAGTTAGAATTCTACAGATAATACAATTTTACAATAGAAAATATCACCCTAGTACTGACATCTAGCTGGTGAGGAAGGAAATAAGATATTTGCAGGCTTGTATTTCTTCACTCTGTGAACAAATGTGCATTGAAAACCAGTGACTATGTGGTAAGCACTGTGTACAGCAACCTCCCCCCATACATAGTTTCTCCTTCTGTGGTTCCAGGTACACACATTCAACCACGATCTGAAAATATTAAATTTAAATTCCAGAAATAGCAATTCATATGTTTCAAATTGCACACCATTCTGAGTGGCGTGATGAAATCTCATGCGACCCAACTCCATCTGCTCAAGATGTGAATCATCCCTTTGCCCAGGAGATCCATGCTGTCTACATCACCTCCCACTAGTCACTTAGTAGCCATTTAGATGATCAGCTCAACTATGGTTGTATCACCATCCTTGTGTTCAAAGAACACTTGTTTTATTTCACAGCAGCCACAAAATGCAAGAGTAGTGATGCTGGCGATTTGACTATGCCAAAGAGAATCTGTCAAGTGCTTTCTATAAGTGAAGAGGTAAAAGTTCTCAACTTAATAAAGAAAGCAAAAAAATTGTATGCTGAGGTTGCTAAGATCCATGATAGGAATGAATCTTCTATCTGTGAAATTGTGAAGAAGGAAAAAGAAATGTGTGCTAGTTTTGCTGTCACACTCCAAAATGCAAAAGTTATGGCCAGAGTGCATGATAAGTGCTGAATTAAAATGGAAAAGGCATTAAATGTATGGGTGTAAGACATGAACAGAAATGTGTTCCACCTGATGGCAATCAGTTTCAGGCACCCACTGGGGGTCTTGGAAATATTCCTCCAAAATAAGGAGGACTACTGTGTACAAAGATAAATAAAAACATTTTCCCTATTTTCTTGTAACAGCCTAGTAAAGAAAATTTACAAATATAAATAATGAAAATATAATGTAAAAATTGACTAATAGATATCGGCATGTTATAAAGGCATAGAGAAGTATCTGTCTCTGCAGAATTTGGGGAAAGGAGTCACAGAGAAAATATTTGAGGTAGTCATGAAGACAGAGAGGGTGCTTATGGGAAATGAGGGGGTGGTCAGCCAGAAATAAGGAAGGATGTGCACAAAGTCACATGAACCTGAAAGTGGACTGGTATGTTGCTCAGCGTGACTAAATCATGAAAGCATTGAGCCATGATAATATGAAAATCACATTTAATAGGATATTGCATATTTGGGCCTTATCCTGGGGTAAAGAAATGCTAAAAGGTATTTTAAATCAGAAGGGAATATGATCAAATTTACATTTTAGAATGCTAACTCTGGAAAGATTGTAGAATGTGGATTGGCATTTAATGGAGATAGCACACAAAAGCAGACATATTGAGAAAAAGTACAGTTATTACTTGAAAAACATTTAGGATATAAGTTCTATTTTTTTTTTTTTTTTTATGAGACAGAGTCTTGCTCTGTCTCTGTCACCCAGACTGGAGTGCAATGGTGCCATCTCGGCTCACTGCAACCTCCGTCTCCCAAGTTCACGCCATTCTCCTGCATCAGCCTCCCGAGTAGCTGGGACTACAGGTGCCCGCCACCACGCCTGGCTTTTTTTTTGGGGGGGGGGTATTTTTAGTACAGATGGGTTTTACCATGTTAGCCAGGGTGGTCTTGATCTTCTGACCTCGTGATCCACCCACCTTGGCCTCTCAAAGTGCTGAGAGCCACTGCACTCAGTCTAGGATATAACTTCAAAGGCTATGTGGCCTTTGAAGGATTCTCCAGAGAAATAGATTAATCAGGATTCTCCAGAGAAATAGAACCAATAGGATATATAGATATGTAAGAGAAGACTTAGGGGAACTGGCTCTCGCAATTATAGAGGCTGAGAAGTCCCATGGTAGGCCACCTACAAGCTGGAGGCCACCTAGAATGCCAGTAGCATGGCTGATATGATTTGGCTCTGTGTCCTCACACAAATTTCATGTTGAATTGTAATTCCCAGTGTTAAGGGAAGGATCTGAGGGGAGGTGATTGGATCATGGGGGTTTCCCCCTTGCTCTTCTCGCAGTAGTGAGTTCCCACAAGATTTGATGGTTTAAAAGTGTGTGGCACTTTCCTCTTGGCTCTCTCTCCCTCCTGCTCTGCCATGATAAGACCTGCTTCCTTCACCTTCCACCATGATTGTAAGTTGCCTGAGGCCTCCAGCCATGCTTCCAGTACAGCCTGCAGAATTGTGAGTCCATTAAACCTCTTTTCTTCATAAATTACCCAGCCTCAGGTAGTTCTTTACAGCAGTGTGAGAACAGACCAATAAAATAGCCCAGTTCAAGTCCAAAATCCTCAGAACCAGGTGGTGAAACTCAGAATGATTGTGTAACTCTCAGTCCAAGGACAAAGGCCTGAGAACCCAAGCCATAGGGGCCTCAGGAGGGAGTTGATGTAAGTCCTGGAGTTCAAAAGCCACAGAGCCTAGGGTTCTGAAGTCCAAAGACAGGAGAAAAAGAAATGTGCATCCCAGCTCCAGAAGAGAAAGAAACTCACTTTTTTGTTACATCTGGGCCCACAACTGATTGGATGGTGCCCACCTACATTGGAGGTCATCTTCTTCACTCAGTCCACTGCCTCACAGGCCAGTCTCCTCTGGAAACACTGTCAAGATACACACAGTAATAATCCTTTACTAGTTCTCTAGGTAATCCAGTCAAGTTGACACCTAAAATTAACCATCACAGTGGCTGAATGGGTTTAGAAGATAATAGGATGGTGCTCAGAATGAATACCAGTAAACTGTAATAGTGTCATTAATAGGGTGTAGGCTTTGAGGAAGGAGAAAATATTTGGAGGTCATTAGAGGTATCTCTGTGCTATTCCAGGTAGCAGTAAAATAAACAAGTCTGGAGCCTAGGAGAGAGTTCTGAGTGAGAAAGATATTTGAGGATCATTATCATACAGTAGAAATTATGCAAATAATATAATTTCCATGGAAAGAAACCATGCAGTGTAAGAAAATCTGTAAACAGTGAATGAGGGAGGAGTAAATACAGGTAAGAAACTGGAAAGATTGACTGTGAAGAAGTGGAGTATTATCTCCTTTTGGGTGCCCCCCAAAATGCCTTTATATCCTTAGAACCTAGCATGATAAACAGCACATAGCAGAATTTACTAGGCTGTGAAATCCTACGGAAAATGAATTATATGTTATTTATCACTTTATCCTTAAGATACAGTTAGTGTCTGGTTCTCAATTAACTAACAAATGAAAGAGGGGTGGGGAGAGAGAAACAAAGATTATGGGGTTTGGGAAAGTAGTACTGCTAGAAGGAAAAAATCGGGCAGAAGAGATATTATTTAGAATGGGAAAGAGAACAGAACAAGTTACAAATTTATGGGGCATGAGTCTGATATGAATAAATGATTCATATGAAATGAAATTATTCATACTAATATGAATAAGTGATTGAATAAACAAAAAATGTGGGAGAAGAGATAAATCTTTCTTACAGAAATATTCCAAATCATATATGGAAATGCTCTTCTTCCCTTGAGTGTAAGCTGGACTTCATCATTCTCTTTGAAACAATCGAGGATAGAAAGTGGAAAATAGTAACTTTACAGCAGAGAAACCTGGCAAACACTACTTTAACTATGTGATTAATGCTAACATAAGCAGTGATGCCACATTGATCTCATGTACCTCCTGGTATAACATGATGATGTCACTTTATCTCTGTGGTGTTTGTTTTTCCCAAAAGTTCATAACCTTGAGTTATGATACTACCACCAGACAAATGCAAATTGAGGAGCATTCTATAAAATAACTAACCATTACTCCTCAAAACTATAAAGACAGTGAAAAACAAAGAAAGACTGAGAAACTATCACATATCACAAATGGCTAAAGAGACATGACGACTAAACGCAATGTGGTATCCCTTTAGATTGGATCCTGGAACACAAAAAGGACATTAGTGTAAAAGCTAGGGAAATCCAAATAAGGACAAGAGTTTAGTTAACAGCAATATACCAAGGATGGTTCCTTAGTTTTGACACATGTATCTGGTAATATAAGATGTAAATATTAAAGGAAACTGAGTGACGGGCTGTGCTGGTTTCCTAGGTCTGCCATAACAAATTCCTACAAACTGAAAACCACAGCACATTTTCTCATAGTTCTGGAGGCCAGAAGTCTGGAATCAAGGTATGAGCAGGGCTATTTCCTTCTGGAGGCTCTGAGGGAGAAGCCATTTCATGCCTTTGACATAGCTTTTGGTGGTTGCTAAAAATCTTTGGTGTTTCTTGGTTTGTAACCGCACTTCAATCTCACAAAACCTTCTTCAAGACTTCTCCTCCCGCCCCCACATCCCATGTGTGTGTCTTTTCCTTTTCGGTCTCTTATAAGGACATTCATCATTGGATTTAGCCTTCTCCCTAGTATCAAGATGATCCCATCTTGAAATCTTTAATTTTATCTTCAAAGACCCTATTTCCAATTACGGTCACATTCACAGGTACCAAACTTTTGAGTTACTATACAACCCACCATAGGGATACTTGGGAAATCTCTGCACAGTCCTTGTAACTTTTCTGAAACTAACAAATTATATCAGAACAAAAATTTATTTATAAAGAGGGAGGGGACAGTGGTTAAGTGGAATCAGTACAATGGAGGTGTAGCCTTAGATATTTAAAAAGATACTTCCTTAGTGACAAAAGGAAAGAAGGGAATAACAGGATGAATATAGATGTTTGTAGGCATTTAGGAGAGATATCAAGATTATGTGTGGCAAAAGAATCTCATTCTCTCTAAATGGGAGGCAGGACTTTAAAAGAAAACAAAAAGTGTTTGGAGACATATACTGGGACCTCTGAGGAAAGGTATACAAGTATTGGAAAGTAGGAAGCAGTAGTTCTCAGAAACAGCACTGATAAGCCTTGAGGTCAGTTAAGGTCACAAACCATGAGCAAGCAACAGTCCCAGTTCAGTGTGGTCGTTTACACTAGCAGCCCTCTGCAGCTTAGGCAGAATACAGTGACAGATAAGCAGGCTGGTGAGAACAAGCTGAAATGTTTGATCTAGAATACAGGCTAGGCAGGAAAGCAAGTGAGTAAAGACTGTCAGTGTCAGAGCAGTCCTCTCAAACATGTATGTGCATATGAAGCATTGGGGGACCTTATTAAATTGCAGACAAGGTGGGGAGAGGGGTCAGAGAATCCTACATTTCCAACAAGCTCCCAGGTAAGGCTGACACTCCTACTGCTGGTCCACAGAACTCATTTTGAGTAGTAAGAACTCAAAGAACTTAGAGATCTCCAGGAAGTCCAAATGCAGTCTAAGAAAGGCACAGAACTGCAGAAAGAAATGAAACTGTGGAAATTCAAGAGCTCATATTTCTGAAATGGACTAGTGTTCGAGGATGATAAGGTTTAGGTAGTTGCCATAGGCATGACTGCCTGAAGTCAAGTAGCAAAGAACCTCGTTTGAAGAACAGATAGAGTGTTAGGTGGGTCCTCTCTGGAGACACTGAGGCTATGTGGGATGAGGATAATTTGAGTCGAGAGGAAAACTTAACTGAGTATTAATTTCTTTAATGCATCTGGAAAAGAGAGACCTTGAGACTACTGAAGGATGATATAACCTGGGGAGACTGAAAGGCAGGTAGATGTCTGTTCATGTTTTGGAAGAAAACCATGTGGAAAAAACAATGGATACCTGGAGTTAGTGATTGACCCAGGAGACACAGGGAAGTGGTAGAGAGGTTCCTGACTAAAGATTTGGAGGAAAGCTTTCCAAATAAGTTTCATTAGCAGCCTGAATTTACTAACAAATTCCAATTTAAAAAGAAGGTAGTCAGCAAAGGCAATGATTGTAAAGAAAATTGAGGCTGCAGCATGAACTTTTGCAAGGATGCAGAAGGTTGGAGTGAGACTGTGAGCATGAAAGAAAGAGAAACCATTTTGTGGCACTCGCCCTTCAGATGAGGACTGGGAAAGCCGAATGGAAGAAGTAGAGTTGAGAGCTAGAAAGGAGAGCCGTAAGTGAAGTCAACATACTCCTGTGACTCAGGAAAAGTCACTAAACAAAAAATTACTTCTCTCAGGAAACACAATTTCTAGTTGTGCACAAGTATGAAAACAAGAAACAGCAAGAGCACTTCTTTGACAATCTTTTCGTCCGCAGAAAGATGGTATCTGTTCAGCAGCAGCGGATTGAGGACTTTACAGTAGTGCGATTATCAGATTTATTTTAAATTCTGATACATAAAAATGTAGGGTTTTTTTACCTCCTGCTGTTGATTCTCATGGAAACTATACTTATCGCACTTTTGGGAAATGCAGCCCAGGGCTCTGCAATGACTGACAGGAGTGCTAACACTGGATGTAATCCAGGATGGCGGATTAGAGAAGAGACCTTTACAGTTCCCTTGCATTCTAATTAGCTGACAGTCATGAAAGATGTAAGCTCCAGACATTGACATTGTCACTTCAGGCAAGGACAAAAGTCATCTAATTTATATTAATATGAGAAAAGTTTAAGTCTGCCCATTTAAAATGGGAGAGTTTAGGCAAACTTTCATTAGCTTCTCTGGCTGACAAATGAAATGATGCAAGACTGTAAAAGACACATCATTTTTCTATAAATTAATAGAGATTGGAAATCATCTTATGGTAAATCACCTCTTTTATCAACAGAAATATCTCCGAACTGGAACAAAAATGGGAATATTTCATTGTCTTAAAAATCTTATTCTTGTCATTTTTAAAGCTATTTACATTATTGTCTAGCTCATGAATTAACATTAGGAGAAAATACATTTGTGGATATTTGTGAAATTTGGAGATAAAAGTGAAGATGTTTGTATCCTTAAATATATGCATTTATTTTTAGTGTTTTATTCTCCCTTATATTAGTAGTTTTTAAACTATAATACTATATGTAACATATATTTTACTATAATATGCAATAGTACACATTACATAGTTAACGTAGTATACTTATAGTTTTAAACTCTTCAATTCAATCTCCCTTAATTTTATTGTAGTTTTGCCTACAGTGATCTAAAGACATAAGATCAAGGCTTATATTTCATTATTAAGATAAATCTTACAGCTTTTAAAAAAAAAAAAAAAGCACAGTACTTTTACCATGTTCATGGGTTAGAATAAAGTATTGCAAGAAGGTTTCTCCATAATTTAGGAAACATTTACATTCCCTAGAATTTCATTGATTGATCTGGTTAAAAAGCAAATCAACAATTGTTGTACTTTCCAAAAGAACTCAAATGCAACTTGTTTTCTAACCAATGAGTCTTGGACTCAGACATAAAACCATTATTGACCTTTACTGTGTCCCAGAAAGTGTGTTAAATATTTGATTTACAAAAGGGATAAAACACAACTCCTATTCTTAGAGAGTCTACAGCTTAAAGATGAGAATATGTAGGAATTATGAAGATCATTGCCCATATGGCAGGATATGATTAAATGAGAGACACTGATCTGATTTCTATTACTGAACTTTCAAACTATGTTTCCTTAAAGTATTTTCTCTCTAGAATCACTACCAAATATTTTGTCCTACACAAAGACCCAGTTCACTCTAGGATGAATTACTGAGGCCTACCACTGTCAACATCTCAGTCATAAGCCATTTCTTTTAGAATCTGGCACACAGTAGGGACTCAACAAATGATGAATGAGTGACTCAAGGAATGTTGAGAGAAAATGCAAAATATAAACTATTCCTCAGGTACTTCTTCTTCATCTGAAAACATGCACAGTTTAAGTACAGATTAAATTAATTCAAATTAAATGAAATTAATTTCATCACTGTCTCTTAAAACAGAGAGAAAATGCCCAACTAAATTATCCTGGCAAATTTCCTTCAGAAGCAGTAATATTTTCTCCATTAATTATTCATTTTATTCATATAAATGTCTATAAAGTGGTGTTAGAATAATTTTCTCAGTAATGTTATCTTTGATGTATGCCTTCCTCATGTTTTTCACTAATTATCTTATTTTTTACAGTAACTATTTTCAAGAAAGTGGAAGCAACTTGTAGTGTCCTACATCAATTGATGAGTGACATTAATCCTCAATATTTCCCTCCTATAGACAAAACTTGCTCTTTAATCTCTCTCTGTTCTCAAAGGATGTTGCTCTTTTCCTTGACAATCTTCTTCAAATAATAATGCCATGTGCTAAGCCAACCCTTACCATAAAAATCCATTTCTTCATTCAGGTTATTTCTGCTAATTTGGAATTATTATCTTTAATTCTTTTCTCCATTTTAACATCACTTTTTAAAACCTGATACTGTAGAGTAGTAAGAATAAGTTACGAAAAATTATAAAAAATATTTGATAGTCCAATTTAGTGATATTTTTACCTGCTTTTTTTTCTCCCATGCACTTGTTCTCAGTTTAAAGCCTAGGTAAGCATGCTGTCTATTTCTATGCCTGCCAGAAGGCAGCTACAAAAGTAAATTTCAAGCAACAACTGAAAAAAGGTAACAAAAGGCATAATACATATTAATAAATCTGAAAATATTCAACCGACAGCCTATTATTATTCTTCACATCAAAGAAAACACAGGGACTGAGTCTCAGAAGCAAAAATGAGGGGAAAAATATAACAACAGAACTTGGAAATTAGATGAAACATCAGAAGGCTGAAAGGAGTTCAGGAAAAGAAGTCAAAATATCCAGAAGGAAGTAGAAGAAATGAGAATGACAAAACTTATAAATATGCTATAGTACTAGGCAATTGGTAGCTATACTGATGCAGAATTCACATGATTTTTTTTTCTTTTTTTTTTTTTTTTTTAGACAGAGTCTAGCTCTGTTGCCCAGGCTGGAGTGCAGTGGCACAATCTCAGCTCACTGCAACCTCTGCCTCCCGGGTTCAAGCAATTCTCCTGCCTCAGCCTCCTGAGTAGCTGAGATTACAGGCATGTGCCACCATGCCCAGGTAATTTTTGCACTTTTAATAGAGACAAGGTTTCACCACATTGGGCAGGCTAATCTCAAACTCCTGACCTCAGGTGATCTGCCCATCTTGGCCTTCCAAAGTGCTGGGATTATAGGCATGAACCACTATGCCTGGACCACATTATTTTATAATAAGTTCTTCTTTACTTCAAAAAAAATTAATTCCTTTAGGCTTCACCTCTTCAATTTAATGCATTTAGTACTTTTAATGTGAATTAACTTAATAACTAGTTATTCATGTAGTCATTCATCAGAAGTAAAATATCCTAAGTGGTTAAAAAGAAATGCAACTGACTTCTAGAAAATTTTATTCCAGTGGACCACGCTCTCTATGAGGAAAAAAAACAATCATCAAATCACGTAGATCGTGGAACTTCCTAATGTTCTGGTTTCTTTCCCATTATAATGTCCAACTATTTTATCTTTGTTATCATTTCTTCAGATTTCAGGCAAGATCTAAAACACAAGTCACACACAAAATGTTACAAGAAAGCATGAGCAAGATACTACACAACTTGTTACTGGAGTACTGTCTACTTTACTCCACAAGGTGCACAGAGCAGAAGCTCCAGAAAAATCCTGCAAAGGCAAAGACTCTGCCTTGATTCACCCTGAATTCCCACTACCCATTACTGAAACAGTGCCTGGCACACAGGCATTGCGAGAACACAAACTAGGATCAGAATGCTGTAACAAAGCCATTCACAAAACTAGTTCACTGGTTAGGTGTGTCTTCAGTGACAACCTTCCATATTTTCCACTATTTATTATTCAGAATTTAGGGAATAGTGTATTTATAAAATGAATAGTAAAGTTATACTAGGAATATTATATTCATGGTATATTCATATAACAAGATATTAACATTGATAAAACAATTTCTCCAAAGAGTCAGAATTAGTGACAAATATTAATTTAATAGAAGGTAGGTTATACCTTTAAAAGGCACGAAGAATGTGGTGAATTTGCTGGTTCATAGCTCAAAAACATGAAAAAATGCAGGGGGCTTCCCATCTATGAAGCAATGGGGAAATTTTACAGAATCAGGAAAAAATAAGTGAACTGATATTCTATAAAATAAAAATTTAAAAGACAACTCCAACAGTCAAGGTAAATCGGATTCACAGCATTTAATTGGGCATAATTTGAAGCATGTACTTAGTACTAGGATGCCTGAATAAGAATGAAAAGGGCTGCCTGATAATGGATTGCCAGATATGGAAAGGAAGGCAGAAAAGCTGTAAAAGTGTAAGCAAACCAGGGCAAGCAATGCTCTGTTAGGACAGGAGACATTTTAAAGGGCAACATACAAGGAACACTAGGATAAAGGCCGAGTTATAAGATAACTCATAAGAGGCAAACCAAGAGAAGTGGAGAGTCAGTACCTGTCTGATGACTATATGAGTGAAGAAACAAGTGAATGCATCTATGTTTTAGCTATTCTAAATAACTTTTAAAAATACTTTTGCTGTATAGAAATTGTTCTCTAAGGGAGGTAGTATAAGAACTCTGAGAGTCTTAAACCTAATGCACACGCCTGGGAGATTTTCTCCAGTAAGAAGATTCTTTATTGCAATGAACAAGCAGGCTGTGGATAGGCAGGATATTTTTAACATCTCTTTTGCACCGTTAAAGTAGATCACAAACAACTTTGACAAATCACAAGATGATGATGGGAGAAAGTATAAAAATAAATAAATCTGGCATAAAATGTTAAATAAATACAGTTTGGAAGGCAAGTAACAGACAAGAGCTGAGAAAGGAAAAACAGAAAGAGGAAGAAAAAAAGAGGATAAGGGAGGAGAAGTAAAGAAAATGAGAGAGAAAGGAGATGAGGGGAGAGCAAGGGGATGGAAGTGAGAGCAGCAGGAGGCAGCCAAATACACAGGCAGATGGGGGCGGGTCCCCAGTGAAACCCCACCTGCAAGCCAAAGAAAGTTTAAAGCCTTAAAGGCAAGCTGCAAGTTAAATCCCTAGATCTGATTAAGAACTTGTCTTCCCATTTGACACACTTTCCTCTGATTGGTCCCCACCCTTCACTGATTTTTCATATACTTACCCTTTCCTGATTGGTTTTCTACACTGTCACGCCCACTTTTGTGTGGTGGCTTTGCTTTACTTTTTTTTTTTTTTTTTTTTTTTTTTGCATACTTACAAATCAATCAGCACACCCTCTACATTCTGAGTCCATAAAAGGCCCCGGACCCAGCCACAGGGGGAGAACTTTCCCGCCTTCAGGTAGGGGGACCAACCCCACATCCCCCCTCTGCTGAAAACCATCTTCATCACTCAATAAAATTATTCTCTGCCTTACTCATCCTTCAATGTCCTACATGTCTTCATTCTTCATGGGCACAGTACAAGAGCTCAGGAACCAGCAAATATGGATGCAAGCCATAACACAGGCAAGCTGGGGCACGCCAGCATGCCTGAGTGAGGCCTAGGTGGGATGTCGCTGGCTGGGAGTCCCCAGCTTGCAAAGTGACCAAGAAGAAAACTCCTGCATCAGAAGCAGAAGGGAAAAGAACCAGACAGTCTTAAGATTCCCCTCTGCTTGACCAAATTTCAGATAGGTTTCATCAGGACCTCTCTTTTCTGAGAGCATTTACATTACAAAACTTTTCATTGTATATTATTTCTCTGTCTTTTTGAAATGTGTGTAAATTTTTTTAAAGTCCCTTTCAGTTATGAATCCAGCAATCTCCTTCTCAAGGGCCTAGAACTATCCCTTTGACATGTAATCATCAAGGGAGATGGTACCCCTGTCTCCCTGTCCAACTTTGGTGGACAGCTTGCTCCAAGTTGTAAAACTATCTCCTGTCAGAGAGGAGAGAAAATTTACTCCTGAAGGAGTAAACTTTTACTTCTCCTTTGGGTAAAGCCAATCAGCAAACAAGCCTATGTTCTCACTCTCAGCCCAGCACATAAAAATTCTCTCATCCTTTGCTTCAGTGGAGTTGAACTCAGACTGAGTCCTGGCCTCTCTCCCCTATTGAGATAGGCTTGAATAAAGTCTTCCTTGCCTGTTTAGCTTTGTCCAGTGCAATTTTTGCTTTGGCAGAAGGGTGGGGAGGGGAGAGGAGGGGGAAGTGAAAGGGAGGAGGGGAGGGGAGGGCAGGGGAGAGGAGGGCAGGGGAGGGGAGGGGAGGACAGGGGAGAGGAGGGCAGGGGAGGGGAGGGGAGGACAGGGGAGAGGGGGGCAGGGGAGGGGAGGGGAGGACAGGGGAGAGAAGGGGAGGACAGGGGAGGGGAGGACAGGGGAGAGAAGGGGAGGACAGGGGAGGGGAGGACAGGGGAGAGAAGGGGAGGACAGGGGAGGGGAGGGCAGGGGAGGGGAGGACAGGGGAGGGGAGGACAGGGGAGGGGAGGGGAGAGGAGAGGAGAGTACAGAAGGACTCAGGGATCTTGATCAATAATTACTACTTTAAAAATGATAAATGAGAGCTATTTTCATTGCATGGTTTTAATTGCTCATTCAGTAGGTAGTAAAACTACAATTCAATCAAGCATGCTAAACCATTGAAAAATGAATGCATTACCAAGTATGAATAACTTGTTCATAATTCATTGAACCTGCCATAGGGCAGGCACAACTAAGAGGCATTTGGCAACCAAAGCAATGCAAGCTGGTTGTAAGGAGAAAGAAGCTAGGATGCCTAAGAACAGATAGAAGAGCCTACAAGCCACTGACTCAGATGCAGAGCTAGTCACTAAAGATGACTTTTGGCCTGACGTTTACCATCCCAACGTACTTCACACTTGCTTTAGGAAGCCACTGCACTCCAGGCCAGCAAATGGAGTATTGAAGCAGAAATCTGCAGCACATGCGCACTGAATTTTAGCAGATTTCAAGAGCACTTTCAATAGTCAGGGGGCAGAGAACCGAGTGGATCCTCCTGGGAGAAGGGCTTGGCAAAGACTCAAGGAAGAACTAGCTTGAGCAACAGGAGCCAAATACCAGTTAGGTGGCCTGAACAATTCTATGGGGTAAAAACTACAACTCAGTTGGCACATTAGTAAACTTGTGGCTTGCTTCAGGTATCCTTGGTATTTTGATTCTGTCAACAAGACTAATTCCAGATCCTAAATGCTAGGAGACAGAGACTATAAGTACATAGCCCATTGCAATGATGGTCTTAGATGCTGGGCAGTAGGGATAGGAAACAACGATGGGCTGATGAAATGGGCTGAGCCTTCAGGTACAGAGAATCAGGATTAAAATGGGAAAGAACTGAAAAAGACTGTACCTAAACTGTCTTTATCTCTACTCCAAGATTCTGGTCACTTTTCTTATGAGCTTTTTAAGAACTTTTGAAAACTCCTGCTACTTTCTTCTCCAGGCACAATCATAGATATTTATTTAAGGGTGTGATACACTAAACTTTTTCATCAACTCACAAAATGTGAACCCTTCCTAGATAGCAAAACAGCACACTCCTATTGTCTTTCATTTCCAAGTGCCAGAGGGGAATTGCTTTTAATAAATACTTCTACACTGCACTTCAGTTGAATTGCTATCTTGTGAAAACAGGCCTGAGGAGAATAACACATTGCCAAATTCCCTCCAGCAAGTGCAAAATAATACTGTAGGTTCTGGCATAGAAATAAAATGGAAATCTGATTACTTTGTTTTATTCTATATGGAGATAATGTGTGAGCACATTTAAATACATAATTCAACGTATTTCAGCTATGGCCCTAGATGATGATTTAATGTCAGTCTTATACTAACCTTGTAACATGAGAGTTGCATTTAGAGCTGACAACTAAAAAGAGTTGATGAAACTTTATATTATTTTCTGCAGAGCTAAGCAGACCTGTTTATTCCATTCTCAATGCCAACTACCACCATAAATTTGAGAAAACGAAACCTACCCAGAGAAGGCCATGCATATTAATAAAGCTGAAAGAATTGTCTGTAACCATATTGGGATAGACTCTTCCCAGGAATAAAAAACAAATAAAAATGTGGAGATAATTTTCATGGGTCAAATTATAGTAAGTGATGTAAGGTCCAAACAGATTTATCATACTTACCTTTTAATTATATAAAATCCACAATTGTATTAGAGATATACAAATAGCTACTTTGGGGGGAAATACAGAATTGCTTCAGGAAAATGCAGTGTAGGGATATTTTGCATAAATGGTTAAAGAGTTAAGGAGGCCACTAGTAAGATATTAGGGAGAGACTATTAATACTTTTCAGTGATACTGTGGAAGAGCTCAATATTTTACACTAGGAAATAGTTTTAATGGTAAAAACTTTAAGCTGATAATTTTAAAAATTGGTTCCTTCCATTTTATGTATTTTACTTACCTCTTTGGCAGCAAGCATAGGCTGGCCCAGAAAATTGACACATTGACTACTTTTAATACTAACACTAATTTTCAGGCCACAGACATAGGAGATGATGCATTATTAGCAGGCTTCCAAAATCCCATAAGCCAATATGATAAAACATTTCATAATACTCATGTAAAGCAATATTCACAGCTGAAAGGCAGTATCTTTACAAAGGTCAGTTTTTATAACTGCTACTTTTGTGACTTAGGGCCTAGAAAATAATTATATTACTTCCCACAACACATGAAAGGAACAAAAATGAAAATTTTAGGAGGTCTACACAGTCCAGCTGTTTTTACTTCTTTTCCTAAATAATATTTTAGCATGGAAATTTGCAGGTAAAGAAATTAATTATGAACTAATATAAAAATATGGATGAACCAAAGCCAATTCTGCTAGATCCGTAATGGATTATGAAAGACAGGATATATTCTCATTTTGTGTCACATTTCTGTTCACTTTCTTCTAATTGCAGGTAAAATAGAGGCTCTGTCTTAAAGCAACTTATCTTTGACATTATCTACTTTTGAGAACCAAAGCTATTCTTTTTATTTCCTTTGGCTTACAGTGCAGACTTCAGCAGTATTTATTTACGTTTAATTAATAAATTATAGCCTTCCTTGTTCCAAAAGAAAAGTATTTGAAGCAACACTCTCCAGCATTGTGCTGGCTGTAGGTTTCTACTTGAATTCACTTAATTCTAATTTGTAATCTACAAGACTGTCTGCCTTAATTGTCGCTGTTGCTACTGTTTCTGGTATTCTGCTATCACTACTTTTTTCATGTTGTTTCCATATTTGTCTCTTTATAATTATACAAACTGCACTGAATTGGACAAGGGGCTTGGAAATGCCTGTGGTGTCTGATTAGGCTTTTTTTTTTTTTTTTTTTTGAGAAGAGATTTCACTATATTGACCAGGCTAGAGTGAGGTGACTATTCACAGGTGTGGTCATAGCATACTGTGGTCTTAAACTCCCGCACTCAAGTGATCCTCCTGCCTCAGCCTCATGAGTAGCTGGGACTACAGGTACACACCACTGCAACTGCATGTACTAACTGCACAGGCTATACTAACCTATTACTCTACTTAGAGTTCTTTTTTTGAGACAGAGTCCTTCTCAGTCACCCAGGCTGGAGTGCAGTGGCATGATCTCGGTTCACTGCAACTTCTGCATCTGGGTTCAAGTGATTTCCCTACCTCAACCTCCCGAGTAGCTAGGATTACAGGCACATGTTGCCACGCCTGGCTAATTTTTGTATTTTTAGTAGAGACAGTATTTCACCATGTTGGCCAGGCTGGTCTTGAACTCCTGACCTCAGGTGATCCACCTGCCTCAGCCTCCCAAAATGCTGGGATTACAGAAATGAGCCACCGCACCTGGCCAGGGTTCTCTCTTTAAGACCAAGGTTTCTTTGGTCCCCTAGGGTAATGTGTATGTCCCCTAAGGGTCATCACTGACTTTATCAGTGAAGGTCATTGTTCTCACTAGTCACTTCCACTTCTAGGGTCCTTCTCCAGAGGACTCTGACTTTATTATTAGTGATTTTAACAGTCATATTTTCTTGATGGCCACTTTGGTTATATAGAAAATTTCCATACTAAACACTCTGGACCCATCCTGTGGCCTGTCCTGATCAAATCTCATGGGTCTTGTTTATTCTCTTACTTCTCACAATGAGCAAAACATTTTGGAATTTGGATCTTAAAGGTGCCTAATGGGCTGGATGCGGTGGCTCACGTCTGTAATCCCAGCACTTTCTTTGGGAGGCAAGGCGGATGAATCACTTGAGTTCAGGAGTTCAAGACTAGCCTGGACAACTTAGGGAGCCCTTGTCTCTATAAAAAATGTAAAAATTAGCCAGATGTGGTGGCACATGTTTGTAGTCCCAGCTCTTCAGAAGGCTGAGGTGGAAAGATCACTTGAGCCCTAGAGGTTGAAGCTACAGTGAGTAGAGATTGCACCACTGGACTGCAGCCTGGATGACAGAGGGAGACCCTGTCTCAAAAAAGAAAATACAAAAGGACCTAATGTAAAAAAAATTGCAATTCACTTGCTAGTGACTGCCATGTTATTCCAGAGTTCTCAGTGTTTTATACCTGTTCTTCTTTTATAAGAATTACCCACGTGGATTGAGTCTAGATGATACCAAACAAGATGCCTAATACAATATTTTCATTTGCCGCAACTCTTGAACATTGCTATTACTTCTTCACACATCATCTCTGCATCGGCTGCCATTCCCTGAAATCAATGTAGAATCAATCCAGTGGCCTGTCTCATATAGCTGGAGTCTATCTGACCTCATGTGTACCTCATATCTCAAAGCATCTAGGATTTTTAATGAATAGAAAGTTAAAAGATCAGTTCCAATTTACAGAAAAAGCAGTACAGTTAGCCAATGAGCACAGGAAAGGCTACTCAATGTCTCTCATAACATGAGAGGTATATTAAAATGCTTTGACTATCAAATACTTTAAAAATTCAAATATTCTATAACATGCACTTTTCATTTACACTCAGAATTGGTGAAACCATTTAAGAATACGATGTGGGAAATATTTGTTTTTATAAATTATAACAATTCTGTGCCTCTGTTTATTCAACTGAAAGTGTGGATAATAATATCTACTTATTGTGTATGGCAAGAAATAAATTAGTGTTTTCAAAGTAATTAGAATTGTGTCTCACACAAAGAAAGCTCTACATTAGTGTTAACTATTATTATTGTTATCAACATTTAAAATAAGCAGACCTTTGACTTAGCAACTTCACTCATAGGAATTTGTCCTAGAAACAAAGGCAGATCTAAGCTTTGTGAGGCCAGAAACTTGTGTAATTTTGGAGGTCCTCTTTAATACAGCAAGGCAAATTGTATTCAGCTAAGCTCATTTCACTGTATTAAATAAACTATACACTTAAAAATGGTTAGGATGGTGACTTTTATCATAATTTTTAAAAGTCCAGTTGGGAAAAAAAGGGCAAGGGGAAGAGACATCAGAGAGCTCGCTCACAGTCCATCTACACGTACACATAGAGGAGGTGACGTGAGCACACAGAAAGACAGTAGCTGCCTGCAAGCCAAGAGGAGAGACCGTAGGACATTATGTTAAGTGAAATAAGTCAGGCACAGAAAGACAAACTTCACATGTTCTCCCTTATTTGTGGGAGCTAAAATTTAAAGAAATTGAATCCATGAAGATAGAGAGTAGAATGATGGTTAACCAGAGACTGGGAAAGGGCAGTGGAGTACGAAGGGGGAATGAGGATGGTTAATGGGTAGAAAAATATAGGTAGACAGAATGAATAAGATCTAGTATTTGATAGCACAAAAGGGTGATTACAGTCAACAATAATTTATTGTACATTTTAAAATAATTAAATGAGTATAATTGGAATGTTTGTAACACAAAGAAATGATAAATGCTTGAGGTGATGGACACCTCATTTACCCTGATATGATTATTATACATTGTATGGCTGTATCAAAATGTCACATGTACCCCATAAATATATACACCTGCTAGGTACCCATAAAAATTTTAAAAAGTAAAATAAAATAAAAAGGAGAGGAGTCCTCAGAAGAAAATGACTTTGCCAGCACCTTAATCTCGGACTTTCCAGCTTCCAAAAACGTGAAAACTAAATTTCCGTTGTTTAAGGGGGAAAAAAAGTGAATATGTATAATGGGAAAATAAAACAAATTTGAAGAGTTTTGGAAATCAGGTCCTTTCTTTTGTCTTAAGATCTATTGAGAAAATTTACCAGAATTGCTTATTTCAATGTGCTTCCTGGTTGAATCCCGGTATCCTCCACCAAAAATACTCTGCAATTCTCAGTGTTCAGAGATCCTGTGCAAGTGAGGGTTTCTGAAGGCTTGGCTTTAATACTTTCACAAGAAATTCACCTTTGCCAAGAAAAGTGCTCACAGTGTGTGTAAGGCTGTCCACTATAGCATGGCTTATACCAGTAAAAAACGGGGTAAAAAATCAATACCTGCTAACAGACAGCACAGCATGATGATCAAAAGACTAAACTCTGAGGACTCCACTATTTGTTGCTGTTTGACTTTAGGCAAGATACTTAACCTCTCTGTTACTATGTTTCATTATCTATAAAACAGGGGATAATAAGACTCTATGTCATCAGATTTTTATGAAAAGTCAATGTATTGACATTTATAAAGGGCTTAGAACAGTGTCTAGTAACTGATAAGTGTTATTTAAATATAAAATAACTAAAAATCAAACTGGAGACTAATTAAATAAGTCCATGTATTTATACAAGAGAATGCTATACAGGCAATAAAAAGGAAGAAAATTGTACATTAAAAATAAATATTAGTATTTCAAGTTGTGTGTAATAAAAGGAAACTGGAAAACAGCAAAATGTATTATAATACCAAGTATGGGGTTAGAAGAAGAGAAGCTTGCTTTTATACTACTTATACGTAGAGTGGCTCAACATAACACTCTTTAGAGATTTTTTTTCATCTAATGTGGGAGAAAATATATAAACAATTCATCTGAGTGTTTTGGTTCTCTGATTATTTGCTTACCTAGCTCCTACAGAGAAATGGAGTCTCTGTCCCCCTTCTTGGATCTGGGCTCTTTTACTGCTTCATCAATAGAATAGGGAAAATAGTAACACTGGATTCGTTTCCAGACCCAGGCCACAAGAAACTGGCCATTTCCATGTTCTGCCTCTTGGTATACTAGCTCCTGAATCCTGATTCTGCTCTAAGGAAGCCTAGGCAACATGAAGAGGCCCTTTAGGTGCTCTGGTTTACAGCCTCAGCTGAGGCCCAGCCAACAAACAGCATCAACTATCAGACATGTGAGCTATCGTGCCTCCTGTGGATATCAGCCCCAGCCTCCTAGTCTTTCCTTGTAAAGCAGAGACAAACCATCAATACTGGATTCAGGCCATATTCCTGACCCCAGAAATTGTGGGAATTAGAAACTGGTTGTTTAATGCCATTATCATTTGTGCTGATTGTTAGACAATAGATAACTGGAATATGTCTATTTTTTCCCATGATCTGAGCATTTTGTGTGCTCTCAACCAAAGACAATCTCTTCCTAGGAGACTATACTTTCCACTTCCAACCACTGAAACCCCATAGTACAAATAGAGTCAATGAGTCTACAGCTATAAATACAGTCATTGTATCTTCCATTTTTTGCTGTATGATAATCTCTCTTTCTGCTATTTATTTACATACTGGCCAACAAATTAAATCCATAACAACTGTAGAAGGTTTGTTAGTAACAGCACTAGACCTGCCCTCCCCCATATATATATATACACATAAATATAAAATATATATATATTTTTTATATATATATATATCTCCAGGAGCAGTGGCTGGCCCCTGTAGTCCTAGCTACTAGAGTCTGAAACAGGAGGATCTCTTGAGCCCAGGAGTTCGAGGCAGTGAGCTATCATCACACCACTGCCTTCCAGCCTGGGTAACAAAGCAAGACCCTGTCTCTAAAAAACAGAGAGAGTGAGTTCCCCAGAGCAAGATGGCCAAATAGGAACAGCTCCAGCCTCCAGCTACCAGCACGAGTGATACAGAAGACGGGTGATTTCTGCATTTTCAACTGAGGTACCGGTTTCATCTCACTGGGGAGTGACAGACAATCGGTGCTGGTCAGCTGGTGCAGCCCAACCAGTGAGAGCTGAAGCAGGGCGAGGCATCACCTCACCTGGGAAGCTCAATGGGGAAGAGAATCCCTTTAGAAACTGAGACACACAACACCTGGAAAATCAGGTAACTCCCACCCTAATACGGTGCTTTACCAAGGGTCTTAGCAAACGGCACACCAGATTATATCCCACACCTGGCTGGGAGGGTCTCATGCCCACAGAGCCTCCCTCATTGCTAGCACAGCAGTCTGAGATCTAACTGCAAGGCAGCAGCGAGCCTGGGGGAGGGGCACTAGACATTGCTGAGACTTAAGTAGGTAAACAAAGCCTCCAGGAAGTTCGAACTGGGTGGAGCTCACTGCAGCTCAAGGAGGCCTGCCTGTCTCTGTAGACTCCACCTCTGGGGACAGGGCATAGCTAAACAAAAAGCAGCAGAAATCTCTGCAGATGTTAATGACCCTGTCTGACAGCTTTGAAGAGAGCTGTGGATCTCCCAGCATGGAGGTTGAGATCTGAGAATGGACAGATTGCCTGCTCAAGTGGGTCCCTGACCCCTGAGCAACCTAACTGGGGGACATCCCTCACTAGGTGCAGACTGACACCTCACACTTCACACGGCGGGGTACACCCCTGAGACAAAGCTTCCAGAGCAAGAATCAGACAGCAACAATCGCTGTTCAGCAATATTCTATCTTCTGGAGCCTCCGCTGCTGATACCCAGGCAAACAGGGTCTGGAGTGGACCTCAAGCAATCTCCAACAGACCTACAGCTGAGAGTCCTGACTGTTAGAAGGAAAACTAACAAACAGAAAGGACACACACACCAAAAACCCATTAGTACGTCACCAGCATCAAAGACCAAAGGCAGATAAAACCACAAAGATGGGGAAAAAGCAGGGCAGAAAAGCTGGAAATTCAAAACATCAGAGCACATCTCCCCCTCCAAAGGAACGCAGCTCATCGCCAGCAACGGATCAAAGCTGGATGGAGAATGACTGACGAGTTGAGAGAAGAAGGCTTCTGTTCATCAAACTACTCAGAGCTAAAGGAGTAACTACATACCCAGTGCAAACAAATTAAAAACCTTAAAAAAAGAATGGAAGAATGGATAATTAGAATAATCAATGCAGAGAGGGCCATAAACGAACTGACAGAGATAAAAAAACATGACACGAGAAATACGTGACAAATGCACAAGATTCAGTAACCGACTCCATCAACTCAATGATTGAAGATCAAATGAATGAAATGAAGTGAGAAGAGAAGTCTAGAGAAAAAAAAAGGAAAAAGAAACGAACTAAGGCTCCAAGAAATATGGGATTATGTGAAAAGACCAAATCTAGGTCTAATTGGTGTGCCTGAAAGTGAGGGGGAAAATGGAACCCAGATGGAAAACACTCTTCAGGGTATCAGTCAGAAGAACTTCCCCAACCTAGTAAGGCAGGCCAACATTCAAATTCAGGAAATACAAAGGACGCCACAAAGATACTGCTCGAGAAGAGCAACTCCAAGACACATAATTGTCAGATTCACTAGAGTTGAAATGAAGGAAAAAATCTTAAGAGCAGCCAGAGAGAAAGGTCGGGTTACCCACAAAGGGAAGCCCACCAGACTAACAGCAGATCTCTGGGCAGAAACTCTACACGCCAGAAGAGAGTGGGGGCCAATATTCAACATTCTTAAAGAAAAGAATTTTAAACCCAGAATTTCATATCCAGCCAAACTAAGTTTCATCAGTGAAGGAGAAATAAAATCCTTTACAGACAACCAAATGCTTAGAGATTTTGTCACCACCAGGCCTGTCCTACAAGAGATCCTGAAGGAAACACTAAACATGGAAAGGAACAACCGGTACCAGCCACTGCAAAAACATGCCAAAAGGTAAAGACCATTGATGCTAGGAAGAAACTGCATCAACTAACGAGCAAAATAACCAGCTAATATCACAATGACAGGATCAAGTTCACACATAACAATATTAACCTTAAATGTAAATGGACTAAATGGTCCAATTAAAAGACACAGACTGGCAAATCGGATAAAGAGTCAAGACCCATCAGTTTGCTGTATTCAGGAGACCCATCTCACATGCAGAGACACACATAGGCTCAAAATAAAGGAATGGAGGAAGACCTACCAAGCAATTGGAGGACAAAAAAAAGCAGGGGTTGCAATCCTACACTCTGATAAAATGACTTTAAACCATCAAAGATTAAAAGAGACAAAGAAGGCCATTACATGATGGTAAAGGGATCAATTCAACAGGAAAACCTAACTATCCTAAATATGTATGCACCCAATACAGGAGCACCCAGATTCATAAAGCAAGCCCTCAGAGACCTACAAAGAGCTTTGGACTCCCATACAATAATAATGGGAGACTTCAACACCCCACTGTCAACATTAGACAGATCAATGAGACAGAAAGTTAACAAGGATATCCAGGAATTGAACTTAACTCTGCACCAAGCAGACCTAATAGACATCTACAGAACTCTCCACCCCAAATCAACAGAATATACATTTTTCTCAGCACCACATTGCACTTATTCCAAAATTGACCACACAGTTGGAAGGAAAGCACTCCTTAGCTAATGTAAAAGAACAGAAATTATAACAAACTGTCTCTCAGACCACAATGCAATCAAACTAGAACTTAGGACTAAGAAAATTAATCAAAACCGCTCAACTACATGGAAACTGAACAACCTGCTCCTAAATGACTACTGGGTACATAACAAAATGAAGGCAGGCAGAAATAAATATGTTCTCTGAAACCAATGAGAAAAAAGATACAACATACCAAGAATCTCTGGGACACATTTAAAGCAGTGTGTAGAGGGAAATTTATAGCACTAATTGCCCACAAGAGAAAGCAGGAAAGATCTAAAATTGACAGCCTAACATCACAATTAAAAGAACTAAAGAAGCAAGAGCAAACACATTCAAAAGCTAGCAGAAGGCAAGAAATAACTAAGATCAGAGCAGAACTGAAGGAGATAGAGACACAAAAAACTCTCCAAAAAATCAACAAATCCAGGAGCTGGTTTTTTGAAAAGATCAACAAAATCGATAGACCGCTGGCAAGACTAATAAAGAAGAAAAGAGAGAAGAATCAAATAGATGCAATAAAAAATGATAAAGGAGATATCACCTCCAACCCCATAGAAATACAAACTACCATCAGAGAATAATATAAACACCTCTACACACATAAACTAGAAAACCTAGAAGAAATGGATAAATTCCTGGATACTTACACTCTCCCAAGACTAAACCAGGAAGAAGTTGAATCCCTGAATAGACCAATAGCAGGCTCTGAAATTGAGGCAATAATTAATAGCCTACCAACCAAAAAAAGTCCCGGACCAGACGAATTCACAGCTGAATTCTACCAGAGGTACAAGGAGGAGATGGTAACATTCCTTCTGAAACTATTCCAATCAATAGAAAAAGAGGGAATCCTCCCTAACTCATTTTATGAGGCCAGCATCATCCTGATACCAAAGCCTGGCAGAGACACAACAAAAAAAGAGAATTTTAGACCAATATTCCTGATGAACATCCATGCAAAAATCCTCAAGAAAATACTGGTAAACTGAATCCAGCAGCACATCAAAAAGCTTATCCACCATGATCAAGTGGGCTTCATCCCTGGGATGCAAGGCTGGTTCAACATACGCAAATCAATAAACACAATCCAGCATATAAACAGAACCAAAGACAAAAACCACATGATTATCTCAATAGATGCAGAAAAGGCCTTTGACAAAATTCAACAGCCCTTCATGCTAAAAACGCTCAATAAATTCGGTATTGATGGAACGTATCTCAAAATAATAAGAGCTATTATGACAAACCCACAGCCAATATCATACTGAATGGGCAAAAACTGGAAGCATTCCCTTTGAAAACTGGCACAAGACAGGGATGCCCTCTCTCACCACTCCTATTCAACAGAGTGTTGGAAGTTCTGGCTAGGGCAATCAGGCAAGAGTAAGAAATCAAGGGTATTCAGTTAGGAAAAGAAGAAGTCAAATTGTCCCTGTCTGCAGATGTCATGATTGTATATTTAGAAAACTCTATCATCTCAGCCCAAAATCTCCTTAAGCTGATAAACAACTTCAGTAAAGTTTTAGGATACAAAATCAATGTGCAAAAATCACAAGCATTCTTATACACAAGTAACAGACAAACGGAGAGCCCAATCATGAATGAACTTCCATTCACAATAGCTTCAAAGAGAATAAAATACCTAGGAATCCAACTTACAAGGGATGTAAAGGACCTCTTCAAGGAGAACTACAAACCACTGCTCAGTGAAATAAAAGAGGACATAAACGAATAGAAGAACATACCATGCTCATAGATCGGAAGAATCAATATTGTGAAAATGGTCATACTGCCCAAGGTAATTTATAGATTCAATGCCATTCCCATCAAGCTACCAATGACTTTCTTCACAGAATTGGAAAAAACTGCTTTAAAGTTAATATGGAACCAAAAAAGAGCCTGCATTGCCAAGACAATCCTAAGTCAAAAGAACAAAGCTGGAGGTATCACGCTACTTGACTTCAAACTGTACTACAAGGCTACAGTAACGAAAACAGCATGGTACTGGTACCAAAACAGAGATATAGATCAATGGAACAGAACAGAGCCCTCAGAAATAATACCACACATCTACAGCCATCTGATCTTTGACAAATCTGACAAAAACAAGAAATGGGGAAAGGATTCCCTATTTAATAAATGGGAATCCATTTTTAGCTGGGAAAATTGGCTAGTCATAAGTAGAAAGTTGAAACTGGATCCTTTCCTTACTCCTTATATGAAAATTAATTCACGATAGATTAGAGACTTAAATGTTAGACCTAATACCATAAAAACCCTAGAAGAAAACCTAGGTAATACCATTCAGGACATAGGCATAGGCAAGGATTTCATGTCTAAAACACCAAAAGCAACAGCAACAAAAGCCAAAATTGACAAATGGGATTGAATTAAACTAAAGAGCTTCTGCACAGCAAAAGAAACTACCATCAGAGCAACCTATAGAATGGGAGAAAATTTTTGCAATCTACTCATCTGACAAAGGGCTAACATCCAGAACCTACAAAGAACTCAAGCAAATTTACAAGAAAAAAATAAACAACCCCATCAAAAAGTGGGCAAAGGATATGAACAGACATTTCTCAAAAGAAGCATGCATACAGTCAACAGGCACATAAAAAATGCTCGTGATCACTGGCCATCAGAGAAATGCAAATCAAAACCACAATGAGATACCATCTCACACCAGTTAGAATGGCGATCATTAAAAAGTCAGGAAACAATAGGTGCTGAAGAGGATGTGGAGAAATAGGAACACTTTTACACTGTTGGTGGGACTGTAAACTAGTTCAACCATTGTGGAAAATAGTGTGTCGATTTCTCAAGGATCTAGAACTAGAAATACCATATGACCCAGCCATCCCATTACTGGGTATATACCCAAAGGATTATAAATCATGCTGTTATAAAGACAC
Source organism: Chlorocebus sabaeus (assembly GCF_047675955.1). Lineage (NCBI taxonomy): Eukaryota > Metazoa > Chordata > Mammalia > Primates > Cercopithecidae > Chlorocebus > Chlorocebus sabaeus. The sequence goes on along the minus strand of NC_132924.1, from coordinate 81,923,452 downwards.
ATGCACACATATGTTTATTGGGGCACTATTCACAACAGCAAAAACTTGGAATCAACCCAAATGTCCATCAGTGACAGACTGGATTAAGAAAATGTGGCACATATACACCATGGAACACTATGTAGCCATGAAAAAGGATGAGTTTGTGTCCTTTGTAGGGACATGGATGCAGCCGGAAACCATCATTCTCAGCAAACTATCTCAAGAACAGAAAAGCAAACACCACATGTTCTCACTCATAGGTGGGAATAGAACAATGAGATCACTTGGACTCTGGAAAGGGAACATCACACACTGGGGCCTATTATGGGGAGGGACGAGGGGGAAAGGGATGGCATTGAGAGTTATACCTGATGTAAATGACGAGTTGATGGGTGCTGATGAGTTGATGGGTGCAGCACACCAACATGGCACAAGTATACATATGTAACAAACCTGCACATTGTGCACATGTACCCTAGAACTTAAAGTATAATTAAAATTAAAAAAAAAAAACAAAAAAAAACAGAGAGAGTGAGAGAGTTTTTGATACAACGGTAAAAGTAATCAAGAAAGGCCTTATCCAATAACTGAGAACTAATATAAGTGCATGCATCTAATAGAAGTGCATGGAACTAATGCAATGGAACTAATGGAAGTGTCACTACAATCTAGCAGGATTGGGCAACAATTGCATGAAATCATTGGAAAGCTGGAAGAAACCTTAGCTAGAGGCATGACGTGACTCTGGGAGATTAAATGAGCATAGAAAAGCAATTGCTTATGTATGACCTATGAATCAATGTACCTCCGTATGGATGACACCCACATTTTTGTGTGTTGATTCCCTCAGAACTCCCCCTTCTAGGAACCTTAGCTCACTGTCCAGTGATTTGTGTGTGTATGTATGTGTCTGCGTGTTTTCTCACATGCCCTTTAATATGCATCAACAATGCATGGAAGCATGTGTAAGAAACCCTTAATAATAGTTAATAATGGCTTCTTCTAGAGAGCTGGAAAGCAGGATTTGGAAAGCAGATGGTCTGTGGGGAGGGTGGGGAAACATTACTATTTAATTTTTTTATTCAAGAAGAATGTATTGCTTATACAGTTTAAACAAAAAAATCGATTTTAAATAAGTGATTCTAATTAGAAGCATGGGGTTTATAACTTCTCTTCTTGGCTTTCTGGCAGATAGCATGGTATTATGTTTTATCCTGGCAAGCTTTCCTCTATTCCCTCTCTGAAAATGACAGCACTGGATAGTATGTTGTACGCATTCATTTTTAACGTAGAATGGTTATGAAATGTCAAGTCTTTTCATGTCTCCTTTATATTATTTAGCTCCAAAGATTTTCAGGTTCTAAAAATAAGATAAACTCCTCTCCTGAATTTATATATCTTGGACATGTTTTAAGTATACAGTAGTCATTTGTGAAGCATGTATCTAAAGGTGGACATCAAAACTGTATTTGTGATAATCATTTTTCTTTTCATGCTATCTCAGAGTAATCCCAGGAAATGTTCTTTCATGATCAAAGCAAATCACTGCCTGGAGAAAAATGCACTATTTTCAGTTAACTCAGCTACTAGCAAGTGCCAAATGCATTTGAAGACAGAATGTTTCACACTAGAGAAAGTTAAGTACTACACTCAAAAGCAGCCACGAGATCACTAAGACGATCTACACAAGAAAACATGTGGGCTGACTACACATGTTTATTCAGGGCAAAACCACCATCAGTGTGCAGAGCTTAGCTTTATATATCTCACAACATACCCCAGAGAATAACAGAGACTGGGAAAAGACAGAAGGAAAATATGAATGGCTTCCAACTGTCAAAACAGGCAGTTGGGCAGCTATATTAATCATGATTTAAAAGCCTTGTAATATATTCTATTTCAATGGTATTCTATTTTTCCTTCTGTGCAAAGGAATATAGTCCCTATAAGAAAATAGACAATTTGCACTTGAACTAACTTTTTGTGTTAAGGCCCTAACCAAGGACAGTTATCATAGTGTTTCTATCTCAGCGGATAAGAATTCCTGGTTAAGAAAGCCACACACCACATAGGAAGGGAAAGTCATCAACACAAACTCATAAAGTGGCTTATTTTTAGAGAAGATAGTAATGACAGACAGACTCTTCGTTTCTGCTCTTCCCACCTGAATTAAAATCAACTTAATTATTGCTAAAGAGGCACATGCTTGACTATTGGAAGAACGAAAGAGGGAAGGAGAAATATATTTCATATCTTTTATACTTCTTACGTAGTTGCTGCTAGTCATGACTCCAAAAAGTCATTTCTCATTTGCTATACGCAGCTTGCCCCTGTTATTATACTGTCAGAACAGTAATTTTTGAAGTGGGATTTGGGAAGAAAACATTGAATTTCCATTTATTTTATTCCAGAAATAAAAAGGGAAATTAAGTTTTACTAATATTTTCTGTTGAGAGAAACTTTGTTCTCACCTTCAGTCTGTATGTCAGAGAGTCACGTGTCACATATATCATGTACAGGATACTGAGAAAAGGTCAGTTCTTCCCCAACCTGGCCTGTTCGCTGGTTTCTTAGCTTTCAACATGTTGCATTGAGTTAAAGATTGTGTATGGCTAATTAAATAGATTTACAGATTATTTTTATACTAAACTAAATCTTCTCAAAGTTTTCAGAGGGCTTTACAACAATCTCTGCAAGGAAACCCAGATTGAAGATAAATGTAGCAATGCAAGGTCAAGAAAAAAAAATGACAGAGTAAACATTTCTATTTTTAGTGTGTTCTTTGCCATGTTGTAAATAAAAATAACAATGATCTAATCATATGTGGCCCTGTGTCAGCTCCCTGCAAATTTGCAATTATTCAAACGCTTCCATCTACATTCTCTAATAATGAAGTTCTTCCCAATTGCATATTGTTTCTTGAGATACTAACTAGAGATGGCCATATATATATAGAGAGAGAGAGAGAGAGAGATTTTTTTTGTTTTGTTTTGTTTTGTTTTGTTTTTTTGCTGATAGATGTGCATATTCAAAAATATTGAGGCCACTCTTCTAGAGAACAGAACAAGGGGCAAGAAGAGATCAGTTTAATTTAAAAACAAAACCAAACAAATAAAAGAGCATGCCGATTTTTAATTTCTAGTTGATTTACTCTGAAATGCTGACCAAACTCATTTCCTAAGGAAATACTCATTCGAGTACTTACACATTAAAAGCATTGTTGGATTTTTTTTAATTACCTTCTTTTGCTAACTTTGGCCTAGCCACCTCCAGAGCCATTTTCCTGAAGTGATTAACTTAAGAAATGCATGAAGATACACTAGATTTCAAGTGAAAATACTGATTCACTTAAATAAGTGAGTAATTTCCGTCATACTTAAGTAGTTTAAATGCAAATGATCCATTTTATGTTTTGTTTCTGAGTCTTCTCTTAAGAGAAACATGGATATTATTTCACAGTGAAAATGGAAAAGATTCCTGACAATATCAACATGTTCTAACAAGGAAAACATTTGCAAAGACTACTGCTGTTCCTTTCCTTACTATACAGCTGGAAGGGCCATCAGAAATTAATCATTCCAGTCTCCTCATTTTACATATGGAAAACTTGGAGCACCGCAAGAGGCAGCTACATCAGCAAGACTGCAAATTCTGTTAACCATAAAGCCAGGATCAAACTCTTCCTGAGTCATGGACCAATCACTCTCCAACTTAAGGAGAACGAAGCAAAACCACCATGTTATCCTTATCAGGGAATTTACTCAAGAGGTTTTTTGGTTCTTGTTTTTAATTTTTTTATTTCCAAAAAGTTATTTCAGATACAATTCCTTTTCCTAAAAGGACTGCCTTCCATGGAATTAAAAAATAAGAAGAAATAGAAAGAGGTTTGGTGTGGTGGCTCACACCTGCAATCTCAGCACTTTGGGAGGCCAAGTCACACAGATCATCTGAAGTCAGGATTTCGAGACCAGCCTGGCTGACATGGTAAAACCTCATCTCTACTGAAAATACAAAATTTAGCGGGGGTGCTGGAACATACCTGTAATCCCAGCTACTTGGGAGGCTGAGGCAGGAGAATCACTTGAGACTGGGAGGCAGAGGCTACAGTGAGCCGAGATCATGCCACTGCACTCCAGCCTGGGTGACAGAGTGAGACTCTGTTTCAAAAAAAACAAAAAAAAAAAACAAAAAAGAGAGAGAGAGAGAGAAAGAGCATAAAAGGGGAAGAAAAAAAAAGCTTTAGGATATAAGACAGAATATATTATACGGGGTTAAGTGATTGCACAATTGACTGGTTTGGCAGTTAGTAGCTCAGCACATTTTCATCTTCTATACAAAATCCCAGTTACTCTCTGGGAAATACTAAAATGTAAAGAAGCATATTTGTGACGTTTTACCCAGCATAAAGAATATAGTATACTCTACCTCTGTGTAATGTGCTAAAGAAAATTGTGTAAGTTATCTTTGACTTTAGTGATCCAGAGACTTTTTTTATATGAATATTTTTGTCTTCAAATGTATTTGGTAATTGTGAGCAGCAGAATTAACCAAAAATAATGTATTTTCCAGGAAGTGAATTTTGATTATGTTTTGATTATGAAAAACTTATCAAGACAACTTCACCAATCTAAATGAACATTTTCTTAAAATAGACAATCTGGTTCATTGGGCATGGGAACCAGCATTTTTAACTACCTCTAATTCTGATATAGAATAACACTTTCCAAAACACTGCTTCTAAGAATCAAGGACAAAGACCGTATCACCATATGATCATTTTAATATATGCTGAAAAAGCATTCATAAAATTCAACATTCATTTATGATAAAAACTCTCAACAAACTGGGTGTATTAGTTTGTTTTCATACTGCTATAAAGAACTGGCTGAGACTGGGTAATTTATAAAGGAAAGAGGTTTAATTGACTCACAGTTTAGCATGGCTGAGGAGACCTCAGGAAACTTACAATCATGGCAGAAGGTGAAGGGGAAGCAAGGTGCCTTCTTCACAAGGAGGCAGAAAGGAGAAGTGCCAAGTGAAGGGGGAAGAGCCTCTAACAAAACCATCAGATCTTATGAGAACTCACTCACTATCATAGAACAGCATGGGGGAAACCACTCCCACGATTCAATTATTTCCATCTGGTCTCTTCCTTGACACATGGGGATTAGAGGGATTACAATTCAAGATGAGATTTGGGTGGGTAAAGTCTAACCATACCACTGGGTATAGAAGGAACATACCTCAAAACAATAAAGTCCATTTTTGACAAGCCCAGAGCTAACATCATACTGAAAGAAAAAAAATTGAAGGCATTTCTACTAAGATCTGAAACAAGGATGCCCACTTTTACCATTTTCATTCAACATAGTACTGAATGTCCTAGCCAGAACAATCAGGCACAAAAAACAAAGGGCATCCAAATTGAATGGAAGAAGCCATATTATTCTTGTTCACACATGATGTGATATTACATTTAGAAAACCTAAATACTCTACCAAAAAACTATTAGAACTGATCAATGAATTCAGTGAAGTTGCAGGACACAAACTCAATATACAAAAATTAGTAGTGTTTCCATACACCAACAGTGAACAAACCGAAAAAGAAATAAAGATAGCAACCCCATTTACAATAGCTACAAAAATTATAAAATACCTAGGAATAAATTTAACCAAAGAAGTGAAAGATCTCTGCAAGGAAAACTATAAAGCACTGATGAAAGAAATTGAAGAAGACACACAAAAAATAGAAAGATATCCCATGCTCATGGGTCAGAATAATTAAGGTTGTTAAAATGGCAATAAAACCCACAAAGATACACAAATTCCTTGCAATTCCTAATAAAATACTAATGGCAGTCTTCACAGAAGTAGAGAAAACAATCCCTAAACTCCTATGGAACCACATAAGACCCCAAATAGCCAAAGCAATCTTGAGCAAAAAGAATACAGATGGAAGCATTGTACTATATGACTTTAAAATATACTACCAAGCCATAGTAACCAAAACTGCATGGTGCTGGCATTAAAAAAAACATATAGACTAATGAAACAGAATAGAGAACCCAGAAATAAATCCATGCAGTTACAGTCATCTCATTTTTCACAAAGATGCCAAGAACATACATGTGGGAAAAGGCATCCTTTTCAATATACAGATTTGAAAAAACTGGATAACCATATACAGAAGAATGAAGTTAGGCCCCTATCTCTCACCATACAGAAAAATCAAATCAAAATAAACTTAATGACTTAAATATAAGACCTGAACCTATAAAACTACTAGAAGAAAACACCAGAGAAACATTTCAGGACATTGGTCTGGGCAAAGACATTTTGGGTAAGACCTTAGAAGCATAGGCAATAAAAGCAAAAGTAAACAAATAGCATTACATCAAGCTAAAAAGCTTTTGCACAAAAGAGGAAGAAACAATCAACAAAGGTGAGAGACGACCCACACAAAATAGGAGAAAATATTTGTAAACTATTCATTCAACAAGGGATCAATAACCAAAATATATAAGGAACTCAAACAACTAACAGAACAAAAAATTCCAATTAAAAATGGGCAAAATATCTGAATAAACATTTATCAAAGACATACAAATGATCAACAAATATATGAAAAAATGCTCAACATCACTAATCATCAGAGAAATGCAAATCAAAACCATAATGAGGTGTTGTCTCACCCAAGTTAAGATGGCTTTTACCCAAAAGACAAAAAATAACAAATACTGGCAAGAATGTGGAGAAAGAGAAATGTTCATACCCTGTTGGTGGGAATGCAAATTAGTACAGCCACTATGGAAAACAGTATGGAGTTTCCTCAAAAAACTAAAAATAGAACTACCATATGATCCAGGAACCCCCTGTTGGGTACACAGCCAAAACAAAGGAAATCAATAAATCGAAGAGACATGTGCACTCTACACTCCACATTCCTATGTTTATTGCATCATGATTTACAGTAGCCAAGACATAGAATCAACCTAAGTGTTCATCAAATCAGCATATGAATAAAGAAAATGTGGTACATATACACAATGGAATATTATTCAGCAATGAAAAGAATGAACTCCTGTTATTTGCAGCAACACGGATGAAACTAGAGTTCATTATGTTATGTGAAATAAACTGGGCACAACAAATACCACATGTTCATACTCACATGTGGGGGCAAAATAAAGATGGATCTCACAGAGGTAGAAAGTTATTTGGTGATTACAAGAGAATGAGAAGCAGGGGGATGAAGAGAAGTCAAGGGTACAAAAATACAGTTAAATAGAAAGATCTATTTAACTTAAATATAAGGATCTAATACAGTTAAATAAGATCTAGTGTTTGATAGTATTGCTGGGTAACTATGCTTAACAATAATGTATTGTATAGTTCAAAATAGTTAGAGAGGAAGAACTGGAATGTTCCTAACATAAAGAAAAGATAAATGTTTAAGGTGATGGATATATCAATCACCCTGATTTGATCATTACACATTGTATTCATATAGCAAAATATTACATATAACCCCCAAATATGTACAAATATTATGTATTAATAAAAGACATATCAATAAAAAATATCCTACTGTTAAATGATAAACTGAGGCACATTAAAATTTAAGGAGTTTTGCAAATATGTCTTTGGAAGAGTGAAAAAAATAAAAAAATTAAGGAGTTTATTTGAGCAAATGATGATTCATGAATCAGGCAGCATTAAGTGGGAAGTGATTTGGGGCTCCAGGGGAGGAGTTTGAAGGGTAGGCTTTTACAGGATGAATGCAGAAGCAGAGTAACAACATTATTTCATTGGTTAAAATTTGAGCAGTTGTTATATTTGGTTTTTCTCAGCAAAAAATTCCATAATATATAACTAATGCTAGTTTGGCCATCTATGATTAGCAAAACTTAATTTTCATTTTGTTTACATAGGAATCCAGGGCATTGGAGCCATCTCAGCCTACTGGCTTCCATTAAGTTATTTTATTACTGCTTTGTGAAACCCCTTCTATGCACTTATTGAAGAGACAGTTTCCTTAGAATAGGGCAAGTAGAATGTCTCCACAATGTGCTTGATGCTGAACGTGCATGATGTTAGCAAATAATCTGCTTATTCAAATGAATTTCTTGTTTGTTGAACAACAAAAAAAGAGCTTCTAATAAAAAAAAAAAAAAAATTTTCCTTTTATATATATCTATCATAGAACTTTTGTCTGAAGGTGGAAATGAACAACTCCTAATCCAAAAACTCCTGCATTGTGCCTTCCATCACATCCAAAATTCCTAGAAAGACCTATTGTCTTCTAAATATTCTTTTAAATGTTATCTAGAAGAATAACATTAATTCATCAATGGCCATCAATCTATAAATGAAGATTGACTTAATAGACAACAGTAATGGGATAAGGAACTAAAGCCTTAAGAAGAATGCAGCAAAGTAAAGATCTAGCTTTAATTGTAGGTTTGATGCTCAGGCTCAGGGTGACCTGCCTCGGAAGAAGCTATATGGCTTCCCGTAGCCAGGCGAAACATGAAGAAACTGAAGCCAACAGGGTGCAAAGATGAGAAATGAAGACAGGCGAGAACTGTTAGGGATAAAGCCAAGTCACCATTTTGGCATTTTGCTGACTTTGTCCTGTAGCCCCTTCATCTGGAGTATTTATAAGCATCCGCCTTCATGGAGCATCCAAGTAGAAGCTGCCTGGCAAAGACAGAGCCCATATTTGCAAGTCAAACAGGCGAAAATTGAAATCCAAGCTCCAACAGCAGCTATGTGACCCTGTACATTACTTCTATAAATCTCAATTGCCCATTTCTAAAATGGGGAAAATAATTCCTACATACATACCTGTGAGAATTAAAAGATGGGTATGTAAAGTTCCTAATATGGTGCTGCTGCTTTTCCTTCTTCACCTGCTCACTCTTCAGTGAAAGAAAGGGGGAAGTGGGAAGCACGTCTGAGGCATTTGTGAGTCAGTTACTGAGTCTGCTTTTGAGTATTTACATCTTTTTTAAAATTCTGCAGTGATTTGCAGGAAGAAATAAACATTGCTTCATGAATATAACTGATTATATCTTATTTTCTATAATTTCAGTACTCTTGTAGAAAAGGTGAGCATAGATTTGGAATACTATGCATCCTTATGAAATAGAACAAAATAACATTAATTTGTTGAGGATTCATTGTGTTTGGCACTGGGGGAAATGCAAAGAAATATCAGACACAATTTCTGCACTAAAGGGTTAACAACTGATTTGCGGTTCAAGACAAGTGAGAAGTTTCAGAGCCACAAAAAATTAAATAACTCAAGATAAAATATGAAATATGTCACGAGGCAGTTTATTATTAACTTCCAAATGAATTGTACAGACAATAATTGTTATACAAACTTAGAAGAAAAAGAAATCACCCCTGCATATGTAGTAAGGAAGATTTGGAGCAGAGAGTGGAAATTGGTGGCCTACGGGCAGAAATTAACCCATAGGCCTATTTAGTTTGAAATTCTTAGTGGTTTTGTTTTGTTTTGGGTTTTGTTTCCTTTTTTTATAAGTTGACTGCTAAAAATTGGGAGAATAATGCCTTTAGTCCAAAGAAGGCCTTTTTAAAGGCTAAATTGGTTGTCTTGGGAATTTGAGGAAAGAGAAACAAAAGAGGACATCCAATTATAGTCTCCTCTGCAATCAGGGCATTCATTTGTGAAAAGTGTTTCCCTTCTGTCTGGGCACTTCTAACATCAAAATACATTCCCTGTTTTCCTGCTGTCAAAAATTCTTTATAATTGCAACCTTAAAGATACTTACTATTTTTGAGCTACCAATGATAATTAAAATCTTCAGGGTAAAAACCAGCAGATCCTCCTCCTAGGTGATTATCAGCTTAGAGCTGGCTTCACAGGCTGACCACTTCATAATAAAATGAATAGGTAGGCAATTAAATCTCCAAAGCTGTAAGAACCCACAGGACCTAAATGCCAGCAAGCAATTTTACATGTGAGACATATTGGGAATCAGGCAAATGAATAAACAGATACCTTAGATTAGATCCCAGCATATACTCTGACTGCAAAGTAGCAAAATAGACACAAAAGAACTTTGTTCAGTCACTACTTTTTTATTTAACACCATTATGTTGGTAGAATAGTGAAATATTCTTATTTAAATATTCAGAAGCCCAGGATGGTTTGTCCTCCAAAAACTTTTCTTTGTCATATGAACATGTGTCTATCCTTGGGGGATTTAATCAATACTTACTGCCTCAAGTTGCTTCAAAACTTATTTCGTTCACTGGAAGCATGAAACATTCTGTGAACCAATCTGCCTATCCAAAAGATTCTTTTCACATACTATTTCAAAGATGGTTCTGCTCATATACCAACTTTTACTGAGTAACTCAGCAAATTTTCATCTTATCTTAACAGCACTTTAGTCTGGATTTAACTTCTGAATGTTAATGGACAGGAGAATCCCTCGTATCTATCTGATGTTGGAAGCAACGATTTGAAATAGGAAGAGAAAAGATAAATATTCTCTTTTATTATTATTTTCATAGAGACAGGGTCTCACAACATTGCCCAGGTTGGTCTTGAACTCCTGGGCTAAGTGATCCTCCTGCCTCGGCCTCCCAAGGTGCTGGGATTACAGGCATTAGCCACCAAACCCAGCCAAGATAAATATTTTCCAACAGAGAAGAGCCACCAAACTACACATATCATTCTCATAACAAACTGAAACATCCCAACATATGCAAATTTGACTTTCCAAAAATAAGAGATTCTTTTTTGTCACAAAACATTTAATGTTTTTTACAAAGGACACCTTTAGACAAACATTGCCTCAGAACTTTACAAATATTAGATACTTGGTTTGTTTGTTGAATATAAATTAAACGACTAAATGAGATGTTCATCAACATCCAAATTTTATTTTTTACATGATTTCCTGGGAATGAGGATATTTTTATTATCTGACAATGTTTATTCTGTGGAGTTTAAGATCATCTTCACTCACTAATCTCCTTAAGAGAAGATAAAAACAATTTATTTTGGTCAAGCATAGGGAGTTTACAAGCCAGTCACGTTTGAAGTTAGCCCTGAGGATATCCAGGAATCTGCTATAAATTCTTTCCATTTATAGAGTTTCAGAGGATGAATGGCATTAGGCCACTAAACTGGCATCTCAGCTACTTGGGGTTATAATTAAACAGACTGCAATCTTTTGGTGAAATGCCCATTTTTGCAGATACAGAGGAAAAACTTATAGAGAGAAAAGTGACCTTTGTCACTACATAATATTAATGTATTTTCCACCTAAACTGATATAGGGAAATAAATAAATAAAAATAATGATGCTGCTTTGAATTTAAAGCAGACAAGTCTGTGCTGTAAGCAATGCTAGAGAAAGGACCAAATATGTCTCCCAAGCTCTAAAACTAGGACAGCATTGCAATTAGTTTTCTCTGCTGGGCAAATTCAACCTATTTGAAGAAGCAATACCTTCTCCCAGACCCTCATGTAAGTATAAAACAATATATGGTCACAGAGCTCATAAAACTAGACCAAAGCTGACATAGTCAAAGTTGCCCTAGCATAAATGTGCTCGTTTAGGCAGTGGGATGATGGCAGGGCCTCCAAAGCTCAAGCTTCTGTTTTGTTCCAGTCTCATGGCATCACTCTGTATAGCATAGAACTGAACACAAGCAACATATTAGCCGGGTATTAAAGGGGTGAGTTTAGCCTGGCACAGTGGCTCAAGCCTGTAATCTCAGCACTTTGGGAGGCTGAGGCGAGCTGATCACTTGAGTCCAGGAGTGTGAGACCAGCCTGGGCAACATGCAAAACCCCATCTCTATAGAAAAATTCATGAATTAGCCGGGCTTGGTGGTGCATACTTGTAGTCCCAGCTACTCAGGAGGCTGAGGTAGGGGGATCACTTGAGCCCAGGAGGTAGAGGCTGCAGTGAGCTGAGATCCCATCATTGCACTTCATCCTGGGAGACAGAGCAAGACCTTGTCTAAATAAATACATAAATATCAAAACAGAGATATTTATGTATTTATTTAGACAAGGTCTTGCTCTGTCTCCCAGAACAGAGATACAGACCAATGGAACAGAACAGAGCCCTCAGAAAAAATACCACACATCTACAACCATCTGATCTTTGACAAACCTGACAAAAACAAGAAATGGGGAAAGGATTCCCTACTTAATACCTGGTGCTGGAAAAACTGGCTAGCCATAAGTAGAAAGCTGAAACTGGATCCTTTCCTCATACCTTAAACAAAAATAAATTCAAGATGGATTAGAGACTTAAATGTTAGACCTAAAACCATAAAAACCCTAGAAGAAAACCTAGGCAATACCATTCAGGACGTAGGCATGGCCAAGGACTTCATGTCTAAAACAACAAAAACAATGGCGACAAAAGCCAAAATTGACAAATGGGATCTAATTAAACTAAACAGCTTCTGTACAGCAAAAGAAACTACCATCAGAGTGAGCAGGCAACCTACAGAATGAGAGAAAATTTTTGCAATCTACTCATCTGACAAAGGGCTAATATCCAGAACCCACAAAGAACAAACAAATTTATAAGAAAAAAACAAACAACCCCATCAAAAAGTGGGCAAAGGATATGAACAGACATTTCTCAGAAGAAGACATTTATGCAGACAACAGACACATGAAAAAATGCTCATGATCACTGGCCATCAGAGAAATGCAAATCAAAACCACAATGAGATACCATGTCACACCAGTTAGAATGGCAATCATTAAAAAGTCAGGAACCAACAGGTGCTGGAGAGGATGTGGAGAAATAGGAACACTTTTACACTGTTGGTGGGACTGTAAACTAGTTCAACCATTATGGAAGACAGTGTGGCGATTCCTCAAGGATCTAGAACTAGGAATATCATTTGACCTAGCCATCCCATTACTGGGTATATACCCAAAGGATTATAAATCATGCTGCTACAAAGACACATGCACACGTATGTTTTGTGGGGCACTATTCACTAGCAAAGACTTGGAACCAACCCAAATGTCCATCAGTGACAGACTGGATTAAGAAAATGTGGCACATATACACCATGGAGTACTATGCAGCCATAAAAAAGGATGAGTTCATGCCCTTTGTAGGGACATGGATGCAGCTGGAAACCATCATTCTCAACAAACTATCGCAAGAACAGAAAACCAAACACCACATGTTCTCACTCATAGGTGGGAATTGAACAATGAGAACACTTGGACACAGGGAGACGAACATCACACAATGGGGCCTGTTGTGGGGTGTCGGGGGCGGGGAGGGATAGCATTAGGAGATATACCTGATGTAAATGACAAGTTAATGGGTGCAGCACACCAACATGGCACATGTATACATACGTAACAAACCTGCACGTTGTGCATATGTACCCCAGAACATAAAGTATAATAAAAAATAAATAAATAAATAAATGGGTAAGTTTCAACTTTATCTCAGTTTAGAAAAGTGGGAATTTCATTGTGTAGCTTTCCCTTTGCTGTGAAACCTCCTCTTTCCTCAGTTGCTATTCACTCTTCGACTCTAGCTTCTAACCTTCTTACTCCACTGAAACTACTCTTACCATGTGACATCACCCATGACATCCTAATTACTCAATAGTGTTGATATTTTAACACCTTATTTTAATACCTTTCTGCAGCACTTGGAAGTAGCTACTCCTTCCTCCAATCCTTCTCCCTAATGGATCTCATGACCTCATGTTTTACCAGTTCTCTTTCTACCTTCCACTTTTGATATTTCTTCATCTCTGTTGTGGAACTCTTCTATTGCCTACTCCTAAAACATCCATGTTCCCAGTATTGTGTTCCTTCTGGAAAGGATTATGTTCTGTTTCATGGTTTTAATTATAGCTTATTCATTAATAAAACCCATGGTGATTGCCAGGGGCTTGGGGGAGGTGTAAAGGAACAATTGTTTAATGGGTGTAAAGTTTCAGATTTGCAAGATGAAAAAATTCTGAAGGTCTGTTTCACAGCAATGTGAATATACATGATATTATGAAACCATACACTGAACCATGGTTAAAATGGTAAATTTGTTATTTACCATTTGTTTTTCACCACAATAGATAGACAAATAGACACAGCTATCTATCTATCCAGTGTAATACATGCAGCTCCTACCCCCACTAAATCTGTTGTGAAGTATCAACACAACTGGCTTCAAGATGGTTGCACCTGCTCTAGGCTTCACATTCTCACACATCAATGGCCAGAGACAGAAAAGAGAACTTCTTTTCTTTCACTCTCTTCTTAAACATTAAGGAACTCTTCTTGTAGAGCCCAGAAAACATCCTTTTATTTCTTATTAACCAGAAGTGAATCAAGGAACAGTATCAACACAACAGGAACTGACCATTCAAGTTGAGCAGCCTCTCAGCATCCCTTGTTGAGGATGAAGCTAGTCTCACCTTCCCAGATCAAATGGATGCACAGAGAAGGCTGAGGGAACAAAGTCAGAGCTCTACCAGCAAGGAAGAATGGATACGGTACAGATGTAGTGGGGCACCAGCTGTATGTGCTACACAGATCTCTCCCCTGAGCAAAAGACTGATGGATACAACTCTTTCCAAGACATCTACTCCATATCAAATTTATATGCACTGCTTTTGCCATGAGAATTCCTCTTATGCTTCCTATTCCATTTTATAACACTCCTGTATAATAAAAAGCCTAGTCAGGAACCTGGGCAGGGTCTTCAACTCCGTCTTTTTTCTATACAAACAATCCTGAAATCTGACCATGGTGACTCTCCATTTCATTTCTATGGCCAGTGCCTCCTAACCCAACTCCCTGTCTCTAGTGCGGCCTTTCCTCATAAGTCCAACTTGCTGACCTGATGACAACAAGGGCAGTTAATCTGAAACACAAACGGGACCATGTGATTCTGTTTATGGATTGTCTAAAAGAGGGGTTCCATGACCATGACTTCCCCGAAATGAGATACAAAATTTTTTGAATATGTATGTGAAACATTTTTTGTGAAACAAATTTTTGAATAAATATGTGAAACATTCTGATAGATTATTTCTGGAAAGTCCTTGACCCAGTAAATCTTCAAAAACTACTGACATAGTGGACACAAATCTAAGATATTTTGCATGGAACATAAAGACCTTTCATAATCTGCTTCTTACTTATCTCTTCAGACTCATCTCTTACATCTCTTTCCCTTATATCTTATGCTCCACCAAAAGTAAACTACTTGCAGTTACTCAAGCACAACTCTGTGCCTATACACAAACCAGTACCTCTTCCTAGATTACTTTCCCTGCCATAATCCATTTAGTACACGTCAATGCATCCATTGTATATCACATTGTACATCACAGAATCCAGTTTGTATATCACTTCCTCTGTAAAGTCTCCATTTGTGACCTCAGAATGGATCAACTGCTTCCATATACTTTTATTCTATAGATATTTTTCTATTGATGATACATTTGTTACTATAATGTATATTTTCTCATTTCCTCCACCAAACTATGAGCTGCTTGAGGAAAACATTGTCTGATTCTTTTTCGATGTCTCCACCTCCAAGAAGAGATCCTAATACAAAGTAGATGTTCATGATGTATTTGTTGAAAAGAACTATTTGAAAATACATTATGTCCATAGTTAATATACAATAATGCATTTTGGATTAACCAGATATGGAGAATTATTCTTATAACTGTTTACTCTGTCTTACGTAGGTTTGATAGCAACAATTCTCAAACTTCAGTGCGCATCAGACTTAGCAGTGAAACTTTAAAATTACGGAAAGAAGCTTCAGGCCCTATCCCACACCTGCAGAGCCAGAATCTCTAGGGCTGCAGCCCTAGTGCCTGCTTTTTAAATAAACCATCCAAATGAATCCAATAACTTCTGCTCTCAATAATTGACAGAAATCACTTTCCATTCCAGGACAAGAACCAAAAACAAATTCCTATGTGCCTCCTCTTCATGATCTTAGGCAGAAGGGTCTGTCACTACCGAGGACAACAAAGAATAATCCACTTTAGTCAGTGCTGACTTGCTTGGAGAAGAAATGTAAAAGCACTCAAAGGCAGAAAATAAAAGCAGTTCCAGTCCTGAAGTCATTTGGACAGTTCCAGTTGAAGAGCCAAAGCAGAAAATCAACATTCCGGCTCCTAGAAACTTTATTTTCACCTTTCTTCTAGGCATAATTTATAAGTCAAATAGAATTGCTTTGGCCTGGGTGATTTTGCATAATGGTTCTTAGCATGGTATTATGGTCTGCATTCAGTATTATTTTTCTTAGATTTCTGTAGAGCAATGACAGCACTATTCCCCAAGTATCCCAACAAAGCTCTCAACCCACACCCAGTCCCTGCATAGGACAATGACCTGTGGAAAGACAAAAACAAGAATGTTATGCAATAAATCAGAAATGGCCTGGAAGACAAACCTGGCCAAAGAATTGAGTGCCTGCAGCCAGACTACAGCTGTTTTCTCTTTGGGCAGCAAGGAGGAAGCAAGTGTGACTGCTCAGACACCCTCAAGGCCTGCTGATCAAGACAATGGTTCTTCATTACTCATCTATATGAAATAGTTCAGACATCGTTGTTTACTTATTTATAATAAGTCTAATTACTCATATTATTGCCATACCTTGTCTTCCCAATCTTATTTATGCATTGCTTACCTGGGTAAATATGGGGGCCACAGAGGTGCCTTACTTCCATTACCATGCAGCAGAACTTACTGTGGGAAACATAGCTGATGGAAAGCTCCAACTACTGCCCCTTCGGATTCACCAGGCAATACCTTCCTCAGTCTGCTCCCAGCCAATGACTCAGCACAGTGGGAGTGCTGGATCCAGCCCATTTCTGCCTACCACAGGAAGCCCCCTCATGGGAAACTGTGGCTCAGAGCTGAGACATAGCCAGAATTGCATTGAAGTTTGAGTATTTTCCTACTCAATTCTTCTTTCTCTCTTTTCTTTTTTGGATGTCAGACCTACATTGTGGTCTGAAGACTCATCCTGCTTCGACCTTCTTTATTTTTCACAGGTGCTTCCCCTCAATAAGTCTCTTGCATATCTAATCCCCATCTTGGCTTCTTGAAGGATCCAAACTGACACTGTGTTTGCTTTGTTAAAGATAATTGTAAGTTCTTTGCAACTACTTTTATTAAAGGATGAAAGCCCTGTAAGACAAGGCTTCCAACCATCCACACCAATATGCCAGATATGCAAGTAAAAACATCTAGGAACCTCCAGCCCAGTCCATCTGCCAGCTGAGTACCACTAAGTAATCTCAGTCAGCATCATGCAGATCACCCAGCCAAACTCTACCTGAATTCCTGGCCCATATGATTCTGACAAGAAAGAAAATGCTTATTCTTTTGTGGTAGTTGCAGCAATAGATTACCAGAACAGGTATCATTTTCTTTTCTTTTTCTCTCCCGTTATGTTGAGTTTAAAATTAACACCTCATTTACATAATTTCTCACAAAAGAAAAGGTTTTAAGAGTCTATATGGAAGAGCATTTTACATAGTGTCTAAGGCTACAATTTTTAAAGTAATATTAGATTATTCCAATATAACCTGTTGAGTTGAATGGAAAGTCCTTGAAATTTCAGGTACTAAGAAAGCAACTTTCAAAAGCTTTTCTACCTATGGGTCTTTAATTCATTGGCCCACTTTCTAACTTAACTTTGTAGAAACGAACTCAATAATCTTCCAGGTAGTATGCAATTCTATAAGATTTTTTCAGCACAAAAGAGGTGGAGGGATGCAGTGAAAGCTTTTCAAAAAATTGTGGCTGTTAAAAAGAGCATGCTGCTGCAGGCAGATTTGAAATGGAACACTGATTTTATTTTGATCAATAAATCTAGATAACACAAGGCATTACCATTCTCAAACATTGCAGTTTTTGCTTCATTTTAACTGAATGTGTCTTGTGGAATCTTGCTTTATTCCATAAAACAGAATGACAATTTTTTTCTCCCCAGTCAGACAAGCTAGACCTATCTGAAATCAATCTTTCAGCATGGCAAATACATTGTAAATTATAAGGCAATGTGTATACTAAAGCAAGTGTGGTAGTTAATTTTAACAATTTTTTAAAAGCATGTCAGGGTTTTGATAATACCAGAGAGATGAAAATTTCTTACACGGCATGCCAGATCAGCACAGTTTTCAATTTGAGATTAGAGGCCATTGACAAACATGTCATGAAGTTCACATAGTATTTATGGTTGACCTGCTCAAGAAATTAAAAGCATTGAATCTTGGACATGACACAGATGTGAAAGATTAAAACAAAACACTTGAAAATATTTCAGTTGTGATAAACATACACCTTTAACAGATGTTTTATTTTTCAAGAAACCACACCTGCTTTGAAATAACAGGCCCAGGGAAATCTTCTTATGCCCTGGTGTCACAGTGTCCCTTAGATTCATCTATAATGTAGAACACTGCAAAAATTTTGCCCTTAAATTAATTGATCCAACAGATGAAAACTGCACAGTCTTTGCTTTTCACTGTATCTTTAAAAGCCGTTTTTCTTTTGCCTATCTCAAGAACCGTACTCTTTTGAAGGATATCATCCACTCATATATACCTACATCCACATATTCCCTATTTTAGAAAAGGTTTTTTAAAAAGAAAATCATTTAGGAAAACATAAACTGTTTCATCTTTGCAAGGGAAGGTTGTGTGGAGTTTTTCTGTTTAATAATGCTGTCTTTTTATTTTATTGTGGTAAGAACATGTAACATGTGATTTACCCTCTTAAATTCTTAATTGTACAATGCATTACTGTAGACTATAGGTACAATGTTGTACAGCAGAACTCTAGGGTTTGTTTATCTTGCTTAATAGAAACTTACACCCATTGATTAGTAGCTCCCATTCCACCCTATTTTCCTACCATTATATTATAGCAGTTCAGCTGGTGATCAAGCTTTGGGATTGATTAAGAAAGCTGATTTGAAATGTAAAGATTTGAAGATCTGCTTTTCTACTCCTTTCATCTCTTCACTTTCTTTTTTGGTGATTCTATCCACCCTCTTGGTTTTAACTACCACTTCTTAGCAAATGACTAAAATAGCCTACAAGTCTAGCCCAGACTTCTCTCCTAAACCCACTTCTAAATTTCCACCTGTCTATGGCACATTTCAACATAGTTTTTCTCTTCACAACTCAAACCCAACATTTTACACAAGTTCTATAAATACTCGTTTAATCTAAAACCTATATGTTTTTCAGATGTAATAACTGAATCCTAGAGTGGCTTACTAGTTTACCTATAGCTGCCTATTGGAAACAAATGTTTCTCTAGAAATAATTAATAAAACCAAAGTATGTTCTTAGAGATGACTAATAAAATTTTTAAAGTCATTAATTTATCAAGAAAAAAGGGCATTTAAAAAATTATCACTATCAGGAAGGAATGATTTTTGATTCTTGAATGTTCATTTATTCTTTATTATGGATTTTGGTTCTCCAGGGAAATTCTCCATTTTCTTATCTATTTTTCTTGAACATAATTTTTAGAATTATTTTCCATTTCAATATCTGAATCACCTTGGGTGTTTCTGTTCTCTATTTCTTCCAGTGGTCTTGTCTAGTAATGTACCAGGACACTGTACACAAAAGTCATAAAAGATCCAAAAGGGTGATTTCTGTCTCCAAAGAGGGCTTCTTAAGCTTCTGGGAGGGAGCTGGAGTAGGAGCAGGACCATTATGCCAATCACAGTTTAAGTTGATTGACTTAAAGGTTTCAATCTTTATCAGGTTTATTCTAATTCTGATTTTCTCTTATTCTTTGCATGCAGTCCTTCAAACCTGTCAACTAAGGATCTGGACCTATCTACCTGGCAGACCCTACCTTCAGTTTTATCTCCGCAGCATGACCAGCTGCTAATGGCTGCTTTCTGCTTAGCCTCTCTACCTCCTGGCCTGCACTGCCTCAAGAGGAAAAGTGGCTTACATGATAACTTCTCTGCAATTCCCTTTACTCTGGGATTATGACTCCTCAAATCCTGACTGCCTTGGTAGCCATCCAATGACTCTAAGCAGATGCCTTTCCGTATTTTATTCAGATTTTCTGGTTGCTCTCATTGGGAGGATTGGTTAGCGCCAAGCCAGTTTATCATACCTGGAAGCCTGGGTATATTTTGAAGACATAGAGGACGGAATTTGCTGGTTTACAAATTAGATGTGAAAGGTGAGTGAAAGAAGCTAGTCAAGAATGACTCCAGGGTTTTCTTTATCCGTATGTTTTTGTTGCAAAGGACAGTATGAATGAATTTGTAAATAACTAAGATAGGGAAGTCAGGAGGAGTAGGAATGGGGAAACAGGTTTTGGAGGAAAATTAACAGACTCAGATATGCATGCATCAAAAGTGAGATGCTTGTTACAGGTGCAAGTGGTGATGTTGAATACGTAAGCTGGAGTTCAGAGAAGCCCAAGATGAAGACCTGAATTTGTGAATTTTCAGCCTGTACATTCAGAGTTTACAAAGTAGAGGCTGAGATACACATAATCTTGAAATGCAAAAGAGTGAGTGGTAATCTTTAAAAGATTAAAGAGCCCTTCTATGACTCTTCTACATTTTACAGCAAGACTTTCAGGTCAGAATGTCTAAAGCAGAGCAGGTGAATTAGGTTGATATGATTTGACCCTGTATCCCCACCCAAATCTCATCTCAAATAGTAATGCCCACATGTTAAGGGAGGGACCTGTGATCCCCACACGTCGAGGGAGCAAGGTGATTGGATTATAGGGGCAGTTTCCCCCATGCTGTTCTCACAATAGTGAATGAATTCTCACAAGATCTGAGGGTTTTATAAATGGTAGTTTTTGCCTACGCTCTCATACACTCTGTCTCTCTCCTGCCATCATGTAATACGTGCCTGCTTCCCCTTCCACCATGATTGTAAGTTTCCTGAGTCCTCCTCAGCCATGTGGAACTGTGAGTCAAGTAAACCTCTTTTCTTTATAAATTACCCATTCTCGGGTAAGTTATTTATAGCAGTGTGAAAATAGACTAATGACGTAGACAGAGACAAGAATCTGCGCTTGTAAACAAATCCTACCA
Source organism: Chlorocebus sabaeus (assembly GCF_047675955.1). Taxonomy (NCBI): domain Eukaryota; kingdom Metazoa; phylum Chordata; class Mammalia; order Primates; family Cercopithecidae; genus Chlorocebus; species Chlorocebus sabaeus. The sequence continues at coordinate 81,902,370 of NC_132924.1, read as the reverse complement.
CTCTAGTGCTCTAAAAGCAAACAGTCATAATACTTTGTTTCTTTTCTCATTCAGGTACATGGTTTGGCACCATTAGTTTCTCTTTCTGTCCTCCTCCCAGAGGATGCTTTCTGCAAAGAGGACCCTGAGCAAGGACAGAATAGTATATATCTATTAAAAGAAAAATTAGAGAGTACCAATGGATTTGTGGAAGAGAATGAAAACAGAGAAAGGAAATAAAGATGAAATACAAATAAATGTACACTCAAAAGCAAATAATCCTTGAGTTTTTAATATTTACTCATTTCTAAATGGATAAGCCTAGTTGGTAGTTTGGGAGTGTTTAAGCCTAACCTTTGTTATCTGTAAAGATAACATTAACTAGTAGTGGCCATTATTTGTGCAACTTGTTAAACAACTTATCAAAGAAAAGGAATAAAATTGCTTTTATATATCTAAGAATCTCTAAATCTGCTTTTTAAAAGATATCTTTTCTCTATTGGTTCCCACAATTCTCATTTATCATTCATACACACTATCACAATGGAAGGATGGATCCACCCAAGACAAAGTCAGAATCACAAAGGTTGAAGCTGGGTAGCTATATTTTTCAAATCTTCATAGATTTCAAAGCCTTGGTTAGGAAACATGGCAAATAATGTTTCACTTTTGCCCATTCTTGCCTTTATCCGGTCATAATAAGAGTGGTCGAGAGCTGCCACCATCCCTGTAAGATACACCATCGTGTCAAGTCTAGTGTACATCAGAAGCCTCTGGTACCATTTTTCCTCTCTTGGTTTCCTTCTGGCATTTTGACCATATATGAATATGGCCAAAGATATATGGCCATATATGAATATTCTTATATATATCTTCTACATATAGATATATATAAGAAAGATAGATATATATAGAAGATAGATAGATAGATAGATAGATAGATAGATAGATAGATAGGAAGATAGATATATAGAGAAAGATTATTCTATCTTTCTAGAACAGCAAAAGAATCACATCACTCCATGATGAAGAATCTACTACTTTGGTTTACTACTAGTCCAAGTTTTTTGTTTTTGTTTTGCTTTGTTTTTAATTCGAGTCCCCCTAAAATACTCTCATATTTCTATTTCTTTGCATCTAATTTCAATCTCTCTAATGTGTTATAGATCAAAAGTTCAGTTTTGGTTATATTTTATTTTGTTCCATAAAGTCTTCACATGACTTATAACATAGCATACTGTTTGTGTATAATGTATGATGTCATCAATACCAGCTTCTTAAGATGTTGAATTCAAATTGCCACCAGAGAGGCCACCAAAGAGGGCATTTAGTGTCAGGACACCATAATTCTAGCATCAGACCTGATGATAACCAGTTGTGTGACCATAAGACGATAATTTCATGTCGTTAAGCCTCTATTTGACCATTTGCATAAATGCAAAGATTGGATTCAGTTGTCTCTTGAGTCCTTATAATTCTAATGCTTTATAAGGCTATTAGTTCTCATAGAGAAGAGCAAATTAATGACCAAAAATGAGTAGCATTAGCTTACAAGACAGTGATTTTATAAGAAATACACATTTAAAACAACTTACTAAACTAGATGGTACTACATGTAATAGCTACATAAATTAGCAATTAATCTTCATAGGGCTTTTAATTTGTTTCTTGATTTTGTCATTTGTGCAAAGTGTCTTGGCATTTGTTGATAATCTAACACAGTCTACCTCTGACTTATGTGTTTGCTATACACACACTCTAATACATCCAGACAATTCCAATTGCTTGGAGTCTGCTCACATCTGGTCACAATGAAGATAAAGCTGTAATAAAATTTCTAAAAATAAGTTAAAATTATCTCAGAAGCCAAAAAACAATAACCATAATAATAGAGATTGCTACATCTGGTGAAAAATGAGGAGAACTACTGCAGATTCCCCACATCTTGGTCATTTTTCCTTCCAAACGTTGCTCATATTTTCACCCATACAGATTACCTTGTATCATACTATCAGTCCAAATCCATCATTTCTTTCAAGGTCAGGCTCAAAACTCACTTCGCTGCTCCTTCCTTCCTATCGCCCCTTTATTTCTCATGAGATAGATGCCAGACTTAGCTTTGCTTTACTCCCTGCCCATTTGTGAACTCTCTCTCCCACTTTCAACATCTGCATCAAGGTACCATCATCATTTCCCTCCCTAGCTGTTCTCCCTAGCAAGAAGTGAATGAAACACATCCAGACGTTCTCTCTCCAACTCCTCATCCCCCTCCCCAGAGTGCTATGCCAAACTTTGACTGTAACCTATTCTGTTATTTGGATTAGACGCATATTAAGGCAAAAAAAAAAAATGATGATTTAATTTGTAGCACATACAAACAAGAATGAAAATCTATTTATTGAATTTAAAAGTTACAGCAGGTTATAGAGACTTTGGCTGGTGTGGAAAATTAAAAATAAAATAAAGAAAGATAGAGACTTCTGCATTTCTGCATAGTAGGATTAGCTTTATTATGTATCAGTCTTATTGGATGTTAAATCTTTTGTCAACACACAGGATGATCCGTGTAATTCTTCTGATTGTGAGGTAGAGGACAGAAACCATTCCAGATAATACTAACAGCCAAGTTTCAAAGATCCTTTTGGGGAAAATGAAGCTTTTAAGAGGTAAATGGTGGTCAAAGGCACAGGCTCTGGATTCAGACTGCCCAGGTTCAACCCCTCTACCAATTACCAGCCCAGAGACCTTGAGCAAGTTACTCTACATCTCTGTACCTAAATTTCTCAATAATAAAATGGGGATAGCAATAGCTATTACCTCATGAAGCTATTGTTAAATTAAGTTGTTCACACACATAGAGTGAGTAGAATAGATAAGTGTTTCCCATTATCATTGCTGTTGTTAAGAGATCCCTCACATCAAGCATCTAAGGCAGTAAATTAAGAACTGATGGTGCTGGTTACAAAGGCTGTAATTTTTTCATTTTTATTTTTATCAATTGCAAATAAAAACCATTGAGAATTTTCACAATTAATCAAGCCTGACTCAAGAAACACATGATTCTTGCAGAATCATGTGGAACACAAAAGAGGATCATCGTACACAAAAATTTTTAAAAAGACCCACAAAAGATCCAGAACAGAACATTCCTTTAGTGTTCAATTCCTTAGTTGCCAATAATACCATAACCATTCTGTGAGTCATAATACAGTTTGCCATCTGTATATATAAAGTTTAATATTTATATGTATTAAGTATTATATTAATTAAACACAACTATATATACGAATTCAACTTCTCACCTAGTCACATTTAATGTTGTCTTTATAAAACCTAAACTTATGAGAGTGTCTAAGTGGATATTTGTACCATGTGATTGAAAGTGTCTGCAGCAGCTGTGACTCAGGATTGAGGATGGACAGATGGGGCAAGAAGCCCTTACTACAGAATGGTGTCTTAAGGGGACCTATTCCTCCACATGCTGCCAATCAAATATGCAATCCTCTGAGGTGCACTGTGAATTATTACAGAGGCATTTGCAGGTTAATTTAAAGGAATGGGTTCAATCATTTCATGTAATCCCCCACCTTCCTTTCTATGATTCTTTCCGTGGAGAAAGGGAGTTTCTTCTTGACTTCTTTCTCCCCTTCTCCATAGCTGCTCCTTACACTCCTCCCCACCTAGGATTCTGCACAAACAACCTTACTAAGGAGACAGTGCCAGAGGTGTCTTCCAAGAACTGTCTTGCTTTCTTCTGGAAGGCATAGGAGACAGGCCGTGTGACCCCTTACTGCTTTTCCCACCAGTAAAATAGTAATTCTATGTCATTTCTATTCTCTCATCTCCTTGTACATCGTTTTCCTCTTTTCCTATGTCTTTTCTCCCTTTCATTTAACAAGTTATGTTCCTGACCACCAGTGTCAGCTATTAACCTCAGGAAAATATATGTCCCCTCTCTTCATTCTATGTATGGGTTGAAAAGTTAGTCCAATCTCCATGATTTAACAATAGTGCCAACAAAATACATGTGTTCATTTAAGAGGGAAACTGAAATTTTGTCATATATGTTATTATTCTTTTTATTTATTTATTTATTTATTTATTTATTTATTATTATACTTTAAGTTCTAGGGTACATGTGCACAATGTGCAGGTTTGTTACATATGTATACTTGTGCCATGTTGGCGTGCTGCACCCATCAACTCGTCATTTACATCAGGTATAACTCCCAATGCAATCCCTCCCCCCTCCCCCCTCCCCATGATAGGCCCCGGTGTGTGATGTTCCCCTTCCTGAGTCCAAGTGATCTCATTGTTCAGTTCCCACCTATGAGTGAAAACATGAGGTGTTTGGTTTTCTGTTCTTGAGATAGTTTGCTAAGAATGATGGTTTCCAGCTGCATCCATGTCCCTACAAAGGACACAAACTCATCCTTTCTTATGGCTGCATAGTATTCCATGGTGTATATGTGCCACATTTTCTTCATCCAGTCTGTCACTGATGGACATTTGGGTTGATTCCAAGTCTTTGCTATTGTGAATAGTGCCGCAATAAACATACGTGTGCATGTGTCTTTATAGCAGCATGATTTATAATCCTTTGGTAATATACCTAGTAATGGGATGGCTGGGTCATATGGTACTTCTAGTTCTAGATCCTTGAGGAATTGCCATACTGTGTTCCATAATGGTTGAACTAGTTTACAATCCCACCAACAGTGTAAAAGTGTTCCTATTTCTCCACATCCTCTCCAGCACCTGTTGTTTCCTGACTTTTTAATGATTGCCATTCTGACTGGTGTGAGATGGTATCTCATTGTGGTTTTGATTTGCATTTCTCTGATGGCCAGTGATGATGAGCATTTTTTCATGTGTCAGTTGGCTGTATGCATGTCTTCTTTTGAGAACTGTCTGTTCATATCCTTTGCCCACTTTTTGATGGGGTTGTTTGTTTTTTTCTTGTAAATTTGTTTGAGTTCTTTGTAGTTTCTGGATGTTAGCCCTTTGTCAGATGAGTAGATTGCAAAAAGTTTCTCCCATTCTGTAGGTTGCCTGCTCACTCTGATGGTAGTTTCTTTTGCTGTGCAGAAGCTCTTTAGTTTAATTCAATCCCATTTGTCAATTTTGGCTTTTGTTGCCGTTGCTTTTGGTGTTTTAGACATGAAGTCCTTGCCCATGCCTATGTCCTGAATGGTATTACCTAGGTTTTCTTCTAGGGTTTTTATGGTATTAGGTCTAACATTTAAGTCTCTAATCTATCTTGAATTAATTTTCATATAAGGAGTAAGGAAAGGATCCAGTTTCAGCTCTCTACTTATGGCTAGCCAATTTTCCCAGCACCATTTATTAAATAGGGAATCCTTTCCCCACTTCTTGTTTTTCTCAGGTTTATCAAAGATCAGATGGCTGTAGATGTGTGGTATTATTTCTGAGGACTCTGTTCTGTTCCATTGGTCTATCATATTATTCTTATCTCTGCTTTTTCACAGCAAGGATCCTGAGCCCTAATTCTAGGAGAGTTCATCCTCACCATACCTCATCCCTCCAACTGACTTATAAAAGAAGGGTGATGATGTAGCTTGCCAACCATAGCCTCTGCTAATTTGACTGCTTTTGTCAGATGATGATGAGAATGATGAGACATTGATCCCGAGGATATGTCTGAAGCTACCCTTTAGGAAAGAGGATTTTCCCTTACTGTGGCTGGGAGGCAAGGCAGACACCTGAGTAGGGCTGTGCTATCAATATCCCAGTGCTGCATGGCCTTCAGTAGTCAATAAAAAGTACCCCAAAGAAGATCAGAGGTGTTATCTCATGAAAGGCACAACTTTGGGTGACTAGCTGGGAAAGTGGACATAATACCTTGTAAACAGAGAAGATATGACTCAAGAGGAAAGCTCCAATACCTATTGTAGAAGGTATGTTTGTACTTAATTTAAACAAAATGTAGGCCAACTTAGCCAAGGAGAACTCGCAAACTCTCTATAACCTCACTTGCCTCAATAGTCAGGAAACACAGGAAAAGCTATGATTGCCCTTGGTGCAGATGTCTATCTGGCCAGGAGACAGCACAACTGAAACCATGACAGCAGTGAGCAGCAAGCCTAACAAGCCACAGAGCCCATATTAGTGAAAAGCAATGATCCAATCAGGCCAGCAGCAGACCCTAGGGGCTATTTATGAAGCACCTATTGTGGCCAAGTCCTAGACTGTGAGCTGTTAACTATGTTTGCATTTATTCCTCATAATGTCAAGAGTTGGACACTATTATCTCCATTTCAGGCAAGAAAAAAACCAAGACCCAGAAAAATTGAGTTATTGTCCCAAGGTCATACAGCTCATGAGGGAAACCAGTCTCGTGGGAGTCTGTGTGTCGTTAGCCTTTCTACCATCCCACAGAGTCTGCTGAGAAGACAGGAAGCATGTGAAGGAAAGCGTAGAAAACTATTTCACTAGAAGATTTACACCATAAGAGGATGTTGAAGAAAATACCTGAGAAAAGAACTTCCTGAAATGTCTGAAACTATAACCTGAAGATTACTAGTTGTAGTTGTTAAACAGTTATCATTACTGCATAGTTATTTCTGGATAATTATTCAACAACTACTTGATATATTCATGGAGTATGGATAAAAATGCTCAGTGCCTTCTGATTAAGGAACTTGTGAAGAGAACACAAAGAATGCACTACACCCTGTGCAAGGGCAGAGATAATTTGCCACATTGGTACTGGGAAATGTCAAGAAATGCTTCAGAGAAGGATCTCTTTATCTGAGTTTCATAAACTAGTGGAATAGAAAGGTGCTGTTGAGGGTGGGGATAAGAATTCCCTGCAGAGGGCATGAGCAAATGATTGGAAACCTGACACAGCATAATCTGATCTATAAAGAGAAAGTTGTGTTTTGTTGTTGTTGTTGTTGTTGTTAGATAAAATTTACATATAGTAAAATGTACCCTTGAATGAATTTTGGCAAACATATTCAACTGTGTCCTTCACACCCCAATCAGGATATAGAACATCATCACCACCACCCCCCACAAGAAAGATCCCCTGTATCCCTTTAAGTCAGTTCCTTCCAATCATAGTCAATCCATGTTCTAATTTGTATTACCATAAATTGGTTTTGCCTGGTTTTGAATTTCATGTTAATGAAATCATGTGTCTGGGTATCAATATAAAGTTTCTGAGGTATGTTCATGTTGTGTGCATCAGTAGTACATGCTTTGTGTTGCCAAGTATTATTCCATTGTATGGATTTACTATAATTTGTTCATCCATTCAACAAGCAAGTTGTTTGAGATGGCTAATACACAGAACTTTTGTGGGGCTGGATTGAGGAATGCGAACTGTATTTAAAAATGAACCTGAAAAGATAAACATGTGTCATACCATGGCATATGGTTTACTAAGGAGTGTGAACATTGTCCTAAGAACAATATTAATAAGTTTCACGGCAGGGTTAGGGGATCATATAGAATCAGACATCAATACCAAGTGTATTAGTCTATTTTCACACTGCTATAAAGACATACCTGAGACTGGGTAATTTTGAAGAAAATAGGTTTAATTGACTCACAGTTTTGCAGGCTGTACAAGAAGCATGGCTGGGGAGGCCTCAGGAAACTTACAATCATGGAAGAAGGTGAACAGGAAGCAGGCACAATCTTCACATGGCAGAACAGGAGAGAGACAGCCAAGGTGGAAGTGTTACACACATTTAAACAACCAGATCTCATGAGAACTCACTCTTACAAGAACAGCAAGGGGGAAATCTGCCCCCATGATTCAGTCACCTCCTACCAGGTCCCTCCCCCAGCCCTGGGAATTACAATTCAACATGAGGTTTGAGTGGAAATACAGAAACAAACCATATCATTCTGCCCCTGGCCCCTCCCAAATCTCATGTTCTCACATTCCAAAAACAATCATCCCCTCCCAACAGTCCCCCAAAGTCTTAATTCATGCCAGCATTAACACAAAAGTCCAACTCCAAAGTCTCATATGAGACAAGACAAGTCCCTTACACCTATGAGTCTGTAAAATCAAAAACAAGTTGGTTATTTCCAAGATACAGGCATTGGGTAAATGCTACTGTTCCAAAAGGGAAAAATTGGCCAAAACAAAAGGGATACAGGCCACTTGCAAGTCTGAAACCCAGCTGGGCAGTCATCAAATACTAAAATAATCTCCTTTGACTTCATGTCTCACATCCAGGTCATACTGATGCAAGGGGTAGGCTCCTAGGCCTTGGGCAGCTCTGCCCCTGTAGCTCTGCAGGGTACAGCACCCATGGCTGCTTTAACAGGCTGGCATTGAGTGCTTGTGGTTTTTCCAGGTGCACAGTGCAAGCTGTCACTGGACCTACCATTTTGGGGCCCGGAGGATTGTGGTCCTCTTCTCACAGCTCCACTAGGCATTGTCTCAGTGGGGATTATTTGTGGGGGCTCCAACCCCACATTTCCACCCTGCACTGCCCTAGTAGAGGTTCTCCATGAGGGCTCTGCCCCTGTGATGGATTTCTCCCTGGACATCCAGGCATCTCCATACATCCTCTGAAATTTAGAGGTGCCATGTCCTGAGGCTGCACATTGCAGCACAGCCGTAGACCTCACCCATGAAACCATTTTTCCCTCCTAGGCTTCCAGGCCTGTGATGGGAGGGGCTGCTGCAAAGGTCTCTGAAATGCCCTGGAGGCAGTTTCCCCATTGTCTTGGCTATTAACATTCAGCTCTTTTTATGCAAATTTCTGCAGTCTTGAATTCCTCCCCAGAAATGCATTTTTCTTTCCTACCATATGGTCAGGCTGCAAATTTTTCAAACTTTTATGCTCTGCTTCCCTTTTAAATAAAAGTTCTAGTTTCAGGTCATTTCTTTGTTTATGCAGATAAGCATAGTCTTTTAAGGTCACATCTTGAACACTCTGCTGCTTAGAAATTTCTTCCACCAGATACCCTAATTGATCTCTCTTAGGTTCAAAGTTCCACAGATCTCTAGAGCAGGGGCACAATGCTGCCAGTCTCTTTGCTAAAGCACAACAAGAGTCACCTTTATTCCAATTCCCAGTAAGTTCCTCATCTCTATCTGAGATCACCTCAGCCTGGACTTCACTGTCCATATCACTATCAGCATTTTGGTCACAACAATTCAACAAGTCTCTAGGAAATTCCAACTTTCCTAGAGACTTCTTCTGGGCACTCCAAACTGTTCAAATCTCTGCCCATTACCCAATTCCAAAGTTGCTTCAGCATTTTCAGGTATCTTCTCTGTTACCAATTTTCTGTATTAGTCCATTCTCATACTGCTATAAAGACATACCTGAGACTAGGTAATTTCTGAAGGAGAGGCTTAACTGACTCACATTTCTACAGGCTATGCAGGAGGCATGGTTAGGGAACCCTCAGGAAACTTACAATTATGGCAGAAGGTGAGGGGGAACCAGGCATAATCTTCCCATGGTGGAGCAGGAGAGACAGAGAGTGAAGGGGGAAGTGCTACACACTTTGTCACAACCAGATCTCATGAGAACTCACTATCACAAGAATAGCAAGTGGAAAATCCACCCCCATGATCAAATCACCTCCACCAGGTCCCTCCCCCAACAATGGGAATTACAATTAAACATGAGATTTGGGTGGAGACACAGAGCCAAACCATATCACCAAGCCATCACTGGTAGAACTCATAACCTCTAGTCAATTATCACTTAATTACCCTAGGTTCTGAGCCTTGTAACAGTCATCCAGAAGGCATGAACTCCCTCTAATATGCTTAATTTTCATATTCAGCTGAGCTTTTTTGAGCATTTACTACGTGGCAGGCACTCAATTAGAAAATGTCACATATATGATGGTCCGTTAAGGTTTCTGTCATCTTCATTAATCCATGAGATTAGATTAGAAAATGTCACATATATGATGGCCCTTTAAAGTTTCTGTCATCTTCATTAATCCATGAGATTAGATTAGAAAATGTAACATATATGATGGTCCTTTAAGGTTTCTGTCATCTTCATTAATCCATGAGGGTATTCTTTTTATTTAATTTGTAACTTTTTATAGACAAGAGTCTCGCACTGTTACCCAGGCTGGAGCGCAGTGGCACAGTCAGAGCTCACCACAATCTCCAACTCTTGGGCTCACATGATGTTCCTGTCTTCACCTCCTGAGTACCTAAGGCTACAGGTGCTCACCACCATATCTTGCTAATTTTTAATTTATTTTTTGTGGAAATGAAGGTCCTGTTACGTTGCCCAGGCTGGTTTTGAACTCCTGGCCTCAACAATTCTTCTGCTTCAGCTTCCCAAAGCTCTAGGATTATAGGTGTGAGCCACCATGCCCAGCCCTATGTGGGTATTCTTACATGTGCATAATCCATTTCTGCAACACAGCCTGGCCATTTGATTCTACATTCTCTGATTATCATCCAGTAAAGAGAAGGCTCAATCTTACTTACTCTTTTGGGAGGAAACGTAACTTTGCAATTGGAATTACAGCTAAAAGCAGGTATCCCCACAGTACAGACACATGGTTTAAGCAGCTCAGAGGTATTCGTGTTTTAACATTTTTATATTTAATCTAGTGCGAGCCACCAGTGCCAGTTAGACAACCAGTTGGCAACCACCAGTTGGACTGCCAATTGTGGAAATTTTGTGGACTGTCTGATGGAAAGTTTTTTCTGAGTCTTTTGATGGAACTTGGGCCAAGAATGCATTCACGCAATATACCCAGGACTCCATTTTGTCACAGGGAGCTCCAGCATAAAAAATATAAAAAGAACAAGAGCCATTAATTTTTAACGTTTTTTAAAATATCCAAAATCATTTCCTTGTTTTATCCTCTTCCATTTAAAACTGATTTTCCTTGAATACAACTGCTTGAGAAAAATCAAAGTTTTAGTGAATATCATTAATTTAATACAGAAAAAACTGCTCACTTACAGAGCCCTGCATGCTTCATAAAATGCTTTGTGAGTTGAGTTTTATGTCAGGGAATTTTGGAATGCAGGTTGACAAATGATGCCAGACATTGTGAGGAGAAAATAAAGAGAAAAATAGTAATGTCACAGGAAAACAGCTAAGAAGAAATCACCATCCCCTGGTCCAACATGGAAGGTGAGTTATTTGCCAGCAGTAAACTGTCTGAAATTCAGGGGGAAAAGAACATAACGAAGATGAGATAAGGTTAGGGATCCCAGAGGACAATGCATACACATTTCCTGGCAAGCAGTAGAAGCTGGGCATATGAATACCCAAAAACTGGAAGCTACTCAAATGGCCAAGACCTCTGATGAATGATCCGGGGCAAAAAGGCTCACCAGCCAAGCCTTCCACGATCATGAGACAGATGGACATTTAGAAGACCCATTGTTTGGGTGAGTTTTCATTTGCCTGTTCTCAGTCTACAGATAAAATATATGTGTGTGATCTATATGGAGCAGAATCACATCAGGATATAACCTATGGTTTACTCTACGTTTTCTTTACTTTCCTTTATTATTGAAGCAGTGAGTAGACTCCATGGTTGTTTCAAGAGACGTTCATGGCAGAGTATCCTGGTTTTTCTTTTCACAAGCTTAGTACCTTGGAAGAAATGTGGTTTGAAAAGAGAAGGATGTCTCCAGGTTGAGTTATGAGCCATTGGACAGAGAGTGTTACTTAACCATAGTCACACAAAACTTCAAGGAAACTGAATCTGGCCTGGGTCTTCTAGATTGGTCAAAGTGTCCCACAATCCAAGAATGGCATGGAGAAAGCACAGGTATCTGATCTTAAGAGGAAGGAAAGTCAGAATGCTGGTTATTTCAGTGGTTCCACTCCTTTTCCTCTCCTAGCAGTCTCAAAGTTTCAGGCCAATAATACAGGACAGAAAGAGCATTCACACAAGAGACCACTGCAGTTCTAGCCAAGCTGACAGGAAATAAAACTGGTTTTTGAGTACAAAGTCCCTTTCAGACCTCAAACGGATGGGAAATATAGGGAAAACCACACGGATTTTCAATTGCTTAGGTGATTAGCACTGAAACATCACTCAAGCTCTTTGCCCAGGAGCTTTCAAACCTCTAAAATCAATTTAATTCTATAACTATAAAAGTTGAAAATTATTTTCATCATTATTTTATCTTCTATCTGCAGCACAGAATCATTAAAGATTTTTCCTTAAACTTCTCCCTAAAATAAAATAGTGAAACTATGTAAACCTATACTTTTGTTCGCTATTCCACAATCTTCTACCTGTTCCTCTTTTAGTCTCTAATAGTATCCTTTAATTTGGAACAAACCCCTGTCTCTTAAAATCTCACTGGGCTTCAGCTTTGTAAACAAAAACCATGAAGTCCTCTCACAAACTTCCCCAAAGGGCAGTAGACTGCTATTTTTCTTGAATGAGGCAGAAAAGAATTTTCTCATTATAAAATCATTATAAGATAAACATTCATTGCCAGGACAACTGGAAGTAGAAGGTGTACAATTTCACCATTCCTAAAATATTAATTCTATTGTCTATCAACTGTATTCCAGGAACTTTTCCTTCCTTCCACTGAAAAGATGTAGAGCCTTCTACAGTTTTGACCATATCTCACACAACTGTTCAGTGACACAGCCTGATTTCTCACCCATGATTTGCACTGTCTGATTTCTTACCCACGACTTCTGGCCACAAAAGCAAGTCTTGTACTAAGTCTAGTTTTGTAGCCTATCTAAACATCTAACTACTGTTTATAGCACTTTTTAGAAGAGAAAATAGCTCTGAGCAAAGTGGTATAATGATAAAGTTGTGTTTTAGGAGTTGGAGCATCTAAATTCTTTTCTCAACCCTATTGCTACATAGCTTGTGACTTGGGTAAGTAAGTAACATCTGCACTTCAGTTATCAGATTGCAAAATGTGAGAGCTTTGTAACTTTACTCTTAACTCTGTATAATGTCTTACCAACTACAGTATAAGCTATTCTCAGGCAAAAATCTAGTCTTCAAGTAACAGACAGAAAACCAATTGTCACTGAGCATATAAAATAACTCTAATATGTGATCTGTTGGACTAGATGACCCCAAAGGTTCTGGAGGAAATGTTTAGATACCCACAAAGTATCCAGAAGCACTCAGTAACTGCCTAGTGAATAAATAAAAGTGCCTCTGATTTACACTGTGTGGTGAATAAATCATTTGATACTTGTGACAATTGAACCAAAAGGAAATTGAAATATTCTAGGAAGCAAGGTGATTTAGACAAGAGTCTGGGAAAAAATTATTTTTTAATGAATTTAACCACTGGTAATTAGGATTGGCAGAAGAAATTAGCATAAATACACCATCCAAATGGTAATACAACTAGGACATTGTTATAAATTCTTAATGCCTCTTTTAAGAATAGAAAATGACAACTCATCAAAGAGCAATTCATCAGGGTTCACTGAGCACTGACCTCAACACTTCATTGCTCTGATCTGTGGAACCCATTCCAATTTACCAGGGAAAATGCTTAGAGTGGAGAAAATAGAATTTTCATATATTAATAGTCTAGATTGGTAGGTGTCAAAATTTATTGGCTGAAGAAAATTATTCCATTTTTCAAAGGAACTAGCAGGCAGAAATCTAAAATAATAACAGTGATAATAGCAAGAACCAATGCTTACTAAGCATTACTATGTGTCAGGTACTGTTCTAAATCTATGTATTAGCTTATTTAAATCTTACAACACAATCCAGAGACAGGTAGTTTTATTATCCCCAATTTACATCAGATGAAGAAAGTTGGTAATAGTGAAGTTAACTAAGTTGTAGAGATCACCCAAGTTGTGAGGAAGGAAGCCAGGTTTTGAACCAGTCTACCCAGGAGCCCGGTTACACACTTTGCTTCTGTGTGTAAAACAGATGTAGCAGAGCTGTTCTGATCGAGAGTGAACAGGTATGATGGAACTCCCGACCATGGCCTACTGGTCTAATGAAATCCACCTTCAGATCATCTCATCTACGGACATCTGGAAAAGTACCTCTGAGGTTGCTCCTGAATTTGCTAGACAGAAGTCTCTTCCTTTATAACTATATTTTTAAATACATGTGACCCCTTTGTATTTAATTTTCCAGAGTCAGACCTAGAGTATAATCATGTTTGAATAAGACAACAGTTGATTTTCTGGTCTCCATTCAGGAGCAGAGGTCCAAATGTAAACAGGAGTTTTCCCACAAGACAAATTTTCAGAGCAATCACATATAACTACAATAGGTGTGATGTGACTGTGGGAGAATAATGACCATGTGGAACTCTATCCTTTATATATGTACGAGATGATCAATAATAATGATGGTTAGAAGACTACATTAAAGAGGTGAAAGCCATGGTTTTAGTTTCCATATGGTAAGTATCTGAACTTTAGTCTATTTCTACACTAGTACTTGTATCTGTAATCACAACTATCTTGCAAGTCCAAGGCCCCTTTCTCCTTCTGAGGCTCCTTCTCTTTCTGTCAAATGAAGTAAAGTGTGTCCCCTAATCTCAGCACCCAGTTTGTGACCAATGCAAGTGATCAAGATGGAACAGGCAAGAGAGTATGACCAAGAAATTATCACCAAAACTCAACTACCGAACACTCAAGCATACCACCCTGAGTATATACCATTATGATATTTTTTTGTTCAAAAGACAGTATAATTTTGTATAGGCAGGGACACAGACCTCATAGAATAGCAGAGACTTCTACACGTATTTGAAAATCCTTAATTCAGCCAAGTGAATGTATATCAATACAAGAAGAGTTCCTTCTCTGTTTTCCGTGCCCATGACACCAAGATATCAATAATATAGTATCACTCCTCAGTATAGTGTAGTGTTCTTGATCATCTTCATTCATTTTTAAGCCTTTGCCTGTCACCCATATGTTTCTTGTTATGGGTGAAAATCTTTATCCTTACATATTTTTCCCTCAAAGTGAACAACTTCAGTGACCGTCCTGACCTGGACACAGTAGGGAGAAAGTAACACTTATTGCAGCATCAAGGAATTAGCCACAGAGGACAAGAAGTTCTCAGGATAAAGCTAGGTCAGAGTTCAACCCAATAGAAGTTTAATCAACTTTGCTAGCAGTTCTGAAGAATTATAGAGCACTAACCACACATAATTATCCCTGTATTGCTTTGGTATTATAGAGGTTTTAACAGCATGGAATTGACTATTCCAAAAGAAAAATCCTCCATTCAGGAAACAATGTGTAATTGGGATAGATCTAATAGGTCAGTGGTATTGAAGGAAGAACTTTTTTATGTTTAAATCTGAAAACTTCTAGTTTCTACAGGGGAAATAGACAGAAAGATTGAGTATGAATCAGTAGAAAATGAGATTTTCGGTTCTAAACATCAGTCCTTTATAAGAAGTTTCACTTATTAATAATCTTTTCAAAAAACATAAATGAGAAATATACATCAGTTCACAATAACACTACATTTGGCTTGATTTTGAAAGCCTATTATTTAGATATGCAAGTAGATAACTATTATACCTGCTGTGATCAGAGATTATTAAATATGCAAGTGAGAGATTGCTATGCTTTACAGATTACCTTTTCTTACATTCAATCTTACCTTTTTGGTGGAAAAACAGCATGTACAGCTGCTGGGTGAAGTATGAATAACACAACATCAGGAGTTCATATTGGAAAGTTTGTAATTGATAACAAAAATTTAGTAGCACTTTTTGAAAAGTTGATAAAATTGCTGCACAACTCTAGAATGCACAGAAGTTGTGTGATTTTTGTAGTCATTTATGAAGGAACATAAAAAATAAAGTACCCATTTTTCCCAAGAGAAATGGAAATGTAATTTCCTAAGCAAAATCTATTCATGTTGGAATTTTTATTAGCTTTCTGTAATGCAAAGACTATTAAATATATATTGTTTTGTGCTTCTGAATTGTTTTCACATCTTTTAAGTGAAGACAAGATCAGTATTGCATTATGAAAAGTACCATTCATGCATTGTAAGCACCAGTTCACAATGCAACAGGGTGGATAAGGCAAAATAAATTTCAAAATTTAAATAGGCCAAATGTGTTAAGATGAATGATAGCATTATTACTTACTTCAAAGATGCCATGAAAAGGAAGAACAAAAATCCGGGACTTGAAGCTAGCTTTTACTGAAATGTTCTTTAAAGTCATTTGTTTGAAAATTCAATGACACCTAGTGGCAGATGCAGCTCATCACTACTGGGCACTCAATGAGAGATCTGTGGCCTCTATTTTGAGACTTTCCAAAAATAGGTAAATAAACCAAGCATTTTTGGTCAACATGAAAGATGGAGAGACAGTTTACTGCAACTGCGCCACTTTCATGCAACGAATCAAAGTTGACAAAATGAGAATAAGACAGCAATATGGGAGATGAAGGGCTTTGTCCCCTGCCCTTCCTATTCCTGTATGTTGGTATTTCACATGAACCTGATCAGAAAAATTTTAGAGTCAATTCAATCATTTCAAAGAGAACAAATTAAGTAAACCATTAATGTCTATTCTGGTAATATATGAAAATGTCCATTTGTACAATTGATGGAGTCCCACCCCAAGTGAACCAAAAAGCTTTAGCTATAGTAGAATTACAAACTTTCTCTTTCTTCTCTAAGGAGCTATAATCCAATCAGATTCTAAAAGTATTTAATGATTCTTAACATATAGTCATGTTAAAGATCCTTTCTTTATACATGTCACCTAAAACATCATAGATTTATATGGGTAATTTCTTGCCTCAATCATATATGATGCATTACATGAAATGTTTAGGCCAACTTTAATGTCCAAAGAGTCTTTCACAGGGTATGACACAAACTAGGAGGTATTGGGTTACCTGTGGAAAAACGGTTTGAAATTTCATTGAAAACAGCATACCCCGGGACCTATACTTGGTTCTTAAATTTAGTCAACAAAGATCTGTTTAATACTACTAAGCCCCAGGCACTGTGTTAAACTCAAGAGAACAAAGTCAAATAAGTCAAAGTTGTGACCTTGGACTTCTCAGTCTGTTGGATAGTGAGATCAAGAAGTACAGCAATGCTAGGACAAAAGTACCAGGTTCTTTTTATGAGGGCATGGGAAATTTACCTACACCAGGTTTGGTGGGAAGTGGGAAGAAATAATGATAATAAGCAAACCCTTCCCTGACCAGATGGCATTGGAGATGACTTTTAAATATTGGATAAGACAGGGGCAGATGAAGAAATGCATGGTACTGGGGAGCGGGAGAAACTTGGGCAGAAGGAATGGAAGGTAGAAAAGGACAAGCGTGGGAGGTCACAGTACACTGCTTGGAAAGCAAATCATTCAACATAAATTTTACACTAAAGGTAATCATATGCCTTTTAAGGCTTTTAAGAAAAGAGTGAAAGTATCAAATTGGAATAATAAAAGTATCACTTCCCAGATCTGCTGAAGTCATAGAAGACTGTTTGGGAGAAAAAATTCACTGTATTCTGTGGGGAAAATCAAGTTCACCTAGTTTAATTCCAAGTCAGCTAATAAGAATCAGGGTCTATGTAGCTTGGAAAGAGATTCACGCGAACAAATTAGCAGTGTAGCAACACCTAGTCATTTTGCTAACCTAACCTAACAAATTTTAGGCTTAGTTCCTCCTACCTAACAAACTGAAATGTAAATAGAAAGAAAGGAGAAAACAACAAAACTACAATGATGAGAGCTCTCCTGAGAGTTTTCTGGACACTCTAGCTGTGTCAGACAGGTTGTCTTCCTAGAAGTAGTCTCTCCAAGAAGGACAAGCAGAGAAACAAAATGCAGATCAAGGGAAAAACCATACAGTTTGGGGAGAATTTCCAAGCCCTACATGCAGTCCAACCCCTCTATGGGTGGGCTTGTGGTTTTTATTGCTTTAGGAAACTGGCAGAACAAGCTCTTGGAATCTTATGGTCTTCCAGATTCCATTTAGAGTCAGGCTCCTCTAACCTTCCCATAAAGCACAGCCTGAAGATAAAACTGTTCCTCCAAAATCACCTCACAGAGCAAAATCAAAGCAATGAGCACAGGGCTGATAAAACCATTGCAAAGATTTCAGAAAAAGAACTTTAATTTTATTTCTTGTGTGTTTTGTCTGCATAGGAGAAAGGGAGAAGAAAGGGAGGAGGGACAGAGGGTGGACCCACTACATTATGCAGGCAAGGAAATAGATACCATGATGACCTAGGCTGTTGCAGTTTTCAAGACAAGAAATGACGTGGGTCTAAACAAAGACAGTGAGGGTAGAGTGGGAAAATGTGACCTGAATCTAGAGACACTAAGGAGATTGTATTAGTCCATTCTTACACTGGTATAAAGATACTACCCAACACTGGGTAATTTATAAAGGAAAGAGGTTTAGTTGACTCACAGTTCTGCATGGCTGGGAGGCCTCAGGAAACTTATAATCATGGTGGAAGAGGAAGCAAACACGTCCTTCTTTACAAGGCAGCAGGAGAGAGAAGCACAAGCATGGGAAATGCCAGACACTTATAAAACCATCATATCTCATGAGAACTCACTCACTACCATAAGAACAGCATGGTGGAAACTGCCGCCCATGATCCAATCACATCCCGTAGGGTTCCTCCATCAACATGTGGTGATTGTAGGGATTACAATTCAAGATGAGAGTTGGGTGGGGACACAGAGCCAAACCATATCAGAGGTCAATTGAATAAGGTTTGCTGACCAGTCGAATGTGGAACACAGAGAAATGAAAAACTCTGGGATAATCCCTACATTTTTGGCTTAGTAGGAGGCTAAGCAACAATACCATCCACTGAGCTTGGAAATACAGGAACTTAAGGGAAGAAAGAAGGGGAAAGGGGAAATAACTAAGTTTTGTTTTAGGCTGAATTGTCTCTGAGACATAAAAGTGAGAAGTCTACTAGGCTGTTAAATGTATTGATCTGGAGCTGAAGAAAGAGGTTTGGGCTAGTGATCTGGGGCATCAGCTTTTAAATAAGTAAATCTCAGCAGAGAAAAAGCAGACCCCAATGACTAATGATCCTAAACTTTTAAATTCTACGTATTCCATTCAAAAAATGAGAGACTTTTATAATAATAACAAGCTATCCAAGTTATAGTCCTATTTTATTTTCTCTTTCCAAATTCCTTTTCTTTACTGAGTACTTTCCTTTCAATGGGGACTTGACTTTTCAGGATGGAGTTTCCTTAGCACTCTGTGACACACCTATACTTCCTCTTTTGAATGCCCCTTAAAGGACTTGTTCTGTTTGTTTTGCTGTGAAGCGGGGTGGTGCAAAACAATCTCTGACAAGCAGAATCAGGGACAATCAGACATATGCCTCTACCCCAACATCCTTTTCTTTATGAATAAAAGAGAACACCAAATCTTTCTCAGTCTACTAGTGTTACCAGAAGGAGAGCCTTGAGTGTAAGTTGTCCAGGTCCTTGGTGTTTTGAACAAAGAATTGGACAAAATGCACAAAGTAACAAAAGAAAAAAACACAAGAACACAGCAACGCAAGCAGGAATTTACTAAAGCGAGAAAGCACTCCACAGGGTGGGAGTCGGCTGAGCAAGCAGCTCGAGGGCCCAGTTATAAAGTTTTCTGGGTTTTAAGCACTCCTTTTGAGGTTCCTACCAGCTACCCCTTATCTGGATGAAGGATTTGGCCTGTGGCTAATTAAAGGCTGAGGTGAATTAGTGCCCTATGCAGATGAAGGGATGGTTCCTGCTTGGCCCACAGCAAATGCAGGGCACTATCCCTTTCCATCTGAGATGCAGTGGAAGGGGAGACTTGTAGGGAGAGTAGTCTTTGATCCTTTGTTACTAGACATGGGTAGATGGGGTTTTCCTTTTGGTTCAGCTTTTGGAAGTTTGCCTTAATTGGCCTTAAGGTGCCTGCTCCCAGACCCAGGTGTTTTCCTTTTGATCCAGCTTTGGGAAGTCAGCACAAATTGGCCTTAGATTCCCTACCACAGGACCTTGATGTTTTTCCTTGATTCATCACAAATTGACCTTAAGTTCCCTGCCTTCAGACCCCATTCTCCTGACTCATTTGGATCATCATGAAACAGATATGGAAGACAGAATAATCTCTCCATGGGGACCCTCAAGATTCCTGACTCTTCCATTTTCTGGGTTAACTAAAGACCCAATGCAACAGGCCTAGTCAAGCATTGAGTTCCCATCAGATATTTGCCATTTGAATAACAAATTCAAATTATAATAGTAAATGTCAATATTGAACATTTCACCAGTCTGATATCATTAAAACAAAATGAAGCAATTTTTAAAAACTCACAAAAGTCCAAATACAATACATTTTTTCTTTTTTTCTTACTAGAAGCCTAGCCAGTTTTAATCTTAGTTATTCACTCTGCCCCACAGAAAAATAGTCCTATCGAAAATAAGAGCATGTGTCAACATGGGGATAAAATTAGCATTTATTTAAAAATAAGAAACTTTATCACAATCTGATTTGTTGTCTTTATTTTAATGCAGAGAGATAGCATTTTAAAACTTGCCTTTGTATTTAATCTTCACTAGAATATTCATATGTATGAATATGGAAACCATTTGCAAAACAAAAAGTTGCATCTAATACAATATCGGTTCAACAGCCAACTCTGCTTTGCTGATGGCTCCATGATTATTTAGCACCTATTTTATGCTAGTACTTTGCCAAATAGAGAAGGTGATAGATGAACAAGTTTCTACCTTCAAAAAGAACACATTCTGGAGGGGTACAAGATCCTCATAAACCAGGAACAATGACCTAGTGTGATAAGTATTTTGCTGCTGGCATAATGGTCATGATGCAATAGACTCTTTAAAACTACTCTTCATTAAATGAGTTACTTCATGTCAAAAGCCTCAAAGAGTGACTAGTACACTGTAAACTCTCTAATAAATATTAGAATCTTTGGTAGACACGTATCAACAACCCATTTTACATATGGTCGAATTAAAAAAAAAAAAAGTTTAAATAACTTACTAAATGTCCAGAGCTAGAATGTAGAGAAGCTATGATTGGCCCTGAAGTTGCTCTGACATCAGAACTCATGACCTTTCCACATTGCTCCATGATTTCTCAAAGTATGAGAAAGAGAAGAGGAGAGAAGGAGAAAAGAGGAGAGGAAAGGAGGGGAGAAGAGGGGAGGGGAGGGGAGGGGAGGGAAGGGAGAAAAGGAAGGGAATGGAGGAGAGGAGGAGGAAAGGGGAGGGGGGACAACAGGGGAGGGAACTGGAGGAGAGGTGGAGGGAAAGGAAGGAGGGGAGGGGAAGGGAGGAGGGGAGAGGGGAGTGGGGAGAAGAGGGGAGGGAAGGAGGCCAGGGGAGGGCAGAAGGGGAGGGGAAAGGGGAGGAGCGAGAGAAAAGGAGGAAGTAGAGGAGAGGTGGAGGGAAGGGGAGGAAGGGAAGGGAGGGGAGGAGAAGAGAGGTGGGGGAGGAGGGGAGAATGGGACTTCATTCTGCCCGTGGAATTGGGAGTTAAGGAAGTTTACACAGAGGCAAGGACACATGAGCTGGGCTTGAAGAAGAACATACCAGGAGACAAAGAACAGCAGGAGTAAATTCCAAATGAGGGGTGGGAGAAAGTTTATGCAAAATAATCAAGGCTCAAATGCATACAGCATATTTTGGGTGATAACACATAGTCTAGTATGATTCGATATTTAGAAGTTCAAGACAAGATTTGAGAGTGTAGTGGAAAATAAATGTATATAATGTTAAAAACAATGTAATGTCGAAAATGTTGCCTGGAAACAGATTATGAAGTGTCTTAAACACTATGCTAATTAATTTGATGCTCTTGATACAGATTCATTGTTTTAAGAAGGAAAGAGAAATGATTAGAGAAAGTAATATGGGAGAAGTGCAGGGAAGAATTGAGATGCCTAGAGACAAAAACATTATTAGGAGCCTATTTAAACTAGTTGAGAAATGAGGCAACACAAATGAAGGGAATGTCAGAAACAACAGAGGAAGAGAAAGGAAATTGTGATGTTAGTTCTGATATGCTACCAGCAAGACTTATTGATTCCTGGGGGTGTGAAAAGGAGGAGTCAAAACTGGCAAGGTTTCCAGCAGGGATGACTACAAAGTAATTCTATTAAGAGGATGGAGAAAATTTACCTGAAGATAGAAATTAGCTGTGTGACCTTTGAGAGCCCTTAAGGTCAACCAGGTGAAGATGATAATCGGCAGCTCAGCTATAAGGTCTGGGTTAGAGATAGAGGTTTGTGGAAATCATGATATTTCAGGTCATGGCAGTGAATATGAGAAGGAGAGTGTCACAGAGCCAACAACTCATCCTTTGGTAATATCAGCATTTACAGGCTTCCAAAAAGTGAAAGAAACCTGGAAGGAGACTGATAAACAGTAGTTAAAAAGTTAAGAGGAAAATTGGGAGATGGTAATGACTCAGAAGCCATAGATCCTGGAGGACACAACTGATACGGTTGGTAGGAGGCTATCAGTCACCTGGGAGAAGCCCACTTCTGCAGAGTAATGAATGTGAGAATCCCAGGAAGTTGAGGAAGGACAAGGCAGTGAGAATAGACTTTTCTTTCTCCTTTGGCTACAAAAAAAAAAAAAAGAATATTGAGCAGGAGGGGGACTCAAGATCAAGGGATTCTGTAATAGCTGTTAAGTATGTGGACATTTGTGTGTATTGACAAGCTGGTAAAGGGCCAGGGAGGAGGAAAATCCTGTAGCTATGAGAGACCTGGGAAATAAGTAAGAGTAACTCCTAGGAAATATGGGGTTGTTAGGGGTAACAAAACTCATGAGTTCTCATTTTACATATTGGTTTTCCTTTAGTCTCTTGCCAGTCTCCCAATGCATTCTGAGGAACAAATTCAGCTCATGGATGCTAGGAGCCCAGGATAAATACTTTTAAAAACAACAATTGACCCTTTTCAGCCAGTCATTTTGTATAATCTCTTCAGATACACAATCCGCTATTTTTGCAACATCGAGCAACCCAGGTCCCCAAATCAAGGTGTTTGGTGGCAAATTCCTGTAGTTTCAGAGAATGACACCTCACTCAGTACCCTCCCTCTTCTACTTCTTGCCAGATCTTTGACTTGCAGCTGTTTCACTGCATATATACCTTATAAAGTGCTTTAGGAATAAAGCACTCTCATTAATTCTCTGTTCACTTACTTCAGGATTTATTCCACCTACTACTAATAAACTGGTATGATTTATGATATGCAGTTGATTTTCACCCATTATAGGCATCTAAGACAAACTCTGAAGGCTTTTCAAATACTAATCAAAACCTTACTAAAGCTGAGCCCTGCTCTGTTCCTAATAATTTCACAAAATACCTTAGAGAGAAGCAAGTTTCAAAGACAGCAGAAAATTCCCTTCACACAGCACAAGGGCTTCCCCCAAGAGACACTTACACTGCTCCACTCATGGAATAGGCTTCAGTTGTTTTGTCTTTGTTTTTGATACATATCTCGAATTCACATTCAACCTTCTACCCATCTTTTCACACCCAAGTCATAATACCTACTTCAGAATATGTTTTCTAAATGCCTCAAGAGAACTGGTTTTTCACATACATCAATGAGCGTTTAGGTGTAGTCACTACCTCAAGGCGGGTAGATGGACTGATTGACTTGTAAATTCATTTCCTGTGTGGCACAGTTTAATTGCATTCTTGAGAGACCAGGGGATGAGGTTTTAGGTGTTTAGTATAGGTCTCTATATTCTTCTTTAGCCACTTCTAGCCTTCCCCATCACCCAAATTGGGGTTGTATTTTCCATGTTACTGAATTGGGGAAGATTGATGGAAGAGGAAGTTTTGAAAGGAAGAGACAAGTTTGAGAAGCTTTTGAGAAAAATCCAGAGGGAGTTAGAGATCTCCCTTTGAAATCCATGGAAAAGTTGAAGGGCTAGAGATAAGACTTTCTAAGCAGAAAGAGGATCTCTGTTTCATTTTAAGAGAGATCCCTGATGTTTGCCAGGTAGGGAAAAATGGCTCAGATAACATTGTATCCTATTTCCTCCAAATTGGCACTAAGCAGCTCCAATGTCAGGACCTGTCATAAATGACAAAGATTAGTACTAGTTTTACAAGGATTAACATCAAAAAATAGCTCCAAGCCTTGAAGAGTTTCACTTTGCCACCAGAAACATAGAATAGATTAAAACAAATGGTGATGAGATTTCAGATGATAAGTTCTCATCCATGAGATGAAAATAAATGAGTTCAATTTAATCAAGTGAATAGTTGTTTCTCAGCTCATTTTTCCCCTTTATTCAGCTTTCAAGTCAATATGAATGACTAGGGAGGGGGCTGGGAACAGGTCAAGAAAATTAATAGTAAATCTGAGCTATGAAAACATAAGGAAAGTAAAATTCAGAGTACAAAAGGGAAGAAATGGAATTCCCATAAAATGTTACACGATTTGACAGTGTCCCACTCAAATCTTATCTTGAATTGTAAATCCCGTAATCCCCAAGTGTCAAGGGAGGGACCCTGTGGGAGGGGATTAGATCATAGGGGCAGTTTCCCCCATGCTGTTCCCATGATAGTGAGTGAGTTTTCAGGAGATCTGATGGTTTTATAAGCATCTGGCATTTCCCCTGCTTGTACTTCTCTCTCCTGCCACCATGTGAAGAAGGTCCTTGCTTCACCTTCACCTTCGGCCATGATTGTAAGTTTCCTGAGACCTCTCCAGCCGTGTGGAACTATGAGTCAATTAAACCTCTTTCCTTTATAAATTACCCAGTCTCAGGTAGTATTCTTTATAACAGTGTGAAAATGGACTAATACAAAAGGTACTTTTTAAAAAATGGTTATTTCTATTTATGAAAACTATTTTCCCAAAAATAACACAGGACCACTCCTGCTTTTCTTTGATAAGCCATTAATGATGCCATCTTTAAACCATTTACCCACAAAATTTCCTTAGTACAGGCATTTTCTAATTCTGTAGTTTATAAGTTTATAAATGGATCTGGGCTTCCATATTCAAACTCTTATTAAACAAATCACTGTGCTCTGTAACAGGGTTCTTGGCTCTCTCCAGAAAGCACAGCCCCCTCATGGAATCCTGTGGAAATTGACTGTCCAACTTTAGATGATCTTATCCCACTAGTGCTTAGCATTAGAGGGCAGCATGATGTGGTATCAGGAATTTAGGCTCAGGAGTCCAGAAACAGGGGTTCTATCTCTATACCCAACTAGAAAGTGATTTCACATGGTGATGATCTCTTCTATATCAGTTTCTTCAAATTTTTTTTTCTAATTTGTATGTCTTTTTCAAACTCTTAAAAACTTGTTTTTCTTGTTACAAAAGAATTTGGGTTGATTATACTTATCATAACCAGTTAACAACACTTGATAAAAGTACTTTATTTCACAAAGTCAAGATACAGAATTACTGTACATTATTAACTCTTCATATTCTAAGCTATCTTTGATTACAACCATAGTCATGCTGATTATATTAATAAAGTCATGCTTTATATTAACAAAGGGTAGATCGTGTAATTTCTTTTTTGTTGTTGTTGTTTTTGAGACGGAGTCTCACTCTGTCACCCAGGCTGGAGTGCAGTGGCGTGATCTCAGCGCACTGCAACCTCTGCCTCCCGGGTTCAAACAATTCTCGTGCCTCAGCCTCCCGAGTAGCTAGAACTACAGGCACACGCCACCATGCCTGGCTACTTTTTTGTATTTTTAGTAGAGATGGAGTTTCACCATGTTGGCCAGGCTAGTGTTGAACTCCTGACCTCAGGTGATCTGCCCCCCTCGGCCTCTCAAAGTGCTGGGATTACAGGCGTGAGCCACCACGGCCAGCCGTAATTTCTATCTCATATTTAGACTAGTTAACATGTGCAAAAGGACTTTGCTCTTTCTAAAGTCTTAATTTCCATATGAATTATATAGCCCTTTGTTAGGAGCTGTTCTATTGTAATATCTTTCTTGGAGCACGTAGGTGTGATGGTATTAAGACCCACAGAATGCACAGAGAGATAAATGTCCTCTTAGCCTATTCCAGTCATACAGTATTTCTTCCTGTGGTGAACATTTTCTGAAGAGTCATTAAAACACTATTTTCCCTGCATAACTAATAGCAGCATGGGGTTAAATCAAGTGAATAAATGACTAAATGGAGATCATTTTCTTAGAGAAATTGTTTTATCATATTTATCTAAAGCTTGTGAATTGTCTGGTATTTGTCTGACCCACCATCATTTTTTAAATTATGAAGTAAACAACACATGTGCACACTTCCACTCATTTACATATTACACCAAAGAGAAATAGACATGATGTCTTAACTGAAAAATCCTAAATTGTAGCACAAATCTAAAGTTCTGGAAAGTAAATTAGGTAATTAACTTCAAACAGTAATTATTCCTTGTGTTTTATAGGGCACAGACCTTACCCTGACATTGCTATTTGTTAATTAATTCACTCGAGCACCTGTTAAAGTATGGGGATGCTGAGAAAATAAAAAGATAGTCCCTACGATCAAGGATTCCTCAATTTATAATAAAGTGGACATGTATTCAATATTGTTTATTAAGTTTCATAATAAAGGTATGTCCTAGGGACTAGGTCCTGCAAAAGAAAGCATCTCTGTTGAATGTTTTTCAATTGTCCTCCCAGATCCCCTTTCCGTGCTTATCCACAGTGCTCACTGCTCCCGGGACACAGACTTTATAGACTTTAGAGCCATACCTTCTAGTCTCAGGTTGAGTTCAGACAATAAGAAAAAGTAAGCAAAGGGTGCAAAGACACTGAGCAAAGGAAATTTATCCCCCAGTTCCTCCTTGAGGGATAGCTGCAGGCTGTACAACAGACCACACCTCCTGTTAGGTGGTCCTCTCCAGGATAAGCCATAAGATGTTACCTCCTCTTTCCCCATCAGGCCTAGGGGTAATAATAGCACCAAGCTATTGCTACTGCTGGGGTTCTGTTCTACTTTTGTGGGTTTCCATTAATCCTGTCTACACCTTTGTAAATAATCCCTTTATAAAATCCTCCTCAAATTACTCACCTGAGTGTGCCACCTGTTTCCTGCTGGTTTCTTGATATATCACCCAACCCAGAGCAGGCTGGGAAAGATCACAGTGAGGAAGACAAAGTGTATGACCTGGTCATAGAGAAAAAGTAAACGTTAGATAGGAGAAGAAAGGGGTTGGAGAATGCACTTTGAAAGTGGAAGGAATTGCATTTGCAAAAATATAGAGGATAAGGAATATTTAATATATCTGAAACACCAGGAGTCACTGGGAAAGCAGTGGAATAGACACCCAAAGAGGGACCCATAGGGCCTAGAGTGCTGTTCGAGGGAATTTGGGTCTCACTATGAATGTCATTCATTTTCCTTGAAGCATTTTGTTCAGTGCAGTTTCAAAAGGTCACAATGGTGGCATTTTGGAAGACAGAGGGGACAGAAGTGAAATGGACAGAGACAGTGTGTTATCACCTTATTACAATTATCATGATACAGTTGAAAAGTGATGCACATCTGGACTAAGATCATGCTAGAGGGGACTGAAAGAAGGAAATGAAGAGGCATATATTTGATTGCACTTTGTGACCAGTTATATACTGAGACAAAAGTAATAAGATATACTGATTTAGATGGCTGGAAAAGAATGATATTTGTTGGGGACTTCCTATGTGCTAGGCACTATTCTTAGAGCTTGACATGTATTAACTTGTTTTTGTCCTCCCAGAAACTCCTAAAAATAACAGTATTTTTATTCCTTTTTTTCAAGTATAGAAACCAAGATACAAAGAGCTTAAGCAACTTGCCCAAAGCTACATAGGTAGTAAGTAGAAAAGATTATAGGAAGAGGAGTTAGGAGAGGATGCTGAGAGAGAGTATGAGATCAGATTGTAATACTTTAGTCTCTAATGGTTGTGAGACATTCAAGTATAGAAGTCTGATAAGCAATTGGATATACTATCTTGGAAAGCAAACAATTTACAAACAAAATCATTAGATATATAAGTTTAAAGACCTTCAACACATTTTCTTCAAAACTGAAGTCTTAGGAGAAAATGCGAGTTCCCGGGGAGAGTATGCAGAGTGAAATGCAGCTCGAGGCTGGAGTCCAAGGCAACATCAACATTTAAGAAACAGAGTAAGAAAGGTATGAGAAATAGACCCCACAATCCAATCCTGTCTTAAAGCTCCTTTTTAATCTTCCAACATTCACAACAGACAATCATCTGCTCCAGAGAAATGTGTCTACTTCTCTTGAACTTTGCTTCTTCTGAGTAGCTCCCTTTGGAAGATGCCACCCCAAAATTCCACTCATCCAAATATTTCTCTTAGGAATAGTCTTAGGGACTATCTCAAATCCTATTGCCTCGTTGGAACTTGGTTTCAATTATTTGAATCTAGAAATTGCCTATCAGACTTTTCTGTCACACTCAATGGGATTCTCAGTTTCTTTTGTGGTTATTTATCTTTGCTATTGCCTATCTTTGCTTTTTTCTGTACTACTATAACTCCGAATATATAATAGACTATGTAAATGAGAAAACATGCTTCTTTTTATATTCATTGCTTCCAGAATAGTGTCATGAATATGATGAAGATCTGGTAAATAGTGTATACTTGTTGATTTGGTGTTGACAAGGACTAGATACTATCCTTGTTAGCAAGTACATTGTCTACTAAGTCTCTGGGAAAAACTATCAGATGGCTTGAAATCTTTTACTCTTTGCTACATTCTCTTCTCTGGTATGTCCAGTCTCCTCATGTTTATCAAGATCACCTTCTCTGAGGAAGTGTCATAGGCTTTATACCCTTTCTGATCTGTTTCCTGTTCAAAGTCATCTGGCGCAATCCCAGTCCCTCAGTACCATCAGTTTTGCAAATGGAGGGCTGGCTAGCCCGACTTTTTTTTTCCTCTTCCAGATAAAAAGCGAAATTTCAGAGTTCCATTTAGAAACAATACACTAAACCTGCAAAGGTAATTCAGTGGCAGAAATTTAGGCACTATAGAATATATTTTGAGACAAGTAGTATTTGTTATTTTCTTCAACTCTTAATATATGCTTCTAGTTCATAAGTATTTCTAGAACCTTGACCTGAAACCTATTAAATTATTAAGGCATTTGGGATATAATTACCCCAAATAATAAACTCAGTGCTTTACCATTTCTCATTATGTGACTTCAAACCAATTTTAGAAATAGAGAGCAATTCATGTAAAACATGTACTAGGAAGAACATCCTACTCAAATTTGTGCCCTATCATATATGTGGCATGAGTGAACCATCTACTTACCTCAACTTTGAATTCTATAAATCTTAATGTCTAAAATATGCGTAAGTTCGAAAATAACATTTTATTTGTCCTTAAGATACATTTTTATCTTTTATTTTTCAGTATAACTGTACATGGGTTATTAAAATAGGATGTGTAAATGACAATATTAATAAAATATTAATTTGTTCTCTAGTAATAGTCTCCAACTGATAGGCAAATGCTAGGAAAGATATAGTGACCTTATTTCTGAAGCAGTTACTGCTCATTACAAGAACAGCAAAACCTTCCTTTTTTTGCAAATTAACAGCACAGTTCCAAAGATAATCATCCATTTGACTTTCACCTACAGAAAGGGATGATATCAATGGCTATAAGTAGCTCTACAATTAATAAATTTTCTATTAAGTGCCGTTTCTCACTAATTAGTTTTACATTTTGGGAACTAAATTTCTCACTAATTATGTTTTATCTTTTAGGGAATAAACTCCACATTTAAATAATCCATATGGTTCTATCTGCTTTAAATATCCACATAGATAGGCATGGATTTTGAAAACCTCTATGTGCTTGGAAGCAGATTTGAGTTTTATCTCCATTACTTACCAGCTTCAGTTATTGATTCTCACCTGTAAACTGAGGACCTCAGTAATGTGTAAATCACAAGACTACAAAGATTCAATTAGTTGCTAAGTGCAAAAACTAAAGTGTTCTTAATTGGAAACCCCCTGTATAAATATATAACTTACTAATATTATTCAAATATTTAAAGAGCCTATTAATGTAATGTGATATAATGGAGGGAAAGTGAGTTTTGGAGTTCAACTCCATTCTCTACTCATGGCATTTTAGAGCATTCACTTAATATCTAAATGCCAAAATCCCGTCATTGAAGTTTCACTGCCACTAAAGATGCAGAAAGCTACAAGATAATATCACTTAAGCCATTGTTTCCAATAACAATTAAAAAGCTGTATAATTTATAAAATCATAATATTTTGTGAGCCTATCAGAGAACTGAAGCCACTAGGCACCCAAATAAACAAATTCCAGAGTGACAAGCCCCTCTGAGGGTAAACAGGACACACAAATTGTTTCACCTGTAGCAGAGCATGGAGGAAGAAGTGACTACTATATGAGCAGGTAAGAAGAGAAAAGACAAACAGATAAAATTTTAAAGGGCTAACATGAAGGTTTAAAATAACTGTGATAAATTCACAGTTTAGAATAACACAAAAATGATTGGAGAATGGTAGGAAACTGGGAGAGTTCCCTAGTATGCTAAGTACACTATTGTAAGATTCTTATACTATATAGAAAGCAGAGCAACAAATAATTATTTTTAAAGGTGGTATAACTACTAAGTCTTCTTTAAAAAATAGAGCCATTCAGCAAAAGCCAAAATTGACAAATGGGATCTCATTAAACTAAAGAGCTTCTGCACAGCAAAAGAAACTACCATCAGAGTGAACAGGCAACCTACAGAATGGGAGAAAATTTTTGCAATCTACTCATCTGACAAAGGGCTAATATCCAGAACCTACAAAGAACTCAAACAAATTTACAAGAAAAAAACAAACAACCCCATCAAAAAGTGGGCAAAGGATATGAACAGACATTTCTCAAAAGAAGACATTCATACAGCCAACAGACACATGAAAAAATGCTCATCATCACTGGCCATCAGAGAAATGCAAATCAAAACCACAATGAGATACCATCTCACAACAGTTAGAATGGCGATCATTCAAAAGTCAGGAAACAACAGGTGCTGGAGAGGATGTGGAGAAATAGGAACACTTTTACACTGTTGGTGGGATTGTAAACTAGTTCAACCATTATGGAAAACAGTATGGCGATTCCTCAAGGATCTAGAACTAGATGTACCATATGACCCAGCCATCCCATTACTGGGTATATACCCAAAGGATTATAAATTATGCTGCTATAAAGACACATGCACACGTATGTTTATTGCAGCACTATTCACAATAGCAAAGACTTGGAATCAACCCAAATGTCCATCAGTGACAGATTGGATTAAGAAAATGTGGCACATATACACCATGGAATACTATGCAGCCATAAAAAAGGATGAGTTTGTGTCCTTTGTAGGGACATGGATGCAGCTGGAAACCATCATTCTCAGCAAACTATCACAAGAACAGAAAACCAAACACCACATGTTCTCACTCATAGGCGGGAACTGAACAATGAGATCACTTGGACTCAGGAAGGGGAACATCACACACCGGGGCCTATCATGGGGAGGGGGGAGGGGGGAGGGATTGCATTGGGAGTTATACCTGATGTAAATGACGAGTTGATGGGTGCAGCACACCAACATGGCACAAGTATACATATGTAGCAAACCTGCACGTTGTGCACATGTACCCTACAACTTGAAGTTTAATAATAATAAATAAATTTAAAAAAAAAAAAAAAAAAAGATGAGGAAATCAAAAAAAAAAAAAAAAAAAAAAGAAACCACAGAATCCACAGAATCTTACATGTAATTTAAATTGAAGTCTATGTCCTTTCCTGTTTAATGGAGGCAGAGATCTGGAAGTTGAGGTCCTTCCTTCCCAAACTGCTCAAATGAATCTAAAAGAATCAATCATTAAAAAGTGAGAGTTTCTGTTTAGCCAGGCAATAACTTCCCTACTGCTTAAGCACTGGTGTTTACAACATGATTGAACAGGGAGGACCTGGCAAATGAGCTCTCTGTGGGTGTGCATGCCAGTATCAACGCTGCACCCAGAAAGCATGCTAGACGGAGTTATGTTGATTCTTGGAGAAGTTTGCCTTTAATAATAATGCCAATTGCACCACAGACACATCTTCAACACACAAGCCCCACCTCAAATGAAAAACTTTTTTACAAAACAATGAACACATGTTGGCCTGCTTGATTGGGAAAAGCCTACACCCATGATGAAAAATGAGCCTGGTGCTAAGAAGAAATTAGAACAACCGTGAGAGAAGAGGCCAAATGTTATTGAGCAGGTCTTTCAAATTAGTGGCCTTGAACCATTGGACACAGGACTTTAAAATTTTATATTTTCATTCCAGTGATAATCTAATGATATAATCATTACATCAAAAATATTTTGAAAATAAAAAAAAAAAAATAGAGCCATTGTGACTAGTGTGTGGTGGTATCTCACTGTGGTTTTGATTTGCATTTCCATAATGATTAGTGATGTTGAGCATTTTTTCATATACTTGTTGGTTGCATGTATGTCTTCCTTTGAAAAGTGTCTGTTCATGTCCTTTGCCCAATTTTCAATAGGATTATTTGTTTTTCGTTTAAGTTCCTTATAGATTCCAGATATTAGATATCTGTCAAATGCATAGTTTGCAAATATTTTCTCCTTTTCTTAGGTTGTCTGTTTGCTCTGTTGGTAGTTTTTGTTCCTGTGCAGAAGCTCTTTAGTTTAACTAGGTCCCATTTGTCAATTTTTGGTTTTGTTGCAATTGCTTTTGAAATCTTTGCCAGTTCCTATGTCCAGAATGTTATTGCCTAGGTTATCTTCCAGGGTCTTTATTCTTTTAAGTTTTACATTTAAGTCTTTAATCCATCTTGATATGATTTTTGTATATGATGTAAGAAAGGGTCCCAATTTCAGTCTTCTGCATATGGCTAGCCAGTTATCCTAGCACCATTTATTGAATAGGAGTCCTTTCCCATTGCTTGTTTTTGTCAATTTGGTCAAAGACAAGATGGTGGTAGGTGTGCAGCATGATTTCCGGGCTTTCTATTCTGTTCCATTGCTTTCTGTGTCTCTTTTCATATGAGTATCATGCTGTTTTGGCTACTGTAGCCTTATAATACAGTTTGAAATGGGGGTAACGTGATGCTTCCCGCTTTGATCTTTTTGCATAGGATTGCTTTGGCAATTTGGGCTCTTTTTTGATACCACATGAATGTTTAAATAGTTTTTTTCTAATTCTGTGAAGAATATCACTGGTAGTGTGACAGGAATAGCACTGAATCTGTAAATTGCTTTGAGCAATCAAAAAATAACAGATGCTGATGAGGTTGCAGAGAAAAGGGAATGCTTATACTCTGCTGGTGGGAATGTAATTTCATTCAGCCATTGTGGAAAGCAGTCTGGCAATTCCTCAATTAACTTGAAACAGAATTACCATTTGACTCAGAAATCCCATTATTGGGTATATGCCCAAAGGAATAAATATCATTCTACCACAAAGAAACAAATACTTGCATGTATTTATTGCAGCACTATTCACAATAGCAAGGACATGGAATCAAACTAAGTGCCCATCAATGGTAGAATGGATAAAGAAAATGTGGCACATATACACCACAGAATACTATGCAGACACAAAAATCAATGAGATTATGTCCTTTGCAGCAACTTGGATGGAGCTGGAGGCAATTATCATAAACAAACTAATGCAGAAACAGAAAACCAAGTACCATATGTTCTCACTAATAAGTGGGAGCTAAACAATGAGAACACATAAAGAAGGGAATAACAGACACCAGAGCGTTCTTAAAGGTGAAGGGTGGAGGAGGGAGAAGATCAAAAACTACCTATCAGATACTATGCTTATTACCTGGGTGATTAAGTAGTCTGTACTCTAAACCCCCATGACACACAGCTTACCTATATATAACAAGTCTCCACATGTACTTCTGAACCCAAAATTAAAGTTAAAGAAAAACTCAGAAGCCAATACTAGAAATAAAATGGAATCATAAAAAAATACATTTATCCAAAAAAAAGTGAGACATGAACAATAAACAAAAAAAGAACATACAGGACAAACAGAAAACAACTATTTAAAAGGTAGATTTCAGTCAAACTATATCAAAATTATATCACTATTACACACTAAGTGTAAATGGCCTAAATATCCCAATTAAAATATAGTGATTGTCACTTTGAATAAAAAACTGAATGCTGTCTATAAGAAATCTACTTTATGTATATAAATACATAGGTTAACAGTAAAGGGATGATTTTAAAAAATACTATTTGAACACTAGTAGAAGAAAAAAATGTGCTTACATTGATACAATACAAAACAGAATTCAGAACAAGGAATATTACCAGGAATGCAGAGGAAGCATTAAATAGTGGTAAATGAGACAATTTATCAAGAATACATAACAATATTAAATGTGTATATATCTAACAATAGAGATTAAATTCATAAAGCAAAAACTGACAGAACTGAAGAAAGAAATAGACAAATACACAACTTTGTTGGAGACTTTAATACTTTTCTCAGTGACTGACAAAACAATTGGAGAGAAAATCAGTAAAGATACAGAAAACCTAAACATTATCAACCAACTTCACGTCTACATATTAAATCCCATCCAACAATGTCAGAATATACCTTCTTTTCATGTGTGCGTATTCATCAACATAGAACATAACTGGAGCCATAAAATGTCAACATGAATGAATAAACAAAATGTGGTGTACACATACTATGAAATATTATTAGACCTTTAAAAAGGAAGGAAGTTGGGCCGGGCATGGCGGCTCATGCCTGTAATCCCAGCACTTTGGGAGGCCAAGGTGGGTGGATCACGAGGTCAGGAGATCCAGACCATCCTGCCCTACATGGTGAAACCTCTTCTCTACCAAAAATAGAAAAATTAGCCAGCCATGGTGGCAAGCGCCTGTAGTCCCAGCTACTTGGGAGGCTGAGGCAGGAGAATCGCTTGAACTTGGGAGGTGGAGGTTGCAGTGAGCCGAGATTGTGCCACTGCACTCCAGCTTGGCAACAGAACAAGACTCCATCTCAAAAAAGAAAAAAGAAAAAAAAAAGGAAGCTCTGACACATGCTATGGCAAGTATGAACCTTGAGGACATACTGCTAAGTGAAATGAGCCAATCATAAAAGTATAAATATTGTGTGATTACACTTACATGAGGTATCTAAAGTAGTCAAATTCTATTAGGATGGTAGTTGCCAATGGCTGCGAGAAGGGGTCAGTAAGGAGTTATTGTTTATGGGCAGAGTTTCAGTTCTGAAAGATAAGAAGAGTTCTGTGGATGAATGATACTGATGGTAGCACAACAATGTAAACATGTTGGAATGCCATTGAACTGTACATTTAAAGATGGTTAAAATGGTAAATTTGGTGTTATATGTATTTTACTCTTTTTTTAAATGTGAAATATGAAAACATCCAAATTGTATTCTCTGGCCAAAACAGGATGACATCAGAAATCATAACAGAAAGCTATCTAGAAAACCAAAAAGTTTTGGAAATTACCCAACATAATTTTAAGTACTTCTATGTATCAAAGAAAAATCACAAGGGAGATTAGAAAACACCTTAATTGACTGAAAATGAAAGCATAATGTATCAAAATCTGTGGAGCACAGCTAAGGCAGGGATTAGAGGGGGATTTATACTATCAACTGATTACATTAGAAAAGCAGAAAGTTCTCAAATCAATAATAGAAGCTTCTACCTTATGAAAATAGAAGACGAAGAGCAAATTAAAATCAAACAAGTAAAAGTTGGAAAGTAATAAAAATAAGACTGGCAAGCAATACAATTAAAAATAGAAAAACAATAGAGAAAATTAATAAACACAAAAGCTAGTGTTCTTTTTACTAATCTTAAAAGAATTTTTTTTTCAGCTTTTAAGTTCAGGGGTACATGCACAGAATGTGCAGGTTTGTTACATAGGTAAACATGTGCCATGGTGGTTCGCTGCACAAATCATCCCATCACCTAGGTATTAAGCCCAGCATCCACTAGCTAGTCTTCCTGATCCTCTTCCTCCTCCTACCATCAACTCTCTGACAGTCCCCAGTGTGTGTTGTTCCCCTCTCTGTGTCCATGTGTTCTCATCATTTATCTCCCACTTATAACTGAGAACACATGGTATTTGATTTTCTGTTCCTGCATTAGTTTGCTAAAAATAATGGCCTCCAGCTCCATTCACGTCCCTGCAAAGGACATGATCTTGTTGTTTTTTATGGCTGTATAGTATTCTATGGTGTACATGTATCACATTTTCTTTACCTAGTGTATCATTGATGGGCATTTATGTTGATTCCATGTCTTTGCTACTGTGAGTAGTGCTTCAGTAAACATACACATGCATCTGTCTTTATAATAGAATGATTTATATTTTTTCGAGTATATACCCAGTAATGGAATTGCCAGGTTGAATGGTATTTCTCTTTTTAGGTCTTTGAGGAATTGCTACACTGTCTTCCACAATAGTTGGATTAATTTACACTCCCACCATCAGTGTACAACTGTTCCCTTTTCTCCAAAACCTCACTAGCATCTATTATTTTTTGACTTTTTAACAATAGCCCTTCTGATTGGTGTGAGATAGTATCTCATTGTGGTTTTGATTTGCAATTCTCTAATGATCAGTGATATTGAGCCTTTTTTCATACACTTGTTGGCTGCATGTGTATCTTATTTTTAAAGTGTCTGTGTCCTTTGCCCTTTTTAATGGGTTTTTTTCTTATACATTTGTTTAAGTTCCTTATAGATGCTGGATATTAGACCCTTGTCAGATGCATAGTTTGCAAAAATTTTCTCCCATTCCGTAGGTTTTCTGTGCACTCAGCTGAAAGTTTTCTTTGCTGTGCAGAAGCTCTTTAGTTTAATTAGATCTCATTTGTCAATTTTAGCTTTTGTTGCAATTGCTTTTAGCATCTTTGTCATGAATCTTTGCCCGTGCCTATGTGCTGAATGGTATTGCCTAGGCTTTCTTCTAGGGTTTTTATAGTTTGGAGTTTAAGTCTTTAATCCATCTTGAGTTTATTTTTGTATATGGTGTAAGAAAGAGGTCCAGTTTCAATTTTCTGCATATGGTCAGCTAGTTCTCCCAGCATCATTTATTAAATAAGAAATCCTTTTCGCATTACTTGTTTTTGTCAGGTTTGTTGAAGATCAGATGGTTGTAGACGTGCAGTCTTATTTCTGGGTTCTCAACTCTGTTCCATGGGTCTATGTATCTGTTTTTGTGCTAGTACCATTCTGTTTTAGTTACTGCAACTTTGTAGTATAGCTTGATGCCAGGTAGTATGAAGCCTCCAGCTTTGTTCTTTTTTGCTTAAGATTGACTTGGCTATTCAGGTTCTTTGGGGGTTTCATATTAATTTTAAAATAGTTTTTTTTCTAATTCTGTGAAGAACGTCAATGATACTTTAATGGGAATAGCATTGAATCTATAAATCACTTTGGGCAGTATGGCCATTTTCACAATATTGATTCTTCCTATCCATGAGCATGGAATGTTTTTTCATTTGTTGTGTGTCACCTCTGATTTCTTTGAGCAGTGATTTGTAGTTCTCCTTGAAGAGGTCCTTCACTTCCCTTGTTAGCTCTATTCCTAAGTATTTTATTCTTTTTGTGGCAATTGTGAATGGGAATTCATTCATAATTTGGCTCTTTGCTTGTCTGTTGTTGGTGTATAGGAATGCTAGTGATTTTTGCGCATTGACTTTGTATCCCAAGAGTTTGCTGAAGTTGCTTATTAGCTTAAAAAGCTGGTTGGTTATTTTTAAAGATTGACAAAATTGATCAACTTCTAGAATTGTTAATCAAAATGAAAACTACTAATATTTTATAGGAAGAGGGGGCATCACTGCATATTACATAGTTAAAGGCATATAAAGAAATTATCATCAACAACATAATCCCAATAATTTTGATAAATAAAATAGCAAAATTCCTTGAAAGATACAAACTACCAATCATCACTGAAGAAGGAACAAATAAACTGAATGTCCCAATGTTTATACAATAAATTTAATTTGTAATCTAAAAATCTTTCCGTAAGAAAAACTTAGCCCATATGGCTTCACTGTTCAATTCTATTAAATATCAAATAAATAAATAATACCAATTTCCTTAAATCTTCCAGGAGATAGCAGAGGAAACACTTCTCAACTCATTTTATGAAGCTGATATTACCCTGATAAAGAAACCAGGCAAAGATATTAGAGGAGAATAAACTATTCATAGACACAGATGTAAAAATTCATACAAAATTATTAGCAAATAAAATTTAATATATTTTGAAGAGTGGGCCTGACCTCACTAAGGCAATGATTATTCAACATTTAAAAATCAGCCATTTAATTCCTTATGTCAGCAGTCTACAAAAGGGAAAACCATATGATCATCTCAATAGATGGCCCAGACAAGGTATTTAGCATAATTTAGTATCTATTTATGACATTCAGAAAACTAAAAGAGTGCTGACTTAGAAGTAAATTTAATGAAATATGAGTACAATGTATATACTGGAAACTAGAAAATATTGATGAGAGAAATTAAAGAAAACCAAAACTAATAGTTATGTTCATGGATTGGAAAACTTATTATCATTAAACTGTCAGGTCCAAATTGATGTATAGATTCAACAGGATGTTTTTTAGAAATTAACAAGCTGGGAAGGGATTAGTTGTAATTTGGGGCAGGTAATTTTGGCATAACTGTGAGTATCTTTGGCATACTAATGCCATACAATTATGTTAGTATAATCAAAACCACACTAAGATTTCCAATATATATCATAATAAAATTAAGAGAGAATGTTTTGACTATTGATATAACATATTTGTTACCAAATATAGGCATATATCTATCTACATAATTATTAAAAGTTTTGGAAGAATTAGTATTTATTGGAAATCTACCAAATGCCAAAAAGATTTCTACCAGTAGCAACAATCTATTGATGTCTCACTATGTATCAGGGACTACACTGGGTGCTTAATATGCTGCACTGAGTTTAAATCTCACAATATCCCTATGGAGTAGAACTAATGCATTTTACAAGATGAACTGAGGGTTAGGAAAGCAAGGGTAAAGTTACCAAGTGGTAATCAGCAAATTGCGTCTACAACTAAAGGTCCAATTTTCCCACTATATCACATTGATTAATTAAGCCATTTGAAATTCTCAAATAATATTAATAATTTAATAACTTGCAAATGTATAGTAGTTTGTTCTTTAAAAACATCATACTATCCAAGAATAACAGTCCTTGGAATTACACAGTCCTGTAAATAGTAGTTTCTTATTCCTCTTCATTTAGCTCCACACAGCCAATCAGTTTTCTCTTTACATTTTGAGGTCCCTGTATTAAATGGATCCTTCATCTCTCAATGCAGAAAACTCCAAGCTATGGTCTGAATGTGCCCCCCAAAACTTATGTGTTAGAAACCCAATGCACAGTGCAACAGTGTTGGGAGTTAGAACCTCATGGGAGATATTTAGGTCATGAGGTCCCCAGTCTCATGAATGAATTATCACTGCATAAAGGGCTTGCAGAAGTGAGTTCATAGTCTTACACACTTACGCCCTGTGGGGCACAGGAAGAAGACCCTCATGAGATGCCAGCACTTTGGTCTTGGACTTCTCAGCCTCCAGAACTATGAGAAATAAATTTTTGTTCTTTATAAATTACTCAGTCTTTGATTATTTTGTGACAGCCATGCAAAACAGACAGATGTTTCATCTTGCTATGAGGCACATCACTTCCCAAACATAAGTCTCAATTTATATGTTCCCAATCACAGAAAGCCATACTAGAAAAGATGCCATACTACCCATATTAGAAAATATGCAATGCCTGTGTTTTTCCACCACCTCCAGACCCAAGTATAGGATCTTACCACTGCAGTATGTTGAAAGTCATATCCAACACACATTCAAAAATCCTGCAGTAGATGAAACAAGAGGAATTTTCTTCCAAGGTTAATGTCAAGGTTGCCTACATAAAACAGGGCCAAAGTTTTAAGTCCGGATATGACTGGAACATCAGAGAGCAGAAAACAGATGGGTAACTTTACTCTCAGAAAGCTGGACAAAGTTCTTTGACAAAGAAGAAGGAGAAAGAAAATATATTATGAAATCTGGCCAGGATAGTTCTGACAGTGCACCCTGGATCAGCTCATCGCCTCAGCTGCATAGGGCAAGAAGAAGAAAATGCACAAAATGTATGTATGTAATGTTCAATGTACAGTGTCCAATTTGTGCACCAGCAAATACTGCCTAATCAGTGCCCTGAATTTTAGCAACTAAATTATCATTCCCCAGTTTGGGGAAGGATTAAAGATGGAGGGTAAATGAGAGAAGGCTACATATATTTCACACTAAGACACCAACATTATATATTTAGTAAATCATTAATAAGGAGTAGCCAGCACCAAGTCTTTAGAAAGGGGTGTATTTTCTTCTCTGCCCTTCTTTTTTTTTTTTTTTTTTTTTATTTATTTATTATTATTAAACTTCAAGTTGTAGGGTACATGTGCACAACGTGCAGGTTTGCTACATATGTATACTTGTGCCATGTTGGTGTGCTGCACCCATCAACTCGTCATTTACATCAGGTATAACTCCCAATGCAATCCCTCCCCCCTCCCCCTTCCCCATGATAGGCCCCGGTGTGTGATGTTCCCCTTCCTGAGTCCAAGTGATCTCATTGTTCAGTTCCCACCTACGAGTGAGAACATGCGGTGTTTGGTTTTCTGTTCTTGTGATAGTTTGCTAAGAATGATGGTTTCCAGCTGCATCCATGTCCCTACAAAGGACACAAACTCATCCTTTTTTATGGCTGCATAGTATTCCATGGTGTATATGTGCCACATTTTCTTAATCCAATCTGTCACTGATGGACATTTGGGTTGATTCCAAGTCCTTGCTATTGTGAATAGTGCTGCAATAAACATACGTGTGCATGTGTCCTTATAGCAGCATAATTTATAATCCTTTGGGTATATACCCAGTAATGGGATGGCTGGGTCATATGGTACATCTAGTTCTAGATCCTTGAGGAATCGCCATACTGTTTTCCATAATGGTTGAACTAGTTTACAATCCCACCAACAGTGTAAAAGTGTTCCTATTTCTCCACATCCTCTCCAGCACCTGTTGTTTCCTGACTTTTGAATGATCGCCATTCTAACTGTTGTGAGATGGTATCTCATTGTGGTTTTGATTTGCATTTCTCTGATGGCCAGTGATGATGAGCATTTTTTCATGTGTCTGTTGGCTGTATGAATGTCTTCTTTTGAGAAATGTCTGTTCATATCCTTTGCCCACTTTTTGATGGGGTTGTTTGTTTTTTTCTTGTAAATTTGTTTGAGTTCTTTGTAGGTTCTGGATATTAGCCCTTTGTCAGATGAGTAGATTGCAAAAATTTTCTCCCATTCTGTAGGTTGCCTGCTCACTCTGATGGTAGTTTCTTTTGCTGTGCAGAAGCTCTTTAGTTTGATGAGATCCCATTTGTCAATTTTGGCTTTTGCTGCCGTTGCTTTTGGTGTTTTAGATATGAAGTCTTTGCCCATGCCTATGTCCTGAATGGTACTACCTAGGTTTTCCTCTAGGATTTTTATGGTATTAGGTCTAACATTTAAGTCTCTAATCCATCTTGAATTAATTTTCGTATAAGGAGTAAGGAAAGGATCCAGTTTCAGCTTTCTACTTATGGCTAGCCAGTTTTCCCAGCACCATTTATTAAATAGGGAATCCTTTCCCCATTTCTTGTTTCTCTCAGGTTTGTCAAAGATCAGATGGCTGTAGATGTGTGGTATTATTTCTGAGGACTCTGTTCTGTTCCATTGGTCTATATCTCTGTTTTGGTACCAGTACCATGCTGTTTTGGTTACTGTAGCCTTGTAGTATAGTTTGAAGTCAGGTAGCGTGATGCCTCCAGCTTTGTTCTTTTGACTTAGGATTGTCTTGGAGATGCGGGCTCTTTTTTGGTTCCATATGAACTTTAAAGCAGTTTTTTCCAATTCTGTGAAGAAGCTCATTGGTAGCTTGATGGGGATGGCATTGAATCTATAAATTACCTTGGGCAGTATGGCCATTTTCACGATATTGATTCTTCCTATCCATGAGCATGGTATGTTCTTCCATTTGTTTGTGTCCTCTTTGATTTCACTGAGCAGTGGTTTGTAGTTCTCCTTGAAGAGGTCCTTTACATCCCTTGTAAGTTGGATTCCTAGGTATTTTATTCTCTTTGAAGCAATTGTGAATGGAAGTTCATTCCTGATTTGGCTCTCTGTTTGACTGTCACTGGTGTATAAGAATGCTTGTGATTTTTGCACATTAATTTTGTATCCTGAGACTTTGCTGAAGTTGCTGATCAGCTTAAGGAGATTTTGGGCTGAGACAATGGGGTTTTCTAAATATACAATCATGTCGTCTGCAAACAGGGACAATTTGACTTCTTCTTTTCCTAACTGAATCCCCTTGATTTCTTTCTCTTGCCTGATTGCCCTAGCCAGAACTTCCAACACTATGTTGAATAGGAGTGGTGAGAGAGGGCATCCCTGTCTTGTGCCAGTTTTCAAAGGGAATTTTTCCAGTTTTTGCCCATTCAGTATGATATTGGCTGTGGGTTTGTCATAAATAGCTCTTATTATTTTGAGGTACGTTCCATCAATACCGAATTTATTGAGCGTTTTTAGCATGAAGGGCTGTTGAATTTTGTCAAAAGCCTTTTCTGCATCTATTGAGATAATCACGTGGTTCTTGTCTTTGGTTCTGTTTATATGCTGGATTATGTTTATTGATTTGCGAATGTTGAACCAGCCTTGCATCCCAGGGATGAAGCCCACTTGATCATGGTGGATAAGCTTTTTGATGTGCTGCTGAATCCGGTTTGCCAGTATTTTATTGAGGATTTTTGCATCGATGTTCATCAGGGATATTGGTCTAAAATTCTCTTTTTTTGTTGTGTCTCTGCCAGGCTTTGGTATCAGGATGATGTTGGCCTCATAAAATGAGTTAGGGAGGATTCCCTCTTTTTCTATTGATTGGAATAGTTTCAGAAGGAATGGTACCAGCTCCTCCTTGTACCTCTGGTAGAATTCAGCTGTGAATCCATCTGGTCCTGGACTTTTTTTGGTTGGTAGGCTATTAATTATTGCCTCAATTTCAGAGCCTACTATTGGTCTATTCAGGGATTCAACTTCTTCCTGGTTTAGTCTTGGAAGAGTGTAAGAGTCCAGGAAATTATCCATTTCTTCTAGATTTTCCAGTTTATTTGCGTAGAGGTGTTTATAGTATTCTCTGATGGTAGTTTGTATTTCTGTGGGGTCAGTGGTGATATCCCCTTTATCATTTTTAATTGCGTCGATTTGATTCTTCTCTCTTTCCTTCTTTATTAGTCTTGCTAGTGGTCTGTCAATTTTGTTGATCTTTTCAAAAAACCAACTCCTGGATTCATTGATTTTTTGTAGGGTTTTTTGTGTCTCTATCTCCTTCAGTTCTGCTCTGATCTTAGTTATTTCTTGCCTTCTGCTAGCTTTCGAATGTGTTTGCTCTTGCTTCTCTAGTTCTTTTAATTGCGATGTTAGAGTGTCAATTTTAGATCTTTCCTGCTTTCTCTTGTGGGCATTTAGTGCTATAAATTTCCCTCTACACACTGCTTTAAATGTGTCCCAGAGATTCTGGTATGTTGTATCTTTGTTCTCATTGGTTTCAAAGAACATCTTTATTTCTGCCTTCATTTCGTTATGTACCCAGTAGTCATTCAGGAGCAGGTTGTTCAGTTTCCATGTAGTTGAGCGGTTTTGATTGAGTTTCTTAGTCCTGAGTTCTAATTTGATTGCACTGTGGTCTGAGAGACAGTTTGTTATAATTTCTGTTCTTGTACATTTGCTGAGGAGTGCTTCACTTCCAATTACGTGGTCAATTTTGGAGTAAGTACGATGTGGTGCTGAGAAGAATGTATATTCTGTTGATTTGGGGTGGAGAGTTCTATAGATGTCTATTAGGTCTGCTTGCTGCAGAGATGAGTTCAATTCCTGGATATCCTTGTGAACTTTCTGTCTCGTTGATCTGTCTAATGTTGACAGTGGAGTGTTGAAGTCTCCCATTATTATTGTATGGGAGTCTAAGTCTCTTTGTAAGTCTCTAAGGACTTGCTTTATGAATCTGGGTGCTCCTGTATTGGGTGCATATATATTTAGGATAGTTAGCTCTTCCTGCTGAATTGATCCCTTTACCATTATGTAATGGCCTTCTTTGTCTCTTTTGATCTTTGATGGTTTAAAGTCTGTTTTATCAGAGACTAGTATTGCAACCCCCGCTTTTTTGTGTTCTCCATTTGCTTGGTAAATCTTCCTCCATCCCTTTATTTTGAGCCTATGTATGTCTCTGCGTGTGCGATGGGT
Source organism: Chlorocebus sabaeus (assembly GCF_047675955.1). Lineage (NCBI taxonomy): Eukaryota > Metazoa > Chordata > Mammalia > Primates > Cercopithecidae > Chlorocebus > Chlorocebus sabaeus. The sequence goes on along the minus strand of NC_132924.1, from coordinate 81,858,023 downwards.
CTCCTGAATACAGCAGACTGATGGGTCTTGACTCTTTATCCAGTTTGCCAGTCTGTGTCTTTTAATTGGAGCATTTAGTCCATTTACATTTAAGGTTAAGATTGTTATGTGTGAACTTGATCCTGCCATTATGATATTAACTGGTTATTTTGCTCGTTAGTTGATGCAGTTTCTTCCTAGCCTTGATGGTCTTTACATTTTGGCATGTTTTTGCAATGGCTGGTACCAGTTGTTCCTTTCCATGTTTAGTGCTTCCTTCAGGGTCTCTTGTAAGGCAGGCCTAGTGGTGACAAAATCTCTAAGCATTTGCTTATCTGTAAAGGATTTTATTTCTCCTTCACTTATGAAACTTAGTTTGGCTGGATATAAAATTCTGGGTTTAAAATTCTTTTCTTTAAGAATGTTGAATATTGGCCCCCACTCTCTTCTGGCTTGAAGAGTTTCTGCCGAGAGATCTGCTGTTAGTCTGATGGGCTTCCCTTTGTGGGTAACCCGACCTTTCTCTCTGGCTGCCCTTAAGATTTTTTCCTTCATTTCAACTTTGGTGAATCTGGCAATTATGTGTCTTGGAGTTGCTCTTCTCGAGGAGTATCTTTGTGGCGTTCTCTGTATTTCCTGGATTTGAATGTTGGCCTGCCCTACTAGGTTGGGGAAGTTCTCCTGGATGATATCCTGAAGAGTGTTTTCCAACTTGGTTCCATTTTCCCCCTCACTTTCAGGCACCCCAATCAGACGTAGATTTGGTCTTTTTACATAATCCCATACTTCTTGCAGGCTTTGTTCATTTCTTTTTCTTCTTTTTTCTTTTGGTTTCTCTTCTCGCTTCATTTCATTCATTTGATCCTCCATCGCTGACATTCTTTCTTCCAGTTGATCGAGTCGGTTACTGAAGCTTATGCATTTGTCACGTATTTCTCGTGCCATGGTTTTCGTCTCTTTCATTTCGTTTGTGAGCTTCTCTGCATTAATTACTCTAGCCATCAATTCTTCCACTTTTTTTTCAAGATTTTTAGTTTCTTTGCGCTGGGTACGTAGTTCCTCCTTTAGCTCTGAGAAATTTGATGGACTGAAGCCTTCTTCTCTCATCTCGTCGAAGTCATTCTCCGTCCAGCTTTGATCCGTTGCTGGTGATGAGCTGCGCTCCTTTGCCGGGGGAGATGCGCTCTTATTTTTTGAATTTCCAGCTTTTCTGCCCTGCTTTTTCCCCATCTTTGTGGTTTTATCTGCCTCTGGTCTTTGATGATGGTGATGTACTGATGGGGTTTTGGTGTAGGTGTCCTTCCTGTTTGATAGCTTTCCTTCTAACAGTCAGGATCCTCAGCTGTAGGTTGTAGCTGTAGGAGATTGCTTGAGGTCCACTCCAGACCCTGTTTGCCTGGGTATCAGCAGCAGAGGCTGCAGAAGATAGAATATTTCTGAACAGCGAGTGTACCTGTCTGATTTTTGCTTTGGAATCTTCCTCTCAGGGGTGTACTCCACCCTGTGAGGTGTGGGGTGTCAGACTGCCCCTAGTGGGGGATGTCTCCCAGTTAGGCTACTCAGGGGTCAGGGACCCACTTGAGCAGGGAGTCTGTCCCTTCTCAGATCTCAACCTCCGTGTTGGGAGATCCACTGCTCTCTTCAAAGCTGTCAGACAGAGTCGTTTGCGTCTGCAGAGCTGCTGCGTTTGTTATTATTTACTGTGCCCTGTCCCCAGAGGTGGAGTCTACAGAGACAGGCAGGTTTCCTTGAGCTGCTGTGAGCTCCACCCAGTTCGAGCTTCCCAGCAGCTTTGTTTACCTACTTAAGCCTCAGCAATGGCGGGCGCCCCTCCCCCAGCCTCGCTGCTGCCTTGCCGGTAGATCACAGACTGCTGTGCTAGCAATGAGGGAGGCTCCGTGGGTGTAGGACACTCCCGGCCAGGTGTGGGATATGATCTCCTGGTGTGCCTGTCTGCTTAAAGCGCAGTATTGGGGTGGGAGTTACCCGATTTTCCAGGTGTTGTGTGTCTCAGTTCCCCTGGTTAGGAAAAGGGATTCCCTTCCCCCTTGCGCTTTCCAGGTGAGGCAATGCCTCGCCCTGCTTCAGCTCTCGCTGGTCGGGCTGCAGCAGCTGACCAGCACCGATCGTCTGGCACTCCCCCGTGAGATGAACCCAGTACCTCAGTTGAAAATGCAGAAATCGCCGGTCTTCTGTGTTGCTCGCACCGGGAGTTGGAGACTGGAGCTGTTCTATTCGGCCATCTTGCTCCGCCCTCTGCCCTTCTTAATATCATTGTAATGACCTCCAGGTCTCCCAGTCTTATTTACAGAGATTTGACTTATTACAACCCTTCTTAATAGTCATTTTTGTTTAGATTTTTGTCTCTCCCAGAACATGGTAAATTCTTTAAGAGAGGTACAATGCTTTAACCCTTTTTGTTCCCTATTGTTCCTTCCATATATTAAGAATTTCATCAATATTACTTATTAAAATTAATCTCCCTACTACACTTTTCAAACAAGTAGTCAAACTAAAAAAAGAGAACTCATGAGTTTTGTTTTGCTCCACACTCTGCCTCAGCTAACACATGATTAACTCTGAGATGGAAGGTAAATTTAAGCCAAGGTTTTCTCACATCTCAGTAGGGTACTTTATTATGACTTTATTTGTGCTTTCAAAGCTTTCACCAGAGAATAATGGTCAACCACAGATCTACTGGACTGGATGACAGAAATTCCATTTGGTATCATTTATTATTTTCGAACATTATTATACACCCTCATTAATTTTATCATTTCATCTGTGAGAGATGTAATCTTACAAAGTGACTTAGAGGAAAAAGCTGAAATATAATTGGCAGCCCTTCTGGTTTCCCTGTGGAAAGATCCTTCAGTTGAAAAGCTAAAATAACTCATCGTCTTCATCAATTAGGTCATTCCTCACATCAGAAAGCATCAAAGAGCTGGTACTTTCCCCCCAACTGTGTACTTGGAGAGGCAGAAAGATCAGCCTTACAGCTGATTTTAAATGTTATAAATATTGCATAATGTGAAAATGATTTTTCTTGTTGAGCAATTAATGCTTGCAGTGTTCTATAATACTAAAGGTGTTAGAGCCAAACCAGTTATCAGGACTGAAGCAGAGAACTGTACAAGGCAACAGTTCGAGGTTTCTTTATTGTACTGTTCTGTGTTCTGTGAAGTAGTGTCACTTAACCTTTCTTATGTAGCAGCTCTTCTTACTCGTCTTTCTTCCCAAGACTTGGTTTTGACACCCACTTGAAAGAAACCCTACCATTCTGATATATTAAGACTTGTTTGCATATTTGTTGAGGAGATACTCGCTAAGTGAAGCAACAATTTGGCATGGAGTTAAAGGTCTTAATCAATACTCTGAGCCATCCTGACTTCAAAATGCTTCTCAATTGAGTCATTCTCTGACCTACTAACCCAAGGCTTTTTGAATCTCTAAATGCTGGTTCTCTGTCAGCTTTTATTATTACCTCTCAGTCACTTATGGCAGTTGCTAATCTAGAGTCTTTATAAATCTTAATGATATCTGCTCAGAAGGCTCTTTTCAGCTCTGCTGCAAGAACATTTCAGTCACAGCTTATATCTGCTGCCAGAAGAACCTTAGCTTCCATGCAGCCCAGATCCCATCCTAAGCCAGAAGTGGTCTAACAGAACTGACCATGTTCTTGAGTATATCTCAGAATAACCAAACCCCTCCCGACCCAGGGTTCTACATCTCTGTAGAGTAAGCCCGTGCTAATCAAAGGGATTCAGAACAGTACATTTACTATTTAAAATGAGAAGATAACATGCAGGTGAGTATTAACATTTAATCCTTCTTTCTCCCTCACAATAATTATAGCTACATTATATTTTACTCCTTTTAATTAAAATTAATAATTAGAAATCTTTGGCAATCTGTTTTCCCCAAGGTACCCCACATCCCATTACATAATTCACATATTCTTTGCTTGAAGATGCTTCCTTTTGCAGCAACTCTGAAAATGCTTCATTTAATTTTATTTTATAAAATTGGTTCTCATAGAGACATATAATTAAATCTCTTCTGCTGCTAAAAGGAGATTGTTTTAAATAATAATTGTTACTAAATTTTTCTATGACAACATAAAATGTCAAAGTTTGGTTTGACACACAACTTTTGGTATAAATTATGCAGAAATGAATCAATACAAAAAGAACTGTGATCTGACTCTTTTTGCATTCAAGTAATCATTATTTTGCCAGAACTGATTAACTAAAAGCACTAAGAACTCATTTACCAAAGTAAGCTGTGAACTTCTTTTGAAATATAATTTGAATTCTCTAGTAAACTCACTTGTATTATCCATAATTCATATTTTCTGCCCAAAGATATGACCTTTCATTTAATGAGCATTCTTGACAAATAGCCTAGTTAGTCTTTAAATACAAAATATTGTATTAGAATCAAAAGGTCTAATGTCTCTGAAGGGATCATAAGAACTTGAAGCTAGATAAATGAAAAATAGTACACTCCTGGTTTTTCAGGTGTCACTGTCATACCACCTACTTCATCTTAAATGTCATGTTCACATAGGTTAAATGTTAGAAGTCCATAAAGTTGTAAGGTAAAGGTCTTAGATACATAAATATTATCGCTTCTTGGCCTTTTGGCTAAGATCAGGTGATACATAAATATTATACATTAAGCAACTACTAAGGAAAAAATCTTAATTTTTTAAATTGACTTCAGATAAAAAGGAACATTTCAAAAGAAAATCATGCCTTCCCTTCTCTTTTATTGATATGGAAATAATAACTTATAAATCTTGGTTATATTCAATACATAAGACCAAAATGGATCTGGTAGAAAAAAAAAATAGCATTCTTCTGATTGCCTGTCTCTTATATTACAAAGAGAGTCTTTCAGTTTGAAGATAATAATATGGTATCACTGCTTATGGAATGTTCACACCATACAGGGAAGGCACAGGTATGGTTCTGCCCAAGGGGCTTACTATCTAGGAAATACAGACAAAGTCATTTACATATAACAAGAAAGCCAATGCTTCAGTTAAATGTTAGAGTTACAGAAGAACAAGCTTTCAACCATCTCTTGATTTTTCTTCTTTTTTATTCCTCTTATACTTTCATTTTTTTCTTCCTATTCCTTCAGTTTCTTTGCACAGGGAATTTGTGCAAAAAATGGTAAATGAAAAAAAAACCTGCATTTTGAGGACAAAAGAGTAAAGAAAGGGGACAGTTTTAAGCACAAAGGGCTGCCAAGGGAACCAGCAAACACAATAGAGAATAGAGAAAAATCTAACTTGGACTCAAGAGATTTGGAAAGGATCAAGGTTGAGAGATATAAGCAATTCCTAAAACTGTTCTCATGTTCTCTAATACTAGAAACTGAAATAAATATTCAGTCTTATCTAGTTGTCTTCGAAGTCATTGGGATCCCAAAGAGGCAGCTGTTGACACTTGGCTTCACACCCATCTGCCTCTATTCCATTAGAGATACATTACCTAATCTTACAGAACTTGACTAAAACGGATAGGAAAAATATCCTCAGGGTCAACTTTACATCCCATTTGGCTCTGAAATTAAAAAGATTGCAATATATGCATATGTTAGAACTACCATAAAAGCATATCTTGTATTGATTCCACTTTACTGTTTTGTTCATCAATTTCGTAATGGAAGAACTTTGAATGAATTAACTGAAGCAAATGTTGATCATCTTTTAATGACATAGAGAGCAACAGGAAAGCTAGAATAGTTAGAAAATATTGAGCTCTGCATACATTATCCTCTAACTTCTCACAACAAGTCTTTCAAGTAGGAAGTATTATTAACCCCTTTTGCAAAACAGAAAACAGAGTTTACTGAGGTTAAGGAACAGTCCAAGTTTACCCAATTACGGAATGGCATATTAGGCTCCGGACCACTCATCTAATTCCAGAGCTAACACCATGATTCACTACACTATTTAATACCGATGGATGAGCTCATCCTAAAGATGAGTTAAAGATGATCAGGTAGACTGGGAGGGTAAATTAGCATAGTCTTTTTACAAAGTGTGGCACATACAGCGCTGGCGGAGATGAATTTATGGTGATATATAGATAGACTTTTTACTTAATATGAATTCATTTAAGATGTGTGAAGAAGAATATGACCAGCTTATTAAATCCCTTATTTCATGGATATTTTTGCTAAGAATGAAAATAAATTTTAAAAAGTAAACTGCTTACAATTTATCAAAGGAAAAAGTTACAGAAAAATAATCTATAGATGGGAAATGAAGAATGAGGGAAAAGGCACGAAAGTAATACACAAAATCTGGGAAACACAGAATTAAGGTAATCCATACTGAAAAAGTCATCAGTACAAAGTTGTAGGGACTTGAGTGACAGATCAGGTAAGACAGTAAGTATAAAGAAGAGCAGATATTTACAACTAGAATACAAATAAAGTGGATAGAAATGAGTTCTATGAAGGAAGCATGTTAAGAAGTTTAGAATTGAAAGCAAGAAACATCGAGAGTCATGGATAAATTTGCCATGGTCAGATATGCAGGTAAGAAAAAGTACTCAAGCTATAGTGAAGAGGATTGATTGCATGAGAGTAGTCCTGGAGACAAGGAGGCCAGTTAACAGACTATTATATCTCACATCTTTAAAAAATGCTGCTACAAAGAAAAAAAGAAAAGAAAAAAGAACCACACACATGAACACAGAAAATGACTATTGTTGGCAGAGATGAGAAATTGGGACTCTTGGTCAGGTGCAGTGGCTCACACCTGTAATCCTAGCACTGCGGGAGGCGGAGGCGGGCGGATCACCTGAGGTCAGGAGTTCAAGACAAGCCTGGTCAACATGGTGAAACCCCATCTCTACTAAAAACACAAAAATTAGCCAGGTGTGGTGGCATGTGCCTGTAATCCCAGCTACCCGGGATGCTGAGGCAGGAGAATCACTGGAACCTGGGAGGCAGAGGCTGCAGTGAGCCGAGATGATACCACTGCACTCCAGCCTGCACAACAGAGTAAAACTCTGTCTCAAAAAAAGAAAAAAAAGAAAGAAAGAAAGAAAAAAATGAAAAAAAAAGAAATCAGAACTCTTGCAAACTATTGGTGAGAATGTAAAATGGTGTAGCTGCTATGGAAAACAGTATGTCAGTTCCTCATAATATGACAAATAAAGTTACCATATGATCCAGCAATTCCACTTTGGGTATATATACCCAAAAGAACTGAAAGCAAGAACTTGAGGAGATATTTGTAAGTCATGCTCATAGCAGCATTCTTCTCAATAGCTGAAAGTTAGAAGTAACCCAAGTGTCTATTAATGAATAAATGAATAAACAAAATATGATGTATACATGCAATGAAATAGCACTCAGTCTTTAAAAAGGAAGGAAATTCTGGCACATGCAACAACATGAATGAACTTAGAAGACACTATGATAAATGAAGCTAGTAAGTCACAAAGGACAAATGCTGTATTATTTCACTTATCTGAGGTACCTAGAGCAGTCAAATTCATAGAGATAACAAGTAGAATAGAGGTTTCCAAGGGTTGGGAGGAGGAGGGAATGGGAAATTATTGTTTAGTAGGTACAGAGTTTCAGTTTTGCTGATGAGGAGTTCTGTGGATGTATGGTCATGGTGGTAACACAAGGATATGAATGTACTTACTGCTACCAAACTATAGGCTTAAAAATGGTTAAGATAATAAATGTTATTTTATATGTATTTTACCACAATTTTTTTTGAGCTTTAAAATTTGAAAGAGAGACCATTGCAATAGCCTACACAAAGAAACATTGAATGCTTAGTCAAAATTTTAACCAAAATAAGAACTAGGAGTAGAAACTGATACCTGCTCACAGTGAAGCCTGGACACCCAACCAGGCACACTGGCTGAACTGTTTGCCAGACTGGGCCACTTCAGATGTTCTTATCAGGTGATTTTACTCATGAAGTCTATGCATTCATTTATATAACAAATTATTATTAAATACGGTGTGTTAGGCACTGTGTAAATCCTGGGAATAAAGCTGTGGACAAAACAGACACTATCCCTCTCAAATGGGAGTTTCCCAGAAGGGGATAGGAAAGAGGACTGATCTTTCTATAACTGACAGATTTGAGTCCTTCCATTATTCTTACCTGATGAGTCCAGGTAGCACTCTCGATCCCCAGCCCATTTTCTTAGCCAATGTTTGCCAGACTTTGGGATTGCCAAGTTCTTATTTTGACTAGGAAAGACTGTTTTAAGTAATTACCATCACTTAAGAAAAGAAAGAAAATTCTAACATACAAACAATAGTCTATAATTTTAAAGAACAATCAAATAAGTATAATAAATTTAGTTGTAACTCACTACCTGCACCTTATTTTTTCCTTTTTTGCCATGAAACGATAAACATATCTTCAAGGATTCTTACTTTCCTTTGGACATTTTCTGGATCAGCATTTAGAAACCAGTGGGCTCTAGGTTACAACCATATCCTGAAAGGCTGGGCAAGGTTATGTCTCTCTCTGCCTTTTTCAGAGTCACTAACAGCTTTGTGGGCTCCCAGTGTGGCTCTTTTAAAACATTAATACCTATAAATAATAATATCTATAAAATACCCAAAGGCCTCTGGTGGAATTTTAACAGTCCTTCCAGCCATCAAATAATAAATTCAATTACAACCCATTGACAAAATTTTATTAAACTTTTACATACCAGGTAGTAGGTTAAACACTAGAGATAAAAAGACATGATAGATGGACACATCATCTACTGTCCAAACTGTAACACTTTAGAGTGAAAGGGTGGTCCGTTAATACTTATGCCAGGAAAAGTAACTCAAACAAATTAAGTTATATGGTCATCCTATTTAAGGAGCTCATAAGCTGATAAGTAGTATGGTAAAACTATTATGAAAACTCAGAGGACGAGGCAATTAGTTTAGGGGAAGGGGGAGGCTGCAGGGTAGTCATCCTAAAGATGTAAGAGTTTCACTGAATCTCAAAGAACTAGTAGGATTCTACCCTAGCAAGAGAATGAGAAATACACTTCAAGCAAAAGAAACAGCAGAGGCATCCATGAAACTGTCACATGTGCCTCTGTTGTTTCTTTTGCTTGAAGTGTATTTCTCATTCTCTTGCTAGGGTAGAATCCTACTAGTTCTTTGAGATTCAAACCATGGCACGTGTATATCTATGTAACAAACCTGCAGGTGCTGCACGTGTACCCCAAAACTCAAAATATAATTTAAAAATAAATAAATACAAGGACATACTTTATTATCTTCCTCACTATCAAAGGGTTCAAGTCTTAGACTTAACTTTTTAGTTTATAAACAGAAATAAAGACAGGAAATAGTCTTTAAAATAAAAAAGAAAAGAAAAGAAAAAAAAAGTGGGCAAAGGATATGAACAGACATTACTCAAAAGAAGACATTCATACAGCCAACAGACACATGAAAAAATGCTCATCATCACTGGCCATCAGAGAAATGCAAATCAAAACCACAATGAGATACCATCTCACACCAGTTAGAATAGCGATCATTAAAAAGTCAGGAAACAACAGGTGCCGGAGAGGATGTGGAGAAACAGGAACACTTTTACACTGTTGGTGGGATTGTAAACTAGTTCAACCATTATGGAAAACAGTATGGCGATTCCTCAAGGATCTAGAACTAGATATACCATATGACCTAGCCATCCCATTACTGGGTATATACCCAAAGGATTATAAATCATGCTGCTATAAAGACACATGCACACGTATGTTTATTGCGGCACTATTCACAATAGCAAAGACTTGGAATCAACCCAAATGTCCATCAGTGACAGACTGGATTAAGAAAATGTGGCACATATACACCATGGAATACTATGCAGCCATAAAAAAGGATGAGTTTGTGTCCTTTGTAGGGACATGGATGCAGCTAGAAACCATCATTCTTAGCAAACTATCACAAGAACAGAAAACCAAACACCGCATGTTCTCACTCATAGGTGGGAACTGAACAATGAGATCACTTGGACTTGGGAAGGGGAACATCACACACCGGGGCCTATCATGGGGAGGGGGGAGGGGGGAGGGATTGCACTGGGAGTTATACCTGATGTAAATGACGAGTTGATGGGTGCTGACGAGTTGATGGCTGCAGCACAGCAACATGGCACAAGTATACATATGTAACAAACCTGCACGTTATGCACATGTACCCTAGAACTCAAAGTATAATAATAAAAAATAAAAAAATTAAAAAAATAAAAAAATAAAATAAAGAGAAAATAAGTAGAAGAAAAAAAAAAAAAGAAAAGAAACAGCAGAGGCCAGGTGTGGTGGCTCACGGCTGTAATCCCAGCGCTTTGGGAGACCACAGCAGGCAGATCACTTGAGATCAGAAGTTCAAGACCAGCCTGGGCATCATGGTGAAACCCTGTCTCTACTGCAAATACAAAAAATTAGCTGGGCGTGGTGTGGGCGCCTGTAATCCCAGTGACTTGGGAAGCTGAGGGAGGAGCTTGAACCTGGGAGGCAGAGGTTACAGTGAGCAGAGATTACGCCATTGCACTCCAGTCTGGGTGACAAGAGCAAGACTCCATCTCAAAAAAAAAAAAAGAAAAGAAAGAAAGAAACAGCAGAAAGATCATTAAAACATTGGTTGCAATTCTAATATTGCTCATTACAGTAGAAAATAGTAAGGATTTATAAGTACAGTATTTGTCATAGCTCTTACCCTTATGGAAGTTGTAATTTAAAAAAATATAAAAGCAACTTTTTAAAGACCAAGAAATGGATAAGGCTTTCCTCTTAACTGTAGAATACATACACAAGATTTAAATGTGAAAAAAAAACACTACCAGGACAAACAGAGAGAGAAGGAGAGATGGAAGAAGGAAGGGAGTCAGGAAGGGAAGGAGGGAGGGAGGCAACTCAGCAGCATCATTTAACAGGATTCTTAATTTCCAATAACTTTCAAAATGATAGTTTTCTGGATTCAACATAGATTTCAGGATGGAGATATAGAACTTTATTATTTTACAAATTTAAGATCCATTTTTTCAGTAGCTTTTGTCTTGTGTGGGTCTGGAGTTACTAACAGAAGACAAAGCTGAGCTGTTTTTTTTTCTTTAACATCATGATATGATGTGTCACTTTCTGGAGCTCAATATTTCGGTGCCTCCCAATTCATGACAAAGGCTATATATTATATTTAAATAAAATTTACATATGACAACTTCTATTGCAACATCTTTCGACCTTCTCCCAGTGCAATTTTCTTCCAGGTTTAGCAAGCTGGGAAGATTGCCATACTCACCTTTATTTTCTATTTCTTTGTTAATTTTCAGCATCTTTTGATTTTTCAGCTAAACATCATGGTCCTTATGTCCAGTATTACTAAATCCGTCATATATACATAGCTATATAAATTCTATATATTAAGTAAGATAGGGGTTTTTGTTTGTTTGTTTGTTTGAGACGGAGTTTTGCTCTTGTCGCCCAGGCTACATGGTGTAATGACATGATCTTGGCTCACTGCAACCTCCACCTCCTGGGTTCAAGTGATTCTTCTGCCTCAGCCTCCCAAGTAGCTGGGATTACAGACATATGCCACCATGCCCAACTAATTTTGTATTTTTAGTAGAGACAGGGTTTCTCCATGTTGGTCAGGCTGGTCTCCAACTCCCGACCTCAGGTGATCCGCCCACCTTGGCCTCCCAAAGTGTTGGGATTACAGGGACAGGGTTTTAATGTGTGTGATTTTTTTTTTTTTTTTTTTTTTTTGGCCACCCACCTCAGAACCACCTGAGTGCTTACTAAAATGCAGATTCCCAGGCCTAGTCTCAAACCATTCAATTGTAAGCTTAGAAGATGGGTTCTGGAAATTTACATTTTAATAAATTCCATGGAAATTTTGCCACAAGACTCCTGCCATTTAAAAATGAGGTTGAAATTACTCCCACATTCCATTTGAGCTACCTTAACAACTTGAAGTAAAAAGGCATAATTATCTCATAAAGAACTAAGGAAACGCTTTCTTGGAGGAAGAAAAAAAAAAAGATATTTTGGAAAACTAGTATATGGTATCGTCCAGGTTAATAACTCAACTACAGATAGCTCACCCACTGAAACTACTTTTAGAGATCATAAAATGTTATAATTGGAAGGGTCTGTAGAAGTCAATTAGTACAACCTTAACTTGACCTCCATATTAAAGCTGAGGAAATCCAAAGCCATGGAGTCTTATTATTATCTGTCACCTTATTTATTTTAAAATGGGATATTTTCCTTGCTTTTTAAAGAATCATACATATAATGACATTTTTTAAAATACATGCATTTTGCCAGAATAGCTAATCTCCTCATCCATCCAAGGAAGCATAAGTATACCAGGCCTCATTTATTTTGCTATGATTTAATCCAATTATCTAAGCCCCAAACATGAAAAAAAATAAATTTATGCAAATAACTGGTTCAGTCTAACAGTTACAAGTAGGTTATGATGTGCCAATCATCCCATGCCCTCAGAAGGCAATAAAGACACAATTTCAAATGTCATGCTTTTGCCTACTGTCAGCCATATGAAGGTTTGTGAATTTTAAACATATTTATATGCTTAATAAGTACAGATTCTTCTACCCACATTTCATATAACCACATGTACATTTTGCTCATTTCTCTGTTATGTTATCAGAATCATCTAACATGGCTCAAATCACTGAATACCATAAAAAGTGACATTTATTTTCTACAAAAGATGGCCCATAGACATAAACATTTGACCAAAAGCTAAGTGGATTTAACTTAAATTGCCTACCATAAATCCACAAAATTCAATGCTGAGTAAGAGAACGAAAGCAGTTTTTTTTTTAAGGCATATACCTAACGACATTTGTTCTCTCTGAATAAAATAGAGTTGTTAATCATATACTATTATAATCACTCCAGCAACTACTTCTCTCTCCTTGCTCTCAATGCAAGTTCACATTTCACTGAGATATTAGAAGCAGTCCTAAGGGAATGCCCACAATCTCTGTCTACAGCATAAGCACATCTGTGCTTACAAACCCTGCCTCCTTCCCACTAAATGCAGATGCATTATCCATCCTCCTCTCAGAGGCAAAGCTCTCCACTCTTGGGTGAATCTTAATCGTCTTGCCTTCTCAACAGAAATCTCTCCAATGACTATTTCCCCTATATTTTCGATGCTTTTTCGTTTCTACTAGTTTATTCCCATTAGCATTCAAAAATCTATGATGTTCCACCTCAAAGAAGAAGGAAGGAAGGAAGGAAGGAAGGAAGGAAGGAAGGAAGGGAGGGAGGGAGGGAGGGAGGGAGGGAGGAGGGGAGGGAAGGGAAGGGAGGGAAGGGAGGGGAGGGGAGGGGAGGGAAGGGAGGGGAAGGGAGGGAGGGGAAGGGAGGGAAAGGAAGGGAAGGGAAGGGAAGGGAAAGGAAAGAAAGGGAGGGAGGGAGGGAGGGAGGGAGGGAGGGAGGAGGGGAGGGGAGGGAAGGGAAGGGAGGGAAGGGAGGGGAGGGGAGGGGAGGGAAGGGAGGGGAAGGGAGGGAGGGGAAGGGAGGGAAAGGAAGGGAAGGGAAGGGAAGGGAAGGGAAGGGAAGGGAAAGGAACAGAGGGGAGGGAAGGGAAGGGAAGGGAAAGGAACAGAGGGGAGGGAGGGAAGGGAGGGAGGGAAAGAGTTCAGAACCTTTACTGCTTCTTATGTCATAAAAGACTTACCTTCTCAAGACTGATCTCCCTTAGGCTGGGCTCCCAGAAAAGAATTTGTACTACAGAGTTCCCATAGAAATTGGGGAGCTAGTGCTTATTATAATAATGAATAATGAATTCTGGTCAGTCAGAGGCTTGAACCACAGCCCTGTGAGCAGCCAAGGCAGGAATGAAAGGAATCAGACAGGAGTCCAAGTATCCCAGCCATCCCGTCACAATGGGAGAGGAGCTGGTGCAGCTTGAAGGCTCCGCAGGCTGATGATAGAGTCCTTCTCCTAGAGTCTGACACTCAGGCCTGCCAGATCTCTGTGCACTGCTCTAAAATGCAATAAGGCAATGGGAGTTCACACTTCTGATACTGGTTCTGTGCCTGTAACTTTTCTCCCAATAAACATTGTCCTAACAGGCTGGGTGTGTGTGCTATCTGACTATTCATTCAACATGGCTGAAAAAATAATACCATTCCTTTTTTATAGCAAAACTCTTCAAGAGTTATCTATAGTTGCTGTGTCTACTTTTTGTCTTCTTATTCTCCTTTGAACTCACCCAGAAAGGCTTTTTCTCTGCCATTTTATCGAACAATTCACAAAATTGTCAATAATAACCCCCCATTGCCAACTCCATCCTCCTTTCATTAGACCTATAAAGAGTTTTTGCCTCTGTGCCCCTCCCTCCTTGAACAAGTACTTCACCCGGCCTCTGAACACCACTATCTTTTGCTTTTCCTTGTATCTCAGCGTCTCTTTCTTCTTCAGTCTTCATTGCTGTTTCCTCCAATCTCTAGGCCTCAGCTCTCAGAACTTCCCATCCAAACTTACTCCCTAAGTGATCTCTTCTAGTTCCTGACTTTCATGGCTCTAAATACCAATTTTATGCTGATGACTCCCAAATGTTCAGGTCCAGCCATGACCTTTCCCTTGGAAGTAAACACTTATCTCTCCAGTGTCCAAACTTGACATGTCCCAAAGTGACCTGCCAAGTTCCCCTACCAAATCTTTACTTCCAGCATTGCCCATCTTAGTTGCTCAGGCCCAAAACCTTAGAATCATCTTTGGCCACTAGCTTTATCTCATGCCCATCATGTATTCCATCAAAAAATTATGTCCCCTCTATCTCCAAAATATGATAAAAATCTAATCACTCGTCACACCCTCTATTGCTATCATCCTGATCCAAATCACTCTTGTGCATTGCGTAGATTTGAACTAGCCACCACAGTGTTTACTTCCATTTTGGCCCCATTCTAGTTATTCTGATAGCACCCAAACTAATCCTTTTTAAGGAAAGTTACACCAGGTCAATTTTTCTGCTTGTGACCTTCAGCCTTCCCATCTCAATCAGAGCAAAAGTCAATGTCTTATGATGGCCTCCAAGGCCCTATGATGTCTGAATCCCCCAACATCCTTGCTGACATCAGCTACTCTCCCAATCACACAGGACTCCTTGCTATCTCTTAGGCACACTTTTGCCTCAGGACCGTGGCTCTTTCTTCTGCTATGAGCGTTCTTTTGGCAAATATCAACATTTGCTTGTTTTTCACTTCCTTAGGTCCCCAAGAGAGACTTCTATATAAAATGGCTACTAACAATTCATGTACACTGGCAGTTTCCATCCTCCATCACACTGATCCATTTTTTTCTCCATAATACTTATTGCCATTGAACATATTATACTTTTTTTGTCTATTTTATCCACAATAATGCAAGGTATATTAGAGAAATGACTTCATCTGCTTTGCTCACTGCTGCACGCCCCCCCCCAGGACTTAGGACAACACCAGCTGTATCGTAGGTGCTCATTATATATTTGTTGAGTGAATAAATACATATATAAATGTTAAAATGGTGAACAAATTAAACCAGTGTTTTTTATATATTCAATCACAGTTTGACTAAAATCACATTATTTAATATTCCAATGAAAAGCTTTTAATAGTCATGCAAAAGGTTGCTCTAAGATGGCTGATTAAACATTTCATTTCAAAAACTAAATTTCTATCCGTGGGTCACTATTTTCAAACAACCTTTCAGCCCTTTTGAAGGAGCCCTATTAGATTATTATTTATTCTTTTCATTATTTCATGACATTCTCAAAGATCAAGTAAAAAACACATGTTGAAGCAATTTCTCCCTGTTTCTTCTGATTAAAATCAATACTTTTCCTGCTCTTAACAGCAGTAAAAATCAACACAATAGGTACTATTAACTCAATAGAATGTCAAGTGATATCTTTGTGTATTGTTACCAGCAGGGATATCAACAGAAGACTACGAACAGCCTATAATCATTGCTGGCTTTATTATCTACAAAATGTCATGTGTGCATATGGCATTTCACAAAACATCACAGTGAAAACAAGGCTCCTGCCTCAAATAACTTAGAGTTTATTTAGACAAAGAACTAAAGAATAGGGAGGCAAAACTTAAGAGGAAGTCCTGCTGTTGTTGAGAAAAGAATATGATTGATCTAAGTGGTAAAGGCGGGATAATAAGTCCCATTCCTATTTCCATGGCTGTGTAGCTTGATTCTGTTATTTGAATTACAAACAGCAGCCATAATCCTGATTGATTTTTTCAAAACACTGCTCCCTGTTGGTCATGGAGAAAACAGATCAGAACATATCCATCAGAGGATACACTGTTAGAAATGCCAAGCAATATAAAGGCGACGTCCCACCAATAGTTGCTAGCAATGTCTTATAATATTTTATTATTTAAAGAAAATTGACCCTATCCCCCCAAAAAAATGATGGAAACTATATTGTACTTAGCCTAACAGTGAATTTCTAAGTCTATGTAACTTAAAACATCTAACGTAGAATGTTTAAAATGAGGGTTGCAAACTAAAATGTTTATAAGGAAAACGATTAAAAAAATGAAGCCAGGTAGGATATGTGTGTATTGGAGAAGGCGGTGATGGAGCATTTCACAAACGTGCTCCATATTCTTCACCTAAAAAGGGCAGTTATCTCTCAAAAAGAGCAGGTTGATGTCACAAGGAAGTACAGACGCAGCACTGTCAAACCTTTCTCATTCATTCTCAGCAAATTAACACAGGAACAGAAAACCAAACACCACATGTTCTCACGCATAAGTGGGAGTTCAACAATGAAGAACATATGGGCACAGGGAGGGGAACATCATACACCGGGACCTGTTGGTGGGTGGGGGCAAGGGGTGGGATAGCATTACGAGAAATACCTAATGTAGATGATGGATTGATGGGTGCAGCAAACCACCATGGCATGTGTGTACCTATGTAACAAACCAGCACATTCTGCACATGTACCCCAGAACTTAAAGTATAATTTTAAAAAAAGAAAAATATTAGAATTGTGTATCAGGCACAATTATTGCAACTAAAATTAAATTCATAAAGATATGAGGAAAGGGGGATGCCCAAGATGGCCGAATAGGAACAGCTCCAGCCTCCAGTTCCCAGCATGAGTGACACAAAAGATGGGTGATTTCTGCATTTTCAACTGAGTTTTGAAGAGACAAGTGGTTCTCCCAGCATGGAAGTTGAGATCTGAGAACGGACAGACTGCCCGCTCAAGTAGGTCCCTGACCCCTGAGTAGCGTAACTGGGAGACATCCACAGGTGCAGACTGACACCTTACACCTCACACGACTGAGTACATCTCTGAGACGAAGCTTCCAGAGCAAGAATCAGACATCAACACTTGCCGTTCAGCAACATTCTATCTTCCGCAGCCTCCGCTGCTGATACCCAGGCAAACAGGGTCTGGAGTAGACCTCAAGAAAACTCCAACAGACCTGCAGCTGAGGGTCCTGACTGTTAGAAGGAAAACTAACAAACAGAAAGGACACCCACACCAAAACCCCATGAGTACATCACCATCATCAGAGACCTAAGGCAGATAAAACCACAAAGATGGGGAAAAAGCAGTGCAGAAAAGCTGGAAATTCAAAAAATCAGAGTGCATCTCCCCCTCCAAAGGAACGCAGCTCATCGCCAGTAATGGAACAAAGCTGGATGGAGAATGACTTGGACAAGCCGAGAGAAGAAGGCTTCAGTCGATCAAACTTCTCAGAGCTAAAGGAGGAACTACGTACCCAGGGCAAAGAAACTAAAAACCTTGAAAAAGAACGGAAGAATGGATAATTAGAATAACCAATGCAGAGAAGTCCATAAACGAACTAGCAGAGATGAAAACCATGACACAAGAACTACGTGACAAATGCACAAGCTTCAGTAACCAAATCGATCAACTGGAAGAAAGAGTATCAGTGATTGAAGATCAAATGAATGAAATGAAGCAAGAAGAGAAGTTTAGAGAAAAAAGAGTAAAAAGAAATGAACAAAGCCTCCAAGAAATATGGGATTATGTGAGAAGATCAAATCTACGTCAGGTTGATGTGCCTGAAAGTGATGGGGAGAATGGATCCAAGTTGGAAAACACTCTTCAGGGTATCAGTCAGGAGAATTTCCCCAATCTAGTAAGGCAGGCCAACATTCAAATTCAGGAAATACAAAGGACGCCACGAAGATACTGCTCGAGAAGAGCAACTCTAAGACACATAATTTCAGATTCACCAAAGTTGAAATGAAGGAAAAAATCGTAAGGGCAGCCAGAGAGAAAGGTCGGGTTACCCACAGAGGGAAGCCCATCAGACTAACAGCAGATCTCTGGGCAGAAACTCTACAAGTCAGAAGAGAGTGGGGGCCAATATTCAACATTCTTAAAGAAAAGAATTTTAAACCCAGAATTTCATACCCAGCCAAACTAAGTTTCATCAGTGAAGGAGAAATAAAATCCTTTACAGACAAGCAAATGCTTAGAGATTTTGTCACCACCAGGCCTGCCTTACAAGAGATCCTGAAGGAAGCACTAAACATGGAAAGGAACAACTGATACCAAGCATTGCAAAAACATGCCAAAATGTAAAGTCCATCGATGCTAGGAAGAAACTGCATCAACTAACGAGCAAAATAACCAGCTAATATCATAATGACAGGATCAAGTTCACATACAACAATATTAATGTAAATGAACTAAATGGTCCAATTAAAAGACACAGACTGGCAAATCGGATAAAGAGTAAAGACCCGTCAGTTTGCTGTATTCAGGAGACCCATCTCACATGCAAAGACACACATAGGCTCAAAATAAAGGGATGGAGAAAGAGCTACCAAGCAAATGGAAAACAAAAAAGGCAGAGGTTGCAATACTAGTCCCAGATGAAACAGACTTTAAACCAACAAAGATCAAAAGAGATAAAGCCATTACATAATGGTAAAGGGATCAATTCAACAAGAAGAGCTAACTATCCTAAATATATATGGACCCAATACAGGAAGGAGCACCTAGATTCATAAAGCAAGTCCTTAGAGACTTACAAAGAGACTTAGACTCCCATACAATAATAATGGGAGACTTTAACACCCCACTGTCAACATTAAACAGATCAATGAGACAGAAAGTTAACAAGGATATGCAGGAATTGAACTCAACTCTGCACCAAGCAGATCTAATAGACATCTACAGAACTCTCCACCCCAAATCAACAGAATATACATTCTTCTCAGCACCACATTGCACTTATTCCAAAATTGACAGTTGGAAGTAAAGCACTCCTCAGCAAATGTACAAGAACAGAAATTATAACAAACTGTCTCTCAGACCACAGTGCAATCAAATTAGAACTCAGGACTAAGAAACTCAATCAAAACCACTCAACTACATGGAAAATGAACAACATGCTCCTGAATGACTACTGGGTACATAATGAAATGAAGGCAGAAATAAAGATATTCTTTGAAACCAATGAGAAAAAAGATACAACATACCAAGAATCTCTGGGACACATTTAAAGCAGTGCGAAGAGGGAAATTTATAACACTAAATGCCCACAAGAGAAAGCAGGAAAGATCTAAAATTGACACCCTAACGTCACAATTAAAAGAACTAGAGAAGCAAGAGCAAACACATTCAAAAGCTAGCAGAAGGCAAGAAATAACTAAGATCAGAGCAGAACTGAAGGAGATAGAGACACAAAAAACCCTACAAAAAATCAATGAATCCAGGAGCTGATTTTTTGAAAAGATCAACAAAATTGATAGACCGCTAGCAAGACTAATAAAGAAGAAAAGACAGAAGAATCAAATAGATGCAATAAAAAATGATAAAGGGGATATCACCACCGACCCCACAGAAATACAAACTACCATCAGAGAATAATATAAACACATCTACGCACATAAATTAGAAAACCTAGAAGAAATGAATAAATTCCTGGACACATACATTCTCCCAAGAATAAACCAGGAAGAAGTTGAATCCCTGAATAGACCAATAGCGGGCTCTGAAATTGAGGCAATAATTAATAGCCTATCAACCAAAAAAAGTCCAGGACCAGACGAATTCACAGCCAAATTCTACCAGAGGTACAAGGAGGAGCTGGTACCATTCCTTCTGAAACTATTCCAATTAACAGAAAAAGAGGGAATCCTCCCAACTGATTTTATGAGGCCAATATCATCCTGATTCCAAAGCCTGGCAGAGACACAACAAAAAAGAAAATTTTAGACCAATATCCCTGATGAACATCGATGCAAAAATCCTCAATAAAATACTGGCAAACCAGATCCAGCAGCACATCAAAAAGTTTATTCACCATGATCACATGGGCTTCATCCCTGGGATACAAGGCTGGTTCAACATACTTAAATCAATAAACACAATCCAGCATATAAACAGAACCAAAGACAAAAACCACATCATTATCTCAATAGATGCAGAAAAGACCTTTGACAAAATTCAACAGCCCTTCATGCTAAAAACACTCAATAAACTCGGTATTGATGGAACGTATCTCAAAATAATAAGAGCTATTTATGACAAACCCACAGCCAATATCATACTGAACGGGCAAAAACTGGAAAAATTCCCTTTGAAAACTGGCACAAGACAGGGATGCCCTCTCTCACCACTCCTATTCAACATAGTGGTGGAAGTTCTGGCTAGGGCAATCAGGCAAGAGAAAGAAATAAAGGGTATTCAAATAGGAAAAGAAGTAGTCAAATTGTACCCGTTTGCAGATGACATGATTGCATATTTAGAAAATCCCATCATCTCAACCCAAAATCTCCTTAAGCTGATAAGAAACTTCAGCAAAGTCTCAGGATACAAAATCAATGTACAAAAATCACAAGCATTCTTATACACCAATAACAGACAAACAGCCAAATCATGAATGAACTCCCATTCACAATAGCTTCAAAGAGAATAAAATACCTAGGAATCCACTGACAAGGGATGTGAAGGACCTCTTCAAGGAGAACTACAAACCACTGCTCAATGAATTAAAAGAGGACACAAACAAATGAAAGAACATACCATGCTTATGGATAGGAAGAATCAATATCGTGAAAATGGCCATACTGCCCAAGGTAATTTATAGATTCAATGCCATTCCCATTAAGCTACCAATGACTTTCTTCACAGAATTGGAAAAAACTGCTTTAAAGTTCATATGGAACCAAAACAGAGCCCACATTGCCAAGACAATCCTAAGTCAAAAGAACAAAGCTGGAAGCATCATGCTACCTGACTTCAAACTATACTACAAGGCTACAGTAACCAAAACAGCATGGTACTGGTACCAAAACAGAGGTATAGACCAATGGAACAGAACAGAGTCCTCAGAAATAATACCACACATCTACAGCCATCTGGTCTTTGACAAACCTGACAAAAACAAGAAATGGGGAAAGGACTCCCTAATTAATAAATAGTACTGGGAAAATTGGCTAGCCATAAGTAAAAAGCTGAAACTGGATCCTTTCCTTACTCCTTATACGGAAATTAATTCAAGATGGATTAGAGACTTAAATGTTAGACCTAAAACCATAAAAACCTAGGTAATACCATTCAGGACATAGGCATGGGCAAGTACTTCATGTCTAAAACGCCAAAAGCAATGGCAACAAAAGCCAAAATTGACAAATGGGATCTAATTAAACTAAAGAGCTTCTGCACAGCAAAAGAAACCACCATCAGAGTGAACAGGCAACCTACAGAATGGGAGAAAATTTTTGCAATCTACTCATCTGACAAAGGGCTAATATCCAGAACCTACAAATTTCTTGAAACAAATTTCTTGAAATTTCAAGAACTGAAACAATTTACAAGAAAAACACAAACAACCCCATCAAAAAGCGGGCAAAGGGTATGAACAGACACTTCTCAAAAGAAGACATTTATACAGCCAACAGACACACGAAAAAATGCTCATCATCACTCACCATCAGAGAAATGCAAATCAAAACCACAATGAGAGATCATCTCACACCAGTTAGAATGTCAATCATTAAAAAGTCAGGAACCAACAGGTGCTGGAGAGGATGTGGAGAAATAGGAACACTTTTACACTGTTGGTGGGATTGTAAAATAGTTCAACCATTGTGGAAGACAGTGGCAATTCCTCAAGGATCTAGGACTAGAAATACCATTTGTCCCAGCCATCCCATTACTGGGTATATATCCAAAGGATTATAAATTATGCTGCTACAAAGACACATGCACACGTATGTTTATTGTAGCACTATCCACAATAGCAAAGACTTGGAATCAACCCAAATGTCCATCAGTGACAGACTGGATGAAGAAAATGTGGCACATATACACCATGGAATACTATGTAGCCATAAAAAAAGGATGAGTTTGTGTCCTTTGTAGGGACATGGATGCAGCTGGAAACCATCATTCTCAGCAAAGTATTGCAAGAACAGAAGACCAAACACCACATGTTCTCACTCATAGATGGGAAATGAACAATGAGATCACTTGGACACAGGAAGGGGAACATCACATACTGGGGCCTACTGTGGGGAGGGGAGAGGGGGGGAGGGATAGCATTAGGAGATATACCTAATGTAAATGATGAGTTAATGGGTGCAGCACACCAACATGGCACATGTATACATATGTAACAAACCTGCATGTTGTGCACATGTACCCTGGAACTTAAAGAATAATAATTAAAAAATCTAAAAAGTAACTTTAAACACCAATTAAATGAAATGTTATTTCCCCTAAAAGAATTACATTGTTCTCATTACTAAACCTGATAAACAAAAAAGTTAGTTATTAATATTCCTAAATTTGTCAGTAAAAGCTTTTTGTTTTATAAGTACCTAAAAAAAATAATAATATGAGGAAAGCCTAAGTAGCCAATTCCCAGTGCAAAGCGTTCAAAGCAAATGCTCATCAAATAGCTTTTTCACATCAGGAAACAACCTGGTGGTAATTTGGGAATTTTAAC
Source organism: Chlorocebus sabaeus (assembly GCF_047675955.1). Lineage (NCBI taxonomy): Eukaryota > Metazoa > Chordata > Mammalia > Primates > Cercopithecidae > Chlorocebus > Chlorocebus sabaeus. The sequence continues at coordinate 81,835,042 of NC_132924.1, read as the reverse complement.
ATGTCCAATAATGTCCTTATTTTGCAATCACACTAGATACTTTTGCTAGATTCAAAATAAATTTGCTTCAAAAAGAGACATGGCTTCTTTCTCAAATATCCATTGTTACTAAGAAGAAACACTATAAGATGAATTATTTCTTTCTTGTAAAATACCTTTTTTCTCTAGGAAATATTTACAAATTTTCACATTGTTAGAATTCAGAAACATCAGCAGTATATCCAGTTGAATAATTTTATTTTTCCTATTGGGTCTTCCTTGGGCCTTTTTAACTAACCTTTATTCACTTGAAGGAAATACTCGTCTAGTATTTTACTGATTAATTCTTCCCTTTCGTTGTCTCTCGTTTCCTTTTCTTGAAATGCATATCATTAAGGTGCTAAATCTCAGTGTTGTTCTCATACTCACTATCTCTTTTTCTTTTTGCTTTTTTTCTAGCAGAATTTTCTGACCTTAGCACTTACAAAACCAAGTCAATTTTACCATACTCATTTTATTTTTCAGTAAATCCATTTTTAAAATATGAAAATAATACTTTTAAACTTTAAAAAACTCTTTTACTGTTCATGGATTATTTCTTTTCCATTGCCTCTATTCTTTTACAAAATGCAGCACTTAGATAAGTCTAAAGATATTAATAAAAATACCCATTTACTGCACATCAGCCTGGGCAACATGGTGAGACCATGTCCCTATATGTGTGTGTGTGTGTGTGTGTGTGTGTGTGTGTGTGTGTGTGTGTGTGTGTGTGTAATCTCTACTTACTCTATTTTCAGCACCCTGAATTATCTCTGCTTTCTTGTGGGTCTCTTGCTCTTTATAGTCATCTTGAGAGTTCTCTTTCAGGCTGTGGGCAATTATTGGTTTACAATTCTCATTTCTAAACAAAGGGCAATGCATAAGTGCTCATATTTGTGCAGGTTTCCCTGCATTGTTTCATTAAGCAACTTTACTAAGCCTTGCCTCCAAATGGGAGTCTTGACCATAAGCTCTGTGTAAGTACAGGCATGTGTCAAATCAAAGGCTTCCCTGTAGTGTGAATCGGCAGAGAGCTGAGTTAACAGGCAGGGATGGGATCCACCAAAAAAAAAAAAGCCTAAGTAGTAAATTGAACTTTAGAAAAGGACTATTTAGTGTTTTCTACACCTGGGAGTTGCTGCTCTCCCTTTCTTTCCTCCATGTCTGTGGTGGAGACACAGAATTTCTCCTGCTTTTCTCTGGCTTTAATGGCCACACAAGGGGCCATCCCAAGGCAAATTAACAATATCTTTCAATATCAATCCTTGAAATTATTCTTGGAGGATAGATACAACAGAAAAAGTGGGATAGGTAAAAGTACAAGCAGAAAAGGGACCCAATTAGCCCAGTATCAAGTGTATCTTTTTAATTAAACATCCTATTCATAATGTAGATCCTAATTTGTCCTTGGAATTTTTTTTCTTTACACTGAATCTGGTGTATTACATGGATTTTCTCCAGACATCTTTTTATTTCTGATGGTCTAGGCTAAAGTTCTCTTTCCTGGTTTTTCATTACCCTGATTCTGCAATTTCCAAAAAGTACTCATAAAATTTCATCACAATTGGCACTCCGTCTTGTATTTCGGAATCTTTATATTTCATTTATTCTCTGAAACATCTTTAGATGTTTTGGGTGGAAGAGGAAGAAAATCTTTAGGCATAGGCCACCACCTTAAACCAGAAGTTGTTGAGCATCTTTGTCACTTCCCACTGTTTACATGTGTGTGCTCACCATGACAAAATCAAATTGAATATACCTTGAAAATGGATCCATATTCTACCCACTCATTTCATCTCCACTGCCATCAACCTTAACCAGGAAATAAAACAAAGGCAAAAATAACAATAATAATAAACAGGCAAAATTCAGCCTTTTCCTTTGCAGATCAGATAACAGAAGAAAAGAGTTTTGAGGGGGAAAAACATTGCTACCTAAGTATTCTATACAAGATCAAGTTATCTTTCACACAGGGAAAGCAAAAAGAGTATAACCTAAACTATGCAGAACTCAAACAACTAGAATTCAAAAGCAAAGGAATATGTCATCTACCCATCCTTGTAAAAATATTTAAAACTACTTCCACATTTATTTTAATTAGTAAGAAATACATAGAAGTTGTACAAATTGTACAATACATAAAAATACATTAAAGGATGAAAGACAGTAAAATAAATTGAAACAACCTAAATATCCAAAAGAAATCGCCTAAAAGGATTGGATAAACAAAGTCTATACTACACTGTGCTATCCATTACTATCAAATACCATTCAGTCATTTGAAGTTTTAGATGTATATTTATTGTTATGAAAGGGTTTTTTAAAAAAATTACAAGGCACCATGTGTCTAATGATCCTTTTTCACATAAACATACACACACGCACATACACACATTCACTCACACACTTATACACACATATGAATATCTATATAGAGAATGTGAAAGATAGACAGTATGACAGAAAGATGAGGAGCAGAGAAGCAAAAATAAAAGTCAAATAAGGGATCCCTCCTAAGATAGAATGGAGAAAATCCTGTGAAAAGAGAGAAAGCCAAGACAAGAGAGAGACTGGCCCACCCAGAGACATATACAGAATGAGGGGCACAGGTTGAGTTATACCCACAAAGATTCCTAAGGACAGAGAAAAGTCTGAAAGGGTGTATATTAAAAGATTAATTGTGATTGAGTCTCACTAGAGAGATTATAAGTAATTTCCACTATACGTCTGTGTTCCCTGACTTTTCACAATGAGATGTACAACTTTAGTAATCTGAAATAATAAAATATAAAGCTACTTACCAAAAAAAAGAATCACTGGAACTCAGAGAATGACATGGACACACTCCAAACATGGAAATAAACAAATAAAATCCTCACATTCTAATATGCTAAAATTTAATGAAAACTTCAATTGTTCTTTAAAGTCCTGGAAGTTTTAGACTCTAGTTAATAATGTACCTTAGTGTAGTTATGAGGAAAAACATGAAGCCTGTGTTGCAAGTGCTTTTTAATTTATTCTATAAGACCCAGTGTATGCCAACAAAGAAGTATATTTCTGATTCAGAATATCATTTCCATATGAAAACAGCACATACATATTTGCATTTCATCTTTTCGTTAAATCTGAGAACTTCAAAGCCTTGAAGCAATTTTCAGCATGTCTAAGTAGGAACAAAGGTAATCACCATTGTGTCACCCACAATCAGATACAGAAGAAAGTTTTTCAGAGAGAAACAGAATTCTTCATCAGAATTATATGTTTCTTAAAAGTAGCTTCAGAGACAGATCTCAATGTAAGGAAAAGATTGAAATGGCACGCAATTTTTGCGTTAGAAAAGATCATAAAACATACAACTTCAGCAAAGCATAAAATGTCATTCTATGTGCCCCAGAAGTATTCACCAAATTATGATTTTTAATTCCTTTACACACTGCAAGGAATTCATAAGTACACAAAGCAAAGCTAATCTTTCTTTTTTTTAACATAAAAAGGATTGGTATAGAATGTTTTGTTTCTGAGTTTAAAAATGAATAACTTTTAATTCACTAGAGAAACTGGAAATCAACTTACAGAAAAAAAAATAATAATTTTCTGCTTAAACTTTATTGCAGATAAACATAGCTGTTTGAGTTAAAATAACAATAATAAACGTCAAATTTCTCAATATTAGACAAAAATAATGCTAAGAATGATACAGATTAGAGTTTTCATTTTTATCAAAACTTTTAGTAAGCCTCATTTAGAATCATATTACGCTAAATATGTTCATTCCAAACATGAGTAGAATAATTCTGAGTCACTCGAATTTTGTTACTAATTATTATTTACAGGAACCAGAATAATATTCTTAAAATACATCATTCACAGCATTGCTACTTGCTCAAAATGATTCTGTGGTATTTCATTGCATTCAAAATAAAATTCTGAAATTAAGGGCCTCCCATGATTTTTCCAAATAGTTGTCCACAATTCCTTATCTTTATTCATGAGATTCATTCACAGTAATCTTTTTTTTTTTTTTTTTTTTGGCCATTCACGCATTTTTATTGCCATGTAAGTTTAACTATAATATAATCAAGTAGATATCTGATGTTAAAATACAAATTAACTGTATACTCAGAAAGAGAGCTGTACACAATATACAGCAATCTCCAGGCCTTACTATCAGAGAGTCTGACTTAGTAAATCAAGAGTAGGGCCCAGGCCCATGCATCCAAAATTTCAAAAGTTCCTCAGAAAATCTTGATGCAGCAGGTTTATTAAAGGAATTTGGAAACTGTTCTAGATCATCGCCCTGATTACATCATCTCATGTTGTCATATTATACTTCACAGTTTTCAGAGTGCTTCATATAAATTAACCTACTTGATTTATGTCTCATTCAATCCAAGGGTCTTTGCACTGCCACTTTTTAGCATATTCTCTTTCTCCTTTGAACTCCACTTACTTAATAAACAAACTACTTTGGCACAATTGTATGTAGAGCCCTGAATAACACTGTGAATGTCCTGATGTACATGTGTATTCTCTCCCTAACTCCACAAGGTAGAGATGTTGTCTTGCATCCCTCTGGTTCTTTTTCCTCTCCTGTCCACTCATCACCATGTGGTCCTACCTGCTTCCACATCCAGACCACTCCTTCCCTTCACCAGCCCCCTTTCATTCTCCAACAGAAAACCTCCCACTCAACCCTTTCCAATTCTGGAGCTCCCAAATCTAGCGCCAATATTCCCCTACCTCCTTAATGACTGCAGGATGCTCCTCCCATCCCCATGCTTAAATAAAAACAGAGGTCTCTTAGAATATGGCTTTTCTTACAATTCTTCTGAATGGAAGCTTCCCTGACCCATGTACACTAGGGAAAGGAGATTGGATATGCATTTTCTTGGCTTCCCATGGGCATTTCCAAATCAATTCACTCCACCCAAGTATGAAAGGAACACACTCCTCCTTTGATTGCTATATTGTCAAACTATACTAACTTCTTCCCTTTCCAGTGGGGTCATTTCAAATGTTTATTTGTTTGTTTGTTTTAACTTTTAAGTTCAGAGGTACATGTGCAGGTTTGTTATATAGGTAAACTTGTGTCACAGGGGATTTTTGTACAGATTATTTCATCACCCACGTATTAAGCCTAGTACCAATTAGTTATTTTTCCTGATCTTCTCCCTCCTCCCACCCTCAACCCTCCAATAAGCCGCAGTGGGTGTTGTTCCCTTCTATGTGCCCATGTGTTCTCATCATTTAGCTCTCACTTATAACTGAGAACATGCAGTATTTGGTTTTCTGTTCCTGGATTAGTTTGCTGAAGATAATGGCCTCCAGCTCCACCCATGTCCCTGCAAAGAACAGGATCTTGTTCTTTTTTATGGCTGCATAGTACTCTGTGGTAGATATGTACCATATTTTCTTTATCCAGTGTATCACTGATGGACATATAGGTTGATTCCATGTCTTTGCTATTGTGAATCATGCTGCAATGAACATATATGTGCATATGGTTTTATAATAGAATTATTTATATGCCTTTCAGTATACACCCAGTAATGGGATTGCCAAGTCGAATGGTATTTCTGTTTTTAGGTCTTTGAGGAATTACCACACTGTCTTCCACAATGGTTGGACTAACTTACACTCCCACCAAGACTGTACAAGTGTTGCTTGTCTCCACAACCTCACTAGCATCATTATTTTTGGCTTATTAACAATAGCCATTCTGACTGGTGTGAAATGGTATTTCATTGTGGTTTTGCTTTGCATTTTTCAAATGATTAGTGATGCTGAGCTTTTTTTCATATGATTGTTGACTGCATATATGTCTTTTTTTTAAAGTGTTTGTTCATGTCCTTTGCCCACTTTTTAGTGGGGTTGTTTGGTTTTTTTGCGTAAATTTATTTAAGTTCCTTATAGATGCTGGATATTTGACCTTTGTTGAATGCATAATTTGCAAAAATTTTTTCCCATTCTGTAAGTTGCCTGCTCCCTCAGTCGATAGTTTCCTTTGCCATGCAGTAGCTCTTAAATTTAATTAGGTCCCATTTGTTAATTTTTGCTTTTGTTGCAGTTGCCTTTGGTGTCTTTGTCATGAAATATTTGCCTATGCATTGGCTAGGTTGTCTTCCAGGATTGTTATAGTTTGGGATTTTTACATTTAAGTCTTTAATCCATCTTGAGTTAATTTTTGCATATGATATAAGAAAGGGTTCCAGTTTCAATCTCCTGCATATAGCTAGCCTGTTATCCCACCACCATTTATCCAATAGGGAATCCTTTCTCCATTGCTGGTTTTTGTCAGTTTTGTTGAAGATCAGATAGTTGTAGGTGTGCAGCCTGATCATTTCTGGACTCTCAATTCTGTTCCATTGGGCTATGTGTCTATTTTTGTACCAGTACCATGCTGTTTTGGTTACTATAGCCCTGTAATATAGTTGGGGGTCAGGTAGGGTAATGGCTCCAGCTTTGTTCTTTTTGCTTAGGATTGCCTTGGCTATTCAGGTATTTTGTTTGTTTGTTTGTTCCATGTGAATTTTAAAATAGCTTTTTCTAGTTCTATGAAAAATCCCAATGGTAGTTTAATAGAAGTAACATTGAATCTGTTAATTGCTTTGGACAGTATGGCCATTTTTATGACATTGATTTTTCCTATACATGAGCCTGGAATGTTTTTCCATTTATTTGTGTCATCTCTGATTTTCTTGAGTAGTGGTTTGTAGTTCTCCCCATAGAGGTCTTTCACCTCCCTATTTAGCTATATTTCTAGATATTTTATTCTTTTTGTGGCAATTGTGAATGGGATTGTGTTCCTAATTTGGCTCTTGGCTTGGCTGTTGTTTGTATATAGGAATGCTAGTAATTTTTGGTCATTGGTTTTGTATCCTGAAAGTTTGCTGAAGTTGTTATCAGCTGAAGAAAATTTGGGGCTGAGATGATGGAATTTTCTAATATAGGATCCTGTCATCTGTAAACAGGGATAGTTTGACTTCCTGTCTTCCTATTTGGGTGCCCTTTATTTCTTTCTCTTGCCCAATTGCCTTGGCTAGGGTTTCCAATACTATGTTGAATAAGAGTGGAGAGGGCATCCTTGTTTTTTGCTGGTTTTCAAGGGAAATGAGTCCAACTTTTGACCATTCAGTATGATGTTGACTATGGGTTTGTCATAGATGGCTCTTATTATTGTGAGGTATGTTCCTTTAATACATAGTTTACTGACAGCTTTTAACATGAAGCGGTGTTGAATTTTATCAAAAGCCTTTGTGCATCTATTGAGTTAATCATGTGGTTTTTGTCTTTAGTTCTGTTTAGTGACTAATCACATTCATTGACTTGCATATGTTGAACCAACCTTGCATCCCAGGGATAAAGCCTACTTCACCATGGCGGATAGGCTTTTTGATGTGCTGCTGGATTCAGTTTGTCAGCATTTTGTTGAGAATTTTTGCATGATGTTCATCAATGATATTGGCCTGAAGTTTTCTTTTTATGTTGTGTCTCTGTCAGGTTTTGGTATCCAAATAATGCTTGCCTCATAGAATGACTCAGGGAGGATTCCATGCTCCTAAATTTTTTGGAATAGTTTCAGTAGGAATGGTACCAACTCTTCTTTGTACATCTGTTAGAATTTAGCTGGGAATCTGTCTGATCTTGGGTCTTTTTGTCTTGTTTTGTTTTGTTTTGGGTTTTTTTTGGTTGGTACACTATTTATTACTGCCTCAATTTCAGAGTTCATTATTGGTCTATTCAGGGATTCAGTTTCCTCCCGGTTTAGTCTTGGCAGGGCTTATGTGTCCAGAAATTTATTTATTTCTTCTAGGTTTTTTTGTTTATGTTCATAATATTCTCTTATTTTTGTTTGTAATTTTGTGGGGTCAGTGGTAATATCTCCCTTGTCATTTCTGATTGTGTTTATTTTAGTCTTCTCCCTTTTTTCATTATTAGTCTAGTTTGCAGTCTATCTAATTATTTTTTCAAAAACCAGCTCCTGGATTTGCTGATCTTTCCAGTGGATTTTTGTGTCTCTGTCTCCTTCAGTTCAGCTGTGATTTTGGCTATTTCTTGTATTCTGCTTGCTTAGAGATTTGTTTGCCCTTGATGCTCTAATTCTTTTAGTTGTGATGTTAGATTGTTAAATTGAGATCTTTCTGACATTTTGATGTGGGCACTTAGTGCTATAAATTTCCTGCTTAACGCTGCCTTAGGATTCTGGTATGCTGCGTCTTTACTCTCATTGGTTTCAAAGAACTTCTTGATTTATGCTTTAACTTTGTTTTTTACCCAGATGTCATTCAGGAGCAGGTTATTCCATTTCCATGTAATTGTATGGTTTCGAGTGAATTTTTAGTATTGATTTCTAATTTGGTTGCACTGTGTGGTCCAATAGGCTGTTTGTTATGATCTCAGTTCTTTTGCATTTGCTGAGGAGTGTTCTACTTCTGATTATGTGATCAATTTTTTTTTTTTTTTTTTTTTGAGAAGGAGTCTCACTTAGCCACCCAAGCTGGAGTGCAGTGGTGCAATCTCAGTTCACTGCAACCTCTACCCACTAGGTTCAAGCAATTCTCTGCCTCAGCCTCCCAAGTAGCTGGGACTACAGGTACATGCCACCATGCCCAGCTAATTTTTTTTCTATTTTTAGTAGAGATGGGTTTTCACCATGTTGGCCAGGATGGTCTCGATCTCTTGATCTCGTGATCCACCCACCCCGGCCTCCCAAAGTGCTGGGATTGCAGGCGTAAGCCACCACACCTGGCCATATGTGATCAACTTTAGAGTATGTGCCATTTGGCAATAAGAAGAACGCATATTCTGTTGTTTGGGGGTGGAGAATTCTGTACATATCTATCAGGTCCATTTGATCCAGGGCCAAGTTCAGGTCCTGAATATCTTTGTTAATTTTCTGTCTTGATGATCTGTCTAATATTGTCAGTGGGGTGTTAAAGCCTCCCACTATTATTGTGCAGAGTCTAAGTCTCTCTGAAGGACTGTAAGGACTTGCTTTAGTCCTACTAGTTGCTACTGTGTTGGGTGCATATATATTTAGGATAGTTGGAGCTTCTTGTTGAATTGAATATTTTACCATTATATAATGTCCTCCTTTGTATTTTTTTTATCTTTGTTGGTTTAAAGTCTGTTTTGTTTTGTTTTTTTCAGAAACTAGGGTTGCAACCCCTGCTTTATTTCTGCTTTTCATTTGCTTTGTAGATTTCTCTCCAACCCTTTATTTTGAGCCCATATGTGTCACTGCATGTGAGGTGAGTCTCTTGAAGACAGCATACCAAGGGGTCTTGGTTCTTTATCCAGACATTTAGCCCATTTACATTTAAGGTTAGTATTGATATGTGTGGATTTGATCCTATCATCATTATGTTAGCTGGTCATTTTGCAGACTTGTTTATGTGGTTGCTTTACAGTGTCACTGGTCTGTATACTTCAGTATGTTTTTCTAAAGGTTGGTAATGGTCTTTCCTTTCCATATTTAGTGCTTCTTTCAGAAGCTCTTATAAGGCAGGTCTGGTAGTAACAAATTCCCTCAGCATTTTTTTTTCTGAGAAAGATCGTATTTATACTTCACTTATGAAGCTTAGTTTGCCTAAATATGAAATTCTAGGTTGGAATTTCTGTGCTTTAAGAATGTTGACTATTAGCCCCCAGTTTCTTCTAGATTGTAGGGTTTCAGTTGAGAGGTTCACTGTTACTCTGATGGGCTTCCCTTTGTAGATGACCTTGCCTTTCTCTCTAGTTGCCTTTAACATTTTTTCTTTCATTTCAGCCTTGGAGAATCTGATGATTATGTGTTTGGGGGATGACCTTCTTGTGAAGTATCTTACAGGCGTTCTCTGCATTTCCTGAATTTGAATGTTGGCCTCTGTAGCTAGGTTGAAGAAGTTTTCATGGATGATAAACTAAAATATGTTTTCCAAGTTGGCTACTTTCTCCCTATGTCTTTCAGAGACACCAATTAGTCACAGATTTAGTCTCTTTACATAATCCCTTATTTCTCGGAGGTTGTGTTCATTCCTTAGATTCTTTTTTCTCTATTCTTGTCTGACTGTTTTATTTCAGAAAGCCAGTTTTTAAACTCTGATATTCTTTCCTCTGTTTGGTCTATTGTCCTATTAATACTTGTGATTACATAATGAAATTATTGTAGTGTGTTTTTCAGCTCTATTTGATTGGTTACATTCTTTTCCACACTGGTTATTTTGTCTCTCAGCTCCTGCATTGTTTTATCATGATTTTTTAGCTTCCTTGCATTGGATTTCAACATCCTCCTGTAGCTCAATGATCTTCATTCCTGTCCATATTCTGAAATCTATTTCTGTCATTTTAGCCATCTCATCAAGTTCAGAACCCTTGCTGAAGAGGTGATATGATCATTTAGAGGACAAAAGGCACTCTGGCTTCTTGAGTTTTCAGCATTTTTGAACTGATTATTTCTCATCTTTGTAGGCTTATCTACCTACAATCTTTGAGGTTGCTGACCTTCAGATTTTTTTTCTTTTATCCTATTTGATGACCTTGAGGGTTTGATTGTGGTATAAGGCCAATTCAGCCAACTGGTTTCATTTCTGGGAGATTTTAGGGGGCCAGCACTGAGCTTCCAACTCCTGGCCTGCCTGCTATAACTCTGTGGGACTTGTATTGGGCCCTGACTTTGTTCCCTGATCCTCCAGGTATGGAACCCACTGCTGTTGAGGGCTGAGGTGTGGCAGGTGTGACAGAGGGTTAGTGGGTGTTGGCTTGCCTGCCTCTCTGTGGGCATTCACTGTGGTGGTGGAGGCAACACAGCTGGTCAGGGGTCAGGGGGCCCCTGCTGAAGACTGTGTGTGTGGTTGTGCTGGAGGTGGTGTTGGCAGGGGGGTGGGATGCTGGTATATGCAGGTCTGGGTGCCTTCTCTGTACCCTGTAAGCAGGAATTATTGCTCAGGGTGTGGGAGGATTCTATGTTCTCTAGTTAGTGTTAGCACAAGGGTAGGGCACTGGCAGGGGCAGGGTTTGCTGGCTCTGTGCCTGCTAAGGTTCTATCTGCAATGGCAGTCAGCAGGGGAAGGGGGTGGGTGTGGACTGCACTCCTCATGATGGGGGGGCAAGTAAAGCAAAACCCACCTGTGCAGACATGTGCCATCAAAGGGATGTAGGGAGTTGCCTGTGGACTGGGGGGAAGCTGCAGTATGGGGAGGGAGGGTTCAGGCTGGTATGTGGCTGAAGGGACTGCATTGCTGGAGTTCTCCACTGGTCAGGCATGATCTGCCATCACAGAAGCTATGGCGTGGGCCCATGGGTACCTGAGATTGCCCTGCAAGCAGGCATGGCCAGGCTGGGGTCCCAGGAGAGGCCAGCAGACCAAGGGATACTCAGGTCGAACCAGCCATGTCTGATGGGCAAGATGGCCTTGCAAATCTCAGGTCCAACAGTTCCCCTAGAGCTAAATTATCTTATGGGAGTGAGTTGAGCCTAGGGGGATTGCTGTCCCTGGCCATGCTCTGCTGCAGATGCTCCTGCGCCAGATCCTTTAGGCTCCACACCAGCTGGTTTGTTGATGTGAAAGAATGTAATCCATTCCATCCAAAATAGTTCATCCTTATTTAGACTTTATAAACCATTATGGTATACTAGGAGGTAACTGCTAAGGAGGCAGCCACAATCTATTTGAAAAACCCAGGTACTGTCTACTTTTCTTCCAGTCATTGTTAGATAAAGCCAATTGATGCCTATTAACTACCAAATAAAGCATCCTAAAAGTGGCTTTCAGGAGAGGCATAGGTGCCTCTCCCACAGGGAGGCACCTTTAGTGTCTCCACCACTTCTCTAAGCAGCCCTTTCTTCCTGATACATCAATTGTCCATGGTGGTTGAGGGGTCCCCTCCTGTCAAGGTTCCAGAGCCCAGGGTGATAGCAGGTTGCTCCTTGCCAGTACAAGTGACCCATTCTCCCAGAGCTGTTGTGGTTCAAAAATGAGTCCTGGTACACGGTAGCCCCATGCAGAGTCCCCAGTTTTCTTTTCCTACAGCCCAGCTTCTGTGTCTTCCGTCTGTCTACTCTCAGTGCCTTCCTTCTGAAGATCTGTTAATAGCATGCCAGTCATCTCAGTCCCTCCATGGGAGCTGTTCCATTTGTCTGCATTTAGTCAGCCATCTTGCCCTCTCCCCCATAATTTCAAATTTATTGTACATTCATTGCAGATGTTGGCATCTGGATCACCCAAGTTACCTCCAGGCTTTATCCAGAAGGACATCAATATTAATGGAGATCCTCATAATCTCTTCAACTGCTCAACTGCTATTACCTTTACCTTCACTCCTCTTGTGTATTCCACTTTCAAGATCATAATGTGAATCTTGTCATCAGTCAGAAACCTCATACCTCTGAAATAAGGTATTCCAACAGCCTACTCCCTGGTATCACTGTCTTAAAGAGCAGTGGTCTTCAGGCCTTGACTCTATCACAGACTTTCTGTCTTGACTCATTACTCTTTGGGTAATCTCAGACATGCCCATAGATTTAACTTCCTCTTATATTCTGATAACTACTAAATATGTCTTTCCAACCCAGAATTGTCCCCTAAACTATCAGACTGTATAGTTAGCCCTGCTGGAAAACTATTAAAATGCCTCACAAACACTTTAAACTCATAATAAAAGCCCAAATCCAAATATTATCTTCCAGATTCAAGTCTACTCCTTTCTTTAGATTTCAATTTATTAATGTAACTCTACTGTTATCTACCAAGCAACCAAACACCTGAGAATTACCCTAGCCTCTTCTCACTCCCATGGCCCTGCTGCACAACCTTCCAATTCTGTGTATTTTGCCAACCAAATATCTCTCTAGCCTCTCTTTTCTATGATCCCCCTCCCCTGGTTTAGAATTGAGACCTCAATTCTCACCTCATAGTGACAGTAGCTTCCAAACTTAGTGGTTCTGAAAGTTTGTTTACATAAGGATTACTTTATGTGCATGTTTAAAATGAAGATTTATCAGCTCCCATCCTCAGAAATGTTTTTCAGTTACCTGGAATCTTCATGATTAACAAACTATTTCACTATTTGCAGGAGATTCCAGTACTGGTAATCCATTCAACCACATTTTGGGAAACACTGAGCTGTCTTGTCTCCCTGCCTCTGATTATCCCTTTTCATTCCATTGTCCCGCTGGTCACAACCTAACCTCCTATTGCATTCAGAGGTCACATCACAGTCCAGTTCCAAATTCTTTCAAGGTACTTATGTTAATCCAGAGTCTTCAGTTGCAAATAGGAGAAACCCAACTCAAATTAACTTAAAAAATAACCACACACACGAGTTTGTAAAGAAATTATGAGGCAGGAGGATAGCGTTTGTTTTTAGATACCAATAAGAAAGCTCTTAAACACTGTCAAAAAATTATTTTTCCATCTCTTGTTTCCACTTCTCTCTTTAGGTCACTTTGTTCTCTAAAGCAAGCTTTTCCAAACGGCAATTGACTGGTGACTAAAAATCCTAGCTCACGTCCTAACAGCTTCTGACTATCAAAGAAAGAATATTCATCATCAAAATATAATTAGAAAAATTCTAGTCTGGACAATAATCCCATCCTTGGAAAAATCACTATGAGAGGAGCTGGGAAAATGATTGTCCCAGCTCAGAACAGAAGTCTATTCATCCACCAATCCCTGTAGTTGGAAGGATGTCATCCCATTGAATGTCCATGGCTAAAGATACAAGAGGAATAATTCCCTGAAAGGAGGTAAGTTTTGCTCTGGGAAGAATAAAGGGTATTGGACAAGCAAAGCATCAGTTTCTTATTAGACTAAAGTTTTAACTGCTCAATGGAGCAAGACAGACCCTTCATAACCTTGTCCTTGCCATTGTCCTTAATGCAACTCTGTGTTCCAGTCATGCTGCTTTAAGAGTTCCTGCTGCTATATCTCCATTGCACCTTATCTGTATCTCCTCTTCAATGCTTACCACATTGAATTCTATTTCTTTGAGGGAAGGAGTAGTGGTATGTTTGACTAGAAAACTACTAGACAGTTTAGGTCTTTCTCGTCTTTTCACCTTCAGTGTCTCACAATGCTTGGCATAAAGTAAGTACTCTATAATCAATTAAGAGCTATATACAGATCATACAAATAAGTGTCAAATAAAATACATAAACACAAGATGCTGAGGTCTCTGATCCAGGCCTCATCACTGGTGACTTAAACTGGAAAAATTATTTCTCCCTTTGGCTGCCAAGCCAGTCAAAATGAATAACTCCCAGATGCTTCTGCTAGAGCTGCAGGTGGAAAAACTATATCCCTGGTATTCCAAAGTAGAAATTTGTTTTTTCATTAAAAACACATCATTATACAGAAATCATAATTTCTAAAATAGCTTTCACAGAGTATATTTTGGGCAACTTATATAAAAAATTTTGGTTGTTTTTAACCTAATACACAACATGATTTCTATGAAGGCGAAAGAATGTGCTTTAGATTACAACTCAACATCATATCTCTGAATACAATTTTCCATAAATTGAAGATTTCCTTCTGAATATGCTCATCTATTTGGTTATGCTTACTGGATTCTCTTAGCATATCAAAATGGTATTTATAATATATATTACTCTTAAGAGGAATATAATCCATTCCAGAACAGTTCTCCCTTTTTTTTTGTATTTTGTTTTTTGTTTTTGAGACAGAGTCACTCTGTCACCCAAGCTGGAGTGCAGTGGCACGATCTCAGCTCACTGCAACCTCTACCACCTGGGCTCACGTGCTTCTCCTAACACAGCCTCCTCAGTAGCTGTGATTACAGGGAGACAGGGTTTCACCATCTTGTCCAGGCTGGTCTCGAACTCCTGACCTCAAGTGATCCGCCTGCCTTAGCCTCCCAAAGTGCTGGGATTACAGGTGTGAGGCAAGATGCCCAGCCAGAACAGTTCATTCTTATTTAGACTTTACAAACCATTATGGTAGACTAGCAAGTAACTGCAAAGGCAGCCACAATCTATTTGAACAACACAGGTACTGTCTACTTTTCTCCTAGCCATTGATAGATACAGCAATTGATGCCTATTAACTACCAAATAAAGCATCCTTAAAGTGACTTTAAGAACATTTCAGGAAGTATTGCTTTCATCATTTATTACTGTAATAAGTATTCCTATCTGTATCAGTCAGGGTTCTCCAAAGAAACAGAACACGTAGGATATACACATATAAGGAGATTTATTTTAAAGAATTGGCTCAAGCAATCATGGGGCCTGGCAAGTCCAAAACTCATAGAGCAAGCCAGGAGGGTGGAAACTCAGGCAAATGTTGGCACTGCGGTCTTAAGGTAAAATTTCTTTCTCTTTTTGGATACTTTGTTTTTTACTCTTATGGCCTTCAAAGGACTGAATGAGGCCCATTCACACTATTGAATGTAACCTCGTTTTTTACAAGTCAACTGACCATAAATATTAACCACATCTACAAAATATCTTCATGGCAATACCTAGACTAATGTTTGATTAAATAAGTGGGTGCTACAGACTAGCCCAGTTAACACATAAAATTAACCCTTACATTGTCAGTAGGACATAAATCTGGAAGGTTTTTAGTATTTAACATTTTGCCCTCTGAGTTATTTATTTTGATGTGTTGTTATTAACAGAATAAATTTATTTTGTCTTAAAAATGTCCCTCTTGCTAAACTATCTTTTACCCTAAGAAACTTCACTTTTTAGTTTTTAGGGACTTTATAACTTCATTGAAAAGGGCAAAAGAATCTATACCAAGTTGTCAGACTGCTAAGTGAGGAGGTGGAAGAGGAGAAAGAGAATATGCCAAAGAGAAGGAAGACAATGAAACCGACTAAGACAAAGAAAGAGGAGTATGAAGAGGACAGGAAGGAGGAATGGGAGGAGGAGAGAGGGGAGAAGAAGAAATTGGATCCTTTAGAGAACAATAAATAATTTCAAAACCTTGTGTTTATATATAATATCTTGCTTATTTATATACTTACAAATTTATAAAATAAAACATGACATGTACAGTAACTATTAAATTTGGACTTTTATCCAGATGCCTCAGTCATATTCCAAAACCGGAAACGGACTTTATTCACTGTACCATGATTATTATTTGATGGTGGTGATGTAAGTGTGAGTGTGTGTGTGTGTTGGGGGTGTTGGGGGTGGAGGCTGTAAGTAAACATTTTTTTTTCATTTGGCCTTTTTTTTCTTTTAAAACCCCACATGGAAACAAGACCAAACCATTTGTTTTTAGATGTACTAAAACAAAACGGATATGCAAACTGAAAACATCAAAATATTATTTAAATCAAAACAAGATTGTTTTATTTGATGCCCATCTTCGAACATATGCAAACCTGGAAACCTGGATAAGATACAAGCTGTGTGCTTCATTCAAGCTGTGTCCTTCATTCACACTTCTCTACTGATAATCAGGAGGAAAAACTGACCTACTACATTCATTTATTTAGCAAACAGGTATTGAAGGGACCAGTGTAAGTAGTCACTGTATCAGATGCCACATGGTAGGGGGATATGAGAGAATGTATCTGGGTTCAACAAGCCTATAATATAGGGGTGCAGAACGCATGTAAACAACTAAGCATTATAAAGGGCAGAATGAAATAAAGGCTGTAAATAGAGGTCTGAGTACATTGCTACCACTGCACAAAAGAAATAGCATTTTAAATGAAAAAGGACAGATTTCAAGGAGCAATTTTTACAGAGTCTTCAAGAAAAGTTATTGTTAAGAGCTAGAGATGTGGGGCGGTTGATGGGTTTAGTGGGACAGGAGAGAGACTGCACTTATGTTCACAGAATAGTAAATACTCCAAAGTGACTAGTGTTATTTGTCAGCAGAAGCCCTAACTAAACTCTCCTCTCCATTGTAGTTAGATGTTCATTGTCTAGAATTACCTGTTCATACCCCTGGACTGCCCCCCCTTAAACTAATCCTTCTGGAGTATAGATAATTTGTTTTTTATGTATATATTCTCCAAAGTATATATATAGGGATAAACTTTTTCTTGAGCAACATTTCTCATAAATAACTCACATGAAAAACAGCAAAATTGTTCACAAACTTCAAGGTCAAATGGTAGAGATTGCCTCAGACATCCCCACCTAGAAGTGAAGCAAGCCCATAAGGGTCCTATGAAGTGCACAGCAAGAGGTACACATTGCCAAGACAATAAGCAGGTGGAAATGTGGAAAGGATTATTCTAGAAAGGAAGTTAAACCTATACCAAGAAATGAGGGTTTTATGAAATAAAAAGCCAGTAATTGAGGTCTCAGATACTGACAAAAATTACCATTCT
Organism: Chlorocebus sabaeus; assembly: GCF_047675955.1. Lineage (NCBI taxonomy): Eukaryota > Metazoa > Chordata > Mammalia > Primates > Cercopithecidae > Chlorocebus > Chlorocebus sabaeus. The sequence continues at coordinate 81,817,727 of NC_132924.1, read as the reverse complement.
ACCTCACATCTCCTCTAATATCTTAGTTTGGAAAGCAAACTTGAATTCTATCTTCAAGAAGCCCTCAGAGAATCCCTTGGCTCTCCTTGCTCCTCCATTATAGGAAGTATCTGCTGTTTTCTCTCCCAGAATCAATTTTCCCTTGTTCTAGGAGCAACCTCTGGATTGCCTTTCAGTCAGGCACCTCTCGAGGCTTAGAAACATATGACAAAACGAAATCAGTGCTTGACTGGGGACTTAAAAAAAACCATGTATCAACTGCTTTAAGGCATGATGTGAGCTTAAGGGTCAGTGGCTCACTGGAGAAATATGTAGTTACACATGATTTTTTCCTTTACATTATAGCATTACTAATCTGCTTTTATCCTGCCAGAGATATATCAATGGTTATTAATAGGATAACCCGTCAAAAACAATTCTGAGTAGCCAGAAGACTGATATGACCTCCAAGAGGAAACAAGGAACCATTTTCTCCTCTTTTCAATATGCCTGCTGTTCAGGTTAAGATGGAGGCACATCCACCTACAAGAGACACACCTCTTAGCTGCTCCCTTCACACTATTGCTCCCAAGATCATTTCGCACCACATTGTTAACACTATGACTTTGACCTCAGAATGACGACCATGATATTTTGATAAAATTTCTTGTTAAAGTATCTACTATTCAACCCCAGGTAGAGGCTTTTTTAAAGCACAAGTTCTTGTCTCTCATAATGGTAAAAAAATACAAAAATATTAAGTTTTTTAAAGCTATTCTAGGCTCATTTTCCATATCTGTAAGACGAGATAATAGACAAGGCAATTTATAAAGGTTTTTGACTCTAACAAGCCATGATTTGAAATGCACTAAGCATTTGAGTTGGTGGCAAAGTACAGCGGAATGACCTCTCACTCTGGATTACCATTTAAAGACAACAATAGCTGTGGTTCAAAGTGTGGCACAGGACAAGCTGATATTGTCTCACCAGGATATGCAGATAGGAAACCAAAGTCTGAGATCACAGTGTAGAAATGAGGATTTCTGGAGCAAAAGCATCAGGATTTACAAGCATGGGACGGGAGGGGTTGATGTCTCACCCATAAATGTTAAGCAGTTCTTACAAATTCCATTTAGCAAAAAGACATAACCATAATGACATTTTCCAGGAATCCTATAAAAGACACAAAGCACAACCAGCCTTTTGTCAATGTCTTCTATTATGATATGAGTGATTTAATGAAATTTGGAGTTGACAGTAATAATCTCATAATGTGACATACATTAAATCAATTTAACAAAGGTGAAACATAATAAAAATCTAGAACATATGCCTGGCATTTTAAAAGTACATACTTACAACCTATCACAGGAGTTCAATTATTCTGACACATTCTGTTCACATATATTAGCGTATGCAAAATATGCACAAAATAAAGATTTCAACTTCAGTCATACAGTAAGGGCTAAATATGAGCCAATCACCAGGGACAGTAGAGCAAAGGCTCTTCATGCCATTACTTAATCATATTCACCAAGGGATGTAAAGAAAACCCATTTTCTTCAAAGGGAGTGGGTTTTATTTCAAAATGTTTCCAAAATTCAACCGCCTTTATTTTCCCAATTTCTATAGTTGTCACCCTGGACAAAGCCACCATCTCTTCTCATGCCCTAAGCTCAAGTTCTTTGCATATGTTTCTACTTCGGCCCAGAAAACTTTTTCCAGTGATATCCATGTAGCTAATTCCTTTACATCCTTTAGATGTCTGTACAAATATCATCTGATATAGCAGCCTTCTGTGACTATCCTATATAAAGTAGTAAGCCCTGAATCCAGAACTTCCTTTCCTTCTTATCTTCTTTATGTTTCTTCATTGCATGTATTATCTCCTGATATATAACATTTATCTGTTCATAGCCTGTCTCATCCACTAGAATGTAAACCCACAAGCATGGAATCTTTGTTATTAACAAATAACCAGTGTCAAGAACATTTCCTAACACAGAGGAGACACTCCATAAATATTTACTGAATAAATGAATGAATGAATTCATCTCCCAGGTCTGAAAAGCAGGACATAGAGGCCAGACCAACATGTGACTGTAACTTAAATGTCTAGAAAACGCTCTCCTTTCTCAAAGTGTATTTCTCTACAGCTTTCCTATAGCATAGATTCTTGTAGCATTAAGAATTGAGTCTCCCTAAAGAGTTTATTAAGAGAAAATGCATTTACCTAGTTAAAGCAATAACAGAGATATGTTTTTCCTAATTAAGCTCATTATCATTCATGTCATGTAGGACACAGAATATGTGCCATATAGCACATGAGCTTTTCTTTGGAGAAGGTGAGGGGATGATTGAAGGGTTGCAAAAAATGCTGAGAACTTATGGTATATACCATGCTGATGAAGTTATTAGTCGTAGTCAAGAAAAAAGATCTATTAAAACAGAGTATGGAGCTGCCAAACAGAGGAAATTTATCAAGTTACACATACAATTCTTTCATGGGCACTGCTGCGGGTATCATCAATGTGGGGTGGACAGTTAATATATTAGGTGCCAGAATCAGACTCCCAAGTGAATGGACAACAGACAAAATATAATTGAAATTAAGAAATAAAAAGTGTAAAAGGAGCGGAATGTGGTTTAACAGTTTTGTAAGGTTATATTTTGTGGCAATTCCAATAAAGACCTTGGACACCCTTAGGATACACAATTCACTGGATTAAAAGTCATTCCGGATCTGACCCAAAAGGACTCCTCCACCTCCAAAACCTAAATTGTTGGAATTATGGTGCCAAAAACATTTCAATTATATTTAAGGCATAAATATAATAACATCTTTAAAACTCCAAAAATCATTAGGGACGTAACACTAAAATCAGAGTTGCACATTATGGACAAAAGCACTGCTCAAAAATAATTTTGCCAGGGGGTTGGCCAATATGGCAACTAAAAGCAACTAGTTTACACTGCTTTCACAGAGAGAAATGGAAGGGGTAAGTAAATACAGCACCTTCAACAGAAACATCCAGGTACTCACATCGGGATTAACCAAGGAAACAACTTGACCCATGGAAAACGGAGAAAAGCAAGGCAGGACAACTGCCCTCCCAGGAGCAACACAGAGCCAGGGGAACCTCCTCCACCCAGGGAAGTAGGAGTTCGAAGCAACTAGGTACTGGGGCAATCCCCCAGCACAGTCCAGCAGCTCTATGGAGAAGCAGTAAGGCTGCTGCTTATTCACACAGATCCCAAACCCCATTTCTCTTAAATCTCCACCTGGGATCTCCTGTCACCCACACTAGTATTTTCCAACCAACCGAGGTTTCACACCTCCCTGGGATGTGGCTTCCAGAGAGAGTGGTGGACCATCTCCTTTGCTGTTTGGCAGTCTTAGCCATTCTTGCCTTCAGACTTTGGAAAGCCTGAGGCAACTGGGGGCTGGAGTGGACCCCCAGCACAGCACAGCTGCTCTACAAAAAAGTAGCCAGATTACTTTTGTAAGCGGGTCCTCAATACCATTTCTTCTGGGCAGGATCTCCTGACCAGGGCCTCCAGCCACTCCTACCAATATGCTTCAGCCAACAGAGGTTTCAAACCTCCCTGGGATGGAGGTCCCAGGGGGAGAGGTGACCTGACATCTTTGCTGTTTAGCAGCCTTAGCCATTATTTCCACTGGGCTCTGGAGAGTCCAAGGCAACTGGGGGCTGGAGCAAACCCCTAGCACAGCACAGCTGCTCTATGAAAAAGTGGCTAGACTGCTTTTTTACTTGGGTCCCTGATCCTATTCCTCCTCACTGGGCAGGATCTCCCAACTGGGATCTCCAGCCACCTTCTGCAGGTGCATTCAGACCAGCTCAGGTCCATACCTCCCTGGGACAGTGTTCCAAGAACGAAGGATAGGCTGTCGTCTTTGCTGTTTCACAGCCTTCACTGTTGATACCTTCAGGTAATGGAAAATCCAAGATGACTAGGGACTAGAGCAGACCCCCCAGCATACAGAAGCAGCCCTATAGAAAAGTGGCCAGACTGTTTCTTACATGTGCCCCTGATCTCATATCTTCTCACTGGGTGAGTCCTCCAGGCCTGGGTCTCCAGCCACTCCCCACCAGGGTTATTGAGCCAGTAGCAGCTATGCTACTCCCTGGACAGAGCTCCCAGTGGGAGGCATGGGTTGCCATCTTTGCTGTCTCCCAGCCCTTGCCCTTGCTGTCTCCAGGCTCTGGAGAGTCTATGGGACCAGGGCCCGGTCCAGGGCCCAAACACAGAGCAATCATCTCACAGAAAAGTGGCCAAACTGTTATCCACACAGATGCTGTTCCTCACTTCTCACTGGGCAGGGCTGTCCAACCTGGGACTCCAGTACAACCACCCTGACCATGCCTGGTCACCATAATCAGAGACAGCCCAGCATTTCTCCAAGGAGAAAATCCCAGAATCAACCCACAACACCTCTGCCACTACAGTTGTGATGGTGCTATGCTAATAGTCCTTGGGCTGGTGAAGGAACAAAGAACCTAGTCATTACACCGGCATCTCCAGCACACCATACAGAAAGGAGATGATCTCCTCTTCCATGGGAACCCCCATCCCCACTGCTGCCCTCAGTCTGGGGAAGAAACAAACAGCGTGAGGGGTACACCCAAGCTTACAGCATGCCACAGTCACCATACAGAGAGGACACCAGTCTCTCCTCCCAGTGAGTGCTCAATCCTCTACTCCTCAATAAGTGGAACCCCAATCTCATGCCAGCAGTGCAGCTTCCCCACCGCACTGACTGAACACTCCTTGTAATAGTGGCTCTGTGTTTCTTGGAGGTGGAGCCCCAGGGTAATCAAGAGTCTCTCTACCACTGCCTCTGCAGTGATACTACCCCTGCAACCCTTGAACTAACAAAGGAACAAAGACCCTAAGTACCTTCTCCACACCTCCAATAAGCTACAATCAGGCCAAGAGGAGACCAGTTCATCTCCCATGGGTGCGACTCATCCCTCCTGTTCATCACCAGCCAAGGAACCCCCAGCTTGGACCCACAGCACAGACCCTTTATCCCAGGCTGATTGCACTTAGTGATAGCTGACCTGCATCTTTCTAAGGTGGAGCCCCCAGGAAGCAAGCAAAGACCCTCAGCCACAACCACTAGTAAGGTCCCTTCTGCTGTCTCCAAGTTTGGGAGGAAACATAAAACCCAAGATCACGCCAGAGCTGTGGTGGGCAGCCTGAGACTGCCAAGCTGCAGTCTACAGCCAGAAATCAAGCAGGAGAGGAACCCACACTTCCAGAGCATTGAGGGGGTGGACAGCTGCCACTGTGAGGAAATATAGGGGAGCTACATGACTAAGCAAGAGTCTACCTGCTATGCCTAAGCACCACCCACTGGATCACACCCCAAAGCTTCAACACTCAAAATACCTCACTAACATACCCACCTCTGAAATGAGAAACAAGAAGTCGCCTTCAAATAAAGATCCTGCATGAAACCTGGGCCCTGTGAGAACATCCAGAAAAGGAGTCTACTTACTATACTCAATCTACATCACAACTAAAGGAACACCCACATGCAGAGATGAGAAAGAACCAATGCAAGAACTCCATCAACTCAAATGACCAGTGTCATCTGTCCTCCAAACAACTGCACTGGTTCAACAAGAATTCTTACAGGCTAAGTTTGCTGAAATGATAGAAATAGAATTCAGAATATGGATACGAATGAAGATCACTGAGATTCAAGAGAATGCCAAAACCCAATCCAAGGACACTAAGAATCACAATAAAATGACACAGGAGCAACAGAACAGATGAAATAGCCAGAATAAAAAAGAACCCAACTGATCTGATAGAGCTGGAAAACACACTACAAGATTTTAACAATGCTATTACAACTATTAACAGCAGAATAGACCAAGCTGAGGAAAGAATCTCAGAACTTGAAAACTGGCTCCCTGAAATAAGACAGTCAAAGGAAATTATTTAAAAAGAATACAATGGAATGAACAAAACCTCCAAGAAATATGGGACTATGTAAAGAGGCCAAATCTACAAATGATTGGCATCCCTAAAAGGGATAGGATGAAAGGAAACAACTTGGAAAACATATTTCAGGGTGTCATCCATGAAAAATTCCCCAACCTTGCTAGAGAGGCCAACAGTCAAATTCAGGAAATACAAAGGACTCCTGAAAGATTCTACACAAGAAGATAATCCCCAAGACACATAATCATCAGATTTTCAAAGGTTGAAATGAAAGAAAGAACGTTAAAGGCAGCTAGACAGAAAGGGAAGGTCACCTACAAAAGGAACCCTATCAGGCTAACAGAAGACCTGCCAGCAGTAACCCTACAAGTCAGAAGAGATTGGGGGCCTATATTCAACATTCTTTTTTTTTTCAGACGGAATCTCGCTCTGTCGCCCAGGCTGTAGTGCAGTGGCCTGATCTCAGCTCACTGCAAGCTCCGCCTCCCGGGTTCACGCCATTCTCCTGCCTCAGCCTCCCAAGTAGCTGGGACTACAGGCGCCTGCCACCTCGCCCAGCTAGTTTTTTGTATTTCTTAGTAGAGACGGGGTTTCACCGTGTTAGCCAGGATGGTCTCGATCTCCTGACCTCGTGATCCGCCCGTCTCGGCCTCCCAAAGTGCTGGGATTACAGGTTTGAGCCACCGCACCCGGCCTCAACATTCTTAAAGAAAAAAATCTTCAACCAAGAATTTTCTTTCCAGCCAAAGTAAGTTTCCTAAGCAAAGGAGAAAATAACAGTATATACAATTCTCCTCATTGCCACACATGGCACATACTCTAAAACCAACCACACAATCGAACATAAAACAATCCTCAGCAAATGGGAAAGAATCAAAATCATCCCAAACACACTCTCAAACCCCAGGGCAATAAAACCACACAATTAAATGAAACCATACAATTACATGGAAATTAAACAATGTGTGAATGACTTTTAAGTAAATAATGAAATTAAGGCAGAAATTCAGAAGTTCTTTGAAACTAAAGAGAACAAAGATGCAACATACCAGAATCTCTGGGACACAGTAAAGGTAGTGTTAAGAGGGAAATTTGTAGCCATAAACACCCACATCAAAAAGTTAGAAAGATCTCAAATTGACAACCTAACAACACAACCGAAAGAACTAGAGAAGCAAGAGAAAACCAACACCAAAGCTAGCAGAAGATGAGAAATAACCAAAATCAGAGCTGAACTGAAGATCAAGACATGAAAAAACATTCAGAAGATTCATAAATCCAGGGGTTTGTTTTTGAAAAATATAATAAGATAGCTAGACTAATAAAGAACACAGAAGATCCAAATAAACACAAGTAGAAAAGACAAAAGGAATGTTACAACTGACCCCATAGAAATAAAAATAATCATCAGAAACTACTACAAACACCTCTATGCACACAAACAAGAAAACCTAGAAGAGATGGATAAATTCCTTGACACACACACTCTCCCAATACTGAACCTGGAGGAAATTAGTTCCCTGAACAGACTAATAATAAGCTCCAAAATTGGAATCAATAATAAATAGCCTACCAACTAAAAAAGCTAGGACCAAATGGATTCACAGCCAAATTCTACCAAATGTACAAAGAAGAGCTGGTACCATTCCTACTGAAATTATTCCAAAATCTCCAACTTATTCTATGAGGCCAACATTATTCTGATACTAAAACCTGTCAGGGACACAAACACACACAAAAGAAAACTTCAGGCGAATATCTTTGATGAATACTGATGCCAAATTTTTTAGCAAAATACCTGCAAACCAAATACAATAGCAATCAAAAAGCTAATGCACCACCATCAATTGGGCCAGGACACAAAGTTGGTTTAATATACACAAATCAATAAATGTGATTCACCACATAAATAGAGCTAAAAACAAAAACAACATGATTATCTCAATAGATGCAGAAAAGGCTTTTGATAAAATTCATCATCTCTTCATATTAAAAACTCTCAATAATCTAGGTATTGAAGGAACATACCTCAAAATAATAAAAGCCATCTATGCCAAACCCATAGCCAACATCATACTGAATGGGCAAAAGCTGGAAGCATTCCCCTTGAAAACTAGCATAAGACAAAGGTGCCCTCTCTCACCACTCCTATTCAATGTAGTATTGGAAGTTGTGGCCAGAGCAATCAGGCAAGAGAAAGAAATAAAGGAAATCCAAATAGGAAGAGAGAAAGTCAAACTATTCCTGTTTGCAGACAACATGATTCTATACCTAGAAAACCCTATAGTCTCAGCCCAAAAGTTCCTTCAGCTGATAAACAACTTCAGCAAAGTTTCAAGACACAAAATTAATGTACAAAAATCACTAGCATTCCTATACACCAACAACAGTCAAATCAGGAAGGTAATCTTATTCACAATTTCCACAAAAAGTATAAGATCCCTAGGAATACAGCTAACCAGGGAGGTGAAATATCTCTTCAAAACACTGTCCAAAGAAATCAGAGATGACACAAACATACAGAAAAACATTCCATGATCATGGATGGGGAAAAAAAAGTATCATTAAAATGGCCAAACTACCCAAAACAGTTTATAGATTCAGTCCTATTCCTATCAAACTACCAATGACATTCTTCACAAAATTGGAAAAAAAGTATTTTAAAATTCATATGGAACCAAAAAAGAGCCTAAATAGTCAAAGCAATCAAAAGCAAAAAGAACAAAGCTGGAGGCATCACATTACCCATCTTCAAACTATACTACAGGGTTACAGTAACCAAAACAGCATTGTACTGTTACAAGAACAGACGCATCAACCAATGGAAGAGAATAGAGAACCCAGATAAGGTCGCACACCTACAACCATCTGATCTTCAGAAAAGCAGACACACAGAAGCAATGGGGAAAGGATCCCCTATTCTATAAATGGTGCTAGGATAACTGTCTGCCATATGCAGAAAACTGAAACTGGACCCTTTCCTTACACCACATACAAAAATCAACTCAAGATGGATTAAAAACTTAAACGTAATGTCCAAAACAATAAAAACCCTGAAGACAACCTGGGCAATAGCATTCAGGACACAGGAACAGGCAAAAATTTCATGATGAAGATGACAAAAGGCAATTGCAACAAAAGCAGAAATTGACAAATGGAATCTAATAACTAAAAATGCTTCGGCACAGCAAAAGAAACTATCAACAGAGTAAACAGACAACTACAGAATGGGAGAAAATATTTGCAAGTTACGCCTCTGACAAAGGTCTAAAATCCACCACCTGTAAGGAACTTCAAGAAATTTACAAGATAAAAGCAAAATTTAAAAAAAAAAAAAAAAAAAAAAAAAACCTTAAAAGGTAGGCGAAAGACATGAACAGACACTTTTAAAAAGAAGACACACATACGGCCAAAAAGCATATGAAAAAAAAAGCTCAATATCACTAATTATTAGAGAAATGCAAATAAAAACCACAATGAGATACCATCTCACACCAATCAGAATAGCTACTATTAAAAAGTTAAAAAATAACTGGTGAGGATCTGGAGAAAATAGAACACTTACACACTGTTTTTGGGAGTGTAATTTAGTTAAATCATTGTGGAAAGCAGTGTGACAATTCCTCAAAGAGCTAAAAACGGAACTACCATTCAACCAACAATTCCATTACTGAGAATATACCGAAAGGAATATAAATCATTCTACCATAAAGACACATGCATACAAATGTTCATTGCAGCACTATTTACAATAACAAAGACATAGAATCAACCTAAATGCCCATCAACTGTAGACTGGATCAAGAAAATGTGACACATATACAATGAGATAGCATCTCACACCAGTTAGAATGGTGATCATTAAAAAGTCAGGAAGCAACGGGTGATAGAGAGGATGTGGAGAAATAGGAACACTTTTACACTGTTGGTGGGATTGTAAAATAGTTCAACCATTGTGGAAGACAGTGGCAATTCCTCAAGGATCTAGGACTAGAAATACCATTTGTCCCAGCCATCCCATTACTGGGTATATATCCAAAGGATTATAAATCATGCTGCTATAAAGACACATGCACACGTATGTTTATTGCAGCACTATTCACAATAGCAAAGGCTTGGAACCAACCCAAATGTCCACCAATGACAGACTGGATTAAGAAAATGTGGCACATATACACCATGGAATACTATGCAGCCATAAAAAATGATGAGTTCATGTCCTTTGTAGCGACATGGATGAAGCCAGAAACCATCATTCTCAGCAAACTATCGCAAGGACAAAAAGCCAAACATTGCATGTTCTCACTCATAGGTGGGAATTGAACAATGAGAACACTTGGACACAGGAAGGGCAGCATTACACACTGGGGCCTGTCATGGGATGGGGAGAGTGGGGAGGGATAGCATTAGGAGATATACCTAATGTAAATGATGAGTTAATGGGTGCAGCAAACCAACATGGCACATGTATACATATGTAACAAACCTGCACGTTGTACACATGTACCCTAGAACTTAAAGCATAATAATAAAAAGGAAAGAAAATGTGGTACATATACACAATGGAATATTATGCAGCCCTAAGACAGAATGAGAGAATGAGGTCATGTATTTTGCAGGAACATGGATGGAGTTGGAGGCCATTATTTGCACAAACTAACGCTGGAACAGAAAACCAAATACCACATGTTCTCACTTTTAAGTGGGAGCTAAATGATGAGAACATATGCACACAAAGAGGGAAACAACAGACACTGGGGTCCACCGGAGGGTGGAGGGAGAGAATCAGAAAAAATGACTAATTGGTACTAGGCATACTACCTGGGTGACAAAACAATCTGTACAACGAATCTTCATGACACAAGTTTACCTGTATAACAAATCTGCACATATACCCATGAACCTAAAATTAAAGTTTAAAAAATACTTAAACTTAAAAAATAAAATAAAACAAAACAGTGATTTTTCCAGCCAGAGAATCAAACTTCATAGGTCAAATGCACAGAGGATATCTACTTACTAAGAAAGTAGCAAATTTGAAATTCGTTTTAACTCCAACATGATTAGACATCTTGTTTCTTAAAAGATGAAGTCAATTTTGGACACTGAGAGGACATAGATGTCAGCTTGATCTGCTTGAAAACACTGTATGTCTTTATGGACAAAGCCCCAATTCCAAGGGACTTGATGGTGGCTATTGTACCTACATCAGACAGGTGTTGGAACCACTGAGACAGATACTTCCCACCAGAAACTTGAGACAGTTATAGAAAATACTATTCCAGAGTCTAGAAAAGAGACCCTTAAATTACGGTTAGAGAATACCATAGACAAAGCATTGGGATGGATAAGAAGGGGAGGTATGCCTCACAGGACTGTTTGCAAGTCTCTGTCCCAAGAGCTGTTGATAGACTCAAAGCCATAAAAATGAACATATCCATGTAGCAGGATCCCACTGCCCTAAAACAAAGCTATGCTACTATGAAAAGTTACTGGACTCATATGCCAAATTTATCACCAAACGTCAATGAACAGGGAAGCATTTGCTTTGTCTTCTCACATTATCTGAGAAAGAACTATAATTTGTGATCCATTTGGAACTACAAACTGAGACCTGAAAGTTCATAATCGTCTAAGTAGGGTCTATAGATTGTCTGTCATTAATAATCAATAATAGACTTCATTACTTTCCCAAAAAGCTACCCAAATTTTCCTCAATACTGAATCTAATAAGGACTGAGGAGATAACTGGCTGATCTCTGGCCAGACAGACTAATGAGACTCAGATATAACACTTTCTGAGTGATCTTGGAAAGCTGGAAGCAAAGGAGATGTATCTCTTTCCCTTGAAGATAACTTCCAACAGCAGGTAGAAAAAGGTCGATTTCTGCCATCATGGTCAGGGAACCCTCAAGAGCAATCCAGGAGTCCTTGATGAAGATTGTGTCTCTTAATTTATAAATTGGAGTGGAGCATAAGTGGAAATAATGTAGCTATTTCACCATTCCTTCCCAGGAGGTGTGCACATCCAGCATTGTTGGGATATATTTGTCAGGACTGCCTTTGTTTCCTGCTTTATTGTGTCAAGGAGGTTTTCCCAAGCTCCTTTCTCTTTTCAAGAGTTAAAACACTGGAAAGGAGACCAAATGCCTAAAATGCAGGTTTGCTCTTTGAGAAGCTCATCAGTCCTCAACCTCAAGGTTTTCAAGAAGGGACTGCAATGAATTCACATAAAGTCTACTTTGCAGCACCTACAGAGGAACCTGAAAGATGTATATATGTCCAATAGGAAAAAAAAGAGTGGAGACAACTGAACTGTAAACAGAGCTCTACTAATAGAGCAGGTAGGCTGGGAACTTGAGATATGAAGAGATTTAGGTGTTCTGGACTCACATTTTGCAACCTTTATGAAGACTGACCCAGCATTAGTGAAAATGGACAATTATTAACACATGAAAATTCCCATAACCACAACTAAGGATGTGCATTCTACAGGATTCTTTTCTTTTTAAAAGGCAAAAAATCAACCTAAACTAGCTGAAGAAAAAAAAAGATGGGATTTATTAGTTCATGAACTTGGATGAATATAGAGGGACATCAACTTTTGACACTGTTGGATCTACAGACTCATATTGTCCACTGTTTACTGGTTTCTCCATTTTCTAGTTATGCTCTCCTCTTTTAGCAACTTTATTCTGCTGGAAGCTTGTTGCATCCAACCAAGGAAATGGATTCTGGCAGTTCCATACTGTGTGATCCTTACAGCTTGTGATAGACAAAGGAAGAAAGAGGTTCACTCTTTCCTGGAGTCCATATATCCAATCTCCTGGAGACCCTTGGATTGACCCAGTTTAGGACATGAGCGTGTCCTTGAACCAATCACCTTGGCCAGGAGAATGAAGAAGTCTGATGGTCAGTCCTGAAGCACCTCTATCTCTGTGACTGGTGGAGAGTGAAATAAGTTCCTAAAACCACCTGAACATGTTCCCCCTAAGAGGAAGCTCTATAGTGGATAAAAGTGAAGGTAAACAATGGGGAAAACCACACTATAGCTATCACAGATCCCTGAAGGAACCTTTTATCTTTGCTGGCTTAGTGTCTTTTTCTCTTCTGTGCTCAGACATCGATTTTCTCCTAGTTCTTTCAGATTTTGTTTTACAGAATTAGAACACAAGAGAGGGTGGGGAGGAAGAAGGAAGAGAGACACAAAATATACAGTAGTGTGATGTGGGGAATTTTGAAAAGAGAGAGGCACCAGATTTGGGAGTGTGTGAGGAAAATGAATGAGAGATAAAGAATGTGTTTAAAGTATTACTTTAGATTACATTATGCCTTTCATGTGGTTAAGCAAATAAGTAAGAGAGCTATTCTGAATTACTTTGGGGTTTCTAAATTGTTCCTTTGCCCACTTCAAAAAGATTAGATCCATTATTGTACAAATACTATATTCTATTAGTGTTTACACATCTATTCCTCTACTACATCAAAGTCTCCTTGAAGATAGTGGGGTTATATCTCACATATTTCCATAGTGCTTTGTACACAGAAAGGACTCCGAATTGTATTTGTTGAATGAATGACAAGTTCTTGATGTATGATTTTCTACCCTCAAGGCACTCCAAGAGAGTGGGTCCTTCAAATTTTTAGATAGTTTCATGGCCCCCAATCATAACCCTGCCTTTGAGTAAGCAAGAATTTTCTTTGTACCTTTCAGACATTCATTCTAAAGCATTTTCTCTTTTCATCTAAACTCAAGATAGCTAAGTCAATAATAATCTTTCAGCATCACAGAATTAAAGTAATTCAGACTTAGAAAAGAGCTTGAAATATTGAAACCAACTCCTCCATTTTACCAAGAAACAAATGGGACTCTTTGTAGTTAAGTTGTTTATTTACCATACATCGTTAATTAGTGACTAAAACAAGGACTTGGTTTCTAAATTCAGTTTCAAAACTATTTTCGTGCATCTCCCTCCCCCCAAACATTATACCTTCTTAAAGACATGTTCAGTTCTCTCCTCTTCAGAATAAATAAGCACAATTGTCCTTGCCTTTCCTATTGTTCCCCATATGCAAAATGTGTGGGAATGACATGAAGTGGTACAATGGACTGAATGTTTGCATCCCCCAAAAGTCATTCGTTGAAACCCTAACCACTACTTCTATAGTATTAGGAGGTGAGGACTTTGAGAGTTTATTAGATCATGAGGGTTGAGGCCTCATAAATGGAATTAGCACCCGTATAAAATGGACCTCAGAGAGCTACCTTGCTGTCTTTCCACCAGGTGACAACATGATGAGAAGAAAGTAGTCGGTGTCCCCAAAAGGGGGCCTCACAAGACCCTGACTGTGTTCCCACCCTGATCTCAGGCTTGAAGCCTCCATAACTGTGAGAAATTTCTGTTGTTTAAGCATCTCAGTCTATGGTAATTTATTATAGCAGTCTGAACTGATACAGACTGATAGTATAAGAACATAGCTTAGAGTCTGAGAGGTCTTGAGTCTGCTTCTTTAATGCTGTATGATTTGGCATTGGCAAAAGTTTGCTTATCTAAAAACTGAGGATAATAATACTCATAGGTACTGGACACCTATAAGGTACGGAGTTGTGAGCATTGAAGAGAAAAAACACCTAACACATCATAGGCCCTGAACAAGTACTGGGTTGTTTCCCAAGTCCACACCTCTATCCATAGCTAAATAATATTTGTGAAATACTCTGAGACATATATAAGCCTATGCTGAAATTTACAATTTTAGCTCAATGAAGTAAATTTTGTTGGAAGTTGCAATATCAAGAGATTTAGATACTCTATGCCAAATTAACAGTTATTATTAGTTACTAATACTTCTTAGCTAACTCATAGTCTCATAACACTAATGAAATGAAACCTTCCTTTTATTGATTTTTATCATGAGAATTTATTAGCATCAAACATGTGCAGTAGCCCAGACTGCAAAGTACTCAATGGGGTCTGACTGGATTTACTTAAAAGATAAAGTTATTTTGTCAGCAATAGAAATAGAGATTAGAAACTAAGTAACAAACTCCTCTTTTCAAACATTAGCACCTAATTTATAATACCATGGCAGCAAGGACAGCAGTCTTGTAGATAAAAAGTAATTTGATAAAATAATGACTGCCATTTTTCTACTGCAATTGGCCTGCAACATAATTTATAGGAACCATATTTAACCTCTTCTTGATGACAGGTAATGGAAAAAATTTCAGCAGCAAACATTTATAGCATGCTAAGAACATTTGGATCAGCACAACTAAGTCATTTTTAACTGTTTCCTCAAATTATTTTCAAGTTTTACTCCATTTCATCAAAAAAAGGACAAAGGTTGATTATTTTTTGAAATCTTTGCTCAAAGCTGAGATTTTTAGACTAAAATAGCAATAAAATTATTATGACTCTATATTGTAAGGATATTGGTTCATCTGCTACATTGAGATGTTCATAAATTAGTCTACAGTTTATCACCATGAACATTAAAGTATGCAATACAAAATTACACATGCAGCAATTCTGAAATGTGACTCACAGAGTTTTTCTAATTAACATCATGTCCTGTTTGTTTCAAATAAATTCTGAAGATCTTTAAAGATATCACAGAATGTGAAGTATGATATTTAAGAATAAAAGTGAGATCGACCATCTAAAACATGCAGAAGAAATATGACTTTTAAGCTCCTGAGTTGAGTTGATTAAATGTCTTGAATCCTAAATTTAGCTATTATGTTTCTGGAATCAAAGAATAAAAATAATAGACAATTGCAATAACTGTCATTTTTAGCTACTCACATCATCCTTTCACTCATATTTTGTATGGATCCTAAGTTTTCCTTACTACTTCAATTACTTGTTTTTCCATCTTGCTTTTGGAATTATGAGGATAAAAATAAGAAGTGGATAGTTTGGACCTTTGATCTTGAAACTTTTTTACTACTGATAGGGATCACATCACTAGTGTAATATGATAGGCTGTCACATCTCTATGCAAGATAATAGAAAAGAGACCATTTAAATACCAAAACTTGGAAGTTTAAACTACTGAATAAGTTCAGAAGTGACAATTATATTGTATAAATATGTAGTAGACAACTCAAGTTGTGCTATCACCATGCTGTTAATGTTTAACTGTTCCAGAATAATTCTAACCATTAAAATTAACTTCTTAGAAATTGCTGCCAGAAAAAGACAACAGGCTCTGTGTTGAGCATAGTCAAAGAAGTTGGCATCATTTTTCTATAGCTGAAGAACACCTATGCATTCCATCTAAAGACACTATTCCAGAATATTTAGATAAAGATCCATATATTCATTCTCTCAATAATGCTCAGTGGAGAACTTCAATATTCTGAGCACCATTCTTGAAGCATGAGAGTCAGTTGAAAGCTGCATGTGTGGCACTTTCTTTCATTCTGGTAGAGACAATAGACAGAAGGACGGGCTATGCAATATAAGGGTAAGTGTGCTGAAGCAAAATAAAGCAATATGGAGAGGGGAGTGATGCAGGTAATTTTCCATTTTAGAACATTTAGATTAATATTTTCCAGGATAATTACATTTTAGAAAATTTAGATTAATATTTTCCAGGATAATTAGAGAAAGCATCATTAAGGAAAAGACTTTGGAGGAACAATCTGAATGTAAATATCTACGGAAAGAGTGTGCCAGACAGACATAATAGCATGCTCCAAGGTCCTGAGGCAGGATATTACAAGGAAATGTCAAGGAATAAACCAGACTAATGCTAATTAAAAATAGAATGCCATATAGTTTTATATTCTTCCTCTCTTTAATTGAGTTTTGAAAGCAACGTTTTAAAACAGACTGAAGAAATAGGTAGTTTGGATCAATTTCCTGGGCACAATTAGGCCAATATATAGGCCCTGAATGTTGAAGAAAAGGATTCTGATAGGCCAACTGATCATTAAATACCCTGTAATTATCCTTGGCCACTTTCATAATAATATGAAATTGCTTTGTGCATTGACCAATAATAAAAAACTGTACTCTTGAATTCTTCTTCTCATATAAAACATAATTTGGGAAAATGATGATTCAATTGTCTCTAAGCTAATAGAGTTTGAAATGTGTCTTTCAAACTTTGGCCATAATTTGGAAGTAATAAAAGGATAACCATCATGAGAGAAGCATAAAAAAGAGAATTAATTTATGTTAATAACTTGACAAAGATCACGGTGTACCGCTCAAGAAAAACACTGTGTGGTTTTTCTGCAGTGAGATCTTCCCTTGGAGTTTTGTTCAATTTGACCTGTGAGAAACTCAGGGAAATGAGGCTGAACTTGGGTAACTATGCTAGAGGTGCTGATGGACGGATATGTAAAGAGACAAAGCCTGTCATGTACATTCCTCAGCAAAGCTCTCCAGGCTTTCTAGAGAATTTATCAATAACTAAAACTGTTTCCTTTGGCACCATAGTTTGCCATCTCAAGGAAAAATTTCCAGACTGACTTTTCTACTAGCAGGTAGACCAAAAAATATGCTAATAAGATTTATTATACTTCATCCAATAAGCATATTAATAAGATTTTCTAATTTCGAATTAACTATAGTTTTTTTAATCCCCTCAGTCCCTCTCTTTCAATTCTGTTTTTACCTTTGTCATTTGACTCAGTCTACAACTAACTTTCTAACATTTGAGAGAACAATTTTCATTCAAACTAACTGTGAGAGTGCAAAAGTACCCAACTAAATGTCTCTGAGTTCTTCTTTAGTTTATCTAAACTTTGAAACATTGTTCTTAATCTCAATTGATTCTTCAAGAATCTGATAAAAGTTATTGACTCTCTCCCGAAAAATGCAACACATCCAACCACACCAAATTTTACAGATTCACAGGCTTCCTGAAGAGTCCCGTTGTGTCTAAGTTCCCCAAGGTAAGAAGCCCTGGCTGATAGGAACTTATAAACTTTTCCAGGAGATCCAGAAAAAGCTTTAGAGACGTTTACAGGTAAGACAGAAACTTACCCTCAAAGTCATTTGCAAATATTAGCCCTTCCCATTCTTTCTAGCACAAAACCATACAATGGGCAAACTATCTCCACATCTGTCCTGAGCCTTTCTTGAATACCTGATAAGACCCACTTCCGAGAATGCAATGTGTCTAAATTGTTATATGAGCTGACTAAGCCTTTGAATGACTTCTATTGACATGCTTATGACATTTCCAGATAGTTTTGCCTAATAGTTCTAGTTTCGTACGGGACTTTGCCAAATAATGAAGTCAATATTATCAGCTTTGTTTCTTTAATCAAGTCTAACTATGTCATACATACTTTTTGTTACACATAATTAGAATTGCTTCTTTCAGACAGCACATGAGAAATATTATCAAAGCCCAAGAAATTCTCCAAGGAAAGGACAAGATTCTCACTGCACCTGGGCAGACTTCTCTCTTCCAGCCTTACCTCTCAATTTTAGCACAGGCCCAGCTGGATGGCAAGACACATAACACTTAAATTGGAAATGATCATTTTTTTGTACTCAACAGTATCAATATACCTTATTGAAGTTCAATAACTTATCATATGTGAATCTACACTGTGAATATTTGCCTATATTGAAGTTGAGATTATCTTCAAAAAGCAGAATCCTACTTTGCGTGTTCATTTGCCTTGAAAAAGTAAGTAACTTTAGTGCTTTCCAATGCTTATAATGCATCCTATTTGTTAAAATTGAATAAATGGTAAATAATCAATGTGTGTGTTCTAAATGCTGTTCACTGTCAAACTGAGTCTGGCCCTTATTTAAAGACATCCTGCGTAAGTAATTGCATCCCTCGATACCTGATTTAAAAAAATAGTTGAAGTAACCGGAGTCCAAAAACCCTCAGCCAGTTCACTATTACATCTTAGTGTTGAGGAGCTATTCTCCAGAGAGGTTCAACATGTCTTGTGACAGTTTTCATCTGGACTATCTTTCCCAAGAATGATTATATGGTGAACATATTGGAAGTTAAAGATAGTGTCTCCCTCTGGGGCAGAGAGCAGAATATTTCTTAGTGACCAGAATAATTTTTTAAGTCTCCCTTCAGAACAAAGTTTTGGCAAATTGGCCAGAAGTTTCTTTGTAAGACTGGGGTTCAGGGATCCTCAGCTGTGATGCAGACCCACTGTGTGCACACCATTCATCTAGGCCACTCCACATATCCTCATAGGACTTGGAGGACAGGAGGAACAAAAGGGACATGAAGCTCAAGCTGTTTGCTATGCCATGAGCAATATATCCTTTTTCTATGATCCAGGTGTCTCATGTCTTCTGCCAGTACTGTAACTGTGGCAGACTTACTCGTTAGTTTGCGAGCAGGGCACGGTTCTTGACACTAAGCTAAATTAGCAAAGACAATCAGGATAGACAAGAATATCTAGGAACTTCAACATCTGGCCAGGATAAAGTAATGGGCCAAATTTATCTTCATGCCTAGAACACTGGGGGAAAAAAATATATGAAGGCAATGGTTGTTAGACATTGGACATCAGGTAGCATAACACAGTGCTCTCCGAAAGAAGGGAAATAAAGGGCCTATAAGAGTGTCCAAGCTGAATGGAGAAGAACCCGGGGGAGCCCAAAAATCTCCCTAAGTTAAGGACATAGAGTTGAGAAATGAAGGAGGGGAGGGCAATTAGAGTGTGTAAGGCAGAGTAGAGGGGAAGAGATGGCTGCACAAAGAGAGAATTCTAGATACATGCAAAGGATTTGTCTCAAGTCATCAAATGAGTACTGATCCATTTATTTATGTGAAGAAACTACCAAAGGCAGAAAGAAGAACCACCTTCCTACAGTGATTGTCTATGCCTCTCTCTCTCCCTCTCTCTCTCTCTTCCTCATATTGTATATCTTGCTCTTTCTATTCTGGGAGATTTTCTACTCCACTCTTTGACTTTAATTCCTGATCTATTTACCATGTTCTCATTGTTAGTGTTACAACAATAATATCCTTAATTTTTAAGAGTTCTTTCTTGGTTTTGCTTTTATGAGATATTGACCTTGTTTTCTCAGTCCTTATCTTCTTTATTCTGGAGCTCACACGGGACAAGGATAACGGCCAGATTGAAAAACTCATAATGGTTAGAGTCTCTGGTAGAGTACTCAGAAGAGAATTGCCTTAGTAATGGAGTAAAATAAGTCCTAAATTAACACTGCTCTGGACCTACCGAACAAAGTTTAAACATAAGCCTCAAAAGGCTCAAATTATTTCCAAGTAGCTTAGTTGCATCCCAGACAAAATTCAAGAATATTTATAAGAATATAAAAATATCCAGCATCCAACAAGGTAACACTTTGGCATCCAATCAAAAGTAACAAAGCATGCAAAGAATCAGGAAAATATAACTCATAAAGCAGCAGCCACGGAAATCCAGGAATATCCTTCCTACTCAAAATGTGGTTCACAGATCAGTAGCATTAGCGTCACCTGGGAGCTTATTAGAAATGCAGAAAATCTTGGGCCCTGCCTCAGTGCTGCTGAATTAGAATTTGCATTTTATTAAGATCCTCTAGGAGAAAATATACACATTAAAGTTTGAGAGTCACAGAACTAAAACTGCTTACTCAGAGACTTCTATAAAGAATGAGGACATGGGGGAAAAAAAAAACATACTTTTCAAGTACATTCTAGGGTGGATTTCTTTAAGTTTCTTAAAGTCCTCAAAGTCTGTCGTAAGTCCAAATTACAATCCAAAGCAGAAGTGTGAGAAGCATGCCAAGCTCACACTGAAATCAGTAAAATAGTGGAAGCATGTCATTCCAAGACAGCCCAACAAACCCTTTTATACTCTGCCACATGTTCAGAAAGGAAGAATAACACATCATAGGACAAAATGGAAATGTTACCTGACTTCTTTTTAAGTCTGGATAGACTTGGTCTTTAAACAGATTTCAAAAATCATCCATGCTGTTTCTACAACAAAAGAGTAGACCATATTGTTGATAGCACATAATATTACTAAAAACAGAGAGAATGTGTGGTGATGAATCACCCAGAATTTGGCAAATACATCCTGAGTTCTTTTTTATGTGCTAAAAAAAACTCATGGGCCTTGTCATGCCTCGTCAGTTTTCTACATCAACTTGACTTGCAAGGGTAAACCAGTTTCATGGCTTGAACTAGTTCTCATCTCCAGGATTGAATATTTGTTTACAAAACTGTTCTTCTGTGTTAGACCATAATTGTAACTGCCTCTGTGCTACCAGATTATCAGCATTGACATGAAATTTGTGCTGGATAGAAATAATGCTTCTTCATTTTTGCCACTTAGGCAGTTCAGTTCCTTCCCTAAACAGAAGGATAATTAAAAGAAAGCAGACAAGAATGAAACATGTCCAGAGCAAGTGCCTCCTTGCCAAGATTAGACTGTACTAAGAACACATCAGCCAGCTAAGTAATTTAGACTCACATTCTGAGACACAGTTCACAAATGCAAACCCTAAGCCTCTTTTCCAATTACTATAAGCTGCATATACACTCAACTCAGAGAGTGTGAAAATGCAAGTCACCTGACTGAAAGGAGGGGCAATGGCTCAGCACAATCCAGCACCACTCCTGGAAAACATATTCCAGGTGTGCACCATAATTTCTGCCAAACTAGGAAGGGAATGTACTTGGGGACATTCTTATTTCATATTCAGATTCAGATCACAGAGGCTGACATGTTTATAGAACACTTCCCCCAAAGAATCAGTCGTGCCTAAACAAAAATATTGTTTATGGTAGTCAAATGATTTACTCACTCACCACCTCCTTTCCTCATCTGGAGACCTAAGAAGAATTTTTATTTTTCTTATGATTTGAATAGAAAAGCACATTCTTATTTCAGTAGCCAAAACACTAGTCTTCTTCAGGTCTCGAGAGCCATCATCAAAACTGACACTAATTGGCGTTATTGCTGACAGCACAGAGTGACAGGGTAGGCTCTGCAGATGAAGCACCATTCATTCTCAGTTGTATATGTAGCTCACTCACTCATGGATGGGGAGATTCAGGGAACCCTACAGCTGAGCCTGCCCTTGTCATTCATGCTCTGTCAAGACAAAGGATGATAGGACTTTTGATCCAGCACTTCCTCCAAACACTATTTACTGTCTTTGACTCTGTGCACTTTGCTTCCCTTCCCAAGCTGAACTGAAGGGTTGGAATTCAAAGGCACTGAAAGCTTGACTCTAATCAGTGATCCACACATAGCAGGTGCTGAGAGGCCCATGGCTGCACTCACAGCTGCATTTGGGCTTTATGACAGCAGCTCAAGACTGTGATACTAATGAGCTCCATATAACAGAATGCATTTTCCAGCCCAAAGAATCACCACACACTTGAGTGATAGGAATCTTCTTGGGCTCCATTGTTGCTCATTCATGGTGTACACAGCAAACTCATCTCATTGCTGATTCTGTTTTATTTATACCCTTCTTATCTGCTTCTTAAATGGAACTCAGCTTATTTCCACTGGAGTTCTCATATTCCATACCTATGTGACTGTGTTTGAATTGTAATATTGTATAAGAAAATTTGCATGATAAATCCAAAGGAACATAGACTATTTGCCTGGGCTTTTCTTGCACCTACTCACAAGAAGAGCAGAATTTGTTCTTGATAGGGCATGATCTTAAGACAGTTTATCTATAGATATACTTATTAAATAAAACATATAGAAAAAATAGCTTTGAAAAACCTTTTATGTACAGAATGAAGATCTGTGAAATAAGGAGAATAATTTCAAAATCAAGTACTGAGCAGTCACTAAAAAATAGATACGCATGGAAATCCATAATAAATGCATAAATATAGTACCTTGAAGAGAAAAGGTATAATGCACTTGTATGTACTTGGGTTTCTTTTTTCTTATCTGTCTTTTACCTACACTGAGCTCATAGAATAGCAAAGATTTCATGAGTCATTTCAGAAGTCCCTCTAGTCATCCCACTGCCTTCGTATATAATATGGCAGGTGAGGGGAACAGGGAAATCTCAGTGGAAACCCAGTGTTTACCACATGTTTCTAGTCTACTACACATAGCCAATCACATTTGGAAGAGTATTTTACCTTCTGATAATTGCCAGGCTTAGGATCATGCTAAATCCAGAGAAGAAGAGACAGTCATATTGAATATGTGTTTCTTGAGCTCACCCACTTAAAGCCCATGAATGAAGGAGAAGTCAGACCAACATATAAATTAACCACCCAAATAAAATAAAGTAATTAGAATGGTTAAGAATGCTTTCAGCCAAACTCATAATTAAAAGACACAGTGGAACTTTACATCAAAAACAAATATTCATATTAAAAAAACAGACTGTTGCTGAGAGAAATATATCTGACACTCTACATCCAACTGTAGAGTGCAAGTGATTTTTCAAACATGGTCATCAGCAGAGCTAACTTAGACATTCTGGATTACTTAGTAATAGATGAAAGTTAATATCCCAACACCCAAAACAAAGACAGTCAAACACTTTACCAAACATTTAGGCAAAAATGAGGAAGAAAAGACATAGGAAGTGAGATGTTAAGTACATTTTTGTAAGTTAGCATCCCACATAGCATCTTACATATTATTTCATTAATTCTTATTGATTAATAATAAAGACCTTAGAAAGGCACAAAAAGCTCTATCAAGCAATCTAAAATGATTTACCTCAAGGCAAGGAAAATGGTTAATTCTAAGGTTGAGATTAAATCCAAGAGATCAAAATTCAACTTCTCATTTTTCTTATTGAAAAATATAGGTCTTGAGTGGCAAAGGACCTTCCCCGAGGTCATTCAGTTAGTTAGCTTGCCAGAAATGTGCAGTTTCTTCAGAGATTCAAGTTTTCCTTTGCTCTTGCTGTATACCAGGACTCCGCAAGATACTGCAAATACCAAGGTGGTATTCTTGCCTTCATGAAGAGTATAATCTCTGCGGAAGACATTCAAAATAGCTACAGCAATGGATAGTAACAGAGAGTGGACTTCAGTACAGACCCCAAAGAGAGCTCATGCCATGATGGCAGTGACACAGACTGAGGACATCCACCTGGTGGGGGACAGAACTGGTTAGAAAGGAGAGGACTTCAAGGGAGCAAGGAGAAGGAACAGCTGAGACAAACTACCCAATCTCAAAACCAGCCTCAAATGAAGCACAAATTTAGATGCATCCTATTGAAATAATCAAATACATTATTGGTGACATGAATATTTATTGAGTGATTTCTCTGGGCCAACACCCTGCAGGTACTAGGTATTAGCAGTGAATAACTAAACACAGCCTCTCTCCTAAGTGTTCCACAGCAACAGTGAAAGCTAATCTGAAACAAATAGAAAAGCAACTGGATTGCCATTGACCCTAGTGTTCCCTGAGAAACCAATGAATTCTACAGAATGGCTATAAAATCTGTCTCTACTCATCTTCTTCTATGCTTCATCCTCTAACGTCAAGAACCTCTGACAATTTTACAGAATTCTACTGTAAGTTTCCTGACAACATCACCTTTGAGAGAAGGGGACTAATTGAGCCACTGTCTATAGGAATCCATGAAAGAGATCTGGGGTCATGAACAAAGTCTTTGTGTATAGATATGACCAACTAGGCTGCTGGCTGCTTATAGTCAGGCAATCAGTGAGAAATTCCAGGATTGGTGGCTCACCTCTCTACTTCTCAGCAAATGAAGTTCAAAATAATATTGCCTTCAAGACCTCCAAAGGAGAGCTCTCTAGAAAATCACCTGTAGAGTGGAATTTTTGCTAGATACAAGCCATAAATTATCATTGAATGCATGTGGCAAAGGCTACCAAGTTGACTGGCATCTACAGAACCCTTTCTGATTGGTCCCTAGTGTTTGAGGGGTAGGAGCTAAGAATTATCTCTGATGACTATGTCTTTAATAAATGCAGCCAACCAGAAGGTGAAGATGAATATCAAGAATGTGTCTCAATATTGCAACATGTGGCCCCTAGCATTCGCAATGCCCAAAGTCAATCTGTAGATGTTAAGCTCTTAATAACCCATAAATTTTGTCTAGAAAGCCCTAAAGACCTTTGGGAAATTCATAAAGTATTTAAAGCTAAAATCCATGCCCAAGTGCAATTCCAATAGCCGAAATCCCTGATGTTCTGCTCTCATTCTTACCCTCTCAGCATTTCAGAGACAGATGTCTGGGCAGGGTAACCTCTGATAAGAATTCCTAATGAGTGGTAAAAAAATAAATTAATATAATACATTAAAACCAGAAGGTCCTATACAGAAGAGGTGGCGTGCCTTAAAAACGAAACTAGGGGCCGGGCGCGGTGGCTCAAGCCTGTAATCCCAGCACTTTGGGAGGCCGAGACGGGCGGATCACGAGGTCAGGAGATCGAGACCATCCTGGCTAACACGGTGAAACCTCGTCTCTACTAAAAAATACAAAAAACTAGCTGGGCGAGGTGGCAGGCACCTGTAGTCCCAGTTACTTGGGAGGCTGAGGCAGGAGAATGGCGTAAACCCGGGAGGCGGAGCTTGCAGTGAGCTGAGATCCGGCCACTGCACTCCAGCCTGGGCGACAGAGCGAGACTCCGTCTCAAAAACAAAACAAAACAAAAAAAACTAGGGATGGCTTTGGAAAATTTGTAGCCGAGATGACATGTTCATTCAGAGCAAAGTTCAACAAAGGAGGACAAAGTAGGCAGAGTCTAGAAAACCCCCATCTTCCTAGCGTGCCTGAGTCAAGTAAGGAGAGAAATGTGCTATTGCTATTAGGATTCTTGGTTTTACCATAACTCTGGCCAGGAGGGGATGTGAGCGGAGGAGTGGTGAGTTGTCAAGAGACAAGTTTATTAAGTTTTATCTGACCTAATCTGACCTAGAGGTCGATTTTAATGGAAACTCATACCCCAGGGTCTCAGATGGGAAGCTACGGTTTTGAGCACTTTTTGATTTGAATATAAAAGAAGACTAAGAAACGAGACAAGACTCCATGGAAAAATAAAAGAATTCTATATTAATTTAGACCAGACTTTTCTTTCCCTGAATGTAGAAATAAGTTGCCAGGAACCCTGTCAAAACAAAAATGTAATAAGAATTATGATAAGAAAAGTATATTGAGCTCTGCAAATATATCACAGGGGGGCCTTCCAAGACATAAAGTCATTCCTGAAGAGATGACGTTTAAACTAGGTCCTAAAGATGAGGAGGAATTAGTCTTTTGAAGGGAGAGGGCAAAGTGGTAATATCCCAGGCAGAGGAAACACCATGCAGAAAGGCCCTGAGATAAGATAAAACAGAGTACATTCAAGGCATGAAAAAGTTCAGTGTGATAAACATGAGAGACCGAAAAGAGATGAGGTCAACACTCTGGACAGGGTGGAGGTAGCAGACCTTCCATGTTAGATTAAAAGATCTTGACTTTATCTCGGGGCAAAGAGAACCAACAAAAGCATTTTAAGTATAAAACTTAAATTATGACATTTTATAGTATAGCCCTAACTAAAGAATGGAGAGTGAATTTAGGAGGAACATGATTGGAACCAGAAAGGTGAGTCAGTGGCTACTGCAGAACTCCATAGAAGAGATGATGACCAGGATGAAAGAAGTGGCAGTGGGGCTCTGAAGAAAGGGATAATTCATGTATTTAACTATATATTTGACATCTCCTGCTTGAATAGGTCAATCTTAGTGTCTCCTGACACAAAGCATATCCAAAATCCTAATAATGAGCATCAATCTTCCCAAGTTCCATGAAAAGCATAATCATCCTCCTAGACGTGGAAGTCAGAAACCTTAGAGACATAGAAGATTCTTCTCTTTTCTTTATTTTGACCGCCATACCCTTCCCCCTCCGATCTGTTCACAAATCCTGTTAATTCTACCTCCAAAACTGATTTTGCATTCTCCTGGTTTGAATTGGAAACAGAGTCTGAGAGATTTGTATGCAAGGGGTTTACTGGCGGTGTACTCAGGAGAACATATGTAAGGGAATAGGAAAGCAGGATGACAGCGGGAGCAGCTGAACTGCAATGCAGTGGTGACATGGGCCTCAACTGATTCCACAGGAAGCTATGGAGCTAGGATGGTCTTTCAGGGTTGTCCTAAATTAAGGAAAGGGCCTTTGTACTTCCTTCTCATTTAGCAGTTAATGGGGGTGGCCAACCCAGAGGCATGATCTTGGATGAGGCACTTCCCTTAGGAAAGAACACGTCTTGGAGGTGGACTAAGCTCTGGGTTGTTGGCAGCCTGCTCTCCCCAGAGCTGAGGGAATGAGTGCCTCAGTCCTGAGGGGAATCTGGGTTGGACAGCACAGCTTCTACCACATCAAAATCTATCTTCCTCCTTCTTTACTGCTACTTACATTATTCAAGTCATTGTAATCTCTCACCTTGAAAATGTATGATAACCTCTGAACTGGTTTTCTCTGCCTCCACTGATGATGCCCTCAAAGCCATTTACTACCAAACAACCAGAACTATCTTTTGAAATGTGAGACTAATTATGTCACTTTCCAACATTCAATGACCTCACTGCAATGAAAATGAAATCCAAACTCCTAATCCTGCCTATGTCTACTACTTACTGATGTGCCTTAAAGCCAACTTCTCTCTTAACAGGCAATTCCATTAGCTTTGAGCTACCCGTATCAGCAAACGCATTGATTCCACTTGCTTTCTTAAACTACACCTTGACCAACTCTTGAGACCCTTCAAACTCAACTACATGCCAAATTATGCCTGATCTTGGGAAAAAAGAAGGAGAATTAGACAAAAATATAGAAATTAAAAGAAGAACATAAAGTTGGATATGGGAAGGGACATAAAAGGGGGAGAAGAGCAATCTAAGAGAAAAATAAATCTTTGCCCCATGAAGTGCAAGCGATAAAGACTCAATTCTGTTTTGAGGGTACAGACCCCATGGGAAGCAGCCAGTGACTTCACTAATGTTACCTTTGACCATCCACAGACGCTGATTTGCAAGTACGTGTTGTAAGAGTAGCCTAAAAACATTGCCATTCTGCAGTACTGGAATTCCAGCAATCCCTCATGCTTCATGTTTTCATTGGTTCCAAATGCATACATTTAATTTCATATCACAAGGCTACAACAGACTGTTTACACAAAAGACAACTGTGTTTATGTCAACTTGCAACTAACCTTGTTTGCTTTAAGTGTGATATTATGGATAATCCTAAGCAGTGATAAAACTATATTCACAAATACATGACTTTTATTGTTACATAAATTTTTGGCTGTGGATTTGCCTTTCTTAAGTAAATATTCTAGAAGTTATCTATGATTCACTAGTGGTTACAATAATGCTTACAGGTTATAGCAATAAATACTCTTTTTTATATTACAAATGAGAAAACAGAAGTCCACAGAGTCACAGTGACTCACCTGAGTCACATGCTTACTGAGTGATGGAGCCAGAATTTGCAATTCCCAACGCCCTGTTCAACACACTCAATAGGAGAATGAACCAAAACTGCTCACATGGGATGTTTCTCATGACCCAGTGATTTCCAGACTAAGATAATTTAGTCTGTTGGTGGCTTTTTTGACATTACCCCCACAAGATGACTTAAACACTTTTTTAGAAAAATTTTTAAAACTCTTTCAGATAACTGGGAAAATTTCAAGGTATAGTATAATAGCTGAGAAATATAGATGTGTAGTTATTGTTCACTTAGTCACCTAAATGTATTCTCAGCTCTTTTCCTCTCTGCTTTGTCCCTGGGAGACTGGACCAACTGGTTCACATCATCTGAGTTCCTTTGCAGGCTGGCTTAAGTAGGGCATGGCTAATGGGCATCATCAGGAGGAAGCCAGAGCTGGGGAAAAGAGGGAGATCAGTATATTTCTTCTCCTTGCACTCTATGCTTTGGACTACCTTTCTGTCAAGTTATATTCCTCCAGGACTACAACTAATATTAAGCTAATTCCTTCTCCGAAGCACCAATTCTCACCAGGTTTAAATAATGCCATTTTCCCTTCAACCCTAGGGACTGTAATGGCTTCCCTTGCTGCTAGGTTCTGGGTGCCTCCACATCCCTTGTTGGTTTCCTTAATATTAATCCTTTCTGGGGGGGTTCTTAAACTAAATGATTCACTTTTTTTCCCTTGGAACTTGCCTGACACATACATATGGAAACTGATTGTTTATGTGAAGGTAACTCAAATGTTCAACCATGAAGCTGCAAAGGTATATACATAACTGTAATTAGCTGAATCTTTATTAGAAACACCAACTGGAAATAGCTTTAAGTTTACTTGGGAGATATTGCCTGTGCTTTTTGTCATAAAGACTGCCAGCAGTAGGTCTATGAAGACTTGTTCAGGTGAGGGAGAAAAAAAACAGAGAGAAATAAATTCAGATGTGAAAGTATCACCTCTCTCCCTAATCTGGGACTTACGAAGCCATTGCAGTTCACATCTCAGAAACACCAGCCAAATAGCAGTAGTATTAATTATATATAAAAACACGATGTTATCAGAAAATGCCAGAACCCTGTCTGAAAAATTGTTACATTCCTGCAAATCCCTGACGGCTCAATTCGATGCTAAGGTGTTTTCAACCAAAACAATGGCTTAATCACTCCATTACAAGTAATATTGCTATATTAACTGATAAGGCTTATGGCGTACTATCCCTTATCCCTGGCAGCAGCATATAGGTCAACCTATGAAAGGGTGACTCCCAAGAATGTATATCATAAATCCCTGCTTAGAGAAACTTCCAGCTTCAACAGTTCCTGCATTTCTCAGTGACTGCACTCACTTGAAGATTGGGAGACACAACATTGATATTTTATGTATCATTTAGGGGCACTTATAAGCCAGCACTGCCACCACTGTGTCATCTTCTAGAATGCACAACTTATGGAACTGCCTATATCTGAAACACTTTTTTTTAGAATGCCAAGAAATGACCATATTAAAGACATCTAAGCCTTACTCATGCAGACTGCTTGTATTTTATATGAATTTCTTTCATATTTCATCACCTAAAAATTATATGACTTAGTTGTCATTCCCTATCTGGTTATTATGTTTGTTTACTTGTTTGCTTGAATTATGGAAACTAAGGCTCAGAATAGTTAAGAGCATGCCCTAGGTCAAACACAGCCTAAAGCAAAGCCTGGGTAAAGAAAGATCTTCAGAATCAAAGCCCAGTGCTCTTTCCCTTCCACCACAGCTGCTTAGACTGTGTTTATTCAAAAGCACATGATCTCTTATAACAGAAAAATAAATCCTTCTTTAATTATACTTCAAAACATGTCCCTTATTAGATTCCTCACCTTCTCCATTCCTATTACCCTATTCCCAACTGCCATCCTCTCTCTCCTGGACTCCTCCAATAGCCCCTTAATTCATCTCCCTGCTTCCACCCTCTCCTACCCTTACTCCCATGGCCCCGAAGCCACACAGCAGCAAGATACATTTTAAACTTAGGTTGTGTCACTACCCTGACTTGAAAGCCCGGTGTTTTCCCATTGCACAAAGATCCAAACTCTGCCTGGCATACACTCCTCTTTGTGATCTGGCTCCTGCCTGCTGCTCTGAGCTCCTCTCCAGTCACCGCTATTTGCCAGGTTTCAGCCACTTTGGTCTACTTTCCAGCCTGGAAGTAAGCCAAGCTCATTCACACCACAGGGTGCTTGCCCTTATTGCTGCTGAGGTCCAGAATGCCTATTCCCCGGGCCTCATCATGACTTGCTCTTGCTCACCATTTAGATCTCAAGTCCAAAGTCACACCACCTCTTCCCTAATCACTTTATCTAAAGAAGTTTCTTGCTCTATCCCAGGTACTCTATCCCATTACCTGGCTTTATTTTCTTTCAATACACATTACTCTTGAAGATCCTACTCTTACATACTTTTTGTTTATTTTTGAGGTAGACTGGGTGATATGCAGCAGAGTCAGTCTTTCCCATAGCACTACCACTGGGAAGTGTGTACTTCCCCAGTCCCTTGAGACTTGGTCATGTGACTTGCTTTGGCCACCAAAATATGTCTGGAAGTGACAATGAACCTCAATGGGCATGGTAAGTCTCACCAGCCCTCTTGTGCTCCTGAGACCCTTCCCTCACAATGAGAAGAGTCTGTCTGAGGTAACCACTGCCCCTTCAACAGAGCTGCTGGAATCGCAAGCATATGGCACGGGTCAGAACCCCTCCAAAGCATCAAACAGATTAACCCCAGCTGATCCCAGATATGCACGCAGGAAATCAATCTTGTTTCTTTAAGCCACTGAGGATTTGCTGTTCTTTGTTGCCATAGTGAGAGGTGACAATGTGCTAGCACCCCTCACTCTCAGCGCCTTCTCGGCCTCCTCATCCACTCTGGCGGCGCTTGAGGAGCCCTTCAGCCTGCCACAGCACCGTGGGACCCCCTCTCTGGGCTGGCTGAGGCCAGAACCGCCTCCCTCTGCTTGCCAGGAGGTGTGGAAGGAGAGGCGCAGGCAGGAACCAGGGCTGCGCTCGCGGGCCAGTGCGAGTTCCGGCAGGCGCCCGGGCGGGCTCCGCAGGTAGTGAGGGGCTTAGCACCCAGGCCAGCAGCTGCGGAAGTTGCGCCAGGTCCCCTAGCACTGCCTGTCCTCATGCACCACACTTGAATTCTCACTGGGCCTTAGCTGCCTCCTCGCTGGGGAAGGGCTCTGGACCTGCAGCCCGCCATGTCTGAGCTCCCCGCCCCTCTCCGCCCCCCGCCGCCAGTGGTGGGCTCCCTCGCCTGAGCCTCCCAGACAGGCACCACCTCCTGCTCCGCGGCGCCCGGTCCCATCAACCAGCCAAGGACTGAGGAGTGCAGGCGCGGCTCAGCACTGGAGGGCAGCTCCACCTGCAGCCCTCGTGCAGTATCCACTAGGTGAAGGCAGCTGGGCTCCTGAGTCTAGTGGGGACTTGCAGAACCTTTATGTCTAACTAAGGGGTTGTAAATAAACCAATCAGCACTCTGTGTCTAGCTCAGGGTTTGTAAATACACCAGTCAGCACTCTGTGTCTAGCTCAGGGTTTGTAAAGACACGAATTGGTAATCTGTATCTAGCTAACCTAGTGGGGACTTGGAGAACTTTTCTGTCTAGCACTCTGTGTGTAGCTCAAGGATTGTAAACACACCAATCAGCACTCTGTGTCTAGCTCAAGGTTTGTAAACACACCAATTGGTACTCTGTATCTAGCTAACTTAGTGGGGACTTGCAGAACTTTCCTGTCCAGCACCCTGTGACTCTGTCTACCTCAAGGATTGTAAACGCACCAATCAGCACTCTGTCAAACTGGACCAATCAGCTCTCTGTAAAACGGACCAATCAGCTCTCTGTAAAATAGACCAATCAGCAGGATGTGGGTGGGGTCAGATAAGGGAATAAAAGCAGGTTGCCAGCCCCACCAGTGGCAAACTGCTTGGGTTCCCTTCCACGCTATGGAAGCTTTGTTCTTTTATTCTTTGCAATAAATTTTGGTGCCGCTCACTCTTGGGGTCCATGCTGCATTTATGAGCTGTAACACTCACTGTAAAGGTCTGCAGCTTCACTCCTGAAGCCATTGAGACCACGAACCAACTGGAAAGAACAAACAACTCCAGACGCGCTGCCTCTAAGAGCTGTAACACCACGAAGGTCTGCAGCTTCACACCTGACAGCGAGACCATGAACCCACCAGAAGGAAGAAGCTCCAGACACATCTGAACGTCTGAAGGAACAAACTCCAACACACCATCTTTTAAGAACTGTAACACTCACCGCGAGGGTCCGTAGCTTCATTCTTGAAGCCAGTGAGACCAAGAACCCACCAATTCCGGACACAATAGCAAAAGCACAGATCATTTATCAGGCTACGGATCATTTACTCATTTGTTTATTGGGTAAATATCTATCTCCCTCACTGGAACTTAAGCTGCATGAGGGGTCCCTCACTGGAACTTAAGCTGCATGAGGGGCAGAGACATTGTCACATTTATAGCACTCAAAATAGCATTTGGTATATAGTTGGTACTCAATGATTACTTGTTAAAACTTATTAGCTGTGTCTGATACACTCTATAGAAAATTTAAAACTCATTAGACAGTATGAGACTTTAAGATGTAATATTTAAATGGTAAAATAGGGGACAATTTCCTAAATTTTTATTTTCATTTATAGAAACTGGGGTTGTTATATTGTCTAAAGTAAGACTCATTGAAAATGAAAACAATTAAAATGTAAATATATTAAGTGGCAATAAAACATGTTTGAATTATTTTTTGAAGAATAAAGGAATTGCTATGTGCTAAGAGTGTTTCTCGGTCAAAACCTAGAGTAATAGTCTAGGCCTCTGACCTTTCTTCCACCCAGACACTCCAGATACACCCTTGCTTATCCTCTTCTTTCCTGCCTTTGTATTCTGGCTGACACTCCTCTTTTATCCAGAATACCCTTGCCCAACAACTCCACGTTTTGAAGTTACAGCTCTTCTTCAGATGCTACACTGCTACCCTTCTGTAAAGTATTTTCAGCCTTTGCCATACAGAATTAATCTTCTCCTTGGAACTTAGGGAAGCTATTTGTACCTCCTATGTAACATTTATCACATCCTGTCTTCTGGGTGGAGTGAGAGCTTCTAATAAGCTATGTGAGGACAGGAATCATGTCTTATTCATTGCACACTGCCCTGAAAATACTATATTTTCAACAAATATTTGTCACGTTGAAAGAGGTACTAAAGTTTTCAAACATCTGTTACCACCATGGTATGCATTAGGGCTGGAGAAAAGGTAATAACCCACATTACTACCCAGGTTTTCTCATAGTATGAGATTGTTGTGAAGGTAGAAAGGGAGGTAAAAATGTAAACCAACTTCTTGTAAGTTCAACTATGCATAAAGAGGCTGAGATTTTGCCCTTATGCCTGACCTCCACAGATAAAAATCACCCTACTTGATTTTGAAATGCTTTGTACATTTTTTACTTTGCCAGTAAATAATATTTATAAAGCTTATTCCTTCTTTTACAAATGGATCAACTTGAACAGTTACACATTCAAGCAAGGCTGATTTGTGGGAAAGGGAATAGGCATGCACATTATTTGATGATTAGAAAAATAACAAGATGCACTACCCACTAAATGCAATGCATCATTCAAGCTTCATTCCTTTAGGGTAATAAGTATCCTCTTAATCTAGATACTCTTGAGACAGTTCACACATTAAGTTAAATAACAGTATTCATATACTAATTGAATTAATGTAATGAGATTTCTTTCTTCTTGATAGTAATAAACGGTGGCCCTGGAAGAAGGGTGGACTGAAAGTCAGAGAGTGTAGAGAGGAAACCTTGTAACAAGTGAAATTGCCCTGGAGCACAGAGTGCTGGGAGCCTCAGCGGACCCTAACAGCAGCTGTAGAGTATTAGGAATCTGAGTGGCAGGGGGAAAACGAAAGCCACAGATGAAAGGAGAACAAAAGAGAAGATACACTGGGTGCTAATGGAATTTCTAAAACTTTATCCAAGAGGGCTCTAGGACAACGCTGCATGTAAGAGTTTACATGATACCAAGCAAGTCCTTTGAGTTCATTTAATTATGTTGAAAGTGTGGGGGAGGAGAATCAACACTATTTTCTGTTTTCTCATATTCCCTGAGCAGATTCACATTAAGAAACTTTCCCCAAAGTAACCCAGAGATTGTGTTTACATAATCACAAAAATATATACATTAAATATATACTAAAAGGCCTCCAGAATAAATGTCTAGATGACCAGTTGAATCTAAAACCAACATTAGAATGAACATTTGGCATCACTCAAGAAGATATTTAGATAAACTTCTTTCCTCACCATTCCAATTCAAACATTTGAAGCCCTGATATGCTCCAGAAATTGGATTAGAAACAAAAATAAAGATGTATTTGCTGTCTTCAAAGAGCTAGCAGTCTACTAAGAGAGAGACATAGAGGGAGATGCTCCAGAAAATGTGAAAGGATTGGCTGGTCGGAACAATGTTCATGCAGCTGGGCTCATGCAGAGCCAGCAGCTGAGTGTGCTGTGTGGGGAACGACAGTTTGGTTCTGCCTAAACTACGAAGTGCCGAGATTGGGCTTGGCACACATGTGGGTGACAGAACTCAGACAGCCTTCCCTGGTATGCTGAGCAACTTAGAGGAGCTCTTTTCTAAGGAATGAAAATCTACAAAGAGTTTTATGCAAGAGAGTGAAACTGTAAATTTGTGGTGATACGCTTTGTGGATTAACATGAACATACTGGGGCCTTGAAGTCTATCATGAGGCTGTAGCAATAAAGTGAGATACAATGGGGGCATGAACTAGGGCAGGGATAGGAAGAGCCAAAAAGGATGGCAAAAAGCTAATAATGTTCTGGCTCTTGGAAAGGTTATAGGTTTAGTGGTGTTCACACATATATAATATATATACTTTTTCTGTATTAACTAATTTAAAGGACAATTAAGCAGAGAAGAAAAAGGTGTTGCAGATTACAGGATATTTGTGTGCTGAAAATTGATCATATGTGAGTTAGAAAGTAGAAAAATCTAGAATGAGGATTGTTCCATAGCTATGCATGTCGTGTGCTGAACAAGGACCAGCAGAGGAGGGGAAGTGAGGACTGAAATTCAACCTGAGCTTGGCTTATCAGGTAGGATCTGTATGCCCAAAAGGTCAACTCTTTCTAACTTCCACAAAAGCACTACAAGAGCAAGCAGCAGCCCTGTCCAGGAAAATTCCGTTTTCTATCTTGAGGAAGTGAATGAATGGTGATGTCATTAACAGTGACTGGAATACTGGGGGAAAAAAAGACTGTTCTTGGGTAGCAGTGTGGAAAGGAAGAAGAGTGGAATATTAATTTAAGACCATGTAGGACATCCATGTGAAGATGTTCAACAGCAATGTGTATCTATGATTCTCAAGGTCGGGGGAAAAATCAAGGCTGGATACAGAGATCAATGGCAGATATAGGAAATTAAAGCGTAAAAGTTATAGAAAGTATAAAACTGTAAGAAAGTAGTAAGTATAAAACTGAGCTCACTTAGTCTAGCAAAGATGAACCCAAGAAAATGATTTTTGGGCCTATTGCTCTGACCCAAGATTTACCATTCCCTAATACTTCATTTCAATGACATCTTATTGCACTTACAATTTTCCTGAAAACTTAAAACTATTTTTCTACAGAAAACCCATTTCATCCCCTAAAGCACCAGCAAGCCCATTTCTCATCAACATTAAGGCTTTTAACTATGTCCTTATCTCTTCTTGAGAAACAACTGATTGCCTGTCATTGGCCTATACTTTTCAAGATGGATTCTGTAAAAGGTATTTTATCTTACACATTGCCTTAGTCGACCAAGGATGTATTGCCTCTTGTTTCAAGATACATTTAATTCAAAATAGAAATTTAAGCCTCTGTCTTTAGCACTTTGTCCTTTTGGCCCCATGGAAAATGAAATTTTTATATAATATTTTTGGTGACATTCGTGCCACTCAAATGGTCCAAACATTTTTTAAAGCAACATTGCACTATAACGCCTTATTAAGGGAAGGGAATTATATCTGAAATGGATTTCTGAAGAAATCTGAAGTGCTTCCACTCAATCACAAAGATCTTAATGGGTGGGTTCTTAGCCAAAAAAAAAAAACTTAGGTTATCTGATTAACAAAGGTTTAACTATTATTAGTTATACTTTCCTGTGAAGAGAGAATGAGGCCATACTTTGTGTTAAGCCCCTACCTTTCACCATATACAACAATTAGCACAAGATGAATTAAAGACTTAAATGTAAGACCTCAAAATATAAAATCCTAGATGAAAACCTAGGAAACACCATTCCGGACACTGGCATTGAGAAGTAATTTATGACTAATTTCTCAAAAGCAATTGCAACAAAAACAAAAATTGACAAGTGGGACCTAACTAAACTAAAGAGCTTTTGCACAGAAGAAGAAACTATCAACAGAGTAAACAGACAATCCACAGAATGGGAGAAAATATTTACAAACTATACATCCAACAAAGGTCTAATATTCAGAATCTGTAAGGAACTTAAATAATTCAACAAATAAAAAACAAATAACCTCATCAAAAAGTGGGCAAAAAACATGAACAGACACTTCTCAAAAGAAGATATACAAGCAGCCAACTAACATATGAAAAAAATACTCCACATTACTAATCATCAGAGAAATGCAAATCAAAACCACAAAGAGATACCATTTCATACTAGTCAAAATGGCTATTCTTAAAAAGTCAAAACACAACAGATGCTGGTGAGACTGCAGAGAAAAGGGAAAGCTTATACACTGTTGGTGAGAATGTAAATTAGTTCAGCCACAGTGAAAACCAGTTTAGAGATTTCCCAAAGAAATTAAAACAGAAATACCATTTGACCTAGCAATTCCATTACTGGATCTATATCTGAAAGAAAACAGTGTCCTACCAAAGACAGATGTGCTCACATATTCATTGCAGCACTATTCACACTAGCAAAGACACAAAATCAACCTAGGTGCATGTCAGTTGTGGACTGGATAAAGAAAATGTTGTACATATAAACCATGGAATACTATGCAGCCATAAAAATAAATGAAATCATGTATTTTGCACCAACATGGATGCATCTGGAGGCCATTATCCTAAAAGAATTAATGCAGGAACAGAGAACCACATGTTCTCACTTATAAGTGAGAACTAAATATTTAGTACTCACGGACATAAAGATGGCAACAATAGAAACTGGGGAATCCTAGGCGGGGAGGGAGAGAGGAGGGGAAATTGGTTAAAAAACTAACTATTGGGTACTGTGCTGAGTACGTGAGCGACAGGAAAATTTGTGCCCCAAACCTCAGCATCAAGCAATATACCCAGGTAACAAATCTGCACACATATGCCCTGAATCTAAAATAAACATTGAAAAAAAAAGGGACATAGGAATTCAAAGAAGAATGCCACATAAAGACAGATATCACATGTTCTCACTCATGTGCAGGAGCTAAAAAAGTGAATCTCATGAAGATAGAAAGTAGAGTTCTGATTACCAGAATCCAGAGGGGGGGATCATGGGAATGAAGGGGTTGAGGGAAGAATATAAATGTATTTAAACTCTACACTTAAAATTGGTAAAGATGGCTAATTATTTATGTATATTTTTACCTCAAAAAAATTTTAAAAATAAAAGGTTGTTTGGGTAACACATTATCCCTACCCTTTAGAAATTTAATCTAGCAAATTGTCAAGAGTAAAATATCCCAGATCATGAACTGGGACAACTTCCCCAGTTCTAATTATATGAGAAAATATGAAGATCATAATTAAAATTTTATATTAATTTTACTATTATAAAATGTTATTTCATAATCCAATTCATTCCACTATTGCACCCGTTCTTCTTTAAGTTTTTAATTTTAAAACTCCAAAATAAAACAGGCTTATCCGACTTATTATTTATGATAGTCTAATACACTTATCACTATTCAAGGTAAATGTCATATGAAAGGAAATAAATTATGTATCCAGGAAGGCTGCAATTCATAATTCCTTGCCTCTTTAATGTCAGTGCATTCTGGACAGGTTTTCAGGGTCAAACTAGCAGTTAATGTAGATTATGTTGATTCGGCCTTGACCATCATTTAATGACCCAGAAACTCCTGTGTTTCCCAGTCTGAATTACAAATCAATTTGATGTCAATTATTTTTATTTTGCTCACCTGATTATACCCAAAAGTAAAATAAGAAGTCCAAGAGAGTGTATCATGTCATTTATTCTCCTTGGAACTAAGAGAGCATGTACCTTGTCTACTCAGCCAACAAATTATTGAGCACATACATGGTTCCAGGCACTGCATTAGTTAGGAATGGTATCTACGTTGGTAAATAGTATAGTCTCTGATTTCTTAGAAACATATTTTTCCATGTCATAGTATATGTCTATCACATTTCTTTTATATATGTAGAGAGAGAGAGAGAGTGCAGAGGGCAGTGGGAAAGACAGGGTCTCACTATGCTGCCCAGGCTGGTCTTGAACTCCTGGCCTCAAGCAACGCTCCCACCTCAGCCTCCCAAAGTGCTGGGATTACACACCCAGCCCTATCACATTTCTTTATGAGTTTGTGAACTCTCAAAAACACACTAGTTGAGCATCTCTTCAAATGATGTTTAAGGGAGGAAAAAGAAACTCTAGAAGTCAGAGCTATTTCTCAGGATGTAAATTGTCCTAAGTAAAGTTCCTTTAAATGAAGTCATGTCACATGATATAACATAAACACCCAAAGAAGATTACACAGAAGAACCCTATCTATAGTTCAATTCAAAATGATCTTATTATATAATTTGATAGTTGTCATGATGTGGTTCAAGAACTGGAGCATCCACAAT
Organism: Chlorocebus sabaeus; assembly: GCF_047675955.1. Taxonomy (NCBI): domain Eukaryota; kingdom Metazoa; phylum Chordata; class Mammalia; order Primates; family Cercopithecidae; genus Chlorocebus; species Chlorocebus sabaeus. The sequence continues at coordinate 81,778,450 of NC_132924.1, read as the reverse complement.
CAATTTGTGTGACAAAAACAAAAGTGACAAGCATTAGGAAGTTGAGCAGTATTATAGGGGTAGAGCATCTTCCCAACAAAAAATGCAACATATTTTAAATTTTTCTTTCTATTCCTATTCCCTACGCCACTCTTGCCATTCCCTTTATAGATAGGAAGAGAATAAGTCATTGCAGGTTTTCTTCTCCCTTCTCAAATCTTGTCTAGATGTATTATTGCCCTTAGATTTTCAACAACTCCCATAGAGATTCTCTACAAATTGTTCTGGATCTCAAAAGAGCTTCCAAATACATGACTTGTTTCTGTCTTTTCTGGGAAATGGGGGTATTCTCAAATTATGTCCTCAGATTCTAGTTTTCTAGTCCTGAGAAGACATTTCCCTTAATTCCTCAAAATATCCTCCTCCTCCTCCTCCTACACACACACACACACACACACACACACACACTTGCATTTATTTGTCTTCTCTTCCTCTACCTAGTAGTCAAAAGAATCTGAATTAAAGATACCACATAGATTGCCAAAATAAGATAAATCAAGGACAAAAACAGACTCTACAGACACTTAGTTGGATAAAACATCTGAAACAGGCCCAGATGCAATTTCAAATAGCTCTTGTCCTATTCATAATGGATTGGTCCATTCATTAAATCAACCTATAAGCTGGCTTCTTCTTGGCAACCATCATCTACAAGGAGTCAGACTTTAAAAGGTCATTTTTTGGAATCTTATATTTGGCACACACTGGCTGGAACAAGGCATTAAATCACATTTAGTCACTCTTTCGTACAGACCATAGAAAGAAAGAAAATGCCACTCTAGCATATTACATAAACAAAAGGTTAATATGAAAACAAAGGTTTTTTTGAGTCGACTTTTGTTTTACAAAAGGAGAAATAAACAATGCCATTATTGTGTTTTAGGACCTAAGTTGTTGGTGTGCCTAAAATTCCATAGTAATTCATGGCCTAGTAAAATAATAATAATAATAATACACACACACACACACAGAGGCATGTATATACTTATATATATGAATATATATATATATTTCTAGCAGTACTAGAGATGGATATATTATCCTTTAGTCTTTTCCTTCCTATATTACTTTTTTAAACTTTCATTTTATGTTCATATGCAGGTTATATAGGTAAACTCACATCACAGGGGTTTGTTGTATAGATTATTTCATCACTGTACTAAGTCTAGTATCCAATAGGTTTTTTTTCTTTGTTTTTTTTTTTGTTGTTGTTGTTGTTGTTGTTGTTGTTGTTTTCTGATCCTCTCCCTCCTCTCATCTTCTACCTTCAGGTAAGTGCCTTCTACCTTCAGGTAAGTGCCAGTGTCTGATGTTCCCTTCTGTGTATACAGGTGTTCGCATTATTTAGCTCCCACTTATTAGTGAGAACATGTATTTTCTGTGCCTGAGTTAGTTTGCTAAGGATAATGGTCTCCAGCTCCCTTTATGTTTCTGAGAAGAACATGATCTCATTCTTTTATGACTGCATAATATTCAATGGTGTATATGCACCAGATTTTCTTTATCCAGTCTGTCAGTGATGGACATTTAGGTTGATTCCATGTCTTTGCTATGGTGAATAGTGCTGCAATTAACATATGCATGGATGTGTCTTTACGATAGAACAATTTATATTTGTTTGTGTATATTCCCAGCAATGGGATTGCTGGATCAAATGGTAGTTCTTTTTTATCTCTTTGAGGAATCACCACCCTGCTTCCAGAATGTTTGAACTAATTTACACTCCCACCAACAGTGTATAGGTATTCCCTTTTCTCCACAACTTCACCAGCATCTGTTATTTTTTTTTTTTTTACTTTTTAATAGTAGCCATTCTGACTGGTGTGAGATAGTAGCTCATTGTTGTTTCAATTTGCATTTCTCTAATGATTAGTGATATTGAGCTCTTTTTCATATGCTTGTTGGCCATATCTATGTCTTCTTTTGAGAAGTGTCTGTTCATGTCCGTTGCCCAGTTTTTAAGGAGGTCGTTTGTTTTTTTTTTCTTGTAAATTTGTTTAAGTTCCTTATAGATGCTGGATTTTAGGCCTTTGTGAGAGACGTAGCTTGCAAACATTTTCTCCCATTCTGTAGGTTATCTGTTCACTCTGGAAAAGTTTATTTTGCTTTGCAGAAGCTCTTTATAGATCCCATTTGTCAATTTTTGTTTTTGTTGCAAATGCTTTTGGCATTTTTGTAGTGAAATCTTTGCCCCTTCCTACATCCAGAATGGTATTGCCTAGGTTGTCTTCCAGGGTTTTTTTAGTTTGGGGATTTACATTTAAGTCTTTAATGCAACTTGAGTTTATTTTTGTTTATGATGTAACAAAGGGGTCCAGTTTCAATATTCTGCATATGACTAGTTAATTACCCCGGAACCATTTATTGAATAGGGAGTCCTTTCCCCATTGCTTGTTTGTGTCAGTTTTGTCAAAGATCAAGTGGTTGCAGGTGTGCAGCTTTATTTCAGGTCTCTCTATTCTGTTCCATTGGTCTATGTGTCCGTTCTTGTAACAGTACAATACTGTTTTGGTTACTGCAACCCTGTAGTATAGTTTGAAGATAGGTATGTGATGCCTCCAGCTTTGTTCTTTTTGCTTAGGATTGCCTTGGCTATTTGAGCTCTTTTTTGGTTCCATAAAATTTTTAAAATACTTTTTTCTAGTTCTGTGAATAATGTCATTGGTAGTTAGATAGGAATAAGATTGAATCTGTAAATTGCTTTGGGCAAGTTGGCCATTTTAATGATATTGATTCTTCCCATCCATCTGCATGGGATATTTTTCCATTGCTTATGTCATCTCTGATTTCTCTGAGCAATGTTTTGTAATTCTCATTGAAGAGATCTTTCACCTCCCTGGTTATCTGTATTTCTAAGTATTTTATTCTTTCTGTGGCAATTGTGAATGGGATTGCATTCCTGATTTGGCTCTTGGCTTGGCAGTTGTATAGAAATGCTAGTGATTGTTGTATATTGATTTTGTATCCTGAAACTCTGCTGAAGTTTTTTATCAGCTTAAGGAGCTTTTGGTCAGAGACTATGGAGTTATCTACATATAGAATCATGTCATCTGCAAACAGAGATAGTTTGACTTCCTCTCTTCCTATTGGATGTTCTTTCTTTCTTTCTCTTGCCTAATTGCTCTGGCCAGGACTTCCAATACTACATTGAATAAGAATGGTGAGAGAGGGCATCCTTGTCTTATGCTGATTTTCAAGGGGAATGCTTCCAGCTTTTGCCCACTCAGTATGATGTTGCCTGTGAGTCTGTCATACATGGCTCTTATTATCTTGAGGTATATTCCTTCAATACCTAGTTTATCATATTCTCTCTTTTAAAATAATATATCCATGCCCCATTCCCATAGAGTGTACTGTCACATCCCAAACTGACACCTTGGCCAAAGCTAACTAGAAGAAAATTTTCTAGCTGAACCAATTATATTGCCTCACACTGATTGTATTAGAGTTCACTGAGAGAACTCGGTCACTAAGTATTTGGGCTTTGAGGTAATTTAAAGGGAACTAAAGTGGTCATTATTCACCTTATGCAAAATGACAAGAAAGTCAGTTAGCAAAAAAATTAAGAGAGTGAGGCAAATGCAAGAGAACTGCAGAGATGGGGATTTTGAGGATAGGAGAGGCAGAGAGAGTGACTGCCTTGAATTTGGATGATTTTTTTACAACTGATGGCAATGCCTCCTGTGGTTAAACTGCACCTCCTGCCTTTGGGTTCTATAACCCAATCTTCTTTTTGGCTCAGTACATTTTTAATAGGCTTTATTTGTTATAGTCAAGTCATCTTTGATCAAGACATTGATTTCTTTTAAGTACAGAGATAAAAACAAGGTGCCAGGCATTGTCAGAAAGCCTGACTCTCATCTTGTTTCAAAATTAGTATCTACTGAGCATATGTCATTGTTCAAAACAACCGTGTGATCCTAGGAAAGTAATGTTAACTCTGAGTCTGTTTTCTTACCTTTGAAATAAAAGTGGAAGGATTTCTGTACTTGACAGGATGGCAGATTAGATACCCTGAACAACCCTTTTGAATAAGATGTCAGATAAAAATTTTTTTAAGTATTTTTTTACATGAATCACTGAGCTAACACAAAAGCAATGAAGACATCAAGCTTCAAAAGTAAAGTAACCTGGAAAGTCTAGGAGATAAAAGAGTGCCAAGGCTGACTTTTGACCTGAAGACTATCATTAAAGTTGGAAGGCCTTGAGCTTCCACTCTGACACCTGCTCAGAAGGTAAGGAATGGGACATAAATCCCAGGCCTCCTCAAGGATGTGTAATCTAAGTGATTCCTGCTATGCCCACAATGTAAGTGTGGGTGAGACATAGGCTCCATTCCTTACCTTCTCCAGAAAAGAAGTTCACCTATTTCATCTATGTTCCCTTGAAGAGGAAAAAAATTATATTTACTCTGGTAATTTAGAGACATAAGCCATTCTTAAAGCATATTTGCAACCTGAAGTCATACTATTTGTGTGATTTGAAGAAGAAAAACAAAACCTAAAGAGGAAAGTTTAATTTATGGTGGTTCCAGATTGGGAGCAGCCTCAGAGAACTGGCAGAGTAAATGCAAATCTTACTTTGAGGTATATTGATCATCAACTAATTAAACAAAGAATAATTCAGAAAGTAAATTTAATGCAGCACTATTTTCTGAATACAAAACGGACCATGTCGCCCCATGGCTTAAAATATTTCATGGCCTTCCAAAAGTTGAGATAATTCAACTTCTTTCCAATAACACAATTTTCTATTTATGATGCACTTTATCTCCCAGATCCACATCTGAGTTGTTCGGGAGTTTTAAAACACACAAGGGAGTGGAAGGAATTTCTCCAACAGGGCATCCAGCAATCATCTGCTGAAATGAAAGCTATGAGTACTACTTGAGTGTTTAGAGATCTTTATACCACTGGGAAAATAGGCAAAAGGAGGTATTACCGTGTTGACCACTATGTTGAAGGAGCTGCTGCTATTATAGCTATTATATAGGATCAGGGAAACGGCTGGAATTCAGGTAATTCCCTGGACACCTTCTTTTACAACTATGCTTAAAACATATGATTAAAAACAAATATGTATTAAAAACCAACGAAGGACCGGCAGGGTTTCAGATATTTAAAGAACGAATATTTGGAGCATATCATTGGGCAAGCAACCCCTACCAAGGGCAAAGAGACCTGGAAAAGGTAGTGCAGAAGAAATCATAAATGCGAGAGATGAAACTCTAACCCTGCTCATATTCCCTTCATTGCTGAGTCGTTTTTCTTTTAGTAATTTCCTTTCTCTTTCACATTGCCCTCCACCAATATTGAAGATTGCGTTTAGTGATGGTGATTAACCTTGCCATTTAGCCCATAATGTGAGTATTATGAGGATAAAATTGATCTCAAGGAAACCACAGAAGGAATAAACATTGCCCAGATATCCCCATACTTGGAACAAGATGCAGGAACCGATCACAATTTTAGTCTATTTCCATTTGGGAAAGGGGTGAGTATAGTTTAGGTTGGTTGGTTGTAGATAATGTAAGAGGTAGAAATACTTGTGAAACTCCATATCAGTGCTTCTCAACCTTTTATTGTTACCTCCCCCAGAAAGAAAAATTCAGTTCAATTCAAATCTCCCTAATGAAGATTTTTGTCCTGTAGAGTTAAACTTCGGAGGACCACAAACCTTTGAAATACTGTATTCATTTCCTATTCTTGCTAGAACAAATTACCACAATCTAGTATCTTAAGGTATAATTTTTTTCTATTATAATTCTGGAGGTCAGAAGCTCAAAATCAGACTTACTGGGCTAAAACCAAGGTGTTAACAGATCTCTTCAATATATTTCATTTTTGCTTGAGTTAGCCAGTGCTTTCTTTTGCATAAATGCAAATAACTCTACTCGTTCAGAATAAGATAATTTCAGATAATAATCTAATACTTTTAGGGTCCAGGATTTCAAGAAAAAAATGAATCATCACAAAAGTCATTTCACTTCCACTTTGAGTCAAAAGAAAGGAAAGAAGTTAGGCAATTAACAATTAAATAACTAGAGTAGCACTATCCAACAGAATTTTCTATAATGATGGCAACGTCCTCTATTTCTGCTGTCCAGTACAGCAGCTACTAGCCTCATGAAGTGAGTGAGCACTAAGGAACTAAATTTATAATTTTATTTAATTTGTATATATCTTAATTTAAATGGTCACATATACCATACCAGACAGAGACAAATCAAATGCTTATATTTTTGTGATTAAAAATAGTCTTACATATGAAAGAGCACCTTAAATAAATGATTAGATCTTTAAACATGAATACTAATTACTCTAATTTTTTTTGAGACAACATCTCCCACTATCACCAAGGAGGGAGTGCAGTGGTGCAATCATAATCACAATTCACTGCAGCCTCAATCTCTTGGGCTCAAGTGATCCTTGTGCCTCAGCCTCCCAAGTAGCTAGGACTACAGGAGTGCATGACTGCACCTAGCTAATTTTTTTTAACTTTTGGTAGAGATGGGGGTCTTATTATGTTGCCCAGCTGGTCTCAAACTCCTGGCCTCAGGTGATCCTCCCACCTCAGTCGCCCAAAATTCTGGGATTATAGGCATGAGCCACTGTGCCTGACCTAATTTAATTTTTACAAATACTCTTTGTATTAGTCTGTTCTTGCATTGCTATGAAGAAACACCTCAGATTGGGCAATTTATAAAGAAAAGAGGTTCAACTGCCTTACAGTTCTACAGACTATACAAGCATGACTCTAGCATCTGCTTCTGGTGAGGCCTCAGGCAGCTTCCAATCATGGCAAAATGTCAAAAGAGAGAAGGCAATGTCATGTAGCAAGAAAGAGAGTAAGAGAGAGAGAGAAGGGGAGGTCTCAGACTTTTAAACAGCCAGATCTCCTGTAAACTAACTGAGCAAGAATTCACTATCACTAAGGAGATAGTGCTAAACCATTCATGAGGGAGCCACCCCTATGATCAAATCACCTCCCACCAGGCCGCACCACACTGGGAATCACATTTCATCATGAGATTTGGAGGAAACAAACATCCAAACCATACCACTCTTAAATTTTATAACAGAGATCCATGATCAGTAGGCTGGATATTTTGTTGCCCATCTAGATCAAGACTCTCTCTTTCTCTTCGCTACTCAAGGCCCCTTAGGCCAACATGTGTAGATTAAGAAAATGGACTCCCTTGCCCTCTGGCTTCTATTTTGGAGTTGGTTTCTGGGAATTCCCTACAGAAAGATGGAAGAGAGGAATGAAGTTGGATTATTTATCTCCAAGGCCGCAGTGGGCTACCAATTTCCCTCAACTGCAAGCCACAGTTCCTTTCCCACAGCCCTCTCCAAATGCCCTTTCTGTTTCATGCTTCTGGTAACTACTCTTCCACTTTTGCCTCTCTGGGCCTCCAGATCATGATGGTGCCTGACTATTACTAATTCCCAGGTCCTTACTGTGCTATGGCTTTGCTGGTATGCCTCCACATACCCTGTCCTTATTTACTACCCTGTTACTACCCTGTTTATTTATTACTCAGTTTGAGTATCCCATCTGTTTCACTCCGACTGAAAAAAACAGTCAACATTTCCTTTTACTAATGATTGAGAATTAGGCTTAAGACCATAAGCTAACAAATTAATAGATTTTTCCATAGAGCTAAAAGAGGCCCCTAATCAAATATTTTATTGATGATTGCTATAGATATTCATCATTATGCACACACACACACACATATACACAGACAGAGTTAGGAATAAAATTTAACTAAAAAATCGAAAGAGAAGTAACAATATTTCTAGTATTCAAAGTAGATAGCAAGGTTCTTCTACAAAAGTGGTTACAAATGTGTTGACATGAATACTAGATTGCAGTTTGCTCAGACTCCTGAGAAGCTGGGGTTTTCAAGTGCACTTGGAAAAGAAGATAAAATATCATTGGATTCCCATTCGTTCAGTCCAGTTAGGTCACTATTAATCAAAAAAGAAAGTGGAAATAGAATTTGGTGTTGTCAACTACACACAGTTGGAAACAAAATATGAAAACCTTATTTTTTTCCAAGATGAGCGTATGCTATATCCAAAAGAAACTTTAGAGCTCACCTAATCCAAGATATTCCAGATTGTGCTGTGAGTGGTCCTGGGGTACCTACAACCCTTCTACAGAGGATTCCTCAGTCTGATAGGATTCAGCCCATCACCCACCACTCTTATTTCAAGAGAAGCAATTCTGATGTTAACCCCCAAATGTTTTAATTTGAATAAATAAGTCATTGTTAGATAAAAATAAAAGAAAAATATAAAAGCCATTTCTGATTCAAAGCCATTTATTTACTTCCCATTAACTAATGGAGTTCTATCTAAGTAAGAAATTTCCTGACTATTAAATACTTTGCTCCTCAACTTAGGTCCTAGAGTACTTTCCAATTGTTCTTACTATCATATTACAGCCATTCTAATGAAAACATTAATGATTTCCTTTTACACACACACACATGCATGCACACATGCATGTATATATATTAAATGTGTATGTTTAAGATCTAGATAATATATATTACATATATGTTTATTTATTTATAAAATTTTAAGGATCTTTATTAGGGTGTATGGTCCAAAGTTTAGTTGCTGGCTAGAGTGGTGAAAGTAATACTAGCTTCTGTAACAAATAAACCCAAAATATATTTTGCCTCAAACTCAATGGGATTTTATTTCTCGCTGGGAAGGTAGAGCTGTCCTCCTTACAGTCATTCAGGGACCTAAAGTGACAGACACTTTGCCACCTTCAATAGGTAGAGGCCAAGGACATGATGGTCATTTCCCTCTGAGCCAGCCCTAAGGGGAAATTAACATGGAAGACCACATCTGGAAGATTTTTCAAGGCCAGGAAAATGTGGCATATATCACTTCTACTCATATTCCATGAGCTAAAACTCAGTTAGTTACATAGCTACCAAACTGCAACAGAGGATGGGAAGCAAGTTTAGACATGTGCTCATGAAGGAAAGGACAGGGATTTGGGGACTATCTAGCAGCTCTGTCACAATGGCATTGAACCTTTCTTTCTTTCCATTCCCAAAACACATACCTAGGACACAGGAAGAAAGAGTCATCCCCATTTTCTAAATGGGAAAGCTAAAAGCACAATGTGCTGACAGGAGAAACCTCTCCCCTTTCTTAGGCCTAAGTCTTGTATTAAGTGTTCCAAATTGTCCTGGTTATTCTAGGGAGAGGAGTCTGTAGAAATAAGACCTAGCTCCGCTACTGGCTCAGAGAACAACACTGACTTCATTCGTTGCTTTATTTCCCAGCACACCAACTATGAAATTCACCGCCCTCTACAGGAGACATTTATCCTATTGACTTATGCCAGAAAACTATACACTTACTGCTTATTTCTCAAGTAGTGGTCTGTGGCTAAACCCTCTACCATAGTTATCAAAATGTACAGTGGTTATTTAAGATAACACCAGCTGCTCGCAAGAAATCTTGAAATCTCAGTGGCTTACCATATAATAAATGTATCTCTCTTGCATATAAAGAAAAATGAGTGTTCCTGATCTGCTGCCAGTTCTCCTCTGAGCATTAATTCAAGATCCAGCCTCCAATCAATTTACTGCTCTTCTGTTTTCAACATGTGGTTTCCAAGGTTACCCCGGGGATGTTCATCCAGACAGCCAGTGAGAAAAAGAGGGGATGGAGAAGGTGTGTCTCATTCTTGACCCTCTCTTCCTGCAAGTGACACACAAATCATCACTGCTCACATTTTACTGACAAAGCTATTAGTATAGCCACGCCTAAATGTAAGGGAGGCTGGGAAAATAGTTATTTCCCAGCAAGAGTTCTATGCTATAATAAGAAAGGCATAAGTTTTTGATGAAGAGCTAGCTCTCTGTGTTACAACTCATTAGGAGCCAGTAGAAAGAATCCCTTTACTTGGCTAGTTGTTATCAGTGCCACAAACAGTTCTATTTGCATAAATAATCTTACAGAGGGTTTTCTTTAGCCCAGTGCGGCCAAGCTTTTAATGTAAGAGAACACTTTGAAATGTAAGCAAATTGTTATGAATAAGTATGCACTGCATTCTTAAAGGATCCATAGCTTTTACATTAGATTTTCAGAGGGCTTTAAGACCTACCAAACTTTTTTTTTAATCATTGCCATAGTAGGGTTTTTTTGGTTTTTTGTTTGTTTGTTTGTTTGCTTGCTTGTTTGTTTGCTTGCTTGTTTGTTTTGAGACAGAGTCTCACTCTGTCACCAGGCTGGAGTATGGCACGATCTCGGCTCACTACAACCTCCATCTCATGGGTTCAAGCAATTCTCCTGCCTCAGCCTCCTGAGTAGCTGGACTATAGGCCCCCACCACCACACATGGCTATTTTGTTGTTGTTGTATTTTTAGTAGAGATAGGGTTTCACTGTGTTAGCCAGGATGGTCTCCATCTCCTGATCTCGTGATCCACCCACCTCGGCCTCCCAAAGTGCTGGGATTACAGGTGTGAGCCACCAGGTTGAGCAGTAGTATATTTTTTTAAAGTAGCTCTGCCCTTCTAGGCACCATTCCCTAACCCAGTGGTTCGTGTCATCAGACCCACTGAAGATCACTTTGAATGCACAGATTTCAGGACACTAACCAGCCCTATTCATTAACAATTAAGTTGGGCAGAGGGAAAGACATTAGGCATCCTGGAAATACATATTTTTTTACAACTCTTCAAGGAGCCATTGTCCTTACTCTTTAGGCTAATCTGAACAGATGCATCATTTATTGCAGAGAGGTGAGGATGCTCACTCCTCACTAATGTTGCCAGCGATTAGCTGCCCCCACTCAGAGCACATCTGTGTTCCCTACAGTCTATTCAATGTTCCCAGATTGTTTCTAACGTAAACAACTTTCAGTACATTTGTCAGACCCACTTTCCATTTCATACATCCCTTAAGTGTGCCTTTTTAATTACAATGACTGATGTTTATTAACTATCTCTCATGTGCTGGGTATCATGCTTTTCACTCTATATTTCATTTAAAATGCACAGCAACCCATTTACAGGGGCTTATAGACCTGTATAACTTATGCAACATCACAGGGCTAAGGGCCTAAACCTAGATTCAAATCTCACTGCCTGATTCCAATCCATTTGTCTTATTCAAAAACCTACTTTTTTTAAGAGACAGGGTCTTGCTATGTTGCCCAGGCTGGTCTCTAACTCCTGAGCTAAAGTAATTCTCTTGCTTTGGCCTTCCAAAGTTCTAGGATTACAGGCTTGAGCCATCACATCTGGCCCTCAAGAACCTACTTTTAATCTCTCCTCTTCTTTAGAAAATTGCAGGAATTTTTCATGGTTTTATTATTTGCTTCTCTTCCTCTCAGCAGATTTTGCTTTCTCTCTCTGCTACTACTTTATGTTCTTATCTTTCCTAGTTTAAAATTTTAATTCTGAGTAGTCTATGTGTAAAACGGAGAACCTGTATAAGTTTCTTAGTGGTAACAATGCATGTATAACTGTTCATCAATTTTTCAAGTCAGAAGCACCAAATGAATTCCATGTGAAACATTCTGGGTCTTACCAGAATGTCGGGTAGAGCTACAAAGTCCTTTTTTCTGCTTTAACATAAAGAAGAAAATGTTGGCTGCTATAAGTCCACAGATATCCTTAGAGCTTTGATCACAATATGCATAGCTAAGTGAGCCTGTTAATGACAAACACTTCAAAATATAATTAACTGTTATATCTGACTTCATGTCTCAAGGAATTCAAGATGTGATATCAAGAATTTGTGTTGAAACTCTAAATTATTTTGCAGCAGATGGCACATGGTTATATTTCCTTAATTCATTTCATATAAATGTCCCACACTGGGAAGGGGCAGAGCAAGATAGCAGAATAGAAAGCACCATGGATCTTCCCCCTTCACAAGAACACCAAGTTAACAACAATCTACACAAGAAAACACCTTCGTAAAAAAACAAAAATCAGGTGAGCACTCAAACTCACACCTAGTTTTAACTTCAGATCACTGAAAGAGGCACTGAACTGAAGAGACAGAAAAAACAGTCCTGAATCTGCAATGCCACCCTATCCCACATTGGCTGCATGGTGCTAACCGAAGCTCTGGTGCTGGGGCAGGGAGAAGACTGCAATTGTTAGGCTTTGCACTCAGTGCTGTCTTGTTAGAGCAGAAAGGAAAACCAGTCCAAACTCACTGATGCCCACCCACAGAGGAAGCATTTAAACCAACCCTAGCCAGAGGAGAATTGTTGGTCTCAGTGGTCCAAACTTGAGTGCCTGCAAAACCTCGCCACCAAGGGCTACAACACTCTGTGTCTCCAAGTAAACTTGAAAGACAGTCTAGGCCATAAAGACTAAAACTCAGGTGAGTCCTAGTGCTGAGCTAGGCCCAAGACAGTGGACTTGGGAGGTGTGACATGAGACATACTGAGACACCAGCTGAAGCAGCCGAGGGAGTGCTGGCATCACCCTCCCGTAACCCCAGCTGGCACAGCTTGCAGCTCCAAAAGAGACCCCTTCCTTCCTTCCTCTTGAGGCAAGTATAGAGAAGAGTGGGGAGGACTTTGTCTTAGATTTAGGATACCAGCTCAGTCATAGCAGGATAAGGCACCAGTCAGAGCCACCACACCCCCATTCAAGGCCCTAGCTCCCAGATTACATTTCTAGACATGCCCTGAGCCAGAAGGGAACCTGCTGCCTGGAAGGAAAGGACCCAGTTCTGTTCATTACTTGCTAACTGAAGAGCCCTTGGGCCTTGAACAACTAGCAGTGATACCCGGGTACTACATCAAGAGCCTTGGGAGAGCCTCTGAGACTTGCAGACTTCAGATAAGACTCAGCACATTACCAGCTATTCTGACTATAGGGCAAAACTTCTTCCACCTGAGAACATCAGAGGGAAAAGTAAAGGAGACTTTGTCTTGCACAGCCACAGGTAGGTAGAACACCAAGCGACTTTTGAGGGCACTGATTCCAGGACTTGATTTGTGGATGGTATTTCTGGACCTCCCCAGGGCCAGAAGGGAGCCCACTGCCCTAAAGGGTAAGTCCCAGGACAGGCCGTATTCACAAGCTGACTTAAGAGACCTTGGGCCTTAAGGGAACATCAGCAGTAGTCTGACAATACTCCTCATGGCCTGGGGTGGAAGTGGCTGCAGGATGAGGCTCCTATGCCTTTGGAAAGGGGAGGGAAGAATGGAAAGGACTGAGTCTTGTGGTTGGAGATCCAGCTAAGCTGCAATACAAGACAGCACCAGATAGACTTCTAAGGTTTTTAACGCTAGTACCTGAATTCCAGACAGCACTTCTGGACCTACCCAGGGACCGATAATCCATTCCCTAAAGGAAAGGATGCAGGCCTAAATGGCCTTGCAACCTGCATATTGTAGAGCCCTGGGGCCTTGAGCGAACATAAGTGGTCACCAGGGGGTAGTTCCAGCCAGCCTTGGGTGAGACCCAGTGCCATGCTGGCTTCAGGTCTGAAGCAGTACATCATAGTGGTGGTGGCAACAGGTCACATGTGTTACTCCACCTGCAGCTTTAGGTAGCTCAGAATAGACAGCAAGATATTCTATATGTTTGGGAGAAAGCAAGGGAAGAAAACAAGAGTTTCTGGCTGGTAACCCAGAGAATTCTCCCAAATCTTGTCCAAGACTATCAGGGTGGTATACCTCTATGAGCCTGCAAGAACCACAGCGTTCCTGGGCTTGGAGTGCCCCCTAAAGCAGATACAGTTGAGATCACAACACTCAAGTCCTTTCAAATATCTGGAAAGCCTTCCCAAGAAGAATGGCCACAAATAAGCCCATACAGTACAGACTACAATAAATACCTAACACTTCAATGCCCAGATGCCAATAACATCTATTAACATAAACACCATCCAGGAAACCATGACCTCACCAAATGAACTAAATGAGGCACCAGGGACCAATCCTGGAGAAACAGAAATAAGTGACCTTTTATTTCAAAGTAAATGTGTTGAAGAAACTCAAAGAAATTCAAGATAACACGAAGAAGGAAAACAGAATTCTGTCAGATAAATTTAACAAAGAGATTGAAGTAATTAAAAAGAATCAAACAAATTCTGGAGCTGAAAAATGCAATTGGTATACTGAAGAATGCATCAGGGTCCTTTAATAGCAGAATGGATCAGGCAGAAGAAAGAATTGGTGAGGTTGAAGATAGGCTTTTAAAACATACACAGAGGCGACAAAAGAAAAGAGAATAAAAAACAAGGAAGCAGATCTACAGGATCTAGATAATACCCCAAAGGGGCAAACCTAAGAGTTACTGACCTTTAAGAGGAGGTAGAGAAAGAGATGAGGGTAGAACATTTATTCAAAGGGATAATAATAGAGAACTTCTCAAACCTAGAGAAATATGTCAATATTCAAGTACAAGAAGGTTATAGAACACCAAGGAGATTTAACCCAAAGAAGAATACCTCAAGGCATTTAATATTCAAACTCCCAAAGGTCAATGAGAAGAAAGGATCTTAAAAGCAGCAAGAAAAAAGAAACCACCTACAATGGAGCTCCAATACATCTGGCAGCAAACTTTTCAGTGGAAATCTTACAGGCCAGGAGAGAATGGCATGACATTTTTAAAGAGCTGAAGGAAAAAACTTTTACCCTAAAATAGTATATCTGGTAAAAAAAAAAAAAAATCCTTCAAACATGAAAGAGAAATAAAGACTCCCAGACAAACAAAAGCTGAGGGATTTCATCAATACCACACCTGTCCTACAATAAATGCTAAAGGGAGTACTTCAATCAGAAAGAAAACGACATTGGTAACCGTAAACATTCACCTGGAGGTACAAAACTCACTGCTAATAGTACACAGAAAAACACACAATATTATAACAATATGTGGTATGTTACCTACCTTAGTCTTTAGTGGAAAGACTAAATGGTGAACCAATCAAAAGTAATAACTACAATAGCTTTTCAAGACATAATACAATAAGATATAAATAGAAACAACAAAAGTTAAAAAGCAGGGGGACAAAATGAAGGCATAGAGTTTTTATTAGTTTTCGTTCTGCATGTTTATACAAGCAGTGTTAAGTTGTTATCCGGTTAAAATAATGGGTTATAAGCTAGTATTTGGAAGCCTCAAGGTAACCTCAGACCAAAAACTGTACAATGGGTAAACAAAAAAATGAAAAGCAAGAAACTAAATCATATCACCAGAGGAAACTGTACTTAATGGAAGAAGACAAAAAGGAAAGAATACCATAAGACAACCAGAAAACAAATAAAACAAAGTGACAGGAGTAAGGACTTACTTATCAACAATAACATTGAATGTAAATGGACTAAACTTTCCAATAAAAAGATATAGAATGGCTAAATGCATGAAAAAAGACCCATTGATCTGTTGAATACAAGGAACACACTTCACCTATAAGGACATATATAGCATAAAAATAAAGGGATGTAAAAAAAATATTCCATGCCATTGGAAACATAAAAAGAGCAGGAGTCACTATATTTACATCAGACAAAATAGATTTCAAAAAGAAAACTATAAGAAGAGACAAAGAAGGTCACTATATAATGATAAAGGGGTCAATTCAGCAAGAGGATATAACAATTTAAAAAATATATTCACCTAACACTAGAGCACCCAGATATATATAACAAGTATTATTAGAGATAAAGAGAAAGGCAGGCCCAAATACAATAATACCTGGAGACTTCAGCACCCCACTTCAGCAATGGATAGATCTCCAGACAGAAAATCAACAAAGAAACTTCAGACTTAATCTACACTATAGACAAAATGGATCTCATAGGTATTTACAGAACATTTTACCTAAGACCTGCTGAATACACATTCTTTTCCTCAGTACATGGATTATTCTCAAGTATAGACCATATGTTAAGCCACAAAACAAGACTTAAAATATTGGAAAAAATTGAAATAATATCAAGCATCTTCCCTGACCACAATGGAATAAAACTAGAAATTAGTAACCAGAGGAATTTTGGAAACTATATAAATACATGAAACTTAAACAATATATTCCTGAATGACCACTGGGTCAATGAAGAAATTAAGAAGGAAATTGAGAATTTTTTTAAACAAATGATTATGGAAACACAATGTACCAAAATCTATGAGATACAACAAAAGCAGTACTCAGAAGGACATTTATAGCTATAAATGCCTACATCAGAAAAGAGGAAAAACTTCAAATAAGCAATCTAATGATGCCTTTTAAAGACCTAGAAAAACAAGAGAAAACCAAACCCGAAATTAGTAGAAGAAATACCAATCAGAGCAGAAATGAAATTGAAGTAAAAAAAATACAAAAGATCAATGAAACAAATGATTGACTTTTTGAAAAGTTAGACAAAATTTACAAACCTTTAGCCAGACTAAGAAAAAACAAGAGAAGATCCAAATAAATAAAATCAGAGATGAAAATGAGATGTTACAACTAATAATGCAGAAATCCGGAAGATTATTAATGGCTACTATAAGCAACCATGTGCCAATAAATTGCAAAATCTAGAGGAAATGGATAAATTCCTAGTTACATACAACCTACCAAGATTGAAAAAGTCCAAAACCTGAACAGTCCAATAAAAAATAACAAGATTAAAGTCATAATAAAAAAAAAATCCTCCAGTAAAGAAAACCCGGGACCTGATGGCTTCACTGCGGAATTCGACCAGACCTTTAGAGAAGAACTAATACTAATTACCCTCAAACTATTCCAAAAAAAAAAAAGAGGAGGAAGGAAGACTCCCAAACTAATTCTATGAGACCAGTATTACCCTGATACCAAAACCAAAGACACATCAAAAAAAAGAAAACTACAGGCCAATAATTCTGATGAATATTGATGCAAAAATCCTCAACAAAATACTAGCAAACCAAATTCAACAATACATTAGAAAGATCATTCATCATGACCAAGTGGGATTTATTCCTGGGATGCAAGTATAGTTCAACATATGCAAATCAATCAGTGTGATACATTGTATCAACAGGATGAAGGACAAAAACCATATGACCATTTCAATTGATGTTGAAAAATAATTTGATGAAATTAAACATCCTTTCATGATTTAAAAAAAAAAAAAACCCTTAAAAGCTGGAGACAGCAGAAACATACCTCAATATAATGAAAGCCACATATGACAGACGCACAGCTAGTATCATACTGAATGGGGAAAAACTGATAACCTTTCCGCTAAGATCTGAAAGAGGACAAGGATGCCCACTGTCACTGCTATTATTCAACATAGTACAGGAAGTTATAGCCAGAGTTGTTAAAATGTCCATACTACCAAAAAATCCACAGATTCAGTGCAATGCCTCTCAAGATACTAATGACATTTTTCACAGAAATTTAAAAAAAATCTAAAATTTATATGTAGTCACAAAAGACCCAGAATAGCCAAAGTTATTCTAAGCAAAAAGAATAAAACTGTAAGAATCACACTAACTTCAAATTATACTACAGAGCTATAATAACAAAAACAGCATGGTACTGGCATAAAAACAGACACATAGACCAATAGAACAGAATAGAGAACCCAGAAACATGTCCACACATCTACAGTGAACTCGTTTTTTACAAAGATGCCAAGAACATACACTGGGGAAAAAACAGTTTCTTCAACAAATGGTGCTGGGAAAACTGGAAATCCATATGCAGAAGAATGAAACTAGACCCCTATCTCTCACCATATACAAAAATTAAACTGAAATGGATTAAAGACTTAAATTTAAGACCTATGAAACTACTACAAGAAAACATTGGGGAAAATCTCCAGGACATAGGCCTGGGCAAAATTTCTTGAACAATATCCCACAAGCACAGGCAACCAAAGCAGAAATGGACAAATAGGATCACATTAAGTTAAAAAGCTTTTGCACAACAAAGGATACAATCAACAAAGCAAAGAGAGAATGCACAGTATAGGAGAAAATATTTGCAAACTATCCACATGACAGGGATTATTAACCAGAATATGTAAGGAATTCAAACAATTCTATAGGAAAAAATCAACCCAATCAAAAGATGGGCAAAAGATTTGAATAGACATTTCTCAAAAGAAGACATACAAATGGCAAACATGCACATGAAAAGGTACCAAACATCATTGATCATCAGAGACATGCAAATCAAAACTACAATGAGATATCATCTCACCCCAGTTAAAATGGCTTATATCCAAAAGACAGGCAATAACAAATGCTGTTGAGGATGTGGAGAAAAGGGAACCTTTCCACATTGTTGGTGGGAATGTAAATTAGTACAATCACTATGGAGAACAGGCTGGAGGTTCCTCAAAAATCTAAAAATTGAGCTACTCTATGATCCAGCAATGCCACTGCTGGGTATATACCCAAAAGAAATCAGTATATTGAAGAGATATCTGCCCTCTTATATTTGTTGCAGCACTGTTTACAATGGCTAAGATTTGGAAGCAACCTAAGTGTCCACCAACAGATAAATGGATGACGAAAATGTAGTACATATACACAATGTAGTACTATTCAGCAACAAAAAAGAATAAGATCCAATCATTTGCACAGCATGGATGGACTGGAGATCATTATGTTAAGTGAAATAAGCCAGGCACAGAAAGACAAACATCACATCTTCTCACTTATTTGTAGAATCTAAATTCAAAACAATTGAACTTATGGACATAGAGAGTAGAAAGATGGTTATCAGAGGCTGGGAAAGGTAGTCGGGGGCTGGGGAGCAGATGGGGTTGGTTAAGAGTATAAAAAATAGAAAGAATGAATAAGATATAGTATTTAATAGCATAACAGGGTGAATATAGTCAATAATAACTGTACATTTTAAAACAGCTTAAAGAGTATAATTCAATTATTTATAACTCAAAGTATAAATGCTTGAGGGGATGAATCCCCACTCTCCGTGATGTGCTTATTTCACATTGCATGCCAGTATCAAAACATCTCACATACTACACAAATATATATACACTGTGTCCCTAGAAGAATTAAAAATATTTTAAGTAAAATTAAAATGTCCCATGTTATGTCTTTCTGAGTCCCTGTCTCTGCTTTCTGACCCTGCTGACCTGGTATGACTAAGCTCCATTAGCATCTGAAAGGCAAGTCTAGAATCACCAGTACCATATGGAAGTAGTTACAACTGTTGAAATGGCACAAAGCTCCTAATCACAAAAATTTACTTTAATTTTCCCATTAAGTAAGCCACTTCCATCACTTGATTAGCGTTAGGAGATATGAGTGGTGTTTGTTATTTTTTTTTCTCACTAGTATTTTTCATGGGAGTAAGTAGGAAAGGAAAGGAAAGGAAGGGAAGGGAAGGGAAAGGAAGGGATGGGAAGGGAAGGGAAGGGAAGGGAAGGGAAGGGAAGAGGGGGAGGGAGGGGAGGGAGGGGAGGGGAGGGAAGGGAGGGGAGGGGAGGGGAGGGAAGGGAAGGGAAGGGAAGGGAAGGGAAGGGGAGGGGAGGGAAGGGGAGGGAAGGGGAGGGAAAGAGAATAAAGCATACACCAGTCAATGACACTGTGTTTTGTATTTCAGTAATAGATCAAAATGGTTAAAAGGTTAAAAATAGTTTATAGTGAATTTTTCAAGGATTTGTTTCTGCTATTTCTAAACACCATAATAGCCAAGAAAAAATACATCACCTATACATTATATCACCTGTAATAAGAGATCAGAGACAGAAAGACTTGAGTACATATGTCAATGGTTTAATACGTTAATTTAAAAATTAATTAAACATTATACCTTACATACATAGATACTTCATAGTTACTTCTGGCAGCCAGCACAGTTTAACTGTAATAGGCCAGCAGCTACCTATCAATGCGGAATCTTCCTCCACATCACCTTTCTCTTGACTTTGTTTATACCATAACTTTTAATCCTTTGGTCTTCTTGCACCCTCCAGTCTTTTACCCTGAGCTAATAAATATACTCAAATTTCTTCTATCCTAAAAGGATATCCCTTTCATTGGCCCAAGTCCTATCTTTAACTCTGCTTAATTTCCTTCTTTGTTCAGCTGCTTTGGAAGAATATTCTACTCTAGTTAATTCTACATCCTCACTTCCCATTTCCCATTCTCCACCAACCATGAAAAACTGGTTTTCACCTCGTACCTACCCACCACACACTTGCCTCAACTCTAAAAATTGCTCTGCAAGTGGCCACCACCTATCTTCATAATGTCAAATCTGCTCATTGTCTGTTCTTGCAGTGTTGGTCCCCTCTGTTCCATTTGAGAATGCTAGAGGCTCATGTCTTTCTAAAATTGTATATCATTGGTTTTCATGGGATTATTCTCTCCAGGGTTTACCTCTACTCTAACTGTTCTACTGCTATCTCCTGCATGACTATTTTTGTTTCTCCTCCTCCTGTCTCTTGAATGCTAGTGTTCTACAGGGTTTTATTTTCTCCTCACTTTTTCTGCACATTGCTCTTCTCTGTATATATTTTTCTCAGGTGGTATCATTTGAGCTAATGATATGAATTCTCATCTATGTGCTACTGGCAAACAAAGCGAGTTCCACAGCCCTGCCCTCTGCCCTGACCTTCAGATGCAATTAACCAAATGTCTTCTGGTTATATTCACCTGACCATCTAGTTATCTCTGTTTAATACAAGCAAACCTGAATATAACATCTTCTCCTCCTAAGACAATAGAAGCTCTCCAGATTCTCCTTGGTTCCCAGTAACATTTGTGGTAACAATGTCTTTGGGGATAATGTCTGAGCCAGAATACCAAGGAGTCATTTTTATTCATAGCTCTTGCTGTGTGGATGGTAGGCCATTGGTTCTCTCTGCCCCACAGTTGGTTGGAGCAGGAGACAGAAAGATGTAGGCATTTGGGGTGCAGCTGAGTCTCAGGAATGGTTCAACACAAGAGGAAAGATGCATGAGCTCCTGACACTAAGATTCAAGGGTGGCCTTGAATCCAGAACCACCACACCTGTGAAACCCAGACCTCTTTTGACTCCTAATCTTAGAAGAGAGTTATCTTATGCTCCACACAATTGAGAAGGGTCCGTTTCTTGCAACAAAAATAATCTTGACTAATAATATAAATTTAAAAACACTTGTATCTTTAAATCAAAGAACCTCAACACCTAAACAGGACAGCAGTGCAATTTCTATTAGTATACAATGTCTCTCCCGCCTACAGGCCCCCATTGCTATAAAAACTCCAAATTGACTCTAATTTTCTATTATTATACAATGTCTCTCCCACCTACAGGCCCCCATTGCTATAAAAACCCCCAAATTGACTCTAATTATCTATCTAGATTTATCTAGCTAAGTAAAATATTAGGCAACACACTATTTCTATTCCAATTCTCTTCTCATTCAGCAGCTCAGAATCCAAAATGTCAAATATAAATTATTAAAGAATGCATTTAAAAAGTCATTTCTGTAGGTTTCCAGAATTTCTGAGGCTGCACTTTTGCTAGCTGTTTTAATAATCCTTCTTTAACTCCCATTTATCAAATTATCTTTAATCAACAAAAGTGCTGTTGCATGAGGTACACAAATGGGAAAGAACCAAATGTTCCTCAAGGTGCCTTCTTCTCTTGGAATGAGCCAAAGAAGTGACTCCTACGTCGAGCTGATTTTAAGAAAAAGTACACTCTGAGTTCTAGCATGAAATGACAGATTCCATCATAAAAGGAATCCAGATGGTCTAGGTACTGCCTGACATCTAATGATAATATTCATAATTGTTAAGTTTAAAAGCGTTTCACATGTAATCACTTCTTTCAGGAGTAAAATGGAGTCCTTTCTGAGATAAGGCTGGGCTTAGCTACTTTTTAGTGAGTCAGAAGCACTACAAAATATCTAAAAGTGAAAGCGATTTGTCAAAGTAACATGTAATAATTGAAAGTTTTTAACTCTTTCATTCTGAAAGGATGTTTTCCTTAAAAACAGGCTCTGATATTATTTTACAGCAACTAAGTAGCTCATAGTAGACATTTGAAATAGAGCCAGTACCAGCTCCCCTGACAAAATTTTAGAAGCAATAAATATAATCTTCCAGTCAAACTAATTTTCAGAAGTCTTAATTGATTTTTTTTGGGGGGTGGGATGGAGTCTCGCTCTGTCCCCCAGGCTGGAGTGCAGTGGCACGATCTTAGCTAACTGCAACCTCCGCCTCCTGGGTTCAAGCGATTCTCCTGCCTCAGCCTCCCAAGTAGCTGGGGCTACAGGCACGCACCACTATGCCCAGTAAATTTTTTGTATGTTTAGTAGAGACAGGGTTTCGCCATGTTGGCCTGGATGGCCTCAATTTCCTGACCTCATGATTCACCTGCCTTGGCACCCCCCCCCCCACAAAGTGCTAGGATTACAAGCATGAGCCATTGTGTCCGGCCTTAACTGATTATTTTATTAGAGCTTCCATCCCAGAAAAGTGATAAATATATCCAGCCTCTATAATACAAACTATAAATAGTTAATCCTGTAGTTTTTCAAACAACTATGACTCACCATGAATCATGGTAAAGGAGGGGGAAATAAAGGAAAAAAGGAGGGAAAGAAAACACTATGTTAAGCTGTATTTTCTCATCCAACACTTTAGTTATTCATTAGGATTTTTTAATATCTCTGTAGTCATATCCCTAAAAACTTAATTCTGTATGCAGAGCAAAAATTAAAAGTGAGAAACGGTTCTACAAAGGTTTGTTAAACTTTTTATCTTACACTTACCAGGAATCATGTAGTCCAAGTCATCATCTGAAGTCATTTAAGCTCAGCTGAAATCTGCAGACAATTATTTTCACTAAAAGGCTACAGTCTTATTTTCTCCACTTATGAACTCAGAGTGTCATAATCTTGGCTCCCAATTTTGGGGTATAAGAACTTATTATCATATATTAAAATCACCAGCCTAGCTAGTCTAGGATATCACTCTAGCAATTAAAAGATACACACTGGCTGGGTGCGATGGCTCACACCTGTAATCCCAGCACTTTGGGAGGCAGAGGCAAGCAGATCATCTGAGGTCAGGAGTTCGAGACTAGCCCAGCCAATATGGTGAAACCCTGTCTCTACTAAAAATACAAAAATTAGCCATGCATGGTGGCACACACCTGTATTCCCAGCTACTCCAGAGGCTGAGGCAGGAGAATCACTTGAACCTGGGAGGTAGAGGTTGCATTGAGCCGAGATCGTGCCATTGCACTTCAGCCTGGGGGACAAAAGCAAAACTCTGTCTGAAAAATAATAAAAAATAAAAAACACACATTGATGATACATATTAATAAATTTTAATAAAAACATAAGCCTCCAATCATCCTGAGTGAAAAAACAAATTCATGAAAAATGACTACCAATAACATGAGATAATTAAATCAACTTTCCCTCTTCTATTTAATATGCTGCTTTGGAATTTCAACAAATTCAAGTTATGTATATATTAATTTGTGCACATACACACACATACTCATGAACGTACACACACATAGGTCCACATTCTTCAATACACCCTGTACCAAAAATAACTGATTAGGATTATCAAATTGTAAACAATATGGATTATATCCTACCAATGTTGAAATATGTTTAAGCAATCTAGGAGAAGAATGGTTCACTACAGGTATGGTAAAAGGGTAAACTACTATTTAACTAAAATATTTATGTCTATCAGAGGTAATTTCATAAATTAT
Source organism: Chlorocebus sabaeus (assembly GCF_047675955.1). NCBI lineage: Eukaryota > Metazoa > Chordata > Mammalia > Primates > Cercopithecidae > Chlorocebus > Chlorocebus sabaeus. Next base: position 81,754,728 of record NC_132924.1, on the reverse strand, counting down.
ATTTAAAAACTCATTGAAGAAATACCTCCATAAGCACATGGAGTATACTTTCAATTTAGAAAGACAAAAAATACAAAGATGTGAAAATAGATGGAATGCAAAAGGAATTTGGCAAAGAGACAATTCAGGTGAGCTGGATAAATTAACAGAGAATTTTTAAAGCAACGGTTCTCAACCTTGGCTACACATCAGAATTACCTTGGGTTCTATTTATTTAGGTTCTGATTTATTTGGTCTTAGTTGTGGGCTTGGCATTAGAACTATTTTAACTGCCCAGATAATTGTAATATGCAGCCAAAGTTGAGAACCACTGCTCCAACTGATACAAGCTGTGAAACTGTCTCTCAGACAGGACTGGAATGAGTAGAAGAAAGTGCATCAAGAAAAGGGAATGGGTAATGTAAAATCAGGCACCGTCATTCAAAGGAGAGATGAGCTGAGAAGGAAATACTGTTGGCAAAAGCTCGAACCACCCTGTATCCCAGCCAGAGCATTCTATAATGGCATTTACTTAGTGAGGGCCCAACAGCTCAGAGCACAGACTTCAGTATACACATTGAGAATATCCATTATCAGATGATCAGTCTCTTGGAAACTTCTCAATAATTGGACTCACAAAATATTAACGTATGAGTCAGAATGCCAAAGCATGCCTTTATAATAAGAGACCTAACACTCCAGTGGATTGTATGTCATATTGACACTGGGGCAAAGCTATATGGGAAGCCAAATTATTATCAGAAGGTAGTGTAAAGAATTAGAACAATGGCAACTAACTGTATGATTTTAGTACTCAATACAGCAAGTATGGAGAGCAGCATGCTTCCACCTCCACTACATACACATTCCCGATTCATGGACCAGATACTCATGCAATTTCAGAGCAATTTTTGCTCTAAGATGGTGCCCTTACTCCTCGTTTGTCTTTGCTTTCGTGTTACTGCCTGCTTCCATTGGTATCTCCTTCCTTTATCAATGTTGATGCCATATATTATGTTACAATTAAGCTTGATTTAGTCTTCCAGATTTGAACCTGGAAATATAATCTCTCCAATCATTATATCTTGATTTTATTTTTCTAAGTCTCAGATATCTGAAGGAAACTTAATTTTGCTACCTCTAAGAGAGAATTGGGAATGAAAAGGCAGAGAATTGAAACCAAGGGGACATATTCAGCAGTAATGAGAAGTCAGTTTGTACAGATCTGGTAAGGACAACAAACATGATGTGCTATGCACAGGTTGAGTATCCTTTATCCAAAATGCTTGGGGCCAGAAATCTTTTGGACTTTGGAATTTTTTATTATATTTACTGGTTGAGCAGTCCAAATCTGAAAATATACATTTCAAAATGCTCCAATGACCATTTCCTTTGAGTGTCATGTCAGCACTCAGAAAGTTTGGATTTTGGAGCATTTTGAATTTTGAATTTTCAGATTAGAGATATTCAACCTGTAGTCACTTGTTTATACCTTCTTCTTTCTCTATCAAAATGTTGAGCATAAAACAAGAACTATCAATTATTATTTGGACGTTTCAATGTTATGTGTGAATATATATATACATGTATTTTAATTATATGTATATATAATTTAACTCAACAAGAGCTTATTTATTTGCCTTTGCTTCCTCTTAGAAAGTCAGTTGCATAGTGAGTAGGGTTCCCTTCTTTCCTTCTTGCAACTATTATTTGTAAAGGAACTCTTCTCACTGTAGTGCTATCCCAGCACTCCAGATGAGAATGGCTTCTGAATCACAGTATTTATGCTATTTCATGATTAATCTCTTTTTCATTCCAAAAAAAAAGTTACTGTTAAAAGATGAAGTCAATACTTTGATTTTGAAAAACTCAAATAAGAAAATATCACAACTTACCTAGATAGCATCTATGAGTATTGCTCCTGAAATATAAAAAGGATGGAAATATAATTTCTAATCACTGAACTTTAAAAGTAAATTAGTTATTTTAGCTCATCTACTGTGTGGAATTGAAGACTTGGTTTATTTTTTTAAGTGAAAACACAGATTTAGACATCATATACACTTCATATTGTATTAGAATTAGTTCACTTGTAGGTGACACTTGACTTTTTGTCATTTTATATTTAAGCATAGTTACAACTCACAGCATCTCTGGAAGGTTAGCATGTAATATGATTTGGCTCTGTGTCTCTATCCACATCTTATCTCAAATTGTAATCCCCACATGTCAAGGGAGGGACCTGGTGGGAAGTGACTGGATCATGAGGGTGGTTTCTCCCATGCTCTTCTCATGATAGTGAGTGAGTTATCACAAGATCTGTTTGTTTGTCTGTGGTGTGGTTCCTCTCTCTCTTATTCTCACTCTCCTGCCTCCAAGTAAGACATGCCTTGCTTCCTCTTCACCTTCCACCATGATTGTAAGTTTCCTGAGGCTTCCCCAGCCATGTGGAACTGTGAATCAATTAAACCTCTTTTCATTATAAATTATCCAGTCTCAAGTAGTTCTTTATAGTGGTATGAAAACGAACTAATACAGCAGGATTCATCCAAACCTCAACTAAGAAATTTATTCAGAGGAGCTACACTCTTAAGTTCATACTCTAGGTTCCAAGTTCTATCCTTAGTCTACTGCCTAGGTTAAAATCATGCTGAGAGGCTGAGTTTGCCCTCAGATCATTCTGACTGATCAACTCTCTGGTTGGATGCTGTTTTCCCTTATTAACTCTGATGCCCACTCAAGAGTTTCCACAGACCTTGATCACTTTGGTTTGCATTTATTCCATTGAGGACTTCACTTTAACAGACACAATCAGTATTCATACACAAGAAGCTCTGCTTCTTCTCTTCCCTGCTTCAATACTTGGCACCTACCAAACACATCATAAACTAACGGCAACACCCTTTCAATCTTTTCTCTGCTTGATCCTCGAACCAAAGATATATAATCTTAAACTTGACCTCCTTATTTCCAATTTCCAACACTTGCTAATCCTGTCTCCTCAGAATATATGAATTGAATGTCCTTAATGTCCTACGTTGATTCCAAGGAAGAAACCAACATCCATTTCTCCTCTATACGTGTAAATATAAGAAATATTGATGATTTCAGAAAGTTTTCAAATGTATTCAACATGTTTTACAGAAATCATTTGTGCAGGATATGATTAGATAGATTTATTAAAACACTTTTTTCAGCTATCACTTCAAGGAAAATAGATGTTTCAATTTCCATCAAATATTTAAGAAATTCAGGAGGCTTAAGTGAATACATTCTGCATTCTAAAAATAATCTTTCTTTTCAGTGGACATTTTCAAATCCTATAAGAATTTTCATCGGAATTAACATAAATCACTATTAAATAATTAACAGTAATTAAGGATATTCTATTTTAGTCTTTTTTCTGAGTGTTTTTTTTTGTTTTCTTTTTTATAACTAATATAATTCTGATACAGTCATGCTTGAGAATTTCAGCCAAAGAGTACACAGTCAGAAAAACAAAGTCATAAAATACAAGAGAGAGAGATAGAGATAAAGAGAGAGAGAGAGAGGTTAAAATGAAGTACAAACATGTTTCTAAGGCCAGAACAGCACAGTAAATTCACACTTCTTAGTTAACTTCTTTCACACCCCAAATTGTCTATAGACCTTCCCAACATGTCAAGAACAAAAAGAATCACTTTTTTGCATCTTTCCATTTCTGCGAAACTCTAGGGTAACAGGTCTCATTCATACTTTCACAGACACATCATTTTTTAGCTCTCTTCTTGCTGAGAAAATTGGTGAAGTTAAAAACCTGCTGGGATTCTAATTTGAAGTAAGAGGTACCACCATAATTCAAAAAGTAAGACTTCATTTGTGAAGCTTCAACCACATTTGCAAGCAATCAGTTGTTCTGTCCATTTCTCCATCTGTAAAACAAGGGTAATAGCACCTACCATGGTTGTTGTGAAGCACAAATGAAAAGCCTGGTGCAGAGAAGGCAGCTTTTGCAGTTGTTACTTCTGCGTGATGCTTTTAGATGTGAAACTGAGGGAAACTTTTGTCTCTAGTGCTGCCTTGAGCAAACAATCACTTTGCCAAGTAATGAATTCAGCCAGAATATACTCTCTATATATGACAGAGTTGAGAAAAGCTCACAAATATTCTAATACTTTAGGAGAGGTGGTGGCTTTTTGCATACATTTTCTTTACTTTATGTTATAATGTATATGGCAATCTTATTCTTCAAGTTAAATATTATTTTGAATCATTAAGAATATGTACTATGTATTGTTTCATAAAATAATGAGCTCTAGTGTATGTTAGAGTTCAGCAAGCTCAGATGTGTGTGTACAGACTTTCTTAAGACAATTTTCTCTGTATATCATCCCAACAATTACATCGTATATATGACAGGCACAGATATCTTCTCAGAAACAAGCAGTGTTTGGTCTAAAAGATTAAACATGCCTGAAAATGTGTCCAAGGCTCACTCTTGAAAATCTGATTACAAAACAGTACATTTCTTCATTGTTCTAAGGACAAAAAAAAGGGAAGATACTTTAGAGAAAATGTGTAATCCCACTTCTGAACATATATCAAAGACAATGAAATTGTATCCTAAAGAGATATCTGCACTACCATGTTCTTTGCAGGATTATTTACAATAGCCAAATATGAAAATAACCTAAGAGTTTGAAAATTGATGAATGGACAAAGAAATTGTGGTATGTGTGTATACATAATTACATACATAATATACATATGTATACACACACAACATAATTTTTTTGCCCATTGATTCGTGTGTGTGTGTGTGTGTGTGTGTGTGTGTGATGCAGAAGGAACATAAAAACCTGACTGAGGCAGGTCCCAAACCTCATGCTTTTGGCAAGCTTTTGTCATTACAATTATTTAAACAAACTTAGATCAACCACATTAAATACATGCTCTGCTTCCGTAATACATGGCCTCAAAAATCCATACTTCAACTCTAAAATTCACCCATACCATTCTCACTGGGCTACCCTGTATCATCGATCTCTTCAACACAGCTTCCCACCAACTGCAATTTTAAGTCCCAATTTTGCTCCATGCCTCAGTTACACTTCCCTGACAAATACAATTGATTGACAGCTCATTTTGATCTGCAGTCTTATCTTTTTGATATCAATACTTTCCTAAAGCCAGTCACCATTTAGAGGAACCCAGACTAGGGACAGGAGGTCCCCAGGCTGGAATCTTACCCTAGGATCCTGAAGGAACAACTGGCCAGACCCACTCCTCACCAGGAGTTCCCCCGCAAGAAGTCTGATGGAACATTCCTCAGAAGAGGAAACAAAAATCCTGGAGTGGAACCTCTGAGCAGTAGAAAGTGCTCAGCAGTGCTTTTGGAAGTGGGAGTTATCCCTGGATGTTGAACTATTTATTCAGTTGTCGCACAAGTATTTATTGAGTCTTTTGTGTGCCAGGCACTATTCTATACACTAAGGATAAAGGAGTGACCAAGTCAGAGAATGTTTCTTTTCTCCTGGAGCTAGTATACTACTTGGGGGAGGCAGATACCAAACAAACAAATGAAATTACTACATACATAGATGCATAATTAAAACCAATATAGTGCAAAGCAAACCACCAGGGGAGTGAAGGCACCTCATTATATTGGAGAGTCAGGAAAGGCCTCTGGTGATATAACACCTGGACTTAATCTAAATGTGAAGAAAAAGATAGTCATCAGCAAAGTGAAGATACAACCCACAGAATGGGAGAAAATACTTGTAAACTACTCATCTGACAAAGGATTAATAATCAGAATATATATAAAGCTCCAACAATTCTATAGAAAAAAATTGAATAATTGAATTTAGAAATGGACAAAAGATATGAATAAATATTTCTCAAAAGAAGACATACAAATGGCAAAGAGGCATATGAAAAGGTGCTCAACATCACTGATCAGAGACATACAAATCAAAACTACAATGAGATAGCATCTCACCCCAGTTAAAATGGCTTACATACAAAAGACAGGCAATAACAAATGCTGGCAAGGATGTGGAGAAAAGAGAATCCTTGTACACTGTGGTCGAAATATAAATTAGTATAACCACTATGGAGGACAGTTTGGAAGTTCCTCAAAAAACTAAAACTTGAGATACTATACAATCTAGCAATTTCACTGCTAGGTATATACCCAACAGAAAGGAAATCAGTATATTGAAGAGATATCTGTATTCCCATGTTTGTTGCAGCACTGTTCACAATAGCTAAGATTTGGAGGCAGCCTAAGTGTCCAACAACAGATGAATGGATAAAGAAAACATGGTACATATACTCAATGATGAATAAAGAAAATGTGGTACATATACTCAATGGAGTACTACTCAGCCATAGAAAAGAATGAGATCCTGTCATTTGCAACCAAATGGATGGACTGGAGGTCACTGTGTTAAGTGAAATAAACCAGGCACAGAAAGACAAACATCACATGTTCCCACTTGTGGCATCTAAAAATCAAAACAATTGAACTCATGGAGAGGGAGTAGAAGGATGGTTACCAGAGGTTAGGAAGGGTGGAGTGGGGAGAGGGGATTGTTAATGGACACAAAAAAATAAAAAGAATGAATAACATATAGTATTTGATAGCACAACCAGGGTGAATATAGTCAATAATAATTTAATTGTACATTTTAACATAACAAAAAGAGTATAATTGGATGGTTTGTAACACAAAGGACAAATGCTTATGGAGATGGTTACCCAATTTTCCATGATGTGATTATTGCACATTGCATGCCTATATTAAAACATCTCATGTGGCCCATAAATAAATAAATATATATATATATAAAATATATATATAGTTTATTAAATATTAACTTACATGATCACAAAGTCCCACAATAGGCTGTCTGCAAGCTTGAGGAGTAAGGAGAGCCGGTTTGAATCTCAAAACTGAAGAACTTGGAGTCCGATGTTTGAGGGAAGGAAGCATCTAGCATGGGAGAAGGATGTAGCCTGGGAGGCTAGGCCTGTCTCTCCTTTTTCACAATTTTCTGCCTGCTTTTAATTCACTGGAAGCTGATTAGATTGTGCCCACCAGATCAAGGGTGGATCTGCCTTCCCAGCCCACTGACTCAAATGTTAATCTCTTTTGGTAACACCCTCACAGACACACCCAGGATTAATACTTTGTATCCCTCAATCTAATCAGGTTAACACTCAGTATTAACCATCACAGTATCTACAAAATTTTTTATTTTTTTAAAAAAGATAGTCATGGGGGAATATAGGATAAAAGGATTCTAGGCAAAGGAGATGGCAAAGGATATGTGGAGTCTGCTGAGTATATTAATTTGCCCAAGTTAACAAACAGAAAGACATTCATTGTGGCTGGAGCACAGCAAACAAAAGTAGCGGGTAATGACAGAAACGTTAGTGGGGCCAGGATATACAGGACTTTGTAAAAGCATGGCAAAGTGTTTGGATTTTGTGCTAAGAGTTATGAGAAGCAATTAGAGGGTTTTATGTAGGATAACGCATGATGTGATTTGTATTTTAAGATCTCTCTGGCTTCAAAATGTAGCATCCATTACAGGGGTTCAAAAATGGAAGCAGGAACAGTGTAAGAAGACTTGTCCAGAAAAGAGAGGATGGTGGCTTGAGTTAGGGTTTGTAGGTAATAGCAAAGAATACAAGTCAAAAGAATCAGAGTACATACATTTTTAATGGAGCACGAGCCAACTGATGCATTGAATGCAAGTTGCAGAATGAAGTGTCATTTACTGGTGTGAGGAGAGGTAGGGAAAGAACTGCAACCCCACGTCAAGAAGGAATGTAAAAATGTCCCTCCAGCTTCAAGGGGTGAATGAGGCAGAGGGGAAAACTGCAGCCAGATGACCATTTTGAAAAGGTATCTGAGTTTCCCCCAGATAAAGCAGCCCTTCAGAGCTTTGTATTTCAGCTCAGTAACTTGGGCTGCAGAAAAGGTCCCCTGCCCCCATATTTTGCTCTAAAAGGCTTACCCCTTACAAGACTAGCAACATTTCAGCCCATGCTACCCCAAAATGAAAGGTATTGCTAGATTTGACACATACAGCCCATCTTTGGGATTCAAACCAAGTCTATTTGGTTTGACAGGGGAGATGGTAGGGATGGATGACAATGATGGATAGCGAGAGAGGAGAGGAGTTTTGTGACAATGAAAGTGATTCTGGCTCAGAACACAGAAGTGTTCATTGAAACAACTGTAGCACTAATGTTATCTGCCATGAGGTGATAGAAAGGAGAAAGAAGAAGAAAAGAGAGGAGACAGAAGAAGAGGAGAGGGAAGAAGTGGAGAACAAGAAGACCTACCAGTACTACTACCATAACTAGTTTTGTGTGGCTCCCATTTATAGTGTGTACTCAGCAAGGTATTTTTAGATGTCGTGAAGTGTTATGATGAGTTAGGCACTGTGTTAGGTACTTTATATTGTCTTTAATCCACACAGCAATCCTAAAAGTTCAACGTTGTTTTCTTACTTACACAGGTGAGGAAACTGAAGATCAAAGAGAACAAAGGATTTGCTCGTGGACACAGTGCCACTAGCAAAGCCAAGATTCAAACCAAGGCTATTTAACTCCAAGGCCTATAGATGCTGTGGGCAGAGAGTGGAGGAACCTGGGAGATAGCATCTGACAATGAAATCTGCCAGGCCTGGCTTGCTGAACAGCAGTGGACACAGTCAAGAGTCACAGCATGAACAACAGGGACAGCATCTGAGACTCTTCTCAGGAGGGACACAACACACAGACCATGGGAGATGCAACATTTGACTGATAGGTAGAGACTACGAGGATATTCTTTGATGTTGCTACTTTTATTGTGACCCTGATGTCTGTCCCCTTGGGTTAGCAATACTACTACAAAACTGCATAATTCTGCAGCTAAATAAGTGCAGTGTAACTTCCCACCCGGCTCCCAAGTTGCTGCAGCTAGAAAGAAGAAAAAGCTTATCTCTGTGTGCACAATTAAATCTCTACAGAGAGCCGTGTTGGTCCTACTCAAAGACATCCGCATTCCCCTCGTTTTATGAAAGAATTATGAAAGTGTTCCTTGCTGAGTTGAGTTACGTCCTGAAATCTTTGAAGAAAACTTAAGTCTCTCTGGACTTGCATAACTCACTTGAAGTCTGTAAAACTAGAAGGAAAGATAAGGTTTCATAAGCTCCAATTCTTTTCTTTTCAAACATCCACAATTTTATGCACATAAGAGCAAGAGTAGCTCTCATTATTACTTGCTTACAATGCAAACATTGATAATGTTTCAAAATGGATTTTTCACAGAAGGAAGATATTTTCACACTTTGAAAGTTTCACATTTTCCTATTAAAAAAGTTGTTCTTAATGAAAAGTATGTTCTCTGGCTTCTGTTTTCTCTTCTTCACCAAACTCAACAAGCTACCAGTTTTTCATCTCTAATACTTCTTCCCACCTTTAGTCACCCCAAAAGGAACAAGACAAGAGCCACTAGGCCTACCATACACCAAAATCAACTCAAAAACTGATTTAGCTTTTATATTTCTGACAACGAAAGTGATTCAGGCTCAGAACACAGAGGTGTTCCTTGAAACATATGCAGCACTGATGTTGTCTGCCATGAGGTGATAAAAGCGAGAAGGAAGAAGAAAGGAGATGAGAGAGGAGAAGAAGAGAGGGAAGAAGGGAAGAAAAAGAAGACTTACCAAATGTAGAAGACCTAAATGTAAAGGCAAAAACTATATGATTTTTAGAAGAAAATTGTCACGGCCTTAGGTTCATGAGAAACAAAACATTCTTAGAAAACAACAGCAAAATCATGATCTACAAAAGAGAACATTTATAAACTGGACTTCATAAAAATTAAAGTATTTTGCATCAACATACTTAAATAAGAGAATGAAAAGCCAAAACAAAGACTAGAAAATATTTGCAAATTATATGTAATAAAGGATTTGTACATAGTATATAAAGAATCCTTTCAACTCAATATAAAAATACAACCCAATCTTAAAATGAGCAGATTTGAATATATATTTTACAAATGAGATATATGAATGAAAAGTTGCTCAATATCATTAGTCATTAGAGAAGTCATTGTTAAAACCACAATGAGATGCCACTGTCAATCCACTAGAATGGCTATAATCCAAAAGACTGACAACACTAAGTGTTGGTGGGGATCTGGAGAAATGAAACCTACATATACTGCTAATGGGAATGTTAAATGAAACAGCTATTTGGGAAAACAGTGTAGCAGTTCCTTTAAAGAGTGAAATGTAATTCATTAATTTCACTTCTAGAAATTTACCCAAGAGAAATAAAAACATATGCCTCTGTAAAAGCATGTACACAAATATTTATACCTGCATTATTCGTAATAATCAAAAAGTAGAAACAATTAAATTTTCAACAACTTGTGAATGGATAAACAAAATGTGGAATTATATAATCAAATACTATTATCAATAAAAAGGAACTGATTGGTGCTAAAATATTGATGAATCTCAAAACCATCATGCTCAAAACCATGAAGTCAGATTTGAAAAACTACAGATTGTATGGTTCCACTTACATAAAATGTATAGAAACGGTGAATATATAGAAACAGAAAACAGATTAGTGGTTGCCTGGGGCCGAGGGTGGAAATGAGGATTATCTGCAAGTGAGGATGAGAGAACTTTGGGGGATTGCTCTAAAATTGATGGGATTGCTCTAAAAGTGAATTATGGTGATGGTTGCATAGCTCTTTAAATTTACCAAAGAATATGAAATTATATACCTATAAAGAAAGAATTGTACTGTATGTGATTGTACCTCACAAAAAAGCTGTTCAAAAAAACTTTGTAAAGAAAGAGACATTAGGTCCCTAAGGGTCAACAAGATATATCTATGGCTTTAAAAACAGAATGATTTGCTTTCCTGATAAAAAATACTTTAAGACATCTATCAGATTGGCCAAAAGCTTACAGTCAGACAATACCATATGGCGGTGAGCATATTAGTCAGGATTTGTTATGTTATACTGCATAACGACTCCAGGATCTCATTGGTTTGAAACAAGGGTCAGCAAAGTTTTTCATCAAAGGGCTAAATAGTAGGTATTTTCAACTTTATAGACTACATGGTTTCTGTCTCAACTACTCAATTCTGCCTAGATGATATATAAACAAACAGGTAATGAGCCAGATTTGGCCAATAGGCTATAGTTTGCCAACCCCTGATATAAAACCTCAATAATTTATTTATAGCTCATGCCTAATATTTATTGCAAGTCAACTGGTGACTTTACTCCATGTCATCCTCACTGAGACCCCATTCGATGAAGTCATCATATGGATCATTAAAGTTCACTGAGGCAGAAGTAAAGAAGGAATGTGGTAAATTCCTCACTGCCTCTGAAGGCTGTGCTCACATTTCATTGCCCAAAACAAATCAAATGGCTACACCTAATTTCAAGGGGATTGGAAGAGTACAATTCTATCATGTGCCTAGAAGGTAGAGAGCTAGAAGTAGTAGCAAAATTAAACATACTGTACAAACCAAAATTTCTACTCTTAGATGGGTGCCCTAGAGTAGCTCCCACATAAGTGCACTAAAAAAATGCATACAAGGATGTTCACTGCAGTGTAGTTTATAATATTAGAAAAAATTGAATCCAACTTCAATGTCTATCAATAGTGAATGATAAATGATGGCATTTTTTACTAAATGGTATCATGCATGGCAGTCCAAATGAATAACGTACAGATCAATAAAAATGAATTACTATGTAAGTATAGATATATCTATAGAAACTAATTTTGAGTTTAAAAGCAAATCTGCAAAAGAATACATACACAATGATTTTATTTATGTAAGTTGTTAAAAACACAATTTTTGTGGAGACATAATATAAAGAAATGCGCACACATTAACTTTAAAACAATGCTAATCCTTGAGGAGACTGAAGGATTGAGGAAACTTCTAATGTATTTTGCAATGTTTCAGATAAAATGTCTGAAGAAGTTATGGCAAAATGTTAATGTGTATTAAATCTGGATGGTGGATAATGTGGGTATCTTTTCTCTTTCTCCTGTTCTTAGTCGTATGCTTGAAATATTTTTAAATTAAAAAGAAAAATAATTACTGCAACTACAGTATGATTTTCTGCAGAGTGAAGTGACATTAAATGACACTAATGACCAGGCTGAGCTGAGAGCAAGACAATGAGTTGCCCTTACAAGTGTCCAGCTATCAAAAATGAGCCAAGAAAGAGAATGAGCTAATATCACTAACTGAGCAGTCTCAAAGCAAAACTGTCAAGACTCATCTCTCTGATCTAGGGAAAGTTAATAGTGAATGAAATCTTCAAAAAATAAAGTCTATCTTTTCATGCCCTTTAATAATACATTGTGTGGTCTTTGAAGAGAAAATTGTTAGGACTTTCATGTTATAAAGATTGCTCTGTCTTCTACATTGTAAAAGTGTTCTCATATAGCAGAAACAAAATGGAAGAAGAGAGATTGGGGGGGAAGAATGGAAAGAAAGAATTGGAGAGAGAGAATGAGAGAAATTTTGAATGAAGCAAAGGACGGAGGGCCCGTACTGAATTCTGGGAACTGAGCTCCCATCCTCGCTCTGTTACTAAATCTGTCTTGAGCAAGTAACTCCAGTTCTCAATTTCCTCTCATGTAACTCCAGTGAGTCTCAATTTCCTCTTCCCTAATAAGAGCACAATGGTCTCCATTGCAGCTCAACATTCTATGAATCTTGAAATATCCACTGAGGGCATGTTCAGAGAGGAAGTATTGCCCTGGAATTAAAACCCTCGGCATCTGTCTAATCCAGTGAACAATACGGAAGAATAAAAAGTCAGGGTGACAATTCAGCATGAAGGTCAAAGCCACATATCATCCCTCAGGGCAGTCAGTTGTGCTAATTACAGGTAGAGTGGGACGTGTGTGAAGATAACGTAGGGAGACTGCTGGGCTTCCTCTTCCACTGATAACAAGCAGGATTCCATCCCATCAGGGTGGCCCAACAGAGAGGTGTGAGAAGAATCAAAGATCTATACCTAGTTCCATCTTTTCAGGATTCCAGAACAACATAAAGAAACCCAGGGTATCCTGCTATACTCAAACCTTTCATTTTCCCCTAAATTTAGTGTAAAAAAGATAAAAAGTATAAGATATGGGACAAAGCCTCACCAGAATGGTTTCTAGAACACCAACTATGTGCCAAACACCGTACTAACAAAAAAAAAAGAGCCACAGTTGTTCTTTTCCCATTACCCGTTCCTCCCCATCACCATCCCTGTGGCACCTCAGCCCCTTCCTGCAGAAGGCATAATGACTCCTAGGATTTCTCTCCAGCCTAAGCCTTTTGCCTTTTAACTGGGATTAGGCCACATGAAGTCATTTCCCTATGACTATCCATGTGAAATCATCCATAATTTAAAGCAGCAAAGGCAGCATACAGGACCTGTAAACTAGTGAGGCTCCCTTAGGAAGCACAATGTCACTGGATTAAAACAAATTTTCTTCAGAATTACAGAGGAAAGTTTCTTCAGAATTCTCAGAGGAAAGTTTTCCAAACAATTCGACTATCTCTACTTTACATTTGGTATGATGTCATCACAAACCAGGATATTTCCATTAAAGTGTCAACACTCAGATTTACACAACAGACATAAAAATAAAAGCTAAACATTGAGGCAAAGAACGTTAATGGAAGTTATGTACATGCATTAAGGAGAAAATGCACCTCTGAGTGTTGTTTATGTAAAAGGCTATTTGTGAGTTTGAGCTTGCATTTCCTCTGACATTATTTGAAAGTGTCTATTTTACTGATGTGCTAGAAACATTTCTTACATTTTAATTATGTTGTGAAACATGATGATTCCAATCAACACATTGAGGACAGTTTTTACAGTGTATCAGCAAGAAAGAACCACCATTCATACAGAGTCCAGGCCTTTATTCATACAGACGTGAGTATACATTTAGTACCTACTATGTGCTAGTGTCTGTATTAGACACAGCAATTTAGATATTACTCTCTCTCTCTGCTGCATGAACAATAGGTTTCCCCTTTGTGCTCCCACGTTTGCATTAGGACAATAGTTTTTGGGCAGCAGAGAGAATCAATAGGCAGCACAGTGAGGCAAACAGGGTCCAGGTCATCAAACCCCACATAATTTTGAAAGCTATAAAAAATATGGAATAGTTTTAATCTGAGGAAGTATGGAATCAGATTTGCATTCGTAAAAAAATAAAAAAATCATTCTGGCCAAAGTAAAAGGAACAAGGTACAATCAGGGGCAAGGAGATCGGTTCGGGGCCCCTGTGGTAATTAAGGGCTTGCATGTGGAAGAAGTTTTAATATGTACATTAATATAATTTGATAACCAAATGAATTGGAGGTAAAGGATTAAAGGCAAGGATAACACATTATTTCCTGGCTTTGGCTTCTACACATAGAAATGGTACCATTGGCTGAAAGAAGGAATAGGGGGAAAAAAAAAAAAGCAGGTTTGCAAGGAAAAGAAGGTGAGAGATGATGAGTTCAATTTTGAACACATTAAGTCTGAGGTACATGGGAGCAGTCCAGGTGGCTATGTCTGGAAAGCCCCAGGAAATATACCCAAGGCTCAGAAAAGATGTTCAGGGGATAGTGGAGACTTTGGATGCAGATGAGTTACTACAAAGAAAGTCTATGGTGGAAGAGGTTAATAACAACAAGAATGATGCTAATAGCCAAGATTGAAAGAGTATTTCCCATGTGTCAAACTCTATTCCAAGCCCTTTACATATATTAACTCTTCTTTTCCTCACAGAAATCCAGTGGGGGTGGGCATTATCACTCTTCCCATTCTGCAGATCATGAAACTAAGGCACAGAGAGTTTAAGCAACTTACCCAAGATCACACAGTAGCTACTGGAGCTGAGATGTAAACCAGACAAAATGTCTCCAGTCCATGCTTTCAGTATCTATACAATACATCCTTCCTAAGACAGCAGGGCCATAGAGGTGGCCGTGGACAGCAATGGCATGGGAGGAAGCCAGGATTGCATGAAGAACACTGAGAATGGGAAGCTCAAAAAGGTAACAAGAAAACTAAGGAAAGAAATAGCTTTACAAATCAGGGAGGAGTCAGGAATGTCAAAGACTGAAAATATCATTGGCTGATATCATTTGTTAACACACAGGAGAGAAAGAAAAGTGTTCTGAAAAGAAACTAAATAATATTTACAAGTGATCCAGTAATAATGTTGCAAACATTCTCATTGAATGATAAAGGGTTTCTGTCCCCATTAACCACATAAACATGAGGAGGTCAGGCAATTAATATGGATCTCAAGGTACAAATATACACTATTTAGAATCAAGCTTCCCTCTGTTCCTCTTGTATACAGTTACCTGCAGTTCCGCCTTGCCTTTTGGTAGGTAAAGGCTCCTGAAAACCAAAATGATGTATTCTGCTGCCACATCTTGCCCAAAGGAGGCAGTGAAACTAGTGAGGCCACTTCCCCGCAAGGACTATAAACTCAATTTGGGCAGCACTAACTCTCTACTGCCACTGCCAAGAAAATGAAAAGGGGAGATACAGCAAAGGTAGCTTTGCAACCCATCCGGAAAGAACCATAATCAGATCAAAACCAAACAAACAAAAATCCTTTAAGCTTTTAGACAGGCTCATTGAGGCTGTTGATGCATCCTAAACCTTGATATGTCATGTGTATTCCAGCAGTCTGCAAATAAGTGAGCATCTCTAAATCTAATCTCCCATCCCAAAAGAAAATTGTAAAGCCTATCCTTTTCTCATTTTCAACTGGAGAAATACACTCAAATATTCTGCTTTGAAAAGCTAGGAATTGAGATCTCATTAGCTCCCTTCTCTGCTTCAATGGCAATATATCCCCCTCTTGTGGATTGTTAGGATATTTCCACCCGAGAGTCCTCTCCAAGTTATACCCCCACCCCCGACCCACCCCCACTTAATCGTTAGGTTACATTTCATAACTGTAAGCATTAATAAAAGATAGGTTACTCCACCATAACCTTCTACTAACTGAAGTACTAGAGTACATACCCTGGCAATTCATATACATTCTTCTGGGAATGAAATCACTGTTAATAAACTGTGACCATGCATCAAATATTTATTGGGCTATTATGAAGACATGGACAGAGAGCACTTGAAAAGGCAGAGCTGGTCTCTACAAAAATTTACAACCTAAAAGAGACCAAATAAGCTGCTGAACACTGTGAATCAGTTGTTCTGGTGGGAAACTTGGACTTAGAGGAGGACAGTTGCACAGGTGGACTTCCCCACCTGTGACCAATAGTGCCAAACACCTGGATTCTAGAAGACCACTGAAGTGGGTAAAGTATGCTGATGTCCTGTGACTAGGAAAGTAACATTTTACATCTGAGTACTTTCTATGCACCAAAATTCAACATAGGAATTAAATTTCATGAGTGTTTGTAGAGATAACACCATCAGACAGAAACACTACTGACTTCTTATACTTCGACCTTAAAATGTGACAATGTGTAGGCCTACCTTTCCCTCATTTCAGAAAAGAAGGTGTCATCCCTTCCCAAGATGGACAAATTTACTTTCTCGGGTTCATTCTCCTCTTTTGGCTCCTTTCCCTCCACCTCTGATATTGCTCAGGCCTCTTTTATCCCATATTCTGATACTTTGAACCATGAGAAGTAAATGAACCTAATTTATTTCAAATAAAGCTATGACATAATTTACTACCTAACAGAACCTACTTGAAAAATAAAATGACACAAAGCAACTTATACCCATTCAAACACATGGCTTGTTGTTCTATTCTCTGTCTAGCGGTCATTTTGTCTCCATTTGATGTTTAGAACAAATAAAAATCTGATGTGGTCTCCCTCAGGAAAGGCAAAGGAACAAATGAGTGAGGTATTTACAACCTCTGCCTCAAGATTCCAAAATAAAGGATACTGTTGATGAACTAAAATGCATTTCATTTTTAAATATAGTAGAGTGGTGCTTCTCAATCTATCATGATCTAATTGTTGAAGAATTCTACCCTAGAGGAACACAAGTGCCAGGGAGCTACATGGTTTATTATCTTTCCACACATTCACTTCTCTAGAATGTGGGATTCCCAAAGGGATACATACTATTTCCTGACAGCCCCTAAGCATAAAATTATTATAGAGGGTAAAAGAAATTTTGCTATGGAGATTCAGAGCTGATTAATGTAAGCCATGCCCGTCAGTCACTCTCTGGGAGCCAATTAAGCAAAGTACTCAGATGTAACACTTTAACACCATAAATTAAAGTGGGCAAAAAGTTTAAATTCTATCATAAAATTAACCATTGTAAGTGAAGTAGCTTTGAAAATGTACCTTATAAAAATAAAGTATATTAATGCCTCAATTGCTATGCAAATAAAAGAAAATTTTATTATGAATCAGCCAAAATGACCTCATCAATCTTCTAGCCTTCCATTTGGGGAAAAGAGGATCTTTGCACCAAGAGGTATGCGAAATTAATCTTCTTCAAGGGTATGATTCTGTTGAATCTTGTGAAAAACTTCACACAGAGTCCCTTAAAGGTAAGAATGGGTAACTCACCAGATGACATCTTCCTCCTCTGCTAACTCATGAAGTTGACCCCGGGCTGCATCATGGTCAGAGCAGAAGGCAAAGGGTAGATAGCCTGATTTCTTCCTCTCACATTAAATAGTTTGGGCACTTTTTAAATCCTCTATGAAATTTATTTGAGATAAGAGACAGTGCCTCCCCCACACCTCCACACAATAAAGAAACTGATTGATAATTAGATAAGATAAAGTACTCCTGTAACTCTATGTCTTATATAAATGCTCTCAATATATGATTTTTGTTTGTTTTTACTTTTAACTTAATTGTCAAATAATTAGCTACTGAACCGTGGCTTTTACGACACAATCAGGAAAAAGTCACTATGATTAGGGAAGAATAGTACTGTGTTCTGAACCTGAAGTACCTAGAAACAAAGAACCCCGATTAATTGCTTATGCCAGGTGACTCTAACATTACATATTACCTCAACCACTCACACCACAGCGTCCTAATTTCGTGCCCTGGGCTCTTCAAGCATCAGCTAATACCACTCTTCTGCCTTTTCCACACTATCCTTGACAAGAAGAGGAAGGTTTCTAAACTTCATGTGCTACAGATAAAACCCCAGTTTTCTTGTTCACTACACCAACTCTCACTACCTTTCTATCTACTATAAAACTTGAACAGATTTATCTCTTAATTCCTGATTTATTGACCACCTCAAGAAGCTCAGCTTCTCGCCCTCTTCGCTTCCTCTCCCACCCCGTATGCCTTCATCCTCACTCTTATTAGATAGCTGCCTACTTTCTGGTTTATGAACTCATCCCCTACCCCAATACCTGAAACAATTTCAATGTGCTCTGTGAAATCCACACTCAATCATCAGCAAAATGCCCTGTATCCTTAATGTCCTCAACTTGACCTGAATCTCCTGACACGATATAGTTTCCATTTATCTCATCAGACCGTCAACTCACTACCCTCCCTTGTTGCAATTATCTATACACCTGGGTCCTTTCCCTCACTCCCTGAAGAATTGAGTCCCTCATTCCCTGCACTTCCAGAACTCTACTTACCATCATTTTTGGTGACTTAAATATCCAGCTGGATGATCCTTCCAATACACCTGAACTTACTTCCTCTAATGTTCTTGTCTTCCACCTAACCTAGCCACCTACAACAGCAATTCCTCTATAGACTCAATATCAAGCATTCCACTCTCCCACCACCACCTCTTGTCCTTCCAGCACTTTCCCTCTACTATCCCAATCCCAACTAGGACCTATCAGTTTTTCCCACGTCCTATTTATGTATTTACTTCCATTTTTACCTATTTTTAAATCCATGGCTCATCCTCTCTCTTTTGCATAAAACCTCAATTATCTTATTCTCTTGCTTCGTGGTTCTAACTTGGCAAAACTGTAATCATGGTTAAATCCAACTCCCCACCTGTTCTGTCCTAGCACCCATGAAGCTGAAGGTAGCTAGTAGCTAGAGAAAAAGGTTTTGCTGTATGTTTAAATCATAATAATTAATCTCAAAGAGACTTTCAGTGCTGCCCAGAGAATGAACTGTATTTCTCTACTTATTCTTTCTCCTAGAAAATTCTTTTGTATCTCTTCTTCCACCTCGAAATTCCATCACCTCATCTTCACTCTCAGTTAATTACTTTCCTGCCTACATCTCTTAGAAAAAAGTAGTTCTAGAAACTACTGCCACCACCTCAATCTACCCAGCTGTAAGTATTGCACCTTCCTCTTTGTTACTACAAGTGATTTTTCCATGGCTTCATCTAGACCCAACTCCTCTATTTGAGCACTGGATCCCATAATCTCTCATCAAATAAATTATATTGTTCCAAAAATTATCCTTACTCTTTCCTAATTTTTAAAAAATCTCTACTAAATCATTCTGTTAAGCACACAACCATCAATCTGCCAAAACTATTGTCGAGGTCACATCCAGGTTGATAAATTAGGTCTCAGTTTTTCACCTACATGACAAAGCTGCAATATTTGACTTAGTTGATCACACCCTCCTCCTTGAAAGACTTTTTTCACTTGTTTTCCAGGACCTCACATTCTTCTAGTTTTTCTTCCATCCATGGGTCACTCTTCCGGTTTTGGGGGGAGTGTTTTGTTTTGTTTTGTTGTTTCATTTCATTTTTTGTGAACCCTCCTCCCCTTTATGACAACTTCACAGTGGAGAATCCTAGGGCTCATTCTTGGAATCTCCTCTATCTTCACTCATTTCTTTGGTGATCTATCAACCTACAAGCTGACAACTCCCAGATTTATATTTTTAGCATTTACTTCTCCCATAAATTCCAGTCTCAAATATCTAAGAGCATTCATCATATTTCTGCTTTAATAACACTATAACGAACAACTCACAAGTTCAGTGGCTTATGATTTTTTAAAATACTTATTTTTTTTTTCTCATTTGTCTTCAGGTTTGCCCAGGCCTCTGTAACTCAGGCTACAGGTTTAGTTCAGGTTTGCTTCACCTCTGTCTCATTCTGGTTCCAATAGCTCTTCAAGGGCATGCTTTTCTCATGGCAGAGAGTAAAATCTTCAAAGGGACTGCCACATTTTTGCCATAGTATCTATGTCCCAGCTAAGTGTGCACACTATCACTTCCATTCATATTTAATTGGCCAATGTAAGTAATGTGGCCAAGCCCAGAACCAATGAGGTAGAGCAACATACTGCACCCAATGGAAGCCATGACAAGGATGGGGATGGGGAAAGAGAGAGCTGTGAACAAATACTATAGTCTACAACACTAGCTCCCCTATTCAATGTCTTCACTTAGATGGTCAATGAAAATCTCAAAACGTCATGAACAAAACTGATTTTATCCCCAAACCTGCTTATCCTGCAATCTTCCTCATATCTGCACTGCGCAGCTCCATCATTCCAGCTGTTCCAAAAGCCTTTAAGTCATCATTGACTTTCTTTCTGTCATGCACCCATCCAATCCTATTGGCTCTGCCTTCAAAATAAATCTAGAATCTAACCCCTTTTTTGTCACCTCTGTAGTTACCACCGTGATTCAAGTCATCATCATTTATTGTCGGGAGTATAATCACAGTGTCTTAACCAACCTCCATGTTTACACCCTCAACCCCCTATGGTCTATTCTCAATATGACAACTAGAATAATCCTTTAAAAGTTAAATTAGAACATGTCACTCCTTTGCTCAATCTACCACTGATTCCCTTCACCACTCTGATCTCATCTCCTACTATTCTCCCCCTCATTCTATTCCCACCACACTTGTCTACTGCTAATCCTTGAACACAGCGGGTAGGTACATTTTTTCCTAGTGCCTTTGCATCTGCTTTTATCTCTGCCTAGAATATCCTTCCCCAGATATCTATATGGCTCTCTCCTTTGCCTCTTTTGGGACATTTATGCAAATGTCACCCTCTCAGTGAAGCCTCTCTGAACACCCTAATTGCATAGTGCAATGATAAGTGCTATGATGAAGTAAGCAAAGTAAGCATGAACTAGGTGGGAACCCTAAAGGGCACCCAGTCTTGACTATGAGTCAACATGTTAAGTCCCTGATTAATAGGGAGGTGCCAATGAAGAGCAGTGGATCATTATGCCTTTTGTAACTCTGAAATGCACTGCCAAGAGATACGTGGTTGCTATTCTGATTCTGGAGGAGATGTGTACTCTGACCCATTGATGTTGAACTAAGCCATGCGATTTTCTTTGGCCAGTGGATTGTGTAAGGTGACATTATGCAAGCAGAGGCTTTATATGTGCTGTAGTGGTTTGTTTTAAACACTTGTGCTTTTATCATTTTCCTTGAAAAGAGCATACCTGGAATTGTTTCTGGTCCCTGAATGAGAATCATGTAAATCAAAGCTGAACCAACCCATAGACAGCACCCAAGCCCAGGCAAGCCCAACAGAGCCCAGCAAGTAAGATCTAACCTACAACCCCATTAGAAAAAAATAAATGCTTGCTGCTGAAAGCCACTAGACTTTGAGGGCGTTTGCTATGCAGCATTATCACAGCAAAATCCTAAGAGTATTTTTATATATAGCATCAATAACATCTAGAAAGATTTCTGCAACCATTTCTCCATTAATTTTTTTTTTTTTTTTTTTTTTACCATATCCTATATAGGCTTTCATCTTTTCTCTGTTACCCAGCTACCACCCTCACTCTTTCTTCTTCAGTGATAATTTCTTGAAGCAATAGTCTATACACATTCATCTCCTCTTCCTCATTTATTCACCCACTTTAACCCCTCCAACATGTTTGAGGCTGGAGAATAGGGTCTAGAGGCAGGGAACATAAGGCTGATTCATGCTGACTTCCTAGAACGAAATCAAAAGGAAAGCCGCAACTTTCCACATCCAAGTAACAAAATTACCAAAAGTACCAGAGTCTACTCCCTTGACAACCCCGACCCGTCCCCAGCATCCCTCCCCGCTTTTCCCTTCCCCTCCTCCATCCCCCTTCCTCCTTCCTCCACCCCCGACACCCCACCCCTCCCCCCCCGCCCCCATTTTCTGTCTTACAGATGAAAAATTGAAAGTACTTCTGATTCTGATTGGTCCCCTCCCACAACCAATCAGACTGCTCGTGGGCCGCTACCTCATTTACATAGGGTGTGCACCAAGTAACCAACGGGAAACCTCTAGAGGGTATTTAAACCCCAGAAAACTCTGTAACCAGGGTTTTGAACCCCTTGCTGAGACCCACTCCCGTCCTATGGAGCTTACTTGTGTTTTCAATAAATCTCTGCTATTGTCACTTCATCCTTTCTCTGCTTTGTTTGTGCATTTTGTCCAATTCTTTGTTCAAGATGCCAAGAACCTAGATACCCTCCAGCAGTAACATGTTTACACCTTGATATAGAGCCATTTTTTCAAATGTCACTCGTTTCTGTACCAAAGGGTAAACAAGGGCAGATAAGACACAAAGCTGGGCCAGTAGCAGTCATGACAACTGAGTCCTTCAATAGTGACAAGTAAGAGGTGGTTGTGACAGGGTGGAAAGCATAAAGCAAGCTAAGAAGCACTTCTGCTCTGTATATTGAAGTTTGTTTCCTACCCTTCCCTTTCAATTTTATATTAAAATAATTCATTTTATAAATGAGAAACTAATCCGTTTTCTAAACTAGTTTGGTAATGTTATGTATTGTCACTGAACTTCTCTGGAGCCTGGTATTTTCATTTATCAATTTATAAAGTTAAAGTTACTACTTTTCAAGCAGAAACGCCCAAGACATTTTCAAACTTCATGTAACCAAAGACTGCGTACTCCATCCAGTTCTGGGCAGGGCGAGGTTTAGCAGTCTAAAAATGCTCAGCAATTAATTGCTTATCTTCTCAAGCCCCCTTGCACATCTCCCACCACACATGCACGCTGGCCATTCAGGACCATTGAGCTAGACGTTCTCCAACGTTGCCTTGAATACTTGGTAGGTGTCTTTATTGCCTATAAAATGTGGTCTGAATTCACTAAATGAAGTAATGGTTTGTATTTCTAAAGCAAATTATGTCATCTAATGAGTATAATCCTTTTTTCCTTTTGTAATCTCCATCAAAGCCCTAAGTGTTAATAAATACTTTTATGTTAATTTACCTTGCCAAACCTCCAAAATACCAAATATGCAAGGCCTCTCATGCCAAGCCAGCAACTTTGCAGTAGCATATATTAATTTCTTCATATAACCCATAGCATAGAGGCTAAGAAAAAACTTGAAAACTAGTATGAATTTAGGACTTAAATATGTTAGCTATAAATTTTTCCCACCATGTAAACATTTGAAAGAATTTCAATAATTGGATGTTTTTCTTTTCTTCATTGTACCCTTATTCGGGGAAAAAAAAAAATGGTCAGATACTTTTAATTTAATTTGAGGTTTTAGGACACAAATGCATTTCCCTTTTCTATACTAATCTTCAAGCATTTCAATATGAATTCACAGACATGCACATGCACCCAACTTCTAAATGTCTAAATGTACAGACAGACATCAAGCAGTTTCCAAGGGAACTTTGCTTCAAGGCAATGATCCTATTAAAAAGACCCTTTTGAGAACAAATAACCATTCCCTTCACTATCATTCAGAAGCATTAAATTAGAACCACTCCTCTTGAAATGAAAAGAACAATCCCGTAGTTAACGATCACAGGGTAGCAGAGATTTTTTCCTCTTAAAAGCATAATTATTCTACAGGGTGGCAGTACTGGTATGGACCATTAGCTCTGACAGTGAAAAGCTTCCAGTTCCTCTACAATTGAAAAGTTGCTTGAGATGACAAGAGATCTACAAATCATGATTATCTTAAAATCAGAGAATTAGGCCATGAGGTTGAAAGGGCCCTCCAGAGAACTGACGTTCAAGTCCTCTGGCTTAGACAGGGAAAACAGCCAAAAACTAGACTTGTTGAGTAGTCTTTAAGGGGTGCTGCTTGCCTAGTGTTAGCCATTGGAGCATGATAATGCCTCTTAAAAATAGTTATTTTTAGTATTTTTCTCATTATACAACAATAAAATTTAGAAAACAAAGAAAAGCACACAGAAAAATTAAAATCAACAATACCCCTATCACCCAGAGAGCCACTGTTAACATTTAAGGGCATAGTTCTAAACTTATTCTGTGATTTTATATTTACTTTTTAGAGACCCAAGCAAGGTCATAGCCTATGTACTATTTCATAAGGTACTTTTTTCACAGAACACTTTATTGTAAACATCTTCTCTATGTTACCACATATTCCAATAAAGATTTTTAATGACTGCAGTGAATTCCAGATTATCATACTGAAATTTATTTAACAAATACTTATTTGGGACACTTAGATTGTTTCTGATTTTTTACTCTTAGAGCTAATGGGGTGCTAGACATCCTCATACATAAATCTTTACGCACCTCTGATAATTTCTACAGGACACATTCCTAGAAGAATTGCTGAGTCATAGAACACAAGTATGTTATGAGTGTTTATACAGTTTGTCAAAGCATTGCACAGAAAATTCATAACAACTGAAAGTCTGCCATCGATGTGTGAGAATGGACAGCAGAAATGGTGCTATAATTGCCTGACAGGGTCCAGCCAGGACAGTTATATCTGTACATAGCAATGACTAAGAGGGATTCTGCCACCTCCTCAAGGGCCAAAAATTAATTCACTGAGAAATATTAGATGTGCACTAAAAAACAAGAAGTAGGGTTTGCTAATAATGTTAATTTATATATACTTCTAAGTATCTGTGAATATTCCACAGTGAGATTCTGGCAAGTTCCAGTTTCTCCTCAAGAATGGGAATACCAAGAGAGAGTTAAAGGAGGTGTCTCTCTTAGATTTCGTCAGGATACTTCTACCAGGCTTAACAGAGCCTCCTCTTAGGGCTCAGCCTCACTCTTTGCTTATACATCTCTGATGGTATAAAAGGACTCTTAATACAAATAGCTGATTATCGGAGAACATAAATTCAATCAGCTGCAAAGCCCAGAAAGCTATATAAAGGTATAAACCTTCACAGTTTCAAAGCATTAGGGAGTTAGTGGAGCCTATAACAAACTGAAGGATAACTGTCTTGCCTAAAGTAATTCACATTCATTTTTTAAAACCATCCTGGCAGTCAAGCAAAACACATTGCAGGGCAAATGTCACTCATGGACCTCCAGATTGCAACCCCGGTTTGTTGGTTTGTTTGTAGTACTCCTTGTAGATTATTCTGTCTCTGATTAATGATTGTTCAAATATGTTTTGGGCAACAAACATTCGTTGAAGGATGTCTATGGATGTTTGCTCCAATGTGCTTCTTAAAAAGAAGTATTCAGACCAAATCTGTGACACTTATTTTTTAAAATAGAAATGGAGATTTCTTCCTAATGTGCACATCCTTCCTGGTTGTCTGTGTTCTGCCTTGCATAGCAACTGGGACTCTGAATACCCTGGCAAATGAAAAATCATTATTAGGTTTGTTTTTCTTTTAGCAATACTATTAGTATTTATTAAGTACTTACTGGAGGTAGGTCAACTGGCTTCATCTAAGCCGAAAAGGACTTTCCTCATTACCCATCTCCCCCTAGCAGCTCTGGAGATGTTTCTTTTAACCATTTTACCCACAAAAATATAGGGCCTATCCTTATCATAAGAATGAAGTAACTCAACTCTAAGAGATGAAGTGAATCACCCAAAGTTAAATGATGCTCTTTACCTTGGGATACTGCCACACACTCCTGTCACTAATTATAGATTTTAAATTGTTACAAGTCTATACACAGATACAAGAGAGTGTCCTTAGTCCCGAAGTCTCCTAAAATGAGTAAGAGCATAGGCAAGGAAGGAAAGGTGGCATAGGAAAGGAACTGTAACTGGAAGCCCTTGTAAAATTTGATTTTGAGTTGGCGAGGCTAAAGTCCCAGGAGAGTAGAACGCTATTTAAGCCTAATGTTTTAGGAGTGGTAAATTTATTGAACTCACAGGCTGAAACAATCTCAAGAGGGTTGTTTATTCAGAGGAGGCATATTAATCCATTAAGCTAATGCTTTAACATAACCGTCCAGGCTTATTACATTAGCTTTGGTGACCCAAGTGATTCGACCTATTTAAATAAAATAACCTTTGGTGTGAGCAATATTTTTTTGTTAGAAAAAAAAAGCATCAAATTCCATCGTGTGTGTATGTGTGTGTGTGTGTGTGTGTGTATGTGTGTGTTTTCCATCTGTTAAGTCAAATTTCTACACTGGGCTTTTAGATTACTCTGAAAATCACAAACTCTTCCATACTTTGAAACGTGCATCAGATCTAAAAAAGAAATTGCAACCAAAGGCCTCTACTCACCTAGATAAAATGAAAGTTTTATGAATGTGTTTAAAAGGAAAATGCTGCATAAAGGGAAAAATACATTGTGACAGCTTGGGGCTCCAAAATAATAATGAAATGATATTATATCTTAATTATAATTAGAAAGGTTCGGCAAGTTCTGAAATGTGAGTAAACCATTTATGTTTTCAACAAAGTTTGCATCTTAAATGTGTTTAAATATAATTTTCACTAAACCTTCATAAATCATTTATGGCAGATGTTACGTATATCTATGTAACAGGATCATGCAAAGAAGTTAGAAAATTCCATCCTACTAATAGCATAAGGCAAAACAAATATGCATGATTAACAGTGACAGTTTGAGAGAATAGCTTTAAGCAATTTAAAGACCCAGCGACCAAAAGGATCAAAAGAAACAAGTTACTTTCATTGGATGAATAGAAGCAACTTTAAAATTGAGATTGTTATAAGATACCACTTAAAATGAGCTACAGGAAAGAAATGAAAGAGGACCTATTTTATTCTCAAAAAGCCTATTCTGTCAAGGTTTTTGGAGAACCAATTATTCTTAGGAGTTCGTCAAATAAATGCCTCACAGCCTGTCTCAAGCTAAAAAATTACATACAAGCATTTAGCATGTATTAGTTTGACCCTGTGAGCTGACCTCATTCATGAGATTTCAACAGAGTTGTTGAAAAATACTTCAACATACTAGCACATCTTAATTGAACATGGCACATATTATAGCAAAGGGTATAATGTGGGAAATTGCACAAAACGAGAGTGAAAAAGGAAATTAATTTAATGCTATTCTATATCCCTGTGCCATTCTAGAATTTAACAAGGAACACAAACCATATAACCACTAAATTCTGGTCACATCGATCCAAATCTTCTCCAAGTCATCCAATCCAACCACCCATTTGTCTTGTTTTAAATATTTATGAACACAGGTTTTATCTGTAATAACTATCAATCGCTAATTGTTATATTAATAATAGAAAATTAAAATTCAACACTGAAACAGATGGTCTCCCTTCTACTCCACTTCGGTCTTTTTATCTTATTGAAAAACCCCCTAAAAGCCAAAAACTGCTAATCGGTTAGATGAGTTGTATAATATATCTGTTATTACTCAAGATGGGGTGTCAGTGAAAGCTTTTCTTACTGAAAGGCAATTATTTTGATCTGGAAAAAGTTCACAGCATGTTTGATAATCAACGTTCACGTAAACATAAGTATTTTCTCTTTTTTTTTCCATTTAGCATTGATTCTTGTACCCTCCAATCTCTTACTCTTCAGTGTTTTATTAATTGTTAATCTGGTGAATATTTATCTGATACTCAGTGACAATGGAGATGGTACATTCAAATAAACTTGAGAAAGCATCTCTTTAGTGTGGGTTGTTTGGGATTTGCATCTATGTGACCTTCTGTCTCCATTCAGTAACCCGTTTCTGGCTTATCATGCCTCCCTCACAAAATGGACCTATGATCCTATTTGGGGCTCCAAATACTTTCTCAATTAAGTCATCCTCATCCACACATTACAAGCTACGTGACTGAATGCCAGTAAAAGCCCATCCAACCCTAAAGTATTATATATTACAAGTTTTAAAATTATAACAAAGATATAAACACAAGTTTGATTTTCTATTTTTTTTTTTTTTTTTTTTTTTTTTTGAGACAGAGCCTTGCTCTGTCACCCAGGCTGGAGTGCAATGGAGTGATCTCAGCTCACTGCAACCTCTGCCTCCTGGGTTCAACAGATTCTCCTGCTTCAGTCTCCCAAGTAGCTAGGATTACAGGAGCCAGCCACCACACCTGGCTAACTTTTGTATTTTTTTAGTAGAGATGGGGTTTCATCATGTTGACCAGGCTGGTCTTGAACTCCTGACCTCAGGTGATCTGCCCACCTCAGCCTCCCAAACTGCTGGATTTACAGGCATCAGCCACCTCACCCAGTCACAAGTTTGATTTTTCAAGACCTACTTTATGCATTTTACAGCACCACTTTGTTTCAATTAAATTCATATTCTGTGTACATAAAAAAAATTGAAGCGGCTTATTATTTTCATCCAAAAGCTAATCAAAACTAAGTTCTTATAAAATAACTGGCAGTAAATCCCTTCTTATTCAACAGGTAAATTATAAATATTTTAGTCATATTATATTAAGGTAAATAACAGTAATGTCAATTACTATTGCTTAAATGCTTAAAATTCATTTATTCTGGATATTTTCTGTAACTAGAAACATTAAGAAGTATTTTAATTAGATAAATGTTATTTATATGAACAATGTTTTTGCTTCCTTTCATTAATCAATTGCATTTTTGCATGAAAACATTAAAATTAGGATAGCCAGCTTACCTCAAACATTATTTATTTATTAATAGACTAAGCTATCAGGCAGGAAATAATGCTTTCCTGCTTTTTCAAATTCTAAATTTTTCAACTGGAAATAATTTAACAAATTAAAAATACTGTTTCTAAACCATTCTGTTATTAAAAGCTTAATTGTCTCTACAGCACTCCTATGATACCTTTCTAAGGAAAATCTGCAAATGAGACAAAAGATTTATATAGAGTTTTGCCTCTAAGAACCATGGTTGGCCTTGGCTCTAGTTCTACAGAACCTCAATCCTGACACTCAGGAAACTGAGCCCCTTCGGACAAGTTTAGCCTGTCCCCGTGCTTTGGGCCAGTTCTGCCTGTAGTGAAGGTGAATTTTAAAGCACCAGACAGGTATCAAATCAACATTACTTCTAGGTTCACTCTGAGCAGATGCCCTGATTCTAGTAGAATTCTTGATATCTTTTTCCATGGTAGCTTACGGCAACAAGGACAAAGGGAGATTCTCAATAATAGTTAGAGCAGGGCAACAGAAATCAAAGTCAAAGAGGCAGTGCTGAGCATAACGTGGGAAGGTTAAAGAGAGGCTGTGGCTAGGATGATCAATCATAAATCAAAGCGTGAGGGATAAGACTGAGACTGAATATAGTGCCTCAGATGGGCAAAGGTAAAACCATGGTTTTAAGGATGAAAATCATGACCAGTATAAGGGTGTGTTCTGTGATAGAAGCTGTGTGACATTGCAGAGGGCTCCATGGCTCAGAGGACAACATAAGACTGAATATAGGCCTGGGTTCTATTCTGTAGGCAAAAGGAATCTTTTTAAAATTATGAACAGGAACATGACATGACCTGATACACGTTTTAGAAATCTCATTCAAGTGTCAGTGTGATAGATTGGAAAAGAATAAGGTGAAAGGTAGCAAGAACATATGGAAACAAGAAATGACCAAAGTGTAAATTAGGGCCCTGGAATTGGAGTATGTTTGAAAGATATTAAAGAAATACAATTGATAGAAATTGATAAGCAGTTGGCAGCTGGATCTGGGTAACGGCAAATTGTGGTATTTTGGGATCATTCCCAGGTCTGGCTTGGCAAATGTGTGGATGGTAGTTCTATTCACCAAGATAGGAAAATTCACAAAGAAGAGCAGATTTTTGAGTAAAGATAATGAAGTCATTTTCAAAGACTCGTTTAAGCCAGCTAAAAGTATCCAGACCAAATCAGAGAGAGAGCATTCCTTCAGCTACTCTGGATTGGTATCCCACCCTTGAGGAGTAACTGGAACTTGCTGCCAACATCTCACTGTGGGGTATTCACAGATGCTTAGAAGTATTTAAAAATAGACATCATTAGTGAACTTTATATAGTTTTTACTTTTTAGTGTAGATCTAATATTTCTTAATTTCTGGCCTTTGAAGAGATGACAGAATCCTTCTTGTTATTGCCATGTCCAGATATAACTGTCTTAGGTGGACCTTGCCAGATGATTACAGTGTGATTTTCGGTGTTCATTCTCATACACTGATGGCGGACTTTCAGTTGCTATTACCTTTCTGTGCAATGCTTTGAAAAAAGTGTCCCAAAAGTATTAACATACTTATATTCTATGACTCAGCAATTCTTTTAAGAATTTGTCCTGTGGAAATTATCAGAGAGGTTCATGAAGATTTATGTAAGGTGATGTCTAGTACACTATTAGTCATAAGAGTAAAAAATCTAAAGGGTAACCAATAGAATTGGTCAGCAAGCAACTGGAAATAAGCTGACCCCTCACTAGTCCGGTTTTCTCCAGTTGAATGGGTATATTTAATCTGCAGATTCCACTTTTTCTTTATCTCTTCCATCCTCCCTCAACCCTGATCTTAATCTTATTGTCATGCTACTTGATTAAGATCAGGGTTGAGGGAGGATGGAAGAAATCTTATTGTCTTATTGTCTTAATCTTATTGTCATGCTACATGAAATGTGTATTTCATGTTTGGTTCAGTCCTGCCCTTTCCAAGACTATTCATTCTGCACTCTAAATGTTACCTGCCCTTTCTTCATCTAGTCTTCACAATTCTGGTCTTCTCTAGATAATAGACTGTAAATCTGAAACTTAAGTGCATATAACAATACAGGGAAGGCCAAACCCATTATATGTTCTCAACTCTTCTCCATGATGAGATGTTTATTTTAGCACTAATCTTCTGAACCCATGTCCTGCATTTCTTGGGTTCACAGAGGATGGGAATTCCAACCAAAGCAGAAAACAAGAATGCTGCACCAGTGAGTCAGACAAACACTCTAGAAAATGAAGTTTCCTGGCATTTTGCTTCTGTTTGGCCATTTATTTCTCTCTACAATTGGGTTCATCCTGGCCTTTGATATATTTGAGGGATGCTTATGTACTGCTTTTCTGGAAAGTTAAACTAAATCAATGTTTCCAAGACATATTTCACTTGAAAAGAGTTACCATTGTCCCTGAAGTAGATGGAATTCATTGTAAAAGTATGTTTATTGAATATATTCACACAGCTAATATTTCCTCTGCAGTTAATGACTAACAACAAAACAAAGAACTGAAAACACTGACAAGAAATTTACCTTTAGATAGTTAAAAACTGTAAAAGGAATGCATAAAACCTTCTAAAACTGCATGAAGCCCCCCAGGGGAGCCACAGCGAATTTACAAAGGTGCCATAGGAAGTTTAGTTTTCAGGAGGAACACAGTGACATCTGTCAGACACCACACAAACTACTAGCTCCAAGATCGTTCAGTGTCAGCACTGGATGAATTTACAGTCCTGATGACATCATATCATTCTGAAACATTTGCAATGGTGATAAAAAGTACCAAATGAAAATCAATGTGGAACAAGAAATAAGAGCAATAATGTTCATCTGTTTCCAAGGTTTGAGAATTTCCACAGTGACCAATAGATGTATACATACATACCTTTGGTAAATAGTTGCAGTTATTTCAGAATGACCTGTGAGTTTTCTCTGCCTTTACATATTTTCAAAATAGCATTCATGTTTTAGGATATAAATAAAGTTGTTTGAGCCTAACTGCTTAACAAACAGATCCGTTGGGTATTTCTTTTGCCTAGAGACTATGTAAAAAAAATTACTAGACATTAAGGGTACAGAGGCTAGAGAAAGTTCAAGAACCTCTGCGTAAATGTTATGAAATGAGACATAAACTATACATTGTTATTATATATTGGCCCTTTTGCAAAATTCAAACGAAAAACTTTCTATAAAGATTTATGGCCAGACACGGTGGCTCACGCCTGTAATCCCAGCACTTTGTGAGGCCGAGGTGGGTGTCTCATGAGGTCAAAAGATCGAGACCATCCTGGCCAACATGGTGAAACCCCGTCTCTACTAAAATTACAAAAATTAGCTGGGCATGGTGGCACGCGCCTGTAGTCCTAGCTACTTGGGAGGCTGAGGCAGGAGAATGGTGTGAACCCGGGAGGCGGAGCTTGCAGTGAGCCCGGATTGTGCCACTGCACTCCAGCTTGGGCGATAGAGCGAGACTCCTTATCAAAGAAAAAATACATATATTTATTTGGGTATTACAAAAAGAATTTAGCCTCTAAATATAAAGAAATTCTTGGTTTTTATCTTTATGGAACTAAATAATGGCAGCCATAGTGTAGGATTTTATAGAGGTAAACACTAAGTCTTTAGTTTCAGAAGAATTAATTTTTTTCTACCATCTTTGATTTCATGTTTCTGTAATTTAAGGCAGCATAAACTTTTAGGCAACAAACTTTTAAGCAAAGTGCCCAGTAATTAGTTGCCAAATAATTTATTTGTATGGAAGTCTCTCTTTAGCTCTTTTCACTGACGCACAAAAGTAGTAAGGAAACTTTAACCTCACTAATATCGGAAGAAATACCTGAGGCAGTGCCAATCAAGTCAAAGTATTTTACAAAATTGCCGGTGCACATTTTGTTTTTAATATTCAAACCAACACCAGTTATTCAAATCAGCTTACTTTATGTAAATTAGTCCCTTCAAAAAGCCTCCTTAATCCAGGCAGTTATTAAATGAAATGGGATTTACCTTAACTAATGTCTGCACAAAGAGGGAAAAATGCACCAGAGAAATCCTTTCATAGCTTGGAAGTACTGGGCTTACACTGGTTTACTTACAACCCCTCCTCAGGCAAGAACAAGGAACAGAGTGTAATTACTTTCTTGACTGTCATTTTTACAGTTCCAATTTGACCCTGCATTTAAGGAGAAGAGGAGAGGCATACAAACACAGAGCCCTTTTTTCTCTACCAGTCTGGCTTAGCGATTAGGAAAAGGAGACATCAATTTTGCCATTAATTTCCAAAGGGACATATTTAAGGAAGCCTGTACCATTGCGCTTGGAAAATGCACTAGACTGCTTTTCCAACTGTCCTGTCTTATTGCTCGAAATCAAAATCATTTTTATTAAAAAAACAGACTTCCATTTAGAAGGAAATAGGATGTCTTTTTTAAAAAAGAAGCAAGAGGAAAGAGGGAAGGAAAGAAGGAGAGGGGAGAGGAGAGGAGAGAAGGGAAGGGAAAAAAGAAGGAGGGAAGGGAAAAAAGAAGGAGGGAAGGAAGGAAGGAAGTAAAGAAGGAAGGAAGGAAGCAAGCAAGGAAGGAAAGGAGAGAGAGAGAAGGAAGGAAGGAAGGAAGGAAGGAAGGAAGGAAGGAAAGAAAGAAAGAAAGAAAGAAAGAAAGAAAGAAAGAAAGAAAGAAAGAAAGAAAGAAAGAAAGAAAGAAAGAAAGAAAGAAGAGAGAGAGAAGAGAGGAAGGAAGGGAGGAAGAGAGGGAGGGAGGAAGGAAGGAAGGAAGGAGAGAGAAAGGAAGAAGAAAGAAGGGAAAGGAAGAAAGGAATGAAGGAGAGGGAGAGAAAGAAAGAAAGGAAAGAAAAAAGGAAAGAAAGAAAGAGAGAAAAAGAAAGAAAGAAAAGAAAGAAAAAAAGAAAGAGGGAAAGAAGAGAGAAAAGAACATAAAAGAAAAAAAGAAAAGAGACTTCCAGCAGGATGGATGTTTTTTGTTGCATTAAACAGCTATGTACAAAAATAATAATAATAAGACATCTCAAGATTTATAATCCTGAGACATGAATCAAGCATGAGCTTTAAAGTATCAAACTGAAGTTTAGGAGATGAAGGTGAGTTTTAAGGTATCTTTTTTTTTAATTTTTCAATTGCTATTTATCGTTATTAAAGAATAAATTGAGAGAACCCCACTAAAGTTTGGAGCCAAATCCACAGTCACAGGTTACATTGTTTTGTTTTAGTTTCATTTTTTTTGTAACTAAAGGAATGTTGATTGTAAATTAGCATCACAAATTGTTTTGTTTTAGTTATATTCTTTTGTTCAGACATTGCATTCATTAATGTAATACTGATAAGCCAAAACCTTGTCACTTGGAAAGCTGGGAAAATTTCTTCTCACAGTGTCTTTTTCAAGGTAGCAGCTCACATTCCATACTCAATAGAAAGTGACACTTAATTTGGCAGATCCTAGTTTTAGGAACCCAAGAGAATAAAACTGTTCTGGTAACATAGGTATACAATGGAAGTTGAGCCAGGGTGAAGTTCACTTTGTCAAAGTGTCATAAACAACCTAAGTTGAGAACAGGGGTGGGGTTGATACAAGAGGGATTTTGAGGGAAACCATGGAATTTATGTTTTTATAATTAGCTGTATTTATATAAGACTTCCATTTTGTCAAGTGATTTTTTTGTATTTAATATATTAGACACCTTCATTTCAGATCCTAAATAATCAGTGTAGAATAAGCTCCAAAGACTGAGTCACTCCCGAAAGTTGGAAACAAAATCAGAAACGTCATCCTCTGAAACTGAAGTTAATTAACATAGGATACGATTAGCCTTCTCCAAAAGTGACCCACGACAGGCTTTTTGAAGTGAATATTGCAGGAGACTGGTGTGTCTCTAACTCTCTTCAGGGGACTAAGTCACTATAACCTGAGCTTTGACTTTGAATAACCTAGAAGACCACATTTTACTCATAAATGCTAACGAAATGACCTGGCAATCTGCATGAAGTTTAGAAAACAGTGTTGAAAAATAACCATTTATTAGAGTTTATCCAGAGACCTGGAATCTAGATGATAAAAGCCACTAGAGATACATACTCCGTGGTAAAGCATGTATAATTCTTTAATTTTTGCCATAACTCAAAAGAAATATCTATCAAGCCTACTCAGTTTATTTCACCATGATTTCATATATTCACGTTTGCCTCACAATTTCTTGGTTAGCACCCTGGATTCCAGGAAAGCTTGATAATGGGAAGAGATACATGAGATAAGGTTTTCTAGTGACAAGAAAAGCAAATCCCCACTGAATATTAATGTTGGCACTTGTTTATACATCAGTCTATGCGCCTTGTTAGCCTGAAGTCAATCCCCAGAAGCTCATCATTCCTAAGGGAACTGATAGCAATAAGTGTCTTGAAACTGGATTCTGAACCTACAGAGATTTCATCAGTCTGCAAAAGAACTCTGCCTGAGCAAATGTGTGAAACGGTAAAATGTAACACAGAGGATACACCATGATGCCTTTTTGCAAATCCCTGGAATGTACAGCACTGAAAGTGAGCCCTAATGTAAACTAGGAACCCTGGATGATAATGATGTGTCAATGTAGGTTCACCAGTTTTAACCAATGTACCACTGCAGTGGGGGATGCTGACAGTCAGAGAGCTGTGCATGTTGGAGTATATGGCAGCTCTTTGTGCAGTACTTTTCATTCAGTTATGCAGTGGACCTAAAACTCTTCTAGAAATATGAAATAAATTTCCTGTGGAGGTTCAGTACCACTTTATTAATGAATTTCAGCCACCTCAGAAAGACCAGCCTAGAGGGTAGCTGGGTTGGGCACTGATGAAGAGACGTCTCTGGTCTGCAAGTTTGTGATAAAGAGTTTGATTCCATTTTTGATGTTTGACTGTTGACAGCTTTCAAGTACCATCACTTCTTCTTCTTCCACTGCCCCATCTGGGCAAGCTGATAGGAAAGCCCAAATGTTCCCTCCTTTGACACCACGGCAACCTGGAGTTCAAAGCACACACTTTGGCATGACGGAGAACCTAGTGAAAACCCTGACGTGCTCCTCCTTGGGCGACATCAGATAGTTCATTTATCCTCTCTGAGCCTCAGCTTCTTTATCTGTAAAATGGAGGTAATAAATATGTACCTTCAGTGCTGTGAGGGTTAAATCAAAAAACATACAGAAAGCATATGGCAAGGTGCCTGACACATAGTAAGACTTAACACAGTAATTGCCATACTCTGCCCAAAGTGAATCCTGTTGGACTTGATTTAGATGCTATTCTTCATGCCAAAAAGAATGTATCTTCTCTGACTCCTCAGAGGGTCTAAGGTACACAGAACTAAGAGCAAGAGATGGCAGACTACAAGACCAGGCCCTTAGATACACATTGGCTGTATCAAGCTTTCTTATTAATACAATAGATACAAATTTCATTAATTTGAATCTAAACATAAATCATTGGGTAGACCATGAATTTTCTGCAATTAATAATAAATGTCATAATGTAAGAAAGTTAT
The DNA here is from genome assembly GCF_047675955.1 of Chlorocebus sabaeus. Taxonomy (NCBI): domain Eukaryota; kingdom Metazoa; phylum Chordata; class Mammalia; order Primates; family Cercopithecidae; genus Chlorocebus; species Chlorocebus sabaeus. The sequence continues at coordinate 81,718,432 of NC_132924.1, read as the reverse complement.
TATTGCAGCAAATACCAAATGAGGACACAAAACAACAATGGAACACAAAAAAGAAGGTCAAGCAGAATTTGGATAAGGAAAGGAAAACTTGGCAGAGATAACAGTTATAACCAAATCTAGCTAAGGTGTTTGTTAATTCATTAATGCAGAACAATGGAAATTAACATCAGCTTACATTGAGCCATTATACTAAACAGCACAATGAAATTAAATACTATATTAACTGTAGGGTGTCACTGAGGACATCAATCACTACATCAAAAATGGTCCTATTGTCACAGAATCAGAAATAGTGGTACTTTTCCTAAACAATCTGTTTGTGGGTGCCTGAAGGGCCCTGTGAATATAATGGTTGTGGTTTCTTCTTCATGATGGCTGCTAGAGAAAACTTGTTGACTACCCCTTGCAAGGATCTATGATATCATAATTAGCATTTGTATATTCTGGAATTCCTTTGCTTCTATTTTACATATTATACATATTCCCTTTGTCCAAATTCCCCAATTATTTTTAATTTATTCCAACATGATGTAATGTATGTATTTTTGCAAACCATCTTTCAATAATAGTATGAGGTAAAAACAAATTTTTGAATGTAATAAGCAAGAAACTTTCCGGATGTGATCCAAAAAATGAAATAGATGCTATGTGGATGACTGTCTCGTTAACATAGCTTTCAGTCTTGTAGGTTTTTGTTTTTGCTTTTGTTTTTGTTTCTACTGCTGGTCTTGTGTCTTATCTCACCTATACCGCAATTCAGGGCACATAGCATAGTCTTACATGGTATGGCTCTTGTATTTGTTAAGCAAAAAAGAAAGCAGGAGAAGCAAGAAGGAAAGGAAAGTCCTAGATCCCACCGTTTCTGCCATTTCTGCCCTGGTGGGCCCAGAGTCAGGATTTGCATTCCCGTGGGCCTTGCAACATGTTATTCTGCCTTCTATATTGAGCCAACTGAGAAAATAGCCTTGTCATTGGGGAGTACACAGGCAGCTTTCTCCAGGCAGTCTGTTCTGGGGAGCCAGCCCTTATAGCGTTTGTCTGGAAACACCAACTGCCCAGCTTCTGGAGACATTGGAGCACATGAGATGTTGCCATCCACCTGCTGGAGAGAAGTACCTAGTACCTAGTCCCATGGAAAGTTGTGTTTGGTACAGCCTCACTCCCACCCCCCATCCGGAAAAGGGTTCTTTCAGGACAGGACTTAGCTGGTTTGTTTTCCAGGCCATCCTGAATGAGAAACCAACCCTGACAGCACCGTGAAGGTCCACTCGCAGTCACTTCTGCTTGTTGCCCCCAGTCATCTGTGGGTAAATGTTTAACCACAGGTCTCCAGTGGAGAGAACAGGAAAGCTCAGGTTTGTAGTGTTTGCCATTTTCCATCCTATTTCAAGCTACTAAGGTAACATCACAGCACACACATTTGGAAGAAGCTATGCAGCCTCTCACCATTAGGTTTATTCCCTTTGGGCAGACACAGCAAATGTAAACAACTCCAAGATTATTGATAATCATGAAATGGAGTGCAGTAATTAGAAAATGATATGTTCTGGGTAATAACCTGTGTTTTAAATTTAATTTTTTAATTGCAAGTTTATATCATTTAGTTTTTAATAATAGTTGTGCTTAATATTAGGCTCATAAAATTCATAAAACTATAACAATTGGCTCTCACAAGTCAGTGCAAACTGGTTCCAACAGAACACATTTTGGTTTGTTGTTGTTTAAGCTTTGTTGAGATGTAACTGATACACAAAAATTGCACATATTTACTGCATACAATTTAATTAGTTTAGACATACACATATGCCTGTGATATCATCACACAATCAAGGTACTAAACATGTATGTCACCTCCAAAATTATATTGTGTTCTTTTGTGTGCGTGTGTGTGTGTGTGTTGGTAAAATTTAACATGAGATCAATTGTCTTAGCATATTTTGAAGTGCACAATACGCTCATTGTAGGTTTCATGTTGTACAGTAGATATCTACAACTTAATCGTCCTGTATAACTGAAACTCACCACACCTTGTTTAATAAAGCTTCCCTAAAAGTTAACGGATAGCCTGGTGCCTCTTGGCAATTTTTTGAATCTTTTTTTGTTTGTTTATTTCTTACAAGGATTCAGGACAGAAGGAAGACATCAATACCAGATTGCAAAGAATGGCATGCATTATCTTTATTGTTGATGACATTTAACACAGAAAACCTGGGTGAGTTCCACAAATTTTCGTGTGAAGCAAGTGAAATATAAATATGAGATGATCTTATGTCACTCGTTTTTGAAAAGCCTGGAAAGAAACAGCTACAGAAGTTGAAGAAAAATCACAATCACATTTTTTATTCCCTAAAATACAGATTTCAGTATTTGTTCATTACTTCTGCAGTCAATAATAAGAACTATTATTTCTGGACCTCATAGTCTAACAAGAAGTTTTCACTAATTCTCAATAAGAAGTCTTTGAATGAGTGCTTTTGATGAGGTGAACGACTAACATTTTAATAGTATTTTGTAGTCTACATATACTCTCCTATTTACCCCTCCCTAAAAACCTGAGAAGGTGGTCTTATTTTCATCTGTATTGTGTCCATTAAGAAATAGAGGCATCTGGGCAGGGCAGGGTGGCTCAAGCCTGTAATCCCAGAGCTTTGGGAAACTAAGGAGGGTGGATCATGAGGTCAAAAGATCAAGACCATCCTGGCCAACATGGTGAAACCCCTTCTCTACTAAAAGTACAAAAATTAGCCAGGTGTGGTGGTGCGCACCTGTAGTCCCAGCTACTCAGGAGGCTGAAGCAGGAAAATCGCTTGAATCCAGGAGGTGGAGGTTGCAGTGAGCCAAGATTGTGCCACTGCACTCCAGCCTGGCAACAGAACAAGACTCCATCTCAAAAAAAAAAAAAAAAGAAATAGAGGCATCTTCAGTGATTTGCCCAAGGCCACACAATACAGTAAGTAGAAAAGATAAATCTCTTCTCCTTCCCGCCATTCTTCTTTCCTTTATTTCTTTACAAAGATTTAGAGGTAGTGTATTAGTGTGTTAGTGCTGCTATAACAAAATACCATGGACTGGGTGGCTTAAACAACAGAAATTTATTTTCTCACGGTTGTGAAGGCTGGGAGAAGTCCAAGATCAAGATGCCTTGGGGTTGGTTTCTGTTGAGGCTTCTCTTCCTGGCTTATAGACACTGCCTTATTGCTGTATCCTCACATGGCTGTTCCTTTGTGCAAGGCGTGGACAGAGCAAGAGAGAGAGAGAGATCTGATCTCTCTTCTGCTTCTTATAAGGAAACTAGTCCTATCAGATTAAGGCCCCACACTTCTGATCTCACTCAACCTTAGTTAACTCTCTAAAGGCCCTATCTCCAAATAGGGTCACACTGGATTAGGGCTTCAACACATGAATTTTATGAGGATACAATTCAGTCTGTAATATGTAGCTGTTACAATGCAGACAGTAAACTAGAGCTGGAAATGTAGTGACAAACAAGAAAGACCTAGTCCCTGATTTCATGGTGTTTACAATGCAGAACAGACACTGAATGCATCCACATTTTCTCACACACAGCATTATCTATGGAAGACATAATGTTCACCCCAGTCTTCTTCATACTATGATTTTTCCCCCAAAAAAATTCTTTTTGTGTACCTTTAAAGGATAAACTTCCGACCACCTTTTATCTTATTCATCTGTCTTTAAATTTGTGGAGACTGACTTAATACAATTTGCTTGGAAATCGAAGGAAAGAGGAAGAGGAAGTGGGGTCCCCCCGAAGACAGAAGAAGTGTTAGACCAAGGTTTGTCTACATGAATGCTGTGTTGCCATGATGAAAGACAAGGAATGTTTTTGTGAATTCTGTGCAGGCAGGTGCTTTGCCTCTTTATCCTATTTAGACCAGAGAAGAGCAGAAAGCTTTCTCTTTTCATGAGTCCCAAAAATCATCAGGTACTATATCTAAAGAGTCTCTGCTGTTAAGCTGAAGCAAATTCACAAGTGATTCAGAATTTTTTTTTAAGAACAAAAAAACTGGACTCAACAGCATCACAGCCCTTTGAGTCCATGATTCTGCATCATCTTCCTGCAGTGCAAATGGTAGTTTAAAAAAAAAAAAAAATGAGAGAAAAGAAAAAACATTATAAGATCTTCTGTTTAATGACATGCAAATGAAACAGCTACTAGGTCACCAAGCACCATGGATTCTAATTCTGCAGTGTTTTCTGAATCCATCCTCTGCTTCCCAGCTGGTGAAAGTTTATATTGAATCAGATATAATATTGACTGTGAGTAAAAGAAATCTAGCTTCAGCTTCTGTCTCTAGTCTCATGGTTACTAGTTCTATGAGCTTGAGCAAAACACCTAGTCTTGAGGAGCCTTGGTTTCCTCACCTTAAAAATTATAATAAAAATAATAGTGCTATGCTAGGCTCTCTCAAGGAAGAGACACACATTTCTAGTTATCTCAGGATATTATCAAGATATTACATATAATAGAAAAATGTTCTGCACAGCAAAGGAAAGAACAGTGTGCAGAGACAACCTATGGATTGAAGAAAAATATTTGCAAGCCATACATTTGATAGAGGGTTAATATCCAAAGTATATAAGTGGCCCAATGAACTCAATAGGATTTAAAAAAAAAAAAAAAAAAAACACACAGTTAAAAAACGGACAAGGACCAAAATAGACTTTCTCAAAGGAAGACATAGAAATGGCCAATAGGCATATGAAAAAAAATGTTCAATATTGCCAATCAATAAGGAAATGCAAATTAAAACTACAATGAGATATGTCTCACACCTGTAAGAATGACTGTTATCAAAAAGACAAAAGATAACAAGCATTGGTGAGGATGTACAGAAAAGTGAATCCTTGTACACTGTTGGTGGGAATGTAAATTAGTCCAGTCATTACAGAAAACAGTATGCAGATTTCTCAAAAAACCAAAAATAGAATCACCATATGAGTCAGTAATGCCACTTCAGGTATTTAACCAAAAGATTTGAAATTAGTTTGTAGAAGAGATGTTTGCACTCTCATGTTCATTGCAGCAGTATTCACAATAACGAAATTATGGAATCAACCTGGATGACCATCAACTAATGGGTGAATGAATAAAGAAAATATGGTATACTTGCACAATGGAATAATATATTTGGCCTTAAAAAAGAAAGAAATTCTGTCATTTCCAACAAAATAGATGGAATTGGAGAGCATTGTGATAAATGAAATAAGCCAAACACAGAAAGACAAACACCTCATATTCTCATTTCTATGTGGAATAAAAACAATCTAACTCATAGAAACAGAGAGTAGAATGATGGTTAGAGCAGCAAGGCCGTGGGAGGAATAGAGAGACGATGGTCAAAGGGTACAAAATCTCAGATGGGAGGAATGATTTATTTTAGTTCTATTGCACAGTGTGGTGAATATAATTATTAATAGACTATTGTGTATTTCAAGATTGCTAAGAGAGATTTCTAAACTTCTCATCACAAAAACTGTTAAGTATTTGTGGTGATGGATATGTTAACTAGCTTGATTTAATTATTGTACACATTGCACTAAAAAATTATAATATCACTCAGACCCCATAAATTTAACAATTATAAATTTACAATTTTAAAAATATAAATAAACAGGAAGAAAAGGAAATAGTCACCACCCAGATGACCAGGACGTCATTGATCATGATTCAAAACAGGGCAGGTGTGACTCCGATGACCCTACAGGACCAAAACTCATCCATTTAAAGATGAGAGTTTGTTACCCCCCACACTAGCAGCTCTGCCTAAATGGTGACAGTCCCTTTCTCTCTCTCTGCTTTTCTTATACCTGCTCCCTTCTATTCTACACCAACTAACTTCCCTCTACGCTTAATGTTATGACTCCTGCTAACTTCCTTTTCCTATTGCCTTCCTTCTATTGCCTTTTCTACGTGTATTTCTCTTCTGCTTCTACTTCCCACTGCACCCTTTTTGTGCTTCATTTTTAAGCTGTCTGAAAGACAGGGTCAGATCTGATTACTACTCCAAATAGAATTCTATCTTTGGGACAGAGCTTGGTGCTGTCTCTTGTAGACACTGCCCAGCCTGTGGATGGCTGCCTTGGAGATTGATGATGCTCATCCTTGATACACTCAAGTGTGGCTAAAGTGCCGAGGCCACACAGGACAAAGCATGGTTACATCTGCACATAGAACCTACTAAAAGAGAGCTGGTAACAGGCAGGTGCCCTGAGGTTTATCAGAAAGGGCTAGTGTAGCTGAACACAAGCTTACATGACCTGCCCAGTACAGGTGTTTGTGAAAATAGGATAAGATTTATAGCAACTTGTCTAGTGTCTGGCCTACAACAGATGTTCAGTAAATCTTAGCCCCTCTCTTTTGATCACCATTGCCACTATGCCAGTACAGGCCTAAGTCTTCTCTTAAAACTGCAATAGGTTCCCACAAGTCTCCTTGCCTCCATGGTCTTCTCTCCTCAAATTCATCTCCCACAACTCTACCATAGTTATTTGTAGAACCCAGGTAGAATTATTCATTTGTTTAATATATTTAAGATAAATCACATCCTTGCTATATGCTAGACACTGTCTTAGATAATAGGAATAAAGAAATTTATAAGGTATGTATTCTATCTTCAACGGGCTCAAAGGACAGTGTAGAAAACCAATCATCATAAATATATACTATAAAAGGTTCATTAGAGGAAAAAAAGGGACAAATACTTCCCTGGTTAGAAAATGAAGACGTTTCTAAAGAGAAAGGAGAAAGTGAGTCTGGAGGAATACAGCAGCTCAGAAAATGCTCAAGGAGAAGTTCATTTCACAAAGAGGACCAGATCATGAAGAACTTCAGTTCCCATGAAAAGAATCCAAGTATTCTGAGACAAAGAGAAAAACTAATTTTAGGGGATACTAATTATGGTAAATGTAAAAAAAAAAAGAAAAAAAACTAGTTCATAATCCATTGGTCCAGGAAATGCTGGGTTAAATGAAGAAAACAATGGTAACAGGTTTCTTTGCCGTAGGATTTCTTAAAGCTTTTAATAGGCAAATGCATATTGTGAATCTCCAAGAATGTGATGAAGGAGAATTTGATGTAGGACATTTTCCAAACCTATATGACCTGGGACTTCTTTTTTTTTCTCATAGGACATCAGGCAGGACATGCTATGACATTCTAGGATATATTAAGTTGTTGTCTAAGAGGAGTCATTGAGGACTTTCAGCAGAAGAGTGAGGTGAAAAAAATCCACTTGACCTCAATATCCTATAGAATGAAGTGCAAACTCTTTGTCCTGCCCTCCCAGCTTGGCCCCATCCTGCCTTTTCATCCACAACTCCTGGCTCCTTCCCTCCATGGTTTTAAACCCCAGACAAACTCAACATTTTGGTTTTGCATATGTGTATTCCCTTGCTTCTGAGCTCTTGCACAATCTCCTTTTGAAATTCTACTCGCCTTTCAGGCTACCTCTCAAAGACCACTCTGTCTTCAGTAGAGTTTTCCATGAGTCCCAACACAATGTCAATGGTAACTTTTCTACACACTCTTTGTTCATTCCTTATATTCCTAGTTAGCTCTATTTCATTCCATTTTGTCTAATAGATGGCAGTGTTCATGTCTAATGGGAGCAAGTTGCAGGTGGAAACGCTGGTCACTATTCGCCAGAACCTCCAGGCATCAAATCTAATTTTTTCCTTCTATGTTCCTACTTCCTCTTTGTGATTTTGAGACGAACCCTCCTCCCACTTATCTCCACTACACAAACATACCACACACAGCAGAGGTTTCCAAAATTTCTCTCACTTCACGAAAATGTGCAGAAGAAATTCAGCTTCTTTATTTTGTCTGTAAGCAATCTAATCTTTCTCATTAGCACCCACCTACTGAGTGGTGATAAAAACTGAGCTCATTTCTCTCTTGTAATCTATTTCTCTCTAGATAACTCAGTCTTTTGTGGTTAGATATTCTCTCTCTCTCTCTCTTTTCTTCCCCAAGGGGACATCTGGGTATATGAAGCATGTTTTCTGTATCCTCCTGACAGTAGGGAGTGGAGGGCTGGGATTAACATTTTCCATCCTTATGCTTCTCTCTGGACAGGCCATCATGGAAGTTCCACTGAGCTTGTTTCTGGGCATTGTACTGGCCACTGCTGTTAAGCTTGGCAGCTGGTAGGATTCATGGCCTGTCCTTTTTCAGTTTCATTAAGACCTTGCAGTCTGATTTAAGCCTATCTTATGTCTCACTGAGGCAGCTGGTCTTGGCTCAGGTGGATTATACTGCCACTCTCAGCTACAGGGCCATCCCACTCTGCCACAGCAGCCCTCCCCATGCCAGAATCTCAGCTCATTTTCTCTTCCCCTTTCCCCTCCAGGGCCTGCAAGAAAATATGGGACTCTGTCCAAGTGGGACTGGAATGAAAGACAGTCTAGGAGAGCTAAAGCCAGTATATAAGGCACAAGACAGTTAGTTGCTCAATAAAAATTTGAATGGAGGGCTCCAAGAGGAAAAGATAATTTTTATAAATTTTAATTTTATCAGTGCCTATTATCTTGTTTTCAAGAAGTTATGCTATAAATGATCATATGCCCTTTATCCAAATATTTTAATGTTTCTTATAACCATTTTAACACATTAAAAAATTGATTTCTTCCTTCTTTTAGCTTATCATCACCATCCAATAACATCGTTTCAACAGAAGGAAATCCTCTACTCTCACGTACTTTAAATTCTAAGAAAAATAATCATGGTATAGATACACAAATGAGGAACAAGCAAAAGCATCATTTTAGTAGGAGCAAGGACCCTATTCTAGATGTTTTAAATTTTAAGAAAAATAATCATAATACAAGATATATAAATGGAGAATAAGCAGATAAGAATTCTTGAGCAAAATATTACCTTTTTTTTTTTTTTTTTTGTGACAGAGCCTTGCTCTGTCACCCAGGCTGGAGTGGAGTGGTATGATCTCAGTTCACTGCAACCTCTGCCTCCCGAGTTCAAGCAATTCTCCCGCCTCAGCCTCCTGAGTAGCTGGGATTACAGGCACCTACCACCATGCCCAGCTAATTTTTGCATTTTTAGTAGAGACGGGGTTTCGCCATGTTGACCAGGCTGGTCTTGAACTCCTGTGTACCCCCCCACCTTGGCCTCCCAAAGTGCCAGGTTTGCAGATGTGAGCCACTATGCCTGGCCAAAATGTTACCTTTAAATTGGAAAACAAACTGAGGACCTCACAAACAAATCAGTGGGCAGGCTGAGAGACAGAAAGTCTAAAAGTGAGATAATGGAAGAAAGGGCGTGAGAGAGGTGGACTTTGGAATTTGTGAAATGAGTAATCAGAACATTTCTCTCATTAATTATGCTCCATAAAGGTAACAGCACAATATTATTCAGGTGAAAATATTATCTCTAAGGATGACTGTCTGTAATAAATGGATTCCAAATTAATAGAATCTTTTAAATAGTCTTCTAAAACATAGGTTCAGAATAAAAATAGTTGAAGAATAAAGAACATTGAACCCTGATTAATAGGTTGATTGCATCTTTTCTTATTCTTCTGTATTAGCTCACTGGTCAGAGATTGGCTTACAGCTTCCTGTTAATTGTGACATTAGCAAAATGCCACACTTGCTATTTAAGGAGAGAGAGAAATCCAGACAGCTTTTAGCATATGAGTAATCAACCATTTAGTGGGCAGTACTAAAGGTTGGATGCGAGGAGGGGTGAATTAGGTATCCTTTTAGTAGTGGGTCAAAGGAAAGTAGAAGCTTTAGATATCATTTTCCTTCCTGGGAATATTCTGGAAGTTTTTATTTAAAAAAAAAAAAAAAAAAAAAGATACTTTATATCAAATACAGAGTCATTAGTTCACTGGTTTATTTCTTTTTATTTCTCTTTTTAAGCAAAGCCTTCCCGGAAGATTGCTGCAGCATGGAAGTGTGAAGCCAAGCATTGACTACTCTATCATACCAAATATCATCTCTTTTCCTCTGGAAGGTGCTGAAAGGTTCATTTAATCCAATGACTCAATTGAAACCTTTTATAATGCATTTTATATGACACACAATTTATCTAGGTTTTAACAATGCATTGGAAGAATACCTTTGCACATTTCAATGACCCTGAGAGAGCCTCGGTTACTTTAGATTATATGGATATTGTGCTACAACCTGCCTGCTTAACGGTAAACTTTTATCTCCAATTAGCTTCTGCCTCTGATCTATTTAAACCCTCAGAGAAGCAGGGAGAGGTAGAGAGTCAGACAGAGGCAAAGGGTGAAACTGCCTTTGGGAAACTATGACGGAGACAGTGAAAAAGATCTAACTTAACCGACTCCATCTTGCTTCCAACTTCCAAGCCGTCCTTATTCATTTCTGGGTGTGGGCTGAACTAACTTTGGGAGAAACTTAGTTTATAATTTATAGTCTAAACAAAGACGGTAACAGCCCTTTCCCAAAGCAGGCCTCCTTCTTGGCTGGGGACTAGACTGCCTTTGTAGATCTAACATTAGCCACAAGATTAGAAATTATGGTTTAGGAATCACGCAGCTAGAGGCTACAAGATTCTGACCCTCCCTAAACTGCTTCTAAGATCAGTACTTGAGATATTTTGCAGACCCTGCACTTGATAGATCAGTTGGCACCACCCAGATCAATAAACTGGCTCATTTCATCCTGTGGCCCAAACCCAGGAACTGACTCAGCACAAGAAGACAGCATTGACTACCTATGATTTCATCCCTGACCAATTATCACTCCTGGCTCACTGGCTTTCCCCCACCCACCAAGTTATCCTTAAAAACTCTGCTCCCTGAATGCTCAGGGAAACTGATTTGAGTAATAATAAAACTAGGATCTCCCACACAGTCAGCTCTGCATGAATTACTCTTCTCTATTGCATTTCCCCATCTTGATGAATCGGTTCTGTCTAAGCAGTTGCCAAGGTAAACCCCTTGGGTGGTTATAAATTTGGGGGCTTATCCTGGATTGCCCTCGTGGCTACCTATCCATGGTTCAGTGGCCCCCCATGCCAGCGATAAATCCAGAAGCCAACCCAAGTGGCTGCCTAGTTATCTTGGACTGGGGGCTGACTCTGGTACTCTCTCTACTGGTGGGGTGCTCCCGACCCAATGTGCATAGATTTAATTGCAATGGAGAAATAGTCCTGGGGAGATGGCCCTTAACTGTAGCCCTATCACAGAGTATCTGTCTGTAGCCCTACGGTAGGGTGCCTGCCTGTAGCCCCATTTTAGAATGTCTGAATTGGTGAGTATCCTAGGCACTGCCAATACCTCCTTCCTTCTCCTGACTGGTTCTGTAGCCCTGTGGTGGGGAATCTGTAGCCCCATTGTAGGGTGTCTATAGTTCCACCATGGGATATTTGTGTCTGTAGCTTCATTGCAGGGTGTTTGTTCAGCTCCTGGGAGGTCTCAATTGGCTCTTTCTAACTAGTAGGAAGAGTCCTGGTTTAGGAGACTTCTCCTCAATCAGGAAGATTTTGAGGAGGTTTCTCAGATGGAGAATAGGAGGATAGTTTGGAAGGGATACTCTTGGAGTTCTTGGTTAGGGATCTAATTTGGAAGGCCTTCTGTCCAACTCGTCTTTGTGTGTGTGTGTATATATGGAAGAGATCTCAGAGGGGTTGCTGATGGAAGTCCTTATTTGTCTGGTTACATTCAATGAGCTCTAAAGAAGGCTAACCAGGCCTGTCTCTCAGGCCTGTCTGCTCTTCCCTTTGCCCAGAGACTCCATTGTGAATTACCGTTCAGAGATCATCTGTCCCAACCTGGAGTGGATCAAAGACAACAGGGACCAATGGGAAACAATTTGAGCTTTGCCAGGCTGATACTGGCTGCTAAACAACTGACTAATGTTTGTTTTGTTATGTGTATTTTGCTGGTTGGAAAATGTTAATTAGGTTCCGTATGTAGCCCATTGGGCAGCATCTTGCAAATTAAGAATCTTGTCTATGTCTCTATGAAATAGTAATGGGTGATTTTCTCTTGTAAAGTGGATTGAACTCCACAGCTATAGCACAAGCGAGCAGGGACGTCAGAAGCCACTCCGTTCTTCTGGAAGCTGCAGAGAAAGGGAATCCAGAAACCTGGTATGCCAGCAAAAAGGGTAAGAAATTCTTACCAGCCAAGTTTCTGGTCTCTCTCTCTCTTTCTGTTTCTCTGTCTGAGTAAAACAGTAAACTATTGGTCTCCTCTGCAAGAGTTCGATGAATAGAAAAAAGGATTTGTGAGACTAGTCTTAGGCTGCAACAAATCTGGTATACCTTGTGCTAAGAATTTGTCTTCCTGTGTTCTGTAATGGAGAAAGGGGTATCACAGAATAGAACGTGGGTTTAGGACCCCTATAAGCCTGCTTTTCAAGCCAGCTTGGCAGGCTGGTCATTTACAAACTTTGCTATGGCTCCCTGAAACCAATACTGTATGAAATGCCTCTGTCTTGTTTTGTGTCCTTAAGAGCTTAACCTTGTGACCACGTGGGGATACTTTCTTTTGGTTTCCACCATCCAGAGGACAGGAATTTGGGGGTTCATGTCATAGTTAGTCCTAAAAAAATTTATTGAGCAGTTAAAAGCCTTGCAAGCTTGAAATTGGCTTCTCTAGGCTCCTTCTGGGAAAAGTAATAGAAACTGTTCAATGCTGTATAGCTCAGTAGCTAAGGCTTTACCTTTTGACAGTGGTGGCCTGAGTTCAATTGTTGGCTTCTGGATTGATTCCTTTCTGGTTTGTTATTTGTGTAACTTGGCCATTTATTGAGTTTTTTCCCCCATCGTTAGCTTCTGATTTCCTCTCTTGAATTTTCCTTTCTCTGAACCACCTTGTAGAGATTCCAAATCTTGTAAAAAAGAAACAGTTTACCATGTCTTTGAAGCATGTAGGAGGTTACCTTTGGTAAGGTTCAGAAACTAGAACTATTGGCTGCTTGGCATGGCTAAAGTCGGGTAATAAGAGATCTGAAAGGATTTCTTTTTTAAAGAGCACTATGGTTAAAAGTCAGTTTAACTAAAAGTGGATAAACAAGCTATAGATATATTTTTAAAGCCTTTATGTTTTTCTCTTCTTGGAACTTGTTTTTCTGGGAAAAGGTTTTTTCTTCTCAGTCGGCTGAATTATTTTTCTCCTTTTTTTTTTTTTCTGTCTTGCCACTCTTAATGCACACGAGAGGCCCTAAGATAATTTCTGGTAGCCTGAAACTCATTGGGAAAAACTGAGGAAGTGCCAAAAAACCCGTTTTGGGAAAAAATCCTCTATTTTCCTCATGAAATCCCAGGAATTAAAAGTGGATAGATCCCTCTCAAAATCAAAGGCCCTATTCTGTTTTGTATTGTGTTATCTGATGGTTTTGAGTTTTGGAAGTATCAGAAATTACTTCACATTATGAGAGAGCTTTGGTGTGTAATAACCAGATAGGAAATATACTTTAAGGGATGGCTAATAGTTATTATGGAGGGATACTTGACTCTTTGCACACTTGGATCAGAGATGCACACTGTTGGTCACCTGGAAGGAAACATCCCCACCTGCCCAGCAAGATGAGACTCCCATGAGAGATGGGTTGATGACAAAATGGGCTGATTGGCTTTGGGCTGCCTTGCAATGAAATGCAGGGTAGAAGCACTGCACTGTCCTCTCCCATAGTATTTCCCTCCTTTTGAGGAGCCAGGATCCAGTATAAAATGACACCCTCAATTTTGGGGATCTGTCTTTGCCTTCAACTGCTTGTTTGCTGCCTATTTGACCCTAGAAATGCATGCTTTCATGGCCCTGTTCCCCCAAGGGCTCCACCCTGAAGCCAATAATCCAGTAAAAAAATCTGGCAAATGAAAAATTTTACAAGTGCTGCATCTTCTGTCTGTCTGTGTATTTATATGTGTTATATGTTTATACACAAGAGCTCTGATTAATTGGCTTAGAAAAATAAGTGGGATCAAAGGACAAGGAGGCCAACTAAAAGCTGCAAAAACGAGGAGGATCTTGCCTTTCTTCACCCTCCACTGCACCTGGGGGGGCATGAGTTGGCAGGTTGAACTGATAATAGAAACAGTCCAGGTTAGCAAAGCAACACAGAGAAGAGCCTGGGCAGTGCTCCCCAGACTCAGCAAACACTGGCTGCATGTGGCCACCGGGATTCAGAATAAGAAGATCCAAACCACAGACGGGCACTCATTTGCACAAATGAGGACAGAGACAGAAATAAAATCCTAGAGTCAGTACAAGGGTATGCACATTCGTTGGAGGAAGGCAGTATCAAAAAGGCAATGAACGGTTGATCCCATAGTAAGAGAGTCAAGGTCAGCAACAAGTGAAGCCGAAGAAACAGCAGACAAGATGTCACCTCCAAAAATGATCTGTGTCCACAGTGCTTGTAGATCAGCAGCACCCTTTTACCAAAGTGAAGAACTTCCCTTAGTATGCCCACAAGGACATGATTCCTTCTTTCTTAAGGAGACCACATCTTATTAATGATGTGGACATTTGAAACACTACATTCCACACGATGTAATTGACACCTGCAGCCCTGAATTACCCTTCTGGAAAGATCATGTCAGCCCACACTGAATGCTTGTTCTGAATTGGCAAATAGCACTTAGAAGTGTGGGACAATGGTCTGCTACCCTCCACTAAGTCATGTCATGCTTTCTTCTTCATGATGCCCCATGGCCCTCTGCGTCCTGGCCTCCTGTTTACAATAGATGTAAAGAAGATATCCAGCAATTTCAGGTCATAGTTCCTCACCAAAGAGTTAATGAACTGGTTGAGGCTGAAGCCCCTACTGTACATTGGAATCAACAGGGGACCTCCTGCAAAACAGTCAGCATGTATTGTACATTGGAATCACCTGGGGTCCTCCTGCAAAACAGCGTGTAGGGTACAGCGTGTAGGGTATACCCTGGATATGGGTATATTTTATAAACTCCCCAGAAGAGTCTAATATCCTCCCAGGGTTGTAAATGACTATCCAACTGAAGGCATTACACATAAGCAGCAAAACAATGCAAAGCCACAGAGAGCACAGCACAGTGTACCACAGATCGACATCACTGCCATCACAAGTCAGCCACGATAAAGCATGCACAGAGTCATTTTGTTCTTTGTTTGATAAAATGGCAAACCTGAAAAGCCAAAAATAAACAAGTTTCCAGTCAATTGGAAAGTAACTGGGTTAAGTCAGTTGACTTCGGCCCGACTACAGTTCTCCATGAATGGCATTGCTCAGGGACTGTCAGTCCACTCCTTGGCGTAGAGGCTAGCTTATGCTGTGGTAACAAACAAACCCAAAATTCCTCAGCAGCTTAAAGCAACAAATTACTTCTCACTAATGCCTCACATCTGTTACAGTTCAACTGAGAGCTTTGCTTCTTCATCCTTAGTTCAGGATCCATTTCCCAGGAATGTCCCAGATAACAGAGCAGCCATTATCTGGGACATTCCTGGGAAAGAGAGTATGATGTGCCATGTGAACATTTTTAAAGCTTCTGCTGAGATGTACCACACCTCATTTCTCCTATTTCATTAACCAAAGCAAGTCAGGTGGTCACACCTAACATGAATCCTACTATGTACGAAAACAAAAAGCCAGAAAGGCTTGGTGAACAGAAAAACTGACTACTTAATGCACTAGATAGGTATGGGCAAAGCAAAGCAACATAGACAAACTCATCTCTATTGTGTAATTTTTGTATTTCCTAATGATAGCTGAAATGTATTGAGCACTTGTTATGTGCAATGGATTGCAATAAGGGCAGACAAGTACTACTTAAGATTAATAACAAATCTGCAGTAGATACGCTTATCATGACCACTTTACAGATGAGTAAACTAAGACTAAAAAGAAGTGAAATAATTTTTCTAAGTTCACAGAGCTTGGAGCAAGCTGTTGAGTTGGGGTTGAGTAGCTCCAGAGCTAGCCTACTGGTAGAGCAGTCAGCTGTCCAGTTTGCTCAAGACTAAGAGGTTTCCTGAAGGATTTTCAATGCAAAATCCAAGACCATCCTGAGCATTACAGGTATTAATCACATTACTGGCTTATTGATCAGGTTTATAGTGAATGACAGTGCTTACTGTTTTCCACATCGGGGAAGAGCTCTGAAATCTGCTAATCCCTATGCATAATAACAACACAGCATAATTCATGCCCTCCAGAAAAATCGTTCCAAGTCTTATGTTTTTATTTCGATTTGTGTCTGTTTGTTGGGTTGTTGTAGTGGTGTTGATAGTATTAACATATCAGCATCCTGTCATAAATATGCCTAAGAATCTCCCACCAAGATATCCTCAGTGTTATGTGTTCATTTATCCCAGGCTTCCATGGACCACGTAGACTTTCAGACTAACATTACCGTGGCCTTGGGGATTATCACAATGTGACTGATTCTATCCCAAATTTCCCCATCCTGTCCTCTGCTTCCCTGGAAGTTCCAAGTGGCTCACATCCTTCCTTAACAATCATTTCCATTTTTAAGCAGCCACTGTCATAGTTGTCAATTCTCCTACAGCTACAAGAATTGAAGCCTAATGATATAATTCTGTTTATTGACCAGTCCCTACATATCAAGCCAGAGGCTGGTGCCATTACATGTTGTTTCATGTCATCCCTGACCAATCAGGTAGGGTTATTAACCTTCTGACATACCCAAATAGCTCACTCTACTTTATGACAGGAGTTTCTCTTCCTTCCCAGACCTAATGATTGCCTGTTTTCTTGCCTGTACCTCTCATGTATACAGCATGAGAGTAAGACTATGTTTTAAGCCATCATTCTATTCCCAACAATCCTTCTTTCTCCCTTTAGTACAAAGCAGGACACTCGTAGGGGCAGCCCTCCAAGAGGCAGTCTTCTAAGAAGCACCCTGACACTGAACCAAACTACTTGACTTCAAATCCTGACTCTGTTACCTACTAGCTATGGAACCCTGGACAAGTTTCCTAACCTCTTTAAGCAAGCATTTCCTCATCTGCAAAATAGGCATAATAATAGTACCTACCTCACGGGGTTGTTGTGAAGATTAAATGTGTTACCAAATATAAAGTTCTAAAATAGAACCTGGCGTCGAACACCAACATTCTGGTTTGTCTGGGACTTAGGAGCTTCCAGGATGCAGGACTTTCAGTGCTGAAACTAGAAAAGTCCCAGGCAAAGCAGGTAGCTCCACCTGTCACATAGTAAGCAATGCTTCTATGTAAGCTTTTGTTGAAGATGTGGTTGGTGATACATGGAAAGATGGTACCCTCTTTTGAACCATAACTAGATTATTACATATCTCCAATTCCTCTTCCTTTTCCGAATTATGTCGTCTGAGCAAGCGGCATGCATACATACCTCCTAATCTAAGCACCCAGCTTATAGGTTCCTAAACTAGGCACCTAGCTTATGGGCTCTTTTGTCTTCAAACATATCATCCTAAGCAGAGGCCCAAATCATCTCTGGTTCCATCTCTTCCAAGGTTTTTACATTAGAATCACAGGCTCACATCTCATTCATTTATTTACTCCTAAGGTCTGCTTAGGAGAAGCAGAAATGGGGCTTTCTTCTTATTGGCTCATTTGTTTGGTCCTGTTTAATGAGGCAAATTTTTATAACACTAGGAGGTAAAAGATTATTACTGTCAACAGTGCCCAGTATTATTTGGCTTTCCTATCACAGTGATTGCTGTGCATAAACAGATGACATTTGTTCACCTATCCTCAGCTCTCACAACTACATAATCATTAACAGAATGTTAAATATATCTCTGATGCCTTGGCCCAAACTTACACAGGTATGTACATGGTGAACATAATTAAAAACTAATGTAAATTTTCACAAGCACAACAGGACTTGTAATTCCAAAATGATGCTGTCACCTTGAGTGGAGATGACAGGTGTAGAAGAAAACATTGAAATTTAGTCCCAGACAACTCCCAAATCTACACTAGTTCAAAGAGATCTTAAATTACTTAAACATTTTGAGTCTGTTTCCTCATCTGAATAACATGAATAATACCTGCTTTATAGGACTTTGTAAAGATTAAATGAAACTAATGCATATCAGTCACCCAGCTTACTCCTTCCCAATTTTAAATCTAAGTTATTCTGGGGTAGGAGAAGAGGCACATAGCTGATCCAGAGAGGGTGATGTTGCACAAAATATTTGGACTTGCTTGCACCATATCCTTGTAAGTTTCTAAACACAAAAAATTCACTCCAAGTGAAGCTTGGTGAACAAAGTGCCCCAGCAAGGCAACGCCATCTGTAACAAAAGTGTAATTCTAAAGTGATAAGGAGATGCACATGAAAAACTAACTCTGAGGCAATTCCAAAAGAGGAGTTTCAAAAACATTTTGAGAAATGGTAGAATATTTCAAATTAGTTCATAGCTTCTCAGGGTGACTCATTGAAATAGCAACCCTGACCTGAACGGTTGCATCTATGTTTATTTCTTTAGATCACATTTATTTTCATTTGTCTTATATAATTAAAATTAATCCTGATTTCAAACATCAGTTTAGATATTCTAATCACTGTTTATGCTTGAAAGCACCCTGATATGTCATAAACCAAAGTTGAAAATTTTTTCTTATTATGCAAACTTTAGGGTTGGTATAAGAAGCAATAAAGTTGTGTGTGTTACACATATGGTACTCCTGCAGATGGCCACGTGGAGGGCAGATTTCCAGAGCCAGAATGTAGAATAGATTGTGTTTTCTATCCTAACATTTACAATAAAAGACCCACATACGTTGGTTTAAAATATTTTGGTTTCAGCATGATTAAACAATATGTTTGCAATTAATATCTATTCACTTTGCTGTGAACTCTTGGCCCCAGTGTGCATTATCAGAAACAGTAAGACATGCTCCCCAGTTCTCTGATTTCTCAAAGCAAGAGGCTTTTCTACTAGTACTGACTGCCATAACTGTCTCAAAGAAAAAAAAATATGTCCCCAGCCACAAAGTTAAATTATAGGAGAATTTTTTTTAAGTTAGGTTTGCTGATTTAAAAGGCCCTTGGTGAGCTTTCAGACCTCAATTAAGGCTGTGATTTGAGAAAAAGAAAATGAATTTTCCAAGCAATTAGGTGGTAATAGATCTAATGGCTTTGGGGGGAAAGAAATGGGTATATTTAACTTTGACAAGTAGCTGCCATGCATGTGTTATATAACCTCTTTTGATAAGTTTTTTTGCTCCATAGACCAAATACCTTTTTTAATTATCTGAAAACGTCTTTCACAGGGAATTATAAAGAGTAACAACCACAAAGCAGACAGGCATCCTGCCCTACTGAGTCAATAGCATTCACTTTTCTAAAAACATCTCAAGTTAATTTCATAATACTCATTTTAAAGGCCTAAAAATATGTGCTTACTGATAAACCATATGGTCTCAGAAGGGTATTTTACAAGAAAATGTGTCAGCTTTCATAAACTTCCACAGGGGACCCTTTTCCTTTTGAAAGAAAAAAACCTGACATTGAAAATGCAGTGGAATTTGAAAACATGAAAAGACTTTTTAGCAGCATGAGAAGGTAATAGAATCCAACAAAATCAGTATATTTCATATTAAAGTAAGGCCCTGTCTTCAGCTCATTTGTGGGACAAAAGAACATACCATTGGTTACAGTGATGAGCACAGGTATTCAAAATAAATGGAGGTTTAGATGCCTCATTTATTTGTTATTAAAGGCTAGGCTAAGATTGATTCATCTAAAAACAGAGCTGCTTTTCTATGGCTAATTCCATAGGTAAAAACCCCTTTAAAGCTTTTTTGTTCATAGTGTGCTATTTTCTTGATTATTTAACTCTACTTTTTTATTTACCAATTCTTCAGAGAACCAAAAGGTGTCCTGTATACAAGGTCTTACAAGGGAGAAAATTCTCCATCCAGCTGCTGTGTATGAGCAGGAAATAAATTCTTTGAGTTTTTGTTGCTTTCCTCTTTCAGGCCCCAAAAGGCTAACCTCTAACCTACAGGACAACAAAAATACTTGGCTTTTGGGTGACAGTAAATATTTCAAGCTAATGACTGAATGAGAGTTCCCTAAAAGACAGCATACACAATTAAAACAAGGCATGGTCAACCTAAAATGTGGCTGGAAACAAAAGAACTTGAATATTCACATTGCTGGCATTAGAATCATTGTCCATGGAATGAATTCTGCAGGCATACCTTCAATTAATCAATGAGTGATGAATAGAGCAGTAGTAGCCAAGCGAGTTCCCCCAGTGATGAATATGGATTTCTAAAACAGAATCATTCAGGAGGTGATCTATAGTGTTTATTCAGATGACAAAACCAACAGGTTAGTTCCACTTGTAACCTGATCTCTTACCTGGTAAGATCTGAAGGATGTTTGCTATTGTCTGAGACTGAAGAGGAATGATACTGAAGCAGCTCTCCTAACCCCCAGGAACCCTCTGCTACCAGGGGCGGAACTGAGGGAGAGAAGCGGAGGGTACACTCAGATTGAAGAAAG
Source organism: Chlorocebus sabaeus (assembly GCF_047675955.1). NCBI lineage: Eukaryota > Metazoa > Chordata > Mammalia > Primates > Cercopithecidae > Chlorocebus > Chlorocebus sabaeus. The sequence goes on along the minus strand of NC_132924.1, from coordinate 81,697,963 downwards.
CTAGGACAGTGCATTGTGCCACAGAATTAAGCAGAAGAGAGCAACACCAGGTCACAGAGCCACAGTAACATAAGGTTGAGCTAAAAGCAAAAACAACCTAAAAATAACAATAATAATAACAACAACTGGCATGTATTAAGCATGAATATTTATTAGAAATTGTGCTTATCTCAGTGAATATTGCCAACAACCTTCTGAGATGGGTTCTATCCCTATTTTAGGGAGAAGGAAACTGAGACTCAGAGAGCAAGCAATAGAACAGGAATTAAACCCAGGCAACCTTACTTCAGAGTCCATGCTTTTGCCAGAAACTCTAGAGAGCACCAACCAGAAGTAAGGAAATAGCCAAAATGAGAATGAAACTGAAATGAATCAGGGAAGCAGTGAGGGAGGTACAAATGGAGTCAGATGGGCAAACATTCAAGGGGCAGAGCCCAAAGCCAGGATGAGCAGGTGGCTGTGTGATGCCACTTTTAGAGCCTGTGCTCAGCCTCATCCAGAGCCTATGATCTGTTTATCTTTAAGCATTTGCAAATATAAGCTACCATCAGACAGGGACAACTGACATAGCCATCTTGGTAAGTATAGATAATTCAAATGCAAATTCTGCAAGTCAAATAGAATTCTTTCACTTCTCCTCACTTTACGTTTTTATTTTTGTTTTTTTTTTTTGTTTTTTTTTTAACCTTTTTCTGTAATCCCAGCACTTTGGGAGGCCGAGACGGGCGGATCACGAGGTCAGGATATCGAGACCATCCTGGCTAACACGCTGAAACCCCGTCTCTACTAAAAAAATACAAAAAACTAGCCAGGCGTAGTGGCGGGCGCCTGTAGTCCCAGCTACTCAGGAGGCTGAGGCAGGAGAATGACGTGAACCTGGGAGGCGGAGCTTGCAGTGAGCTGAGATCCAGCCACTGCACTCCAGCCTGGGCGACAGAGCAAGACTCCGTCTCAAAAAAAGAAAAAAGAAAAAAATTCTTATTTTGTAATCTATCTGAAAATCTCCCCTGAAAAGAGTGTATCATGTATTTTATTTGAGGAACTCAAAACATTTCATGAACACTCTTCCCCACAGCCATTATGAAAATAAATAAATAATAATGCTTATTATTCAGTGCCTCGAAGCTATGGTTAAAGTACTAGAAAAGAATGCAGTGTCTTTCCATGGCCCTGTGGGTTATTCTGCACTTTCACCTTAGGTAGAGAGACTATGATGATTCAGAAATTGGAATTTCTCTGATTGTTTTATAGAAATTACACATACTTACGAATGAGGGAATTGGTGGCAGAACCTATAGGGCATACCATATTGTTATGCCTGAGTTGATTCGTTAAATAATTAGAACATGTATCATATAAAGTCTTTCACTCACTATGCCATGCTGGTATATAGCCAGCTTTAATCTTCACTGTCTTTAAATGGTTGCCATCCTCAGTGGATCCATGCATTTCTGCTTACACTTCTTTTATTTCTAGAAGTGTGGTTTATAAAGAAATATATCTGACCAGTAAAAAACATGATACGGAAATGATTGTCTTTATTAAATATATCTATAGCACTTCATGTTTACAAGAGTTTTTGTTGTTGTGGAAGCTAGTTGAATTTGTTAATGGATCTCTTTAGGTGAGCATGGCTATTTTCATCTTACCCCTGAAGATTAAAGGCGATCATGTTGCTACAATTCACCCACTAAACTGATGACCAAAACAGTTAGAAGTCATATGAGGCCACCCAGAACAGTGTCGGTCCATTTTTTCTTTTATTGAGGCAAAAAGTAGAGGAATTTGGACAATGATCCAATTTCCACTTAACTAATGATTTCACATATATAATGTGATGCTTAATTTTGTGTCAACTTGACTGGGCTGTGGAATACCCAGGCATTAGGTCAAGCATAATACTGGGTGTGTCTGTAAGGGTGTTTTTGGATGACATCAACATACGAATGCGCAGACTGAGGAAAGCAGATTACCTTTCCTAATGCACGTGGCCCTCATCCAATGAGTTGAAAGCCTGAATAGAACAAAAAGACTGATTCTTTGTAAGAGGGCACTCCTCCTGCCTGATACTTGAGCTGAGACATCGGTCTTTTCCTGCCTTTAGATGCAAACTGAAACATCAGTTCTTCTTGGATCTTGAATTTAGCATCTTTTGGACTGGAACTTACACTAGCATCTCTCCTGGTTCTTAGGGCTTTGGACGTAGACTGGAACAATACCATCAGCTCTCCTTGGTCTCCAGCTAGCTGACTGCAGATCCTAGGGACTTCTCAGCCTCCGTGATTGTGTGAGCCAATTCCTTCTCATAAATCTCTCTCTCTCTCTCTCTCTCTCTCCCCCCCGCCCCCCCATCTGTCTGTCTCTCTCTCTCTCTCTCTGTCCCTGCACTGCCACCACCATCACTGCACACACACACATACACACACCCTATGGATTCTATTTCTCTAGAGAACCCTGACTTATACATATGAAATGAATTCTTCAGACCAAATCCTTCCCTAATCCTAATCCTTATTTTACATCAGTACTAGTATTTCTGGCAAAAAGTACTCACTCAAATAGCATGTATACTGAAAGATTAATTAGTCTTCAGTGATTAAGGACTGATCACCCCTGTGCTGGAGACTGCTAGCTCTGTGGAAAAGTAAGGACAAACAGGAACAGAAGGCTCAGACCCACCTCAAGTGACAGTGCACTTACAAAGAGGCAACATGTACCCACAAAATATCCTGAGAAACCAATGTAACCAAAATGTGAGGCAATATTCAACTCAAATTCTAGTAAATAAATCCAACTGCAGCGCTATGAAGAAAACAGTTTCTGAGCCACAATCAACAGCCATTCAGTTTCAAATAACATTTAGCCAAGCCAAACTCCAGCATAACAAACAAATAAGGAGCATTCTTTGGGCCTTCCTGTGAGAGTAGTTGATTGCATAAGCTGGATAAATACATACTAAAACAGTGGCTCTCAAAGTGTCTCTAGACCAGCAACATTAGTATCTCTTGGGAGCTTGTTAGAGGTATGTATCCCAGCCCCGCTCCAGACCTGCAAAATCAGAAACTCTGGGGGTGGGGCCCAACATTTTGTGTTTTTACAGCTTCTCCATGGGATTCTGCTACACATTACAGAGGCACCAGCTTCAGGTGGAGTGAGATCATGAATGTTTTCCTGAAAGAAAAGAATCTTGAGTTAGACTTGAAATAGAAGACTGGCCTTATTTTCTCTCTTGATAAAAGGCTCTATAAACAAGACCAGAAAGACAGATGAAATATTTACCTTTTCAGGTAAGATTAGACTCTGTCTAAATGGTAAACCATATCATGCAACTACTTTGCCCAACCTATTCTCTACTGATCTTCAAGCCTCAAAAATATACGTTCCCCAGTCAGACAGCCAGACAGCCAACCATCTTGAGAAAATTCATAATCACTCCCAAAACACTTGAGACTTCACATATTACCACTCAAGATGAAATGTGTGGTATTTCCCTTCACTGGCTATTGCTCTTTATTTTCTTTGTCCATTTTGTAAACCCTGTATTTAGTTCGAAGGTGAAATTTGTAGAAAATCTACAAACTATAAAGAGGCTGAAATTAATGTGAACATGAGGACACGAAGATTACTAATTTTCAGTAGACTTTTTAAAATTCTTTTTTCTTGTTTCTTGCTGGAGTATGGTTTTTCTTACCACAAATATGTGACACCTCTTCATGAGTGCCATTTCAAAACACTTTTAGTGTTCTACTCCCACCTTGTGGAGAAAATTAGAATTTCATGCTTTCTGAACTCTAAAGGCTGACAATGAACAGCAAAGGCTTTAATATCCAGTGTCAAGTTTAAATAAAGATTGAGAAATTCCACCGATCATTTCATTGATTTTTCTGTATCATCCAAATTCAGATATTTTTGAAATATCTGATGGTTGGTAGAGCTTATTCTCTTTCATTCAGGTGTATAGTACTATCTAGAGGCAGACAAAAACAACCTGTGGAAGTGACCTGCATATTTTCCTCCAACAACATTCAATTGTTTACTTTTTTAGGGTGCCTGAAAACAGAAATTAAATACATCAAGATAATGCAATTATGACTGTTAAATATAGAGTCGCTATTGACTACACAGAAGGATTTGTAGTGGGTTTTTCACCATTCATTTTCTACATACTGCGCTAGTTCACAGAATAAATATCACTGTTTTTAAAAAGCCCAATTTAATCAAAATTTCATTATAAATCTAAAACTTACAGCCCTAGAATTGACTTATCACTGGTGCCAGATTAAGTGTCACCACAGCAATAAATTTTAGTCAGTCATCAGAATGTACTTGGAGTTGAATTACTAGGGCTATGAATGTAATGCTGCTCGGATTTGAATAATGCATCCCCAAAGTTCATGTGTTGGACATGTCATCTCCAGTGCAACCATGCTTAGAGGTGAGGCCTTTAAGAGGTGAGTAGGTCATGAGGACTCTGCCCTCATGAGTGGACTAATGTCATTATATCAGGAGTGGGTTTGTTAAACAGTAAGTTTGCCCCACTTTTGCTCTTTCTCATGCTCTCTTGCCCTTCTGCCTTTCACTGTGGGATGACACAGAACAAAGGCCCTTGCCAGATGTGAGTCCCTTGATCTTGGACTTCCAAGCCTCTAGAACTGTAAAAAATAAATCTCTATTCTCAAGTATTCTGCTATAGCAGCACAAAACAGACTAAGACAGATGTCAAGGTCAAAAACTTAAAAATATAAAACCCTCCAACAGAAAAAAAGTAGGAGAGATGATAATTTCAACAGCTAATTTGGCATTCATCATATGCCAAGCTTCCACTCCTATGTCCTATGTAGGGTCCATGTGATAATCTCAGGAACATTGACGATTTACAGGAGACCAATGATGCCACACCAGGCAGGGGTCTGAATGAGAAATGGGTCTACCTCAGTCCAGGCAGAAAATGGAAAAACAACAATGAACTTAAATTTCAAAGAATTCTAGTTTCCTCCATCTTTGAGGTTATTAGGCAATGACATTTATTAAGTCTTTGCTATATTCAGGATGCCAAGCTAATGAGATACTGAGAAACCGTCTCATCCTCCAAGGCTGAGCTCAAATGCCAGTGTGTCTCTACAGCCAGACAGAATTAATTTTTTCTACCCTCAATAATACAATGGCATTTTATTGCTGCAACTAGGAATGGACTTCACATTATTTTGTAACTATTGTGTGCCCATAAGTTCCATCTTCTCCACTAGGTTCTGTTTTCTTTCAAGACAGGAAACACATTTTAGTGATTTAGAATCTCCAACATCCAGCATGGCATCTGGCACATAGAAGATGCTCAGAGAATGTTTGCTCAATGCATTGAATGAATTAGGCTGAATGGTGTCATACAAAGGCAGTGAAAGCATAACCATTGCCTTCAGTTAGTTTACAGTTTATCTGTAAATGGTCCTGAGTCAATTTCTGTTGCTTCTTCTTATACCCTAGTGTATATTGGTTTAGCTTTTTGTAGAATTGTAAAAAGCTCAAGAACATGGAAGACATCCTCTGGGTTTAAATGGATCTAAGAGAGGGTTTAAATGCTCTGTTGGCTAAATGCCCTCTGAATCAACTTTTCTGTGGCTCCTTCCACAAGCCCCTCCCTGAAGGCACAGAACTTGTTGTGCAGTTTGGCCACTTTTCGTGCTTCACATTATTTTCCTCTCTCCACAGTAGCTTGGAAATGCCCCGCGGTAAGGTAAGTAAGGTAGTACATGGGCAGAATTAGGAAGTGGTCAATGTCCTTTGTTTTGTAAAGATATGAAGTCCCCCGTTGTCCAATAATATTTTCCCCACAATTATGGTAACTAAAAATCCCACCAGAAGGATTAATTTTGTTGCATTATAAATCATCCTAACCCCTTTCAAAGGAAATTTCCCTCTGAGGGGGCAGCACACGCAGTTCCTAACACCTTGATATATGTTTATGAGACTACCTCCCATCGGCTCTAATAAGAACTGGGAGAGAAAGCACAAGGATTCTGGGCACTTAATAAGGGAAGCGATGTGATGTGAGATGAGAATGAACAGAAATGCTCTGACAGTGAGGCAAGGAAGTCCTGCCATCCTAAAGCCCTGAATTCCTGGGGCTGCTCAGGGACCCATCCAGGTGGCCTTCCTGTACATTCTGCACTTTCTCCTGTGCACCCACAGTTTCTCACTGCTATGCCCCCCCTTCAGAGCGGATTCAGAGTTAATTTGAGAAAAGACATTCTTCGTATTATATGAACCCTCAGAATTTTCTTTCCCTCTCAAGTAGCGTGTGATAGCCTACATGGTGTGGACATGCTCTGGTTAAACCAAAATAGCCTGAGCTTAGCCTCCATGCAAAAGTGACCATTTCCACCGAGAAGAACTAGAAGCCCTTATCATCTAGCCTTGAAGAAGAGTAGCCTCATTGTCCCACAAGAGACAGCCAGCCGAGAGCACACAGACCCAGGGCAAGATGAAGAGGGAGGGACTCCCACAGTCATGCTTCCTCCAAAACTCGCGCAGCAGGCATCCAGCAGCTTCCAAAGGACACTAGAAGGACACTATACCCTGCAAATTAGCAGAGGGTAATTCTGTACGTTAAACTCGCTCTGAGCAGAGCATAAATAAAGGCTAACCACTATCTGTGATAAACGGCATGAATCCTAAAGCAGAAGGTAGACATCCTCTTTCAGATAGGGGGCGCCAAAAACAGCCTACGAGGGCCAGGCACAGTGGTTCATGCCTGTAATCCCAGCACTTTGAAAGGCTGACTAGGGAAGATTGCTTAAGGCCAAGAGTTTGACAACAGCCTGGACAAAATAGTAAGCCCCCTGTCTCCACAAAAAATAACAAAGTAGCCAGGCAGGGTGACATGCCTGTAATCCCAGCTACTCGGGGGCTGAGTTGGTGGGATTGCTTGAGCCTAGGAATTTGAGGCTGCAGTGAGTGTGATTGTGCCACTGTACTCCTGTCTGGGTGACAGAGTGAGACCCTGTCTCTAAAAGGAAACAAGTTTAATTTAATTTAAAACATCCTAAGACACACTGGAGAGGAGCCACCCTCATCAGATCACCAAATCAGAAACAAGGAGTTAAAATTCAGTGGACATTTCTTGCTGTTATTATTGTAATCATTATCGTCACTGTTCGGCCAACCAAGATTGCTTCCTTCTTCCTAGCATTATATCAAGTCCTTTTTGGGAGAATTACTTCTGCACCTCTCCATGCAGCCTTAGTCAAACTGTACCTTACCCTAATCAGAGATTTGGCACCAAGTCATGGAATGAGATTCTCTCTCCCTGGACTTTGAACACAAAGAGAAGTGATACAAAGATAGTTTTTAAAAAATTAAGTTTAGGGCACAATCATTGCAGGAACAGAGCCTATAAAAGATGGTCAGATAATTTCCACTGCCTAGAGGTCTGCCAAACTATTCTGGTTTCGGTTCTTGTTCTGTGACAGCATGGAAGCCAACATATCTATAAGCTAATGCATTCTATGGTGAATATCTCCTATAAATTTTCTTTTTGCTAGCATTAACAAGAATGAGCTTAGGTTACTTATAACTAAAGAATCCTGGTTGATATACTTTATAGCCTTTAGAGATTATGGCAGATCAACAGATGATAAATAGATAGACACACATACAAACACATGCATACACATACACATATATGATTAAATAACAAGTCTAGACATTACTACATTTGAATACCTATACTAGCTATCTTAGCTGGTTAATTGAAAATGCCCATGGTAGGCAAAACCAGGAAAGTCAGACACAATTCTCAGCACAAGTTATTTCTGTCTGGATATGCCATGTGCTATATTTTAATTTCATCAGCTTACTTCTAGCCTCTCATTGTGAATGTACCCTGAGTGAGGGCCTGAATGAGCCAGGAGAGGTAAAGCAAAGATAAAATGTTGAACACAACTCTCTTGACCACATCACGTGGGCCTCTTGAACTGAGAATTCTATTCCAATGTCTCGAAAGGGAGAAAGAGGTTAAATTTTAGATCGAGGAAAGGAATCAACAGACACCAAACCTTTAGTCCATCTCATCTCCAACTCTCCCACTCCCAAAGAAGGTAATTCTTGTGGTTGGGATGTTCTACCCTCAGGGTACATGTTGCTGGCAGCAGGTTCACATTAAAGGGATTTTTTTTTTTTTTTTTTTGGACTGTCCCTAGGCTGAGTCACCACTAACGCTCCCATGCAAGAGCTGAAGAGGCCAGTCAGCTTCTCTGAATGGCAGAAACACAGCAGTGCCAGGTTGAGACTCAAGCCGTTTTCTGGTCCATCTTCTCCAAGTTAGCCTCTGCCCCAAAAAAGCAGGGTTCATTTTTATTGGCTTATTTAACCATAAGCTTCACTCAGAAAAATTTGAGTTTAATAATTATGAGGTTAATACTCAATTTTGCTTAAGAGAATGCAGTGTATTAATTTATAGAAACATTCTTTTAGCCACACTTTGCTGGCTTGCACATTTTGATACCTTTTTTATGATCACTGTATTTGCAGTTTAAAACAGGCTAACACTTACTCCTTTCTCTTCATATTTACAAATGAGATCAACACAAACATGGTTTGCTCCAATGAAGATTTAAGGCACCTCTAAAAATGTCCAAACAATAGAATAAGGTAAATGTATCTGTTTGCTAGGGCTATATGTTAGTCTGCTAGGGCCAACACAAAATACTACAGTCTAGGTGAATTACATAACAGAAATTTACCTTCACACAGTTCTGAAGACAGAAAGTCCAAGATCAAAGTGCCATTGGGACTGGTTTCTAGTGAGGAATCTCTTCCTAGCTTATAGATGGCTGCCTTCCTACTGTATCATCACTTGGCTTCTTCTCTACATGGAAAGAGACAGCTCTCTTGGTGTTTCTTCCTCCTCTTATTATGTCACCAGTCCTATCAGATTAGGGACCCACCCTTCTTAATTACCACCCTAAAGTCCCTATCCCCAAATACAGTCTACACTGGAGGTTAGGGTTTCAATGTATGAATTTTGGGGAAACATAATTTAGTCCATAACAGGCTGCCATAATAACATACCACAGACTGAGAGGCTCAAACAAGAGAAATTTATTTTCTCACAATTTCGGAAGCTGTAAGTCCAAGACCAAGGTGAAATTGGGGTCAATTTCCAGTGAGGCCTCTCTTTCTCCCTTACAGATGATTGCCTTCTACCTGTGTCCTGACATGGTCTTTTTTCTGTGTATCTGTTTCCTAATCTCTTCTTCTTATAAGACACCACTGGTCATATTGGATTAGAGCCCACCCTAATGATCTCACTTTAATCTCATTACCTCTTTAAAGATCCTATTTCCAAATACAGTCACATTCTGAAATACCAGGGGTTATGACTTTGACATATGAATCTTAAAGGGATACAATTCAGCACATACCAGTAAAACAGTAAGTCAAGAAATTGGGTAAATGGATTGGGCACGGTGGCTCACGCCTATAATCCCAACACTTTGGGAGGCCGAGGCAGGCAGATCACCTGAGATCAGGAGTTCGAGACCAGCATGGCCAACATGGTGAAACCCCGTCTATGTTAAAAATACAAAAATTAGCCGGGCATGGTGGCGGGTGCCTGTAATCCCAGCTATCCAGGAGGCTGAGGCAGGAGAATCACTGGAACCTGGGAGGCAGAGGCTGCAGTGAGCGGAGATCGCGCTGCGGCACTCCAACCTGGGCGACAGAGTAAGACTCCATCTCAAAAAAAAAAAAAAGAAAGAAAGAAAGAAACTGGGCAAATGATAAGGATAGGAGAGATGTTCAGACAATAAGGGATGATGATATACTTACTAGGACTGGATCACAACTCTGGCTTGGAGGCTCATAGCTGCCAATGTACAGAGGGAAATTTGATCAGTTACAAGACTCATCCTACTTTGAGTTTGGATTTAAACAATGATCTTCCAGAGGCAGTATGCTTTTATTGTCTAAAAAAAGTAGTGACTCTACTTGTAAGAGACTTCAACCAGAGAGGAAAAAAGAAGAGCACAATGGCAGCCCAGTGAAAAATGTATTATGATGTAATCATAATCTTATGTATCCCTTCAAAGCACAGTAATGGGGGCAACCGTCTATGTTTCAAGTTTCCGGGGAGACAAATAGAAATGAATGTTTTATAAGTAACATGTTTACACAGAGAATTTTCAAAAATTATCTACAGTGGTCACTTTAAACACTCTTCTAAAATTAGCTACAGTTCTAATTTCTCAATCAACTCACAAAAGTCATGAGGAATTCTTAGCTCTGTATAGGCTCTTCATAGTCTTCAGCATGTCTGGGTCTCTCCATGACCACTCCTGCTCAATGGGCCAAAGATGATGCATGTCCAGGTGCTGGAACACAAAATATAACATGAGACCCCATGTCCCCATGTCCTGCAGGCCACAGAAATTACCTTTAAGGGGGAACTGGATATTTGGAAGTGAGTAGACAGGAAGATATAGTCCCAGATGAATGGTAGAGGCTGGGGATATCTCATTGGCCCTTCTAGTCTCATTCACAGATCAAGTCTATCCTCCAGACTAAAGGGAATTATCTAGTCAACTTCTTTTCTGCCACACACAGGGAGTCTAGTGTACTGCTAAAGGAGCATGAACTCTGGAGATCCTCTGCCTGGGTTTGAATCCCTGAATCACCATTTATTCAATGTGTGACCTTGGGAAGGTCGTTAAGCTCTCTGTGACTTGGATTCTTCATCTGCTGAAAGTGGGGGGAGAGTTGCACCTATTGAGGGGGCTTGTTATGCGGATTTATTTATTTAAATATGTAAAGTGTTTACAAAAGTGCCCAGCACATAGTAAATGTGATTGTTATTAAATAGTTCTTTACAATCTGAAAATTACAGTTTCGGATAAACATGTTTGTATAAAATTATTTGACTAGAAATGAGAGTTGGAGTTAGAACAGTTTCAGCCACATTTTGCATATTCACAAACCTCAAAATGCATTCTATATTGTAGGCATGGTTCATTTATTCAGATATGTAATGAGGATCTCATTGTGTTTGTAAAGAGACATGAAATCCTTTATCAAGATTTCATAATGAGACACCTCTGCGTTGAAAACCACAGAAGGGAATTCTCACCTTTCTGAGCTGTTGTAATCCCTTGCAACTCAAAATTTTTCTATCTGCTTTTACTCCAGGTCCAGGCTTGACACATTTTTTTCTCCATCTGAGTATCTTTATTTAAGATTACTTTACCCAGATGTGTTTGTGTTCACTTGTCTCAGTTGAATCTTGTTAATCTTTTTTTTATTATTTTTTTCCTCAAATATCTGAGCTCCATTAAGCCTTTGTAAACTATCTCGGTCTGTGGTGTCCTCATCACCATCCTTCGAAACTATACATGAAGCCCTGCTGGCACATCTTCTCCTGCCAGATCATTCAAGATCCTTTCAACATTTACACCCAAGGCTTTTCTGAGTCTTTTTCTTGCAGCCCATATATGTTTCACCAGAAAATATCACTGGCCGACTGGTTCTATACCTTTTTTTCATTCTCATTCATTCTCTCACTTATTCTCCCCCTTTTATTTGTTCCTTTAAGAATTAAGAGAAACTTCGTTACTGAGAGCCCCCAGCTAAACTGGGGTTCCAGCACTAGGGCAACCAGCAATCCTGCCCTAATGGGAAATATAGGGAAGCTCTATATGGGTGTTTGCAGTGGGCCTTTCAGGGGATGCTTCTTTGGCTTGGCTGATGGCCTAGTGCCTAGTAGTCTGACCAGTGACCAAAAGTGGGGAGAGAGATGGTCCGTTACATGGGAAACTTGTTTAAGCCAGCAGATGCCCTGTGGCTCTTGTCTGACCTCCATCCAGGTTATGCCTGCCCAACCATTGCCCTGGCACTGGAAGCCCAACCTTGAGCTCTCCCTGGCTTCCTGGGGAAAACCCAGCCTGGGGCAGTCCCTAGTTCTTCAGATGGAAGGTGCAAATCCAGTATACCACCACCATAGGAAACAAGTTCCAAGATTTTTATTTACATACTGAGTTATTTACATACTGATTTATTTATATACCAAATAGGGAAGGCACAATGAATCAAGAACCGTCCTCACCCCTGGGTCACGTCAGGCAAGAACGAAGAGTCAGGCAGAGAGAGAGAGTGGGCAGCCAGCAGTATATACAAAGGAATAGGGTGTGGGGCACTTTCAGTTCACAGGCAAATGCCCGACTGGTGCATTTAAAGGAATCAGTGAGAAAGCAGGGAGCGCTGGTATGCCGAAGAGATGCCTCTAGGTTCTTATCTCTGGCCACGTCTTGAGCCATTTGGGTGTGGTGTAGAACCAGAAACTGTGCCAAGGGTGATTGAGCTCTGCTTCTGGTATAACAAACTTAAATTTGTATTCAAAATGGATGCCAAGATAACATAAAATTATAAGAATTCACTGCAATTACCCAAATCGGCTCTGTTCTTCCAAGATGGCTTTTCTCTTAGTGTACTCAGTGTAAATGCATAATTGCTATAGAACATATTCAAATGGGATAATTTGTTTTTTAAATTACAGCCATAGGCTCATCTGGTTTTGCATTCTTTCTCTTTTCCTTACTATCTAAGGTAATCAGATTTACACTGCCGCGTATATTGACTCCCTGTTGTTCTTGTGAGATGTGTGACAGCTGTTATTTTACGGTACTTAACTCATGCGCACTGACAGCCAGACACCTACTGGAAATAACAATTAACGGCATAAATAACACACATCTGCATGTGTTCTGGCACTCGCCCACATATTAACACTGCTTACCACCTTACAGATTTACTTCTCTTTGGCAGTGTGATAAGCATTTGGTTTTAAAGAGTTTAGCTTTCCTTCCTGTGGAGATTTTGGTATATATTTTATGTAATTGTTTATTTTCGTGAGTTGGGCATGTGTGGTTGTGTGTGTATACCCACGCGCGCGTGCACTTCAATAATTGAACATTCAGGAAAGGGAGGCATTCCCCATCCTATTCTCTTATTGCAGTGCCTGCCTGCCTACCTGAATAGTTTTTACAACATCAAGCATGACTCATTGGTAATCCCTGCTGATATAAAATTCATAGGCCCGTGTGCTTCCTTCTGAAGGCAGCAATTTGCATTTCTGTAGAGCTTTGAAAGAATAGGAGAGAGTTATTAACTGTTATTATTTGCTGACCACCCACAGCACTCACAGTGGAGTACGACAGACAAGAAGGGGGAAGGTCAGCTCTTTAAAATGTAAGTGTAACTAGCTCAGAGTCACTGGAAGCATCTTGGTGGCACTTTAATTAGCAGCTTCCAGGGTCAGAGGACTCTAGAAAGCTTCACAACATCTACTCTGAGCCCATGGAAACTGTCACTTCACAGACTCATGAGACATGAGGGCTGTCAGAGAACAGCTGTGAATCCCTCTGCTTCTCTGTGAAACAGGATGGTTAGCTCTACCTCACCCCTACTCTGTAGAGCCTGGGACTGGGACTCTCCATGAATACTATTAGCATCTGCTGGGCGTCACACATAAGTGTTAAATGCTTATTTCCGGCCAGGTACGGTGGCTCACGCCTGTAATCCCAGCACTTTGGGATGCCAAGGCAGGTGGATCATCTGAGGTCAGGAGTTCGAGACTAACCTGGCCAACATGGTGAAACCCCATCTCTACTAAAAATACAAAAATTAGCCGGTCATGGTGGTACATGCCTGCAGTCCCAGCTACTTGGGAGGCTGAGGCAGGAAAATCGCTTGAATCTGGGAGGTGGAGGTTGCAGTGAGCCGAGATTGCACCACTGCACTCCAGCCTGAGCAACAGAGCAAGACTCTGTCTAAAAAAAGAAAAAAAAAATACTTATTTCCCCTCAAGAAAATAGAAGTGATGGAGGAAAGGATGAATTCAGTGATTGAAGAGATGGTGTGGCAGTGGATGGCATTATAACGGCAGGGAGAGAATGGAGCCAGAACAGAAGCCTGAGCAAAAAGCTCCTGTGGTAGTGAAGTCAGACTGGAATCGAAAGCCAGCACTTCATAGAACTAGGAAGAGAACAAAAAAGACATTTTTCTTTATTTTGTTTTGTTTTTTTCTTTAAAAAAGCATAGCTTCTAACATGTATTTAGAACATCCTAATTTTTTTTTCTAAATACCTTTTAAATATTTCTAAATGGTAGAGCATGAGGTCACAGAGTTTTCTGTTGATTTTTTGGAGGATAATAGATGAATGAGCAGGTTGAAACAGGTTATACTACGCTTTCCAAACAGTACCCAGGATTCTGCCATTAGAGAGAAGAGTAAAGCTTTCCATACTAAGATACATCACAACATGATCATGTTAAAACAAAAAATCTAGGCCAGCCATGGTGGTTCACACCTCAGCACTATGGGAGGCTGCGGTGGAAGGATTACTGAGTCCACAAGTTGGAGACTGGCCTGGGCAACATAGTAAGACCTCATCTCTACAAAAAGTAAGCAAAACTAACCTGAGCACGGTGGGGCACACCTGTAGTCTCAGCTATTCAGGAGGCTGAGGTGGGAAAATCACTTGCGCCCTAGAGGTCAAGGCTGCAGTGAGCCAAGATCCCACCAGTGCACTCCAGCTGGGTGACAGAGTGAAACCTTGTCTAAACAAATAAATAAATATCTAGATAACTACATGTCCAATGACAGGGAAATGTTTAGTGCTATCTGTATGATGGAATTATTAGACAACCATAGAATTATGCTTTCAAGTCATTTCAATGAACGAGGGAAATGCTTAGTATATAATGTTAAGTAAAAGAATCATGATAGAAAACTGTACCTGCAGTTTGATTTTATTTATAAGATATCTACACACATACACTCATACTGGAAGGAAACACATCAAATTGTCAATAACATATCTCCCAATGGGGAAGTTATGGATGATTTTAATTTTCTTCTCAAAGAAAGATTATTTTTCCAATCTTTCCATGATGAATGCATTGTACTATGAAAATCAGAAAATAAAAAAATATTTTTAAATTCCGGGCCAGGCACTGTGGCTCACACCTATAATCCCAACACTTTGGGAGGCCAAGTCAGGAGGATCACCAGAGGTCAGGAGTTCGAGATCAGCCTGGCCAACATGGTGAAACCCCATCTCTACTAAAAATACAAAAATTAGCTGGGTGTGGTTATTGTGCCTGTAATCCCAGCTAGTCGGGAGGCTGAGACAGGGGAATCACCTGAACCCAGGAGGTGGAGGTTGCAGTGAGCTGAGTTTGTGCCACTGCACTCCAGCCTGGGCAACCAGGTGAGACTCCATCTCAAAAATAATAATAATAATAATAATAATAATAATAATATGCCTGGCCTACTGTGAAGAGATGATTCAACTCATCAGCAGAACAAACATTCACTTGGATGATAGAAATTTGAGATTTTATGGAAGTCCATCTTACCCAAAAATCACTTTCACCAGTATCCTGCAGGTACCCAAAATTCCCACAGTTAGAGATTTACTCCACAACAGATTTTGAGCAGACGGTATATATTGTATAGTCGTGTTTTTTTGTTGTTTTTTAGAGGAGCATATATTTTCATGTATGTTTATTATTTATTCATATTACTACTATACATGTGTTTGAAAATGACCCAAATCAATTTGTGCACAATCCTCAGATTGCTCTTGACAGACAGCTGTTGCCTCTAACAGTCAGAAGTGGGGAATAGTTATGATGTCTTCTCCTACAACTCCTCACGAGGCAGCGCAATGAAAGCAGGTCTCAGATGGACTTTTGCTGAGGGAACAAAAATTTTATTAGCAGGCAGGCACAAACATAGTCACCATCTCCCCTTGTAAGACCAAGTGTCAGTTCTCTGTTCCTTTAGACACTCCAACTGACCTTGTATTAAAGGTTCATCAGAGGCAGATGTGACAATCGTCTACCTACAGTACTCAGTAAACCTAGTTGGAAGTAAATGATAAAATTCTCCCTTTCTAAATGCACAGAGGACAGAATGGACTCTTATATCTAACATGCCATGCAAAGTATATAGAATTTGACTTAACTAGACTCTTGTTCCCTATTCACCAAGGACGGGAGTGCCTATGTAATATTTCTAGCCAATTCACACAACTTAATCTCTAGTAATTTTACTAAGGAAAAAAATCTCTAATATCCATTATACTAAATAAATAAAAAAATAACTGGAAAGCTTGCAGTGTGTTCTAGGTTATTCTAGAGGGTGGCCTTCTAGTTAGTTTTTTATTGGTAACTAAACATCTCTGGAGTATTCATCTTGACTAGGGTATGTCAAAGGTTGACTAATCAGCCATAAGGTATTGATTAAAGCTAAAATACAGATACTTAAGTATTTTAGAATAAATTATAGACCGTACAATGATATGCATTTTTTAAAGTCTGAAAGAACAGCCAATTATTATTAGTGGTTATCTCTAAAAGAATGGAGTTAAGAAGAGAGAACATTTTTCTTGGCACTCTTTGGCGTTATTTGAAGAAAAAAAGCAAATACTACCTTTGTGATATAAACTTATACTAATAAAAGTTGTTAAAGGCTAGGATCAATAATAAATGCAGATTTATTTGTTTGAATTAAAGGTTTACCTCTGCACACCTTCAGAAGTACACACCAGTGTGCCAGGTGTGTCGCAAAAGCACAGGATGAATAAGGCCTGTCTTTCTACAAAGTGAATTTTGCTGGAAATTTTAGAAGGGTGAGGCCAAGTAATTTAAAGGATAGGCAATTTAAAACAGATTTTGAGAACTTTCCCTCAAAACTTCTCTCCCCCAAGTCTTCTTTCCCCCAGACTTACTCCCTTACCTCCTGATATGGCTGTGTCAGATTTTGGCTGTGTCCCCACCCAAAATCTCATCTTGAATTATAATACCCATAATCCTCACATGTCTAGGATGGGACCAGGTGGAGGTAATTGGATCATGGAGGTAGTTTCCCCCTTGCTGTTCTTGTGATAGTGAGTGAGTCTCACGAGATCTGATGGTTTTATAAGCGTCTGGCATTTCCCCTGCTTGCACCCATTCTCTCTCCTGCCACCCTGTGAAGAAGTGCCTTCCGCCATGATTGTAAGTTTCCTGAGACCTCCCAAGCCATGAAGAACTGAGTCAATTAAATCTCTTTTCTTTATAAATCACCCAGTCTTGGGCATGAGAACGGACTAATTCACCTTCCATCCTATCTCTCTAAGTCCCTTTAGAGATACTCATTCACTTTTTTCTATCATTAGAGGATTTTAGTGGGAATGTTTAAAGAACAATACTCGATTTTATTATTGTCTATTAATACTTGTGAATTAGCAGACACTCAGAAATCATTATTAATCATTTACCTACAAGGGCCAGAGCATAACTGAAAAAGATGAGTAACTGGTGGCAGTTGGTGGTTGGGGGAGTTGAAGAGAAAATGCATGAAGGAGAGGAAGAATAGCCTGAAATTCAGGTAAACTGAGAAGGGTTACCCTGAACCCTGGGGACAGCCAAGCCATTAGCCCTCTGGGGACTGGAGCTCTGAAAAGGTGCATGGAAGGAATGAAGCAGAGGAGGAAGTGGAGCCAAGAGGTCAGGGAGCATTAACACCAATTAATTTTCCTTCCCAATCTTATCCCTTCCCAGGAAAAATATAGATACACGTTTAGTGGCAGTTGGGGCCACATCAGTTACAAGATTTGCTGCCAGTGATACACATCTGTCAGCTTATTTGCATCAAGCAAAAGAGCTGAAGCTACAATTTGTGTTCATGATAAATGAAGATTTGGAAGACATTTGCTTTCCCCTGTCTTTTGCTTACTTAAGCATCATGCAGATACAAAAGACACTGCCAGAATTTGCTTAGACAACACTGAACATGGGGGTAGGAGTGAGAAGGAAGGGAGAAAATCACTATGAAATATTGCCACTTTCACTGCAATTCTGGACCCATCATTTTAAATTGTGAAATGCCTGCTGCTGCATGCGAGAAGCAGGAGCCTTTCCTGATTTGAAGGCATTGGCAGGAGGCTTCATTTGTCAGGGAAGGAAAAATGCATAATTCAAAGCGAAAGTCACCTGGCCCTGATAACCTGAAACAAATGAAGCAAAACTTCATTCTTTGGTTCAGCGCCAAGGAACCACTCCTGCACCTCCAGATAGGGCAAGTTTTTCCCCCATTTCTTACTCCCTGTTAGGTGCTCTAAGCACCTAATGAAGGAAGAGAGATGAGAGTTGACATCAGAACATCATCAGCATAACTGCTTTTGTGTATTTGACTCCAGTGGTCTTTGGGTTTCTATCTGTTTCACTCACTCTTGCCCTCTCTCCCTCTTCCTCTGCACAAAGACAGATTTAATTCTATGTCCCTGTGTCTGAATGATTATAAGCCACTCCAGAATGTTTGCTTGCTTCTCTGATATTCCTCTCTTTCCCCTGCCTTTTCTTTGCTTCATCACAATTTCTACCTCAACACCCCCCACCCCCTGCCACCACAAATCCAAAGTTTAATTCAGGTAGCTAGCACATGACAATGAGTCACCATTCATCCATCCCCCATCTTTTTTACAAATATTGATTTACAGCCTCTTATGGATGAGATGCATGAGAAGGGAGAAGAAGCACTCCCTGCCCCCCGGTTTTCCAGTCTATATTCCTAAGAGATTCTGAAAACTCTGCCCCTAAAGTGACTGTAAGCTGTTCACAGTTGTTCTGTGTATAGATTTATAAAGAGAAGGTATACATAAAAATTACAAATCTATTCTTACAATGCTCAGTGATCCCTGGCTGAATGCGACTCTACTCCTTCAGCAGCTAAGTAAAATGAACCAGCCGAGCAAATAGAATCTGGTGCCCATGGCAACATGCATTACTGCTTTGAACTTGTCAATCTGTCACAAGGAAATCACATTAATGGAATGTTTTTCTGCTACAAATAACTTTTGTTTTCACATTTTAATTACAGGGCTAGATTTTTCTTGATTTCTAAATTCTTCAAAGACCCAGGCATAAAGGAAAATAAAAAGTAATGTTGTTTCAAAAAATGTCTTTGAAATTCCAAGCAGCCTTTTAGTTGGGAGAAGGAGGGGTAGAAAGGAGACACCTTGTTTATTTGTCCCCATACTTCCCGCGACATGACGAAAAAGCCAAAGGCTTAAGCAGGTACTTTACCATTTTGCTTTTTTTGGATAGTTTCCTCATCTGAACAACAACAACAAAAAAAAACTTCCCCACAAGAGTGTTATGAGGTTTAATTAAGGATAACTGCTAAGGATTATCAATTAATATTGCTGGTTAGTGCTGGATAGGGGAGCCTCCCTTTCCCCTTAGGCCCTGAGCTACTTTATTCAGTCATTATAGGCCAGAAAATGTTCATTTTTTACATCTTTAATTGCTTAAGGGTAGTCCCTGGTTGTAGAAGTTTATGAACACATTTTCTGAACAAATTAGTAAGTTCATTAAAAGCGCTAAATTAGAATTAATTTCCACTACTGAGAAAGCTGGGGAAATAGGAGGTGGCAATTACGTACTGCTGTGTTTTCCATGGGAAGCTCCAAGGAAGAAAGAGTTGGACAACAAGATAGAAAGAAACGATGAACATTTCTTTTAAGCTGCAAATCTTAGTGCTCTTCCTTCTGACTTCAAAACTAGCTATACGATAAAAGGGGAGGAGGAACCGCTCTGATTAAAAAAAAGACAGTTGGTAAACTGAGTTGTGAAAGTCTATCTCTGTAACTCTTTCTAAATCTTATAATTCTGATTTCTAAAAAGCATGGAAAGAATAAATCTATGCGAAATTTTTTAAGTTCACTCCCAGGCCCTGGATTTACTCACTTTGCCCACCAGCAAGTGTTCAATTGAGATATAGATGCACAAAGAACTGCACATGCTGAATGAGTGCACTTTGATGAGTTTGGACATCTGCACTCACCCATGATACCAGGACTGCAATAAAGACAATAAACAGACCCAGCACCTCCCGGAGATTTTCCTTAGGACATTGTTGCCAGAGGAAATCAGACCAATCTCAGCCACTTTCTAACAGTCAATGCCTCCTGAATAGTGCCTCCCAGTAGAACAAAGCATCTACAGAGTTCAGAATTCGTTGTTGGACGAACTGGACCCATGGGCCCAGTTTGGTCATGTCGCAGGAAGTATGGGGACAAATATACCTGGTCTCTCCTTTCTACCCCACTTCTCCCAACTAACAGGCTGCTTGGAATTTCAGGGACATTTTTTGAAACAACAATACTTTTTATTTTCCTTTTTGCCCAGGTCTTCGAAGAATTTAGAAATCAAGAAAAATCTAGCCCTGTATTAAAATGTGAAAACAAAAGCTATTTGTAGCAGAAAAACATCCCATTAATGTGGTTTCCTTGTGACAAATTGACAAGTTCAATGAACTCAAGCAGAAGGCAGCCATTCCTGCTCCCCTCAGTGATTGACACTGGCTCTCACGGCTTGCTCTTCTGTGTCCTTGAAGGAAACCCTAAGCAGGTTCTATATATATTCAGGTCAGTCTCAGGTAATTTAAAGCCCTCTGAGCATTTTAGGCAATAAAATATTTGACCAAATTTACTATTAACACTTCAGTCTTTTATTCAGTTTTACTCTCTTCTTCCTTTCTCAGGCCAAAAATCCTGCAGTGGAGAAGTGCAGAACGTGGCCCACTTCTTTCTCATCCTTGCTATACTTGGTATGACACTCTGGGACCTCTGGATGGAGCCACAGTGAGAGAAGGCGGAGCAAGAAGGTCCCAAAAGCCTTTACACCTAGGTACAGTTGTAATCTTGCTTTGGGACCCACTGGGCTGAGAAAATGGCACAAGAGAACTGTTGTGGAGGACTCAGTAGTATCTTTAGAGACCACTTCCCATGACTCAAAGGATCTCTTCTCTGTAGTTCCCTTGATGCTGGGGGACTCCTCCAGCAGGTGCTGTTCGACTTCCTGCTCAGCCCCCTCATTCCCAGTGTTCTGCTCTTACATTGGCGTCACTTTGACCAACGAAGCATTCCTCTGGGATGAAGACCCTCTCAAGGCAACCCAGTCCAGTTGCCTTCCACAGTATCCATATCTAGTCAGATACCGATGCACCCCTGCTTCCTAAACCCTGGAAGAAGAGGCCATCCTCAGCACAGTCCTGTCTCCTTCCCCAGAGTCCCAGGACAGCTCTAGCCATACCCTCTCCCATGAGATCTTTCAACAGCAGTCAGATTTCAGTTTTCCTGAAGTGCATGTTGGGTGGGGACAGCAGAGCCAGGTTAAGTGTCTACAAAGTCATCCTCACTCTGCATCTTCCTTGCTTCTTTTCCATAGTCCAGAAGTGGGCATTGGAACAATGGCAGCAGGACCAGAGGTCGCCTGTCTTTGCATGTCTGGTCCTTTGCTTTAGACTGTGGAAATACTCGACACTGCTGTATTGCTCCCAGCCTTTGTGACCTCAGCCTTCCTCTGACACAACAAGAAGTGTTGCATGTAGTATCCTGTTACAAGAAGTTGTTTTTGCTTGTTTGGGGCTTTTGATAATGAGATATCCAATTATGCAGAAATGTAATAAACAATATACATGTATATGATGGGGGTTGTGGCAAAGAGAGACTTCTGAAGTGTCCTGGAGGATGTGAACAAATTTGCACAAGTAGCTCAGAGGCCTTCTAAGAAAGAAGGGATCACAACTCCAATACTTTATCTCAAGATTCACTACTGAAATCTGTGAACTGCATTGGTACCAACCAAACTTAAGGGGCAAAGAAGGCCAAAAGGCCCCTTGAAAAAAGAAGAGGAAAGAAAGAAAGAAAGAAAGAAAGAAAGAAAGAAAGAAAGAAAGAAAGAAAGAAAGAAAGAAAGAAAGCAAGCAAGCAGAGAGGGAGGGAGGGAGGGAAGGAAGGAAGGAAGGAAGGAAGGAAGGAAGGAAGGAAGGAAGGAAGGAAGGAAGGAAGGAAGGAAGGAAGGAGAGAAAGAGAGAAAGAGAAAGAAAGAGAACGAATGGAAAGAAAGAGAGAAAGAGAGAGAAGGAAAGGAAAGGCAAGGAAAGGGAGGGGAGGGGAGGGGAAGGGAGAGGAGGGGAGGGGAGGGGAGGGGAGATCCAAGAGAGAGGAAAGGACCAAGAGAGAGGAAAAGAGCCTGTGAGCTAAGCCCAGCATCAAGTGAGGGTACTGATGTTAGGTCTCATCTGAAGATGACTCCAGCATTTCTAGGTACAGAGTTCCAAAGATCCTTGTCCTTGGAGAAATGGGAAGCTCACAGCTTTATTTTCCTCATATCCATAAGCCTGGCTGTGAAATGCAGTATTTGATTTACTGAAACATAATTGTTTAATAGCTCACACAATTCAGCCCTTAGATGAGAAAGTATATGTTAATATCCACGATCTCTAACAAATATAGCTATTAGATTCAGGACAACCTGGGACAACTGAAAGCCATAATCCATAATCTAGGAATTGATATTAGAGGAGAAGAACTTTCCAGGTAATGCCAGTCATTAAACCTGATGAAGTACCAGAAGATACTGACCTCCTAATATATATGCTATGAAAAGTGACACAAGGCCAGGCACGGTGGCTCATGCCTATAATCCCAACACTTTGGGAGGCCCAGGCGGGCGGATCACCAGACATCAGGAGTTCAACACCAGCCTGGCCAACATGACAAAACCCCGTCTCTACAAAAATACAAAAAAAAAAATTAGCCGGGCATGGTGATGTGTGCCTGTAGTACCAGCTACTCACGAGGCTGGAGCAGGAAAACTGGTTGAACCCGGGAGGCAGAGGTTGCAGTGAGCCAAGATCATGCCATTGCACTCCAGCCTGGGTGACAGAGAGAGACTCCGTCTCAAAAAAAAAAAGGGGGGGGAAGAAAAGAAAAGTGACACAATAGAGATCCATCGTTGGTTGCTTCCATCCTACTTCCTGCCAAGAAGATTGACAATTCACCTGCTGTTCTGGGGATTTGGCTCCCTGCTGGTCTCTTTCTTCCCCGTAAGTGCTGTGAAGATGCTAGCTAGAACTAGTGGTTTTCTGAGTAGCATTTTTAATGGGAACACTTGATCTTCCAGAAGAAAGTTTGTTCTATATTAGGAAGTCTGTAGACAGCACAGACACATAAGGAAGAGTTTTTCATCTGAAGGTAGCAGAAATATCATTAATGGGATGAGTGACAGGGTGAGGACTTTCAATGGCCAGAAGTTACTGTTAAAGATTCAAGGAAGTCCTACAGTAAATAGGGCTTTTTAATAATGTCTGTCCCCACATACTCTAAATTTATTGGGCCACAATATTGAAATATTGTGGAAATATCCACAAGCATGCCAATTTAGAAGACATGTTTAGCATATTACACTTCCAGAATAGCTAACAGCCACCTGGCTGAAAAATGGATCATAACCTCTGCTCCACAGAAATGTGAGAATGAGACGGCTGATGTGAAAATGCCTGGCACTGTACCTAATATATAAAAGCTGCTCAATGAGTTCAGTATTGGATGAACCCAAATAGGAATCCAAATCTATGTGAGGAAACAGGACACTGCAAAGGTATATTTCAAAATATACCAAGTGCGCCCAAGGAAGACAAGCCCTAGGCAACCAGGCACAACCATACACCCAAAAACAAGGCAAACCACCCAAACAAACCAGTGAGGAAAATAGAAAGAAAATCTCAGTCTTTCCACAGTGGAACTTAGACTAGCACTTGTTCTACCCTCTGGTCCCTCCTTCTGATTTAATCCTTTCTTTTATAGCCCACTCCAAAGGGCAAAAGCATGCATGAGGTGCAAATAATAGCTAACAATAGAAAGACAGCAACAGAATATACAAGGAAAAGAAAAAATCTGTAGATCATTTTACACCACACTGCAGCATCCAGGCTGTACACAGCTTTACAGCAAAGCACGGCCCCCATCTAGTGGGGAAGCAGAGGTGTCTAACATTAGTATTTGCAAATGTGAAACCCTCCTCCACCCTCCATAAATTTGGCAGCTGTTCCAAAGCTATACACCAACTAAATCATGCTTGACAATCATATTTGTTTCTGGCTACTTAATTCATTCATTTAGCCCAGTAATAGATATTAACAACATTATATTCCCTACAGCAATGCAAACAATTACAGACATTTGTAATGTTCCAGCTTCTGCTGTGTCACAAATGCTAATACATCAGCGAAATTAAATGAAAAAAAAAAAAAAAAAAACCTGTCCCTCAGGCAGTAAGTTAAATAGAATAAGGGTGATTTTATCTTCTTTCCTCGTAATAGTGAAAAAAATAAAGAATCTGACAATTTTGAAAAAAAAGTTTTCACCCTTGGGCAACATATTTTTTAATCCAGCTGATTAAAACAAATGATTCATCTTAAACTGCAATTAGGGCAATATATACCAAGAGATTTTTATAAGAAATAATAGCACTAAGACTGCAACGTTACTCTTTACATGGTAGTTTATTATAGAAAATACTTCAAGATAAGTGAAAAACAGCAACTGACCACCCAGTTGCAGTCAACAAATAAAATTAAGTATCTGAGAGTTTAGTCTACAGTTTCCCATCACTACTCAAAGTAAATGGAAAAATAAAAGAGACTTTGGCAAATATGTGACTACATACCATCAATACAAGAGCTTTCTAGCCAATTAGTAGTATGCTTCTTTCTGAAATGAAATTGAATGTAATGTTTCTGCATTTTCATTATGCAGCAGAAACTACATAAACTGTTACAAATCAACTTCTAATTAAAAGCTTTAGGCCATCAATAACAAAATGATAATCATTTTTAATAATGTGGTGCTTATAATTCAGTGGAAAAGTAGTAGGAAGAAAGTAAAGTCAGAGAGTGTAATAAAAAGAAAGCTTTAAACAAACTGCAACAACAGAGTTTAGAGAGTAAAAAGTTCAGTTATAACCATAATAGAGAATAAATTCATAATCTTTTATGATGTTCTGTGCCTTTAAGATAGCAAGACAACGGAATGTCCTCAGAAATGAAAATGGAAGGAGGGATGAAGAGATTTTGAGCCTACAGACATTCATGAAAGTAGGAGGGGTAGTCAACAATAGAAGAGATGAGTTTTGTAGTTAATTGAGTTCTGCTCAAAGTAGAAGCAAGTTGAAAAAGAGATCACCAAAGTGTAGTGACAATTAACAATACAGATGAAGTAGTGTTATTGCTGCTGAGGATAACATCAAATGGGAGAAGTGCATAAACTTCAAGTAGTAGAAATTCTCCAAAAAAATAAAAAAGACAGACACAGTTGCAAAGACATGATATTCAGGCTGGGAGTGGTGGCTCACACCTGTAATTCCAGCAATTTAGGAGGCCAAGGTGGACGGATCACTTGAGGCCAGGAGTTTGAGACCAGCCTGGCCAAGATGGCAAAACCCTGTCTCTACTAAAAATACAAAAATTAGCTAGGTATGGTGGTACACACCTGTAATCCCTGCTACTCAGGAGGCTGAGGTATGAGAATTGCTTGAACCAGGGAGGCAGAGGTTGCAGTGAGCTGAGATCACACCACTGCACGCCAGCCTGGGCAACAGCGTGAGATCCTGTCTCAAAAAAAAAAAAAAAAACGACATGATATTGGTAATTGGTTCAAAAAGTGACTTCAAGAGAGTATAAGTGAATAAGATTCAAAATTGATGTTACATAATTGATAAGGCATATTATTGTGTATAAATTTGTTCCATGACATTCTGGTCCAAGAACCTAACTTTCCAAATCAACTTAAATCCGGTTTGGATCTCCCACCTACCTGCTGATGGGGTGGTCAATATCATCATTATGGATGCATCTGCCATCCCCCTGAGAAATGTACAAGAATCCTGGGACTAACACAATAATAGCAAATTTGGGCGGGCCTGGCCCTTAGTCCACATTTGTCATCATTGTTACTGATCCTCTTGTTGTTGCCTGCACTGCCATCACACAGAACTTCCATCCATAGGACACTTTATGAGTTTCCTACTGCAGCTGTAACAATGTGCCACATACTTAGTGGATAAAACAAGCAAATTTATTACATTATAGTTCCAAAGGTCAGAAGTCCACAGTGGGCCTCACTGGTCTAAAGTCAAGGTGTCAAGAAGGCCCATGTTCCTTTCTAGAGACCACAGGAGAGAATTCATTCTCTTACCTTTTCCAGCTTCGAGAGGCTGCCTGCATTCCCCAGTTAGTGGCCCCTTCTTCCATATTCAAAGCCAGCAATGGCAGCTCCAGTCTTTCTCAGGATGATGCCATCTCCCAGGGATTCTAACTCTTCTGCTTCCCTCTTTCCCATTTAAAAACCCTTGTGATTACACTGGGTCCACATGGATAATCCAGAGTAATCTCCTTATTTTGAAGCCATCTGATTAACAAACTTAATTCCATCTGCAACCTTAATTGCCCCTTGCCACATAACCCAACATATTCGCAGGTTCTAGGGATTAGGACCTGGACATCTTTGGGGGATGATGATTTGCCTGCTACAAGCCCTATGATAGAAACCTCACATGGCAATTCTCTTGTAGTGCTTTCCAATCTCTTTTTTTACATCTGGGAATACAGTAAAAATGAAAAACATTTTACAACACACTGAGGCAACTGGATGAGCCTGTTAGGCCATGCCACAATATTTGGGGAGCCCCATACCCTACACTGATCACGGGATTGGTCACAGGGGTTACTACTGTTCTTCAGGCTGAGGCACTTGGCCAGGCGCAGTGGCTCACGCCTGTAATCCCAGCGCTTTGGGAGGCTGAGGCGGGTGGATCACAAAGTCAGGAGACCGAGACCATCCTGGTCAGGAGATCGAGACCATCCTGGCTAACACGGTGAAACGTCGTCTCTACTAAAAATACAAAAAATTAGCCAGGCGTGGTGGCGGGCGCCTATAGTCCCAGCTACTCAGGAGGCTGAGGCAGGAGAATGGCATAAACCCGGGAGGCAGAGCTTACGGCGAGCAGAGATCACGCCACTGCACTCCAGCCTGGGCGACAGAGCGGGACTCCGTCTTAAAAAAAAAAAAAAAAGGCTGAGGCACTTAAGGAACAAATTACAGGCATGCATGTGCCATCTCTATGGAATCCTCCGAGGCAACTGAGTGGGAGAAAAGCCCTGCCATTCATTAATTAGACACCTTGCATCCTCCCAACCTCAGAGGATTTCTCTCTCCACTTGGGCAGCACATTTCTATCTTGCGATCTAAACATTAGCTTCCCTTGTGCTTCTATCTTTCTCCTTCCTTCTCTGGGGAAACTCAGTGTAACTCCCTGTTGCTCTTGACACTTGATAAAGGGTCCGTGTGAGTGGCAAGTGCTAGAATTCAATTCAAATTGGCTGAAGTGAAAAGGACACTTTTTGGTCTCACATAACTGAAGTGTTCAAGGAAAGATGGCTTCAGGCATAGCTGGATCTAGGGCTAAATGACTCTGAAATCCTCTATGAAGCTCTTTTTTAGGGCCCATAAAGTGGCCATTGGTAATATTAGGTTCACATCGGTCTTTTCCGTTAGCAGTCCCAGCTGAATCATACTTTATAGATTGTCTAAACATGAATTCATAGAGATTTCTTTTGACCTCCTATGTGACCAATTTGAAAATATTCTGGAAGTGGAGGAAAAGACAAAATTGTTTTGTTTGTAACTAACAAATAGGGGAAATTTTCAGTATACCATTTATTATGGCTTGCAGATGAAATTTCAGTTGCATGTCACTGAGCCAATACAAGCAGCTCAGAGGAATTGAGGCAAGGAGGAGTTGCTCTTTTAAAGGTCCTCAGCTGGGCATGGTGACTCATGCCTGTAATCCCAGCACTTTGGGAAGTGGAGATGCAAGGGTTACTTGAGGCCAGGAATTCAAGACCAGAGGCCAGGAATTCAAGACCAGCTTGGGCAACATAGTGAGACTCTGTCTCTACATAAAAAAAAGAAGATAAAAATTTAAAAATTAGCCAGGTATCGGGGCATATGCCTTGCAGTCCAGGCTGAGGTTGAAGGATGGCTTGAGCCCAGGAGTTCAAGATTGCAGTGAGCTATGATCATGATCCTGCCACTGCCCAGCTGAACTTGTCTCTAAAAAAAAAAAAGATAAATAAAAGTCCTTAAAAAATAAACTCACACAAATGGTGTCTACATAAAAAGAGTTCACACTTGATTTTAACTTTCTAACAAGGTAAAAGTCTTTTTTTTTTTAAGTTCTCCTCTGATCTCATAACTGAGGGGATGTGTCCTAGTTTTCTAAGTATCTCAAGATCCACCAGTGTTGATACATAAACTGATTTTGTCTCCTTCCGATCATAATTCCTTATAAGATAGTATCTCTGACAGTTTGGACAATGGCATTTGAATAGAAAATTATTTTCTCATACTAAAATGTCTGAAAGAAAAAAAATGATAGAAAAGTTATAGAAAAAGAGATGTTATCATTTGGGATTAAAAAAAACATTTTGTGAGCCGGGCATGGTGGCTCATACCTGTAATCCCAGCACTTTGGGAGGCCAAGGCGGGTGGATCACCTGAGGCCAGGAGTTTGAGACCAGCCTGGCCAACATGGCGAAACCCTGTCTGTACTAAAAACACAAAAATTATCCAGGTGTGGTGGTGCACACCTGTAATCCCAGCTACTCAGGAGGCTGAGGTGGGAGAATCGCTTGAACCCAGGAGGCGGAGGTCACAGTGAGCTGAGATCACACCATTGCATTCCAGCCTGGGCTATAGTGTAAGACTCCATCTCAAAAAAAAAAAAAATGTTTTTTTAATTTGTGGATGACTAAATCTATATCACAATATCTTTATGAACAGATATCATTTATTTGGCATAAGGAAGATGTCCCAATGCAGATGAATCTATTTTATCATGTAAGCAAAGGATTTTGTAATGTTTCAGAAAATCAAAATATGAGATAGACACATATGACATCTAATTTACTTATTCACTAAATAGTTATGGAAAATTTACTCTACACCTGTCACAGATATAGGCACTTGAGACACAACAGTGAGAGATCCCTACCTCCAAGTAGCTTATATTCTGTCAGATAATAATAAGTAATTATTATTATTACAGATAATAATAATAAGTAATGAAATAAGGTGATAAGTGCTGTGTGAAAATAAAAACAGAGTAAGATAAAGGGATGGAGAGTGTGAGGGAGGAGGGACACAGTGTGATATTAAGTAGGGTGGCCAGAAAGGCCCCATTGAAGAGGTGACAGGTGAGCCGAGGCTGGAAGAAGCTGAAGGGATTGGCTGTATAATGGAAGAATGCTCCAAACAGAGGGACCCTGCTAGTGCAAAGGCCCTAAAGAGAAAGCATGCCTGGCATGTTCCTGGAAGAGTGAGGATTCCTATCTGGCTAGTACAGAATGAAGAAGGGTGTGATGGTTAATACTGAGTGTCAACTTGACTGGATTAAAAGATGCAAAGTATTGTTCCTGGATGTTCTGTGAGGGTATTGCCAAAGGGGATTAACATTTGAGTCAGTGGACTGGGAGAGGCAGACCCATCCTCAATCTGGGTGGGCACCATCTAATTAGCTGCCAGTGCAGCTAGAATAAAGCAGGTAGGAGAAGGTGGAAGAATAGACTTGCTGAGTCTTCTGGCTTTCATCTTTCTCCTGTGCTGGATGCTTCCTGCCCTGGAACATACGACTCCAAGTTCTTCAGCTTTTAGAGTCTTGGACTTATACTAGTGGTTTGCCAGGGGCTTTCGAGCCTTTGGCCACAGATTGATCCACCACTGGCTGCCTTGCTCCTCAACTTGCAGACAGACAATCATGGGACTTCACCTTGTGATCATGTGAGTCAATTCTCCTTAATAAAGTCCCTTGTTTATAATAAATACCCTGTTAGTTCTGTCCCTCTAGAGAACCCTGACTAATACAAAGAGGAAAAGCAGTCAAAGATAAAATCAGTGAGGTAAAGGGAAGGTAAGCTGATTGTGTAGGACTTTGTAGACCATTGTAAATGATTTAGCTTTTACTGGGAATGGGGAGGGAGTAAATGGAAGGCTTTAGGCAGAAAAATAAGAAGTTCTCATGTATCTTTAAAAAGAATAACTCTCATTGCTGGCTTGATAACAGACTAATAAGGGGCAAAGAATGAAAACTTACTTTTACCTAATAATCTATATGAAAGATGATGCTGGTACTAACATTAGAGTTGATAGGAAGCTGTCAGATACTGAAAATATATTGAAGGTAAAGCCAGTGGGATTGCCTATGGAGTGTGAGTGCTAAGAGCATGAAAGAAATCAAGAATCACTCTGGGGTTTTAACCTAAGCAACTGGAAGGATGGCTTTACAATCAGCTGAGCTGGAGCAGGTTGGAGTTGGAATATCCATAATACCACATTAGACACGTTGAGTTAAGTGGACAGTTGGATATATGAATCTGGAGTTTTTAATATATGAATCTTGGCTGGAGATAAAATTTGGAAGTGGCAGGCATATTGATGGTTAAAACTATGGGATGAAAAGAGTTCACTGAAGGAATGAATATAACCAGGAGTAGAAGAGAATGGAAGTGATGAAAGGAGAAGAGGAAGGAAGGGAAGGGAAAGGGAATGGGGAAGTGGGAGGGGAAGAGATTCAAAAAGGAGAAGAGGAAAAAGGAGGAGATAAGAAAGAACTAGAGGGGAGAGAGGACAGAAAGAACCAGAACTGAGAAGATGCAAAGGAGAGGAAGAGGAATCAACAAAAGACACTGAGAAAGAGCAACCAGTGGAGGAAAGAAAAACCCAGAGATCAGTGTTCTGGGACATAAGTAAAGAAAGACTATCAAGGAGGAAAGTGTTGAACTGTAAAATTAGGTCTGAGAAATGACTAATTTATTCTTTATCTGACATTGCTTGCACAATGTGCGACTCATTGATAACCCTAAGGGAAGTTTCGGTGGCATGGTGGGATTGCAAACTCTTAGGAAAAGCTTTGCTACAAAGGAGAGCAAAGAAATGAGACCACAATTGGTTGAATAAGTGGGGTCCAAAGAAAAATTTGTTGACAGGAATAGCAACAGGTTTGTTTGCTGGGGCATTATTAAATGGAAAGAAAAAAAAAGTAACATAGGAAAAGAAGGAAGAAGGGAATAATCTCTCGGGCAGTGCCCTTGAAAGCCCTGAGTGATGTGATCCAGTGTACAGTGGAGGGGTCAGCTGTAAGTGGGAATATTAATAGTTTGTTACTAGTAGTGGGACTTACAGAAAGGCAGAGAAAGTGAAGCCACTGCTATCGAAGTATGATGGGGAAACTTGGGGAGTTCTTTTTAGATTACTTCAATTTCTTTATGAAGAAAGAAGAGCACCAGCTATGAATGAGTAGGCACAATTATCTTTGCCTTTTTTTTAATCCATCTAGGTAAAGTTTCTAATTTCCCCAGTACTAGCCTTTTATGTTCATAATTTTATATCATTTTCCAGGTGGCAGACAAACACAGAAGTTAATAAGCACCCCAGGAATAAGAAAAGAAGGACTTTTATGCTCTTGTTCACTAAGATGCATGCATATTGTGTCTCTCAAATCATGAGTATTCTGTCTTTAGGACCAATATCTAACTTTAATCTGGAGTTTCCTAGTGTTCATAACATACAAAAGCAAGGTAACACTATACACACATACTTTACACTTTAAGGTCATGACTTTCTCGTCAAATCACTCCTTTAGTAAATTTTATTTAGTGCCCATAGTAGCTCCATAAGAAACACTCATCCTAACACTTGTTCATGGCAAGCTTTTAGAGTAAAGTTTTTAGGGGTTTGCCCTTACCCTTACTACAAAAGTTTGTTCTTTAATTAGGTTTTTAAAGGTATGTCTAGTCTAGAGTTTCCGAACAGCATTACACAGAATTATTCTCTTACTTAATTGGTCCAGAGAGATGCTCCTTGAAAAAAGATTTCCTGATTATAGATTTTAGAAATGCCTTAAAGTATATCTGCTTTAGGACATCCAATGAAAATTAGCATATTAAACACTCTGAGAAATCTTCATGTAATAAGGAAATTTTTGAAACCGGGAGTTTCCCATACTTCACTATAAAATTCTTATTTTCATTTAACATAAATATAACTCACTTTGGAAAATGCTGGTTTACAGCTACTCCTTGTGCAAAAATACAAAATATAGAATTTCTCTATAATAAAATTATTAGAAATATTTTATTTTGATAGTACTATTCCGTCATTTAAGGAAATGAATTTGAAATATATTTTACTCTAGCATGTTCTATTGCCCTTATCTATTCTATTCTTGTATAGAAAACACATACATTCCACTGGTGTAGCCCTATTTACTTTCACACAATTACTATGATGTGTGTATTGAGTGTTGCAAAGTTGGAGATCATCTGTCTCCTGAAAAATTTTTTATAACCTACAAAGTACCTCTCTGAGGTAGATACTGCTAACATTTACCATTTTCCAACTCTACTCTATCTCCCAGTCACATAGAAGATTATACTTCTAGATACCTTCTCTTAGATGGCATCATAAGACCATATCTGGCCAGTGGGGTGAAGTATATGTGTCACTTCCAGACCAAAGCATTTGACAATGGGAGACTCTTATTTCTTTATCTGATAGCCAAAAGTCTTGTATTAAGCTGGTAGAGCCATAATTTATGAGTCAGCACTGATGTCTCATCAGGTGGTAGAGAGCTGCCATGGAAAGAAAACTGGACCCACAGCAGATTTCGTATGAATGAGAAAAAAAAATGTTCATAGTGCTAAGTCACTAAGATTTTGGGGTGGTTATCACAGCATCAATTAACCGATGCTCACTAATAGACTCTTTTACCTACACAGAGAAGGGAACAGAGATGAATGGATCATAAGCCTCCCTGAGAAGCAAAGAAAAATGTTGTTGTCCATATCTTATGTCCCAGATCTATATGCCTATATTACTGATCTATGCATCGGAGAATAAGAACCAGTATTACCTAAAAGACAAAAATGAATAGCAAGAACCAAATAATATTCATTAGCAAACACCATCCCTTCCATTTCTATTTATGAAATATGTAATATAAGACCTATTCTAGAATAACCATTTAGAAAATGCTAAGGTAAAATTTACTTAAAACAAGAAAATGTTGTAACACTTTTAAATTATTACCTACCTATTAATACACTTAGTTGTAACTAAAAGTAAATTGTGAAATGTCAGTGGAGAATTGTAATGACTTTTCCCTAATATTTGTAGTGAATCATGTAATGCTTCTTCAAGTAACTGTTATGTGCAATTATATTTAAATAATATGAAATTAAGCCTAATATTGAATAGTTGAAAATGTCTGCAATACTGATTGAAACTGCAAATTTAGTGAGTAATAATTGCATAATGTGTCACAACTCAAAAAGACTCGACCATGAGGCATCCTTGAGACCTCAACAGCATCAGTTGTTTGGGAGAGAGTGAAAACAAGGAGTTTCCAGGGACAAGGCTAAGGGAAATAATCTAGGTGTAGATTTGACTCCCTAAAGGCCAGTAGTTTCAAATTCAAAGCCAGTATTCAAATTGATGAGGGAAATTTAGGTGTGACCATGGCAGGATGAGACAGAGTGGAGAAAGGTAGGCCGCAAAAGATTTGATTACTGAGTAAAGGAGCCATGATCACAACCAACTCCAGGCAGAAAAAAAAAAAAAAAAAAAAAAGTACTGACCTTGATTAAAGAGACTCGGATCTCTAATGTAATGAACACTATTTATCAATGGCTACATAAAGTAGTCTTTACCCAAAGATAAAGATAATTTTATTCATAAACCACCCAAAGACATCTTTATACATAGATTTTGAATTGGTAGCTATGCCCACTTACTACCTGAGTGAAGAGTAGACTATTAAGGCATGCAATTGCAACTCAATTTTATACTTCAAAAAAATCATGAATTATTACATCATGGAACTTTGGAATCTGTCCCAAATAGTTGGAACCAAAAATGTCATCTACCAACACCAAGATTCCATAGTATTTAAGGTGAGGTTTGTTCCTAACCAGAAAAAAAAAAAAAAGCAGCCATCATTCATGGGTACAAAAAGAGCCCAATCCTCTTTTAAAACCTCTAAATAATCTAATAGTAAAGAAGAAATCATAAAGAAAATAAAGATGGTAAAAACCACTGAGGTCTGTTTTTAAATTTTAATATTCAACTGGTTGTAGGATACATATACTTCTCTCACTCCCCTCTAATATAATATATTTTTTTCTATATATCCACCTGCTACCATTTGAATGTGTCTCCCAAAGTTCGTATGTTAGAAACTTAATCCCCAATGTTACAATGATAAGAGGTGTGGCCTTTAAGAGGTGACTAGGTCATGAGAGCTCTGTCCTCATGAATGAATTAATGCCATTATCATGGGAGTGGGTCCCTTACAAAAGGTGAGTTATCTCTCTCTCTTTCTCTCTCTCTCTCTTTCTCCCATATGATACCTTCTGCCATGTTATGACACTGCAAGAAAGCCCTTACCAGATATCAGCACCTTGATCTTGGACTTCCCAGCATCTGGGCTGTGAGAAATAAATTTATCTTGATTATAAGCTACACAGTCTGTGATATGCTGTTATAGTAGCACTAAACAGACTAAAGCACCACCCTTTTCCATGCGATGATGAGTTTCAGGGAAGGCTAGAACCGACCACCATGCTGGGTCTTAACTGTTGACCTACATCAATTGTGGTCATCATATTCCCATTACTAGTGATTAGTTTGGGCATGGACTTGTAGCAACAGGTAGCATTTCTGGCCAATAAAGATGGGAGGGAAAGTGTTTTGAGGACATTCTAGAAAAGGTTTCATTTCTCATAACAACCATTTTATTACCAGCCTGAGGATGCAGCCAACACACAGAGAGGTCAGAGCCAAGACAGCTACTAAGAAGCAAAACCAGATTCCTGGAATACCATTCCTGCAGCTGCCTGACCTTTGTACCTCTTGTTAGAGAAGAAAATAAGCCTTTTATTGCTCAGCTCATTTTATGTATTAAATTTAATTTAGGGTTTTCTGTTACCTGCTGCTGCAGCCATCCTGACTGATACACCAGGGTTTGTTGTTGTTGTTTTCCTTAAAAATATACTGATGTGGGAAACATGCATTCACAAACAAAAATTCAAACATTACAAATTGAAGTAAAATGCAAAGTAAATCTTCCCCTGACTCCCAGTCACATTTCTTAAAAGCTATCATGTTACCTGTGTCTGTTGTCAGATTTTCTGATTGTCATTAAAATTTAAAATAATGTGCTTAAATCACCAGTCTTTGATTTATAACTTTAGACAGAGTCAATTGATTACCTACTATGAAAGATAATATAATTAATACACTAATCTTTTCTTACACTTCACCTTCCATGTTCCTTTCTCCTTCCATTTCCCAATATGTTAGGTGCATTTCACATGATTATCCTATAAATATAATTAAATCCTCCCTTCTTTGTTTATACACTGATTGGAAAACATTTATAATAATGCAAACAACTTCATTGTAAATTGAGTAAATAGATCCATGAAACAAAATATTTCTTGTTTCCCAAAAGAAACTTCCAAGTGTCAAATTCTAATGTATACTCTCAATTTCTTTCTAGCTTTATTTTCTCCTGAGGGTGTATAATTCAGCTGCCATTGTCTCTTGAACTCAATGTTGTTCCTTTTCTTTGTATATTGTCATGTAGAATAAAAGCCAGGATTTTTCATAAAGGGTATGTGGGTGGTAATCTTTCAGTCCTTACATTTTCAAAATGCATTAATTTGGTCTCATCCTCTATGTGTCTGTTTAGGCCTCAGTTCAAAAGCACTTTCCCCTTCAGATCTTTGAAGACATTGCTCCATCATTTCAGCACCTGATATTATTTTTCACAAATATGTTAAACTAATTATTACTGCTTAGTAAGGAAACTTCTTTTGACCCCACTACCCCACCAAATACTGCTCATTTCTTTGCAACTCTTCCCAACAAAACTCTACACATTGCTTTTCTAGATTTGTTGTTTTTCATTTCTTTCACTTTTTTAATGATTTATTTTTTGGTGAATCCTTTGGGTTCTCCCACAAGACCTAGGCACTTACTGGAAACTTTATTATAAAAGAGTACATGGAGTACAAGATGCATAATTTTCATTTATTCATACATACAAAGTAAAAAAATTTGTTAATTCCAGCAAGACTCTGTAATTAACTATTCATTTATATTAATATTTTAATCTGTTTCTGTTCATCACATTGTTTTGCAAAACCAAAGGATATTTCACCAAAATATGTATAGAGCTACAGTAAAAGTGTCACAGGATCCTTGGGGTGTCACTTCGCCAGGTGGAAACCTCTGTGGCCAGCAGCCCCTTCTACCTGAGTATTGCTCACATCTGCTGGGCTCATTCTGCCCACTTGGCCATGCAGACTGTGCTCAGCTTGTGCTAATGGCCCAGGTCCCAAACCAGCCAAGGGCAAGCCAGATGCAGCATGGAGAGGGGTGTGTGAGTGAGTGAGCGTAGCAGCCACTGCACACAGCCAGGCACGCCAGCTGCTGTGGTGGGTCAGACAGCTCCAGGTGCCGGCACAGGTGCCAGCTCTGTGCAAGGGTGCAGCTGGACCAGATGTACCACATGCAGCTTCTGCTGCAGGCACTCACATCTGGACAAGGGGAACACAGTGGCACCCAGAAGCTTGGAGACACCAGGAACTACAGAGCCCCAAAGAGGGTGTCACAGATGTGACTTAGGGAGCCCCTAGGTCTGAGCTCCCCAAAGGGTGCATCTCTTCTCTCTTCATTTCCCACAACATGGCAAGTGGAGGGGGCGGTGCGTATATCAGCCCTGTAGTCCCGCCATTTGGTGCATCTGGAGTTCTTGTCCCACGTCCAGGAAGAATGAGGTACGCAGACAACTGGAGGGTAAGTAAGGCAGAGAGGACATTCATTGAGCAACAGAAGAGCTCTCAAGGAACCCAAAGTGGGTAGCTCCTTTCCACAGGCGGGTAGTCCCTACGAGTTAAGAAGACCCGAAGTAGGTGGCTCCTTCCTGCAACTGGTAGTCCCCATATCTGTGTAAGTCTGGCTGAATCTGGGGTTTTTATGGGCTCGAAGGAGGAAACATGTGCTGATTAGTCCATGGTTAGCCGTGGGTGGGTCTGGAAAAAGCACCATAAGTTCTCATTCCAGGCGGCAGACTAAACCTGGAACTGGCAGTCCAGCCCCCAGGCTTCAGGCTGTTCCTGGCTTGAAGAAGAGGTTTCACTGAGGACCAGCCCCTTCCTGCCAGGAACTTGTCTGCCTCTTGCCATCATCAACATGTTGGCCATGGCACCCTGGCTGTCTGCGCTGAAGAGCACCTGCAGGCCCATGCTGAGCCACCCTCAGCCCCACCTCAGCCTCCCTCCCATGCTCATTGGCACCCAAAGTCCAGTGAGGACCGAGGCAGCAGGGAGCTGGTGTGTCAGTGCCACCCCAAGCACATGCACACCTGGCCAAGTTGCGACAGCACATGGGCTGGGCCTCAACTTTGGTCCAAAATTGGAGCAGGCACTGGGAGCAGGGAGTCCAGGGAGTGGGAGCAAGCACTTCCAAGCCTGCAGGGGGAGGGGTCTTCCCAGGCACCCTAAGAGCACAGGGTGGCTGCAGGTGTGCCTGGGAGCAGAGGGCTCCCACCTGTTCCCAGCCCCTGCAGTCTCCATGGAGCACACAGCCCAGCTGCACCTCCCCCACTGCAACTGGCGTCCCTGCAGCGGCTGTTTCAGATGGGCCACCACCGCCACAAAAAGGATTAGACTGTCTTGGTTTGTTTTGTGTAGCTATAAAGAAATAATTGCAGCTGGGCAATTCCTAAAGAAAAGAGGTTTATTTGACTTACACTTCTTCAGGCTGTGCATCATGGCTCCAGCATCTGCTTCTGGTGAGGGCCTCAGACTGCTTCTACTCATGGCAGAAGGCAAAGGGGAACCAGTGTATATGGAGATCACATGATGAGAGAGGAATCAAGGGAGAGAAACAGGGGTGGTGCCAGGCTCTTTTTAACAAATATCTCTTGTGGGAACTAATAAAGTCAGAACTCACTCCTGAAAAAAGGCATTAAACTATTTATGAGGGATCTACCCCTATGACCCTAACATTTCTCATTAGGCCCCACTTCTAACACTGGGGATCAAATTTCAGCATGAGGTTTAGAGTGGACAAACATCCAAACCCTAGTAGACTGTAAGATGATTTCCCATTTATCTTTATAGTCACAGTTTGATTTTTCTGTCTGCAAATACTGTCTTCTTGTAAAAATATAACAACAAAAATTACTTTTATTTTCTTGGGAGAATAATAAAGGGGTTTTCATTTACATAAATTATCCTCTTATAATTTGCTTGATGATGGCTATTGTAGGTGTAAAATAGTCCTGAGGAAACAATATTATTCAAGTAGCTACAACAGTGATCAAAAGAAGAAAAGCTTGTTGATGAAATGTAGGCTAAAGCCCATCATAATGGGCTGTGATAGGATAATCTTTTTCAATCATACTAAATCCAAATACTTTTTTTTTTTTATAATGCAACACAAGTACCAACATAACAGATGCTATCATCCTTGCTTTGGTATGTGTTCATGCACATGTTCCAAAGGTTTATTATGATATGATTTTTTTTCACTTTTATTTAGGCCAGTATTTACCAAGCTTTTACTGTGGCACACTTGGATATGGTTAAGGGTACTTAGTAAAAATGTTTCCATGGTCCAATAAATTGAGCAAACAATATTTGATATCTCTACCAAAGATTCACAACATAGATTAGTATGTTGAGAATTCTGAGCAGCTCACTGTCTCAGTCTGTTCAGACTCATGACAAGATGCCAAGACTGTGTGGCTTATAAAAAACAGAAATTTATTTCTCACAGTTCTAGGGGCTGAGAAGTCTAAGATGAAGGCACTAGCAGATTGACTGTTTGGTGACAGCCCTCTTCCTCATAGATCTTCTCTAACCTCACATGGTAGAAAAAATGAGTGATCTCCCTTGGGCCCTTTTTACAAGGGCACTAATCCCATTCATGAGAATTCTGCCCCCTGACCTAATCACTCTATCGCCCTATCTCCTAATACTATAATCGCCCTATCTCCTAATACTATATGAATATGGGGAGGACATAACCATTCAGACCCTAGCACTCACCTAAAAAGAAACATATTTAACAAGGTTTGAATCCCAACCCAGATTTCACAAATCTATTTAAACATGATTTTTTTTCATAGCATACTTCTTACTTCTATAGAACATCATTCTGAAGAATAAGCTGTTGCTACATGGATTGAATCATAGCTGATACTCTACTAAAAAGTCCATGATAAAAATTCTGTCCAGAAATGTTTTCTTTTTCAAATAATTTAAGAGCACTTAACCTTGCTGCTATTCTGTTTTAAACCTGCTCCAATCAGGATAACCCCTACAACTTGACAGAAATTGGCATCCAGGTCATTTTTGATATCAGTATTGCAAAAACAACAATGGTTAGTTCTCAGTCACCATCTTACTGGACTTAGTGGCAGCATTTTACAAGGCTGATCACTTTCTACTTCTTTTTTTATTTTTTATTTTTCTTGAGACAGAGTCTCGCTTTGTCATCCAGGCTGGAGTGCAGTGGCATGATCTCAGCTCACCGCAACCTCCACCTCCTGGATGCAGGTCATTCTCCCGCCTCAGCCTCTCAAGTAGCTGGGAATACAGGCACCTGCCACCACACTTGGCTAATTTTTGTATTTTTAGTAGAGACAGGGTTTCATCATGTTGGTCAGGCTGGTCTCAAACTCCTGACCTCAAGCAATCCACCTGCCTTGGCCTCCCAAAGTGCTAGGTTTACAGGCGTGAGCCACCATGCCTGGCCGCTTTGTACTTCTTGATATATTATTTCAATTCCTTCCAAGACACAAAACTCATTACTCACTGGCTGCTGCTTCTCAGATGCCTTTGTAGGCTCCTCATTTTCTTTTTGCATTTTTAGAGTACCGGGGGGACTCAGTTATTCAATTGCTTTTTATATGTCTACACTTTCCCTCAGTCATTTCACCTACTCTCAAAGTTTTAAATATCACATATTTTGACAGTCCCAAAATGTGTATTTCCAGCTTCACTCTCTCTCCCAAACTTCAGACACATCTCCACCCATTTACTCATCATCTCAAATTTGGTATATCTAAGCTGAACTTCTGAATTTTCCTCCTAAATGTCTTCTTTCTGCAGCCTCTCCCATCTTAAAGGCAACTCTGTATTTCCAGTTACTCAGAACATGAAGCTTAGAATCATAGTTTTCTCCTCTGTCTTTTACACCTACTTTTGCTTATCTAATCCATAAGCAAATCCTGGTAGTTCTACTTGCAGAATACATCTGGAATCCAACCACTTCCACTGCTGCCACCCTCATGCAATGCACAAGCTGCAACAATTTTTCATCCTAGAATACTGAAATAGCCTCCAAACTGTCTCCCTATTTCACCATTGCCCCTCTATGTCTATTCTGAATAAAGCAGGTGGAGTGACCCTTTTAAAATGATTTAAAGATCAAGTCATTTATCTGCTCCAAGCTCAGCCATTATTCCGAAGTCAAATCCTTTACAAAGGTTGGCAAGGCCCTAGGTGATCTGCTTTCAACCCCTCTTATCTTTATGAATTCATCCTCTACTACTCTGGTTTGCTCACTGGCCTCCAGTTATGCTCACTTCTTTGCCATTCCTACAACTTCCCACATACGCTTCCACCTTCTGTACAAACAATTCCCTTCAAGTCTCTGCTCAAATTTACCTTCTCAATGAGGCCAACACTGACAATCCTGTCAAAAATGGCAACACATCCTCAACCTGCCTGCTCTCCCAATTCTCCTCTCCTGTGCTACATTTTCTTTCTCCATACTTTATCAGTTTATAATTTATTCATATGGTTATTGCTTGTCTTTTTCCACAAGAATGCAATCACCCCCACCGTCTTGCTCACCACTTATAGTGTATCATAATGAATAACAGTAAACAGAACTGCACAATAAATTATTTAGGTAGCTCCACATTAGGGCAACCTCTGGAGAGAAGTTTGTGAGGAAGTTGAATAACAAAGTTGAGATATGAGGAAGAATATGAATTTCACAGGACAAAGTAGGCCTGCATAGTAGGGAACACCTGTACCACACATCTGTTACCTCCCATTGGCTTTGGCTATTAGATGTAATTGTAAACAAAATGTGAGTTCACATTACTTCATCTGTTCTGACACCATCATTAAAGAAATCCTGAAGTAAACAGGTTAAGACAAGAACTGTATTTGTTGATGCAATATTCTATTTAAAAAATCTGATACTAGAATCTTAAATTCTTTCAATCTCTGAATTATATTGTCAGGGCTACTCATTAGGGCTTCTTTTCCTAGCTGTCAGTTTTCCTTAAATGTCTGACATTCTTTGGACATCAGTATATTTAGGAAGGATTAGATCAAATTGCACAGATAGCTGAGAAAAGCAGTTTCTTCAGCAGTTATGTGTCTGTATTAAACCTCTTTTAAATAGGAGCGATGGTTCTCAGTAAATTGCCAGGCAGTGGCCAATCATAGCTCACTGCAGCCTTAAACTCCTGAGCTCAAGTGATCCTCCCACCTCAGCTTCCAGAGTAGCTGGGACTACAGGTGCATGCCATCACACCCAGCTAAATTGTCAGGGTTTTTTAACCAGCAGGTACCCACAGGTGAGTATGAGGTCTGCATACAGAGTTGTTTCCCACCAAGCCAACATAAGGAGGCTTTACTCTGGGAGTGCTGCCATTTCTCACCAGCACCCTCTTGACCTTCAAGTGAAAATTCACTTCACCTCTACTCTGCCTTCACCTCACACCCTAATACTCTCAACTGGGAAGTCTTCCCCCAAATAACCCTTTTCTTTCAAGACTTGTTTAGTCCCTTGCCTGAGGAAAAAGTTACTTTTGTTAACAACTGTTTACCTGGAGGAAGCAGCAAACAGCAGAGCTTTCCAATGCAGTTCTCCAATAAATTTAGTATGAATGAATTCTACAACCTCACCCAAATCCAATCCTTAAAGCTTCTCCAGGACATCCTGATTGTGGTTTTTCTCATTTATTTCCCAATCCACACTCTTCCGCTTTATGTATTACTGTAATGTCTCAAAACTTGATTTTTTTAAAATAGGCTACAGATAATCCTCAGCCCAAAATTCAAGGTTATCGCTAATTTTATTATCAAACAAAACTAGTAGATATAACTTCCAGGAAATAAGTTACATAAATATAACAGAATAACTTCATTTTCTTAAGTTTCAAATTAAAGATGATTAAGAAATACGGCTTTATGTAAAGTTTCTGCTTTCTCCCAACCAGGCCTAAAGAAGAAAGAACTGGGAGCAGGAACGCTTGCTCCTAGCAAACAAACACAACAAAATTATAATTAAAAATATCTTCAAGCTATCAGAATTTGTGACAGAAGAATGCAGTAGAAATTACCAAATGACAAACAAAATCCTACCAGAGTTTTCAGGTTAGTCAAAAGTAACTTCATGAATATAGCCTGCGATCAGCATATGTCCCATAGCTTATATGCCCTCTATACCTCCAGAGTTGCACAATAAACGTTTAACAATAAAACAACAATGAATATCAGGTTGTAAATATTTATATTTCTCTCACAAACAATGTTGTATGAGACATTTGTTTTAATATGTATCCATGGGATTAATACTCATATGGAGTATAATATGGAAAAGTGAAGAACTAAAGAAATAAGTCTATCTGAAAACAAAAGCACACATTTCTCACAATTTAAAAATATTGCACATAATAAGGTCGCACAGAAATTACTGGCTGGTTTTACAAACAGAATGAGGTATTAGTCAATCTCTAGATAAAGATGAGTAGCGAGAGGAGAAACTACACAC
The DNA here is from genome assembly GCF_047675955.1 of Chlorocebus sabaeus. Lineage (NCBI taxonomy): Eukaryota > Metazoa > Chordata > Mammalia > Primates > Cercopithecidae > Chlorocebus > Chlorocebus sabaeus. Next base: position 81,655,163 of record NC_132924.1, on the reverse strand, counting down.
ACAAACACATAAATCCATATTAAGACCTAAGAGTGCCTACAACTAAGAAAGAAATGTGAAAAGATATATAAGTAGCTATGATTTCAACACTACAAAATCACTTTTAGCCTGGGACCAAACACATGACAATCTCTTGGCAATATTTCATAAGTTTTCAACTCTTTTCCAGCCTAAATGACTATGGGCAATAAAACCATTTCCTTCACCCCAGTTCTACTGTAGAAAGACAGAGTGCTGTGGTAAATATGAAACCATCCCTTTCTCAACCTTTCAGTAGCAATTAACCAAGATACTGTTCTCCTTTGCTGAATGACTCAATTATACAGTTTCATGTACATTCTGCAACCCAAGTCACAGATGTTACAGAACATGCAACTTTCAATTAGAAAAGGTTTAACTGCAAAAATCATTAGGTTCACACAACTTAAATCTACAATAACTTTTAAAGTTTAATCAGGTAAACTCAATCTTTTCTTGGTAATGAAACTGGTGACATTAGTGAGCCCAAGGGCAGGTAGAGAAAAAGAACTAGGCAAAATAATGTGTTTTTTAAAGAAACTTTCCTAATCAGGGAAATAATTAGCATTTTGTCTACTAGTTGAATGTTGCTGAATTTGTCAAAAAAAAAAAAAAAACCTTAAATATATGTAATAGCTATATCAAATTGTTTAAAGTGAAATCATGCACTTGTCAAAATAGTTCACAGAAAATTGTTTAGCATCAAAGATAATGAGGAAGAGTCAACTAGTTGGATTTAGTGAGAACAGAAAAAGAACTACTGTCCTGAACAGTCAGTGTATGTGGTAACCATATTTCCTCTTCGTTGAGTGACAGTCCTGCAGTGCTTGCTAGATCCATGAAATCTATTTTCAGTCTGTACTGTATGCTGATTGGTAGAGTCAAAACCACTAAAAGAAAACATTTTCTCCACATCTTCAAACATGTCATCAAATAATCCAGCTCCAAAAGAAAACTCTTGGAAATGATGCCTTTGTCTACTGGAACCATCCTGGCGTGTCTGGAAATGATTTTCAAAATGCTTCTTGGATCGAGTGTTTTGGTTTTGACCAAAAAAGCCGAAGTCTTTAAATAAGTCATCAAAATTGAAGTTAAATGACTGCTCAAAAGAACTTCCACTACCTCTTTGTCCTTTACCATTAGTAAAAGCAGTGTGTCCAAGTGTATCATACTCTTTTCGTCTATTAGCATCTGAGAGTGTTTCATATGCTGAAAGAGATAAAAATATTTTTAGTAACTGAAGATAAAATCTTCAAAATTACATACATTCAAATCTCTTCAAGTAAGTGAACTGAATATTATTATTTTAGGGAAGAATTTCACATCAGAAATAAAAGCAAAACACTACAAATAAAAGCATCAAGTTAATCGAACTTATAAAACAAGGTAGAAACTGTCTTATTAACTGCTGTATTATCAGCAGTTGGCACAATGCCATCTATAATACTCAAATAGTTATTAAATGCTACCATTACTACAAATAAACATGTGGACAACAGAGTTCTTTAAGCTTCATATTATTTGTGTGAAATCATTAATTGTATTAAAAAATTAAACCATCAACTATAACCAATTAATAGGAATTAAGATTTTGCACTTCCTTGCTTAAGTAAATGTTTAATTCTAACTCCCTGCTCGGTTACCTTCACCCAACAATTACTGAATGCTCAGCAGGTGCAATTTGTTTTACAGCTAGTCTGAAATCAAAATTTGTTTCTATTTTTTTTTTAAAGACAAATATGGCTTTGAAACGCAGATCAAGTGAATAAAGCACTTTAGAGTCTAGTTTAATTTTTAAGTATTTAATGTTTAAAATGGTAAAATATTCTGTTTCATAAGTTAGTTGATAAGAATTTGGGGTACCTAAAATTATTTTTGTCATAGAAACAACAGTGATCTTATAAATAACATAGAATAATAGATTTTCAATATGTTTAGATATGTATACCAATAAAATTATTTATTATCCTTTCATGTATTTATTCAGGAATCAAAGCATCTGTAATAAGAAAATAATCTCAGGGAATCACGCAATATCTATACATAAATCCCACTCCACCTATCATTCTCCTTACTAGTTAATAGTCATGACACTTCAGAGATTGGCATTTATTTACCTTCTGCAATCTCTCTGAATTTTGCTTCAGCATCCGGGCTCTTATTTTTGTCAGGGTGGTACTTCATGGCCAACTTGTGAAAGGCCTTCTTGATTTGGCGCTCTGATGCCGATTTTGGCACACCTAAGATATCATAGTAGCTTTTTGAGGCCAGAATTAATTCTGTTATCATTAAAATGCAGATTGCAAAGATGAAAAGTGACTGGGGAGTAGCCATTTCTAATATCCTAAAACAGAAAAGAAGAAAAAAATGTTATGGATGGAGCTAATCTTAAAACTTTTTTCTTTTAAAAGAAATCCAACACAAGGTAAACCTAATGCGGAATCAAAATGTTAAGCATACAGTATCTTGTACCTGTTCACATGTAATTTCACTTATAGTTTTATAACTCCCAAACTGGCTTAACCTTATTGAGAACAAAAATAATCCTTGGCTTTGTCCACTAATACTCTGGCCATACACAAAGGAGATAGAAAATTTTCAATAACTGATTTTTAACCAGTTTATATTGAAGATTCATCAAATGCAAGCATTGAAGAAAAAAAAAAGAAAATCAAATAAGATCCCAACCTTCCTTTCAAGAATTCATACCCTGAAAGTAATAATGTATTTAACTTCACAGAAAAAAAATAAAAAAAAAAAAACAAAAACCGGTGGAGCACCAAGGTAAATAGCCCAGCATATGTAAATTAGTACTAATCTCTCTCTAAAAATTCAGCTTTCATTTCAACAGGTGAGCCAAGGACTGCAAGTAGAGAATCTTAATATCACAATATTAATACTGACAATACTAGAATGTTGTCTGTTTCCCAAATGTTAAGATCCCAAATGTTTAACCAGGAAGCGTGGCTAAATATTGTTTAAAACTCATGATGAACAGAATTTAAGATTTCTCCTACAGCTGCCAGAAAAATGAACTTTGATAGTTTCTACTGTGGTTAAGGCAGATTCTTACTTTCACACTTTTCAGCAGTTAAAATATTGTTAGCTTAGAATTCTTGACAATTACGTACTCAATGACTTGAGATTCAAAACGAAGGGATGGATCCTGTTTTTTTGAATACGGTACCACCAGGGTCCTTAGAAACCTATGATGCCATAACAAGGCTGACGAAAAACAGTACGGTTTGTGGAAATTGCCTGGTTTCCTCTCCAGTGGCCTTTCCTAAGAGTAATTAGCAGGCAGGTAGATTACTTATTTCCAGAGAGTTACTCGTAGTCACGGGTACCAAGGATCAAGTACCACCTCTCGGTTTAAGGAACATAAACAAGAGTGTGTCCCATGGACGCTGCGTCAACTGCAGGTTGCTCCCTAGTCAAAGGGCGGATCTAAAACTGACAGGGAGGCGCCTCACTGGTTCAGTAGACGTTATTCCACGGTCTCAAGGTGGACATCTAATGATTTTTTTTTTTTTTTGAGCTGACTAGTTTTGTATTGTACAGACTTCTCATCCCCAAGACGGGCCCGCCAGCCAGCAGCCCGTGCCTTATTCCCCAGCCTCGGTGGCCGCCTGGGCTGGACCGTCCAACCTTCACCTAAAGGCGAGGCACCTTCCCTGCCCGCCCAGGCCCCGCCGTAGAGGCTGCCTGAGAACCGGACTCTAATCCGGCGCCCGTGAAAGCCAGGGGCACAACCCAAAACACGACTCTGTGAGGCGGCTCTCTCCGTTTTTCTATTCTCTCGGCCAAAAACATGCAGTCCCTTGTCCCTGCGGCGACCGTGGCGGACACGGAGGCCAATTCAGCTCACAAAGACAGGTCTGGGCTACCCTCCGAACTCCCCTCCGCACGACCCCGGCCTCGTCCCTCACCTGCACCCTCCGACTACTGCTGCTCCTCCACAGAGGCGCTGGCAACCCTGACGATCGGCTCGGGTCGGCTGCTCGGGCCCGGCCCCTCACCGCGGCCTCCCGGAGCTGGCGCGCGCCCTAATCTCGGTCCAACACCGACCTAGCGCTCCTCCCTCGTCGCCGGTGCCCAGTCCCCTCTCAGCCAGCTTCTCACGGGCAGCAGGCAGCCGCTGGCGCCACCACCTCAGAAGACCTACACGAAACGTTTCCCCATTGGCTTCTGCCTCCCCACGTGACCCCGGCGCCCTACGCGCACGTGGAAAACTGTTGTTGCCGCTAGGCCTGTGCGCCACTTCCGGCCCCAACCCCCGAAAAGGCGGTGCTTAAATAGGCGGAGGCGGAAGTGAGTCGATAGACGAGGCGGTGTTCCCGGCGGATGCCAGCGCAAGCGCAGTGGCTCGAGAGGCCTGGATTTGTGGCGCACTCTCAGTGAGGAGGGCTGCCCTGCGCCCGTCGCCGACCCGGGTTTCCCGGGGCCTCACCCGAATGATGCCCCGCTATTGCGCAGCGATTTGTTGTAAGAACCGCCGGGGACGAAACAATAAAGACCGGAAGCTGAGTTTTTATCCGTAAGTTGTCTGTGGAGCAGAAGCGTCAGCCTCGCCGTGAGGCGTTGGACCTGTGGCCTTTGGACTTGGGTGTCTCCTGTCCGCTCTGCCAATGAGTCCTCAGCTACTCCGTACGTGGCCCGTCGCCCGCGGGAAGACGCGGGGAAGGCGCTAGTTCAGTTTACCTAGCAATGCCCTTCCTGCGCGAGGACTGCGGGCTGGTGGCGAGGCCCAGGAGCCTGTTTGGGTGTTGTTAAAACAGCAAAGTTTGCGCGGGCTTCTGTGGTTTTCAGAGTCTTTTCGCCACCTCTGGTGATGTCATTTCATTGAACAACATTAACCACCATTTAAGATACGTGAAACCTGCGCGGTGGAAAGGTGCACGCAAAGTTAACTTACACCCCCTGAGAGTTAGGTCCCATAGGTATAATTTCATCCCACTTTTCTCCTGAGAAAACCGAGGCCCAAAATGATTAGGTAACCGACCTTGAAAGTTTAGTGTCAGAGTCATTGTAGGTACTCTGCAGAGAGCAAGGTTTTATTCTGTTATTCAGAATTACTAGAGCCACAATATATTTCCATGAAACTATTGAAGCACTGATTTTTATTCAGAAGTACAGAAAAGCAGTGTCGTATAATAAGTAGGGGTCCAGCCTTCAATGCTAGATCCTGGTTCCACTACTTTGTAACTTAATGATCTCTTGGAAATTAAGCTTTGGTGTCTCACATATCTCATCTATAACGCGGAGATGTTAATAGTGCTTACATGATTAATAACACATGAAAAGCAACATATTTAAAATACTGCATTTCCATTTTTTCTTGTATTTGAAAACAATTCGTTTAGATCTAACCTGGTTCAGATTTCCAGCCGTTGTTTGTGCCCATTTTACTTTAGACCTGAAGGACTTATTCACTAATGATTCAACTGCTTTCCAGTATTTTAATTAATGGGGGGGAAAAAAAACTGATAACCCCACCAGGCGCGGTGGCTCACGCCTATAATCCCAGTACTTTGGGAGGCCGAGCCAGGCAGATCACCTGAGGTCGGGAGTTCGAGACCAGCCTGACCAACATGGAGAAACCCCTTCTCTATTAAAAATACAAAATTAGCTGGGCGTGGTGGTGTATGTCTGTGATCTCAGCTACTCGGGAGGCTGAGGCGGGAGAATCGCTTGAACCGGGAGGTGGAGGTTGAGGTGAGCCGAGATCGCACCATTGCACCACAGCCTGGGCGACAAGAGCGAAACTCTGACTCGAAAACAAAACTGATAACCCCGAGTAATTCACAATCCATGGCAATATTTCCAGGATTGTCTGCCTTGAAGCCCTGCCTCAAGATGCAAAGAGATGTTTGGGGGAGGAAAACAATCTAATCCACTTTCAGTTTATAAGAAAATATTACTGTACTAATGGCTCTACCTCTGAGAATGTTTGTAGCAAAAGATCATGTTGAACTTGATTTAACCTCGTATTTCCCAGATTTATTTGGCCTTTGATATTGGAGATGGGGTGTAACTCCACGCTAAAATTTTTAACTAACCTTTGTGGACCTTACAGTAACTTTTTAGGAAGGAAAAAATAATGCAAGTGAATTGTAAAGATTTTTTTTCACTGAAAATGTGAATTTGGTAAAAGTGGTATTATTTCTAGGGTTTTTTTAAAAAAAATTTCGTGTGTAATCCACAAAATAAAAATTTAGTTTTATTCTCCAGTAGTGCCAAACTTGAATTGAATTTACTCATGTTAACACTACAGCAAACTGTAGTTTAAATATATATAAATTTGGGAATTCAGTTAATATAAGTGTCCAATCTGTACTGTGATTATCTTATGCTTTTTGGGGAATTACATAAGACAATGAAACAAAATTATCAAATGAATTGAACCAATATAAAGATATAATTTATTCAGGAAACATGATCAAGATTTCTTAAAGATTTACCTGTTGAGGAAGCAATACAATCCAGTTACCAATAAGGATATTCACAAAGTATTTTTTTAATGAGTTGATAACTTAGCATATAGGTACAATGGAAATAATTTGCAAACAGCATCCATATACATGAATTTACAGTAAAAAGCATTATTGTAAAAGGCCTATTCTCATTTCAGTTGTGACAAGAGAAATGTATTTACCAATGGCCAGAAGTAGTCAGGTCCTCTAAAAGGAAATTTGTTTGCCTTTAAAATTCCTTTTCTGGTTATACTTGTCATACTTACAACCTAATATTTGTAAAGTAAAGTATTTTTAAAACATGATTAATATTGTTTCTGTGGTTAGAATTTCCAAAGGTAGTTTATCTGATTTTTTCCATATGAGGATATCAGGATTAAAAGTTATATCTTACAGAGTACCCAGACTTTCCGTGGCATCTTAAAAAGTTACCAGAATTTAAGGGGGAAAAAAATGATGCTACTACAAAACATAAGCTAAATGTTTGGGATTGGGGGAAGGGAATGTATAACAGCTACATTTTATATGAGAAACCTTATATTATTACTATTCTTATAAACAGGAAATTATGTGGTGTCTTGGACTGTGTTCTTGGAAAATTATCAAATGAAATATAAACCATTTTCAAATATTGTTTTGTATACTTTGACCCAAACCTTTTTAGATTGATAGGAAAAATTTTCTATCAAATTCTGCCATACATTGTAATGTTAGCACCAACTCTAAATCCAGGTTATTGTCAGGTACAGGAACAAAATGTATACAGCGCTGTCTTGCCATTTGTATTTGATTTGTTTTATGTAAAATAACTGAGACTGTCCCTTTTAACATGTTTCATTCTTGTATCAGAGTTTCTCCTTCAGAACTTGAATTTTGGAGTTCCCAGTTCATTAGTTATAGAAGTGTAGTACTATTAGACTGGATTACATATAGATAGAATTAAAGCTGATGCTAGTAAAGAGAATATTTTCAGTACTCTTTCAGCTGAATCATTTGTTTGAAATCATTTGTTTGAACAATCTACTTATTTTTTAAATATTAACATAAATTGTAAAGCTTAATACTGCCTTGAATTGTAGACAACAAGCCATTTGACTTGAGGTGGTATTATGAAATACATTTAAATAGGAATTTATAATTTATACAAAGCTCTTTTCTAGTTCTAGGCAAACTGTACAGCAATATAAAAATGGAACATAATCCATAGAAAATACAAATAGATTTTGTCCTTTATAGGAACACATATATTTTACTTGAAGGGACTCTGAATTATGTTCAGCTCTTACCAGATAAGAGCCTTGGCTACATGTGTTACACCTTAGGCCTCTTACTGCAGAGATGATAATGGTACTAGTTGTGATGAAGATACTCTTACTTGGTAGGAATGGTTGCCTTCCTTTTGTAGCACTTACTTGATGCATAGGTTACCCAGATATATGGGGTTGGAATTTGGCAAAGTTGTAAAAATACAGCAAAGTTTTCCTTTTTTTCTTCTTTTTTTTTTAAATTCCAGATTTCCTCTACATGACAAAGAAAGACTGGAAAAGTGGTTAAAGAATATGAAGCGAGATTCATGGGTTCCCAGTAAATACCAGTTTCTATGTAGTGACCATTTTACTCCTGACTCTCTTGACATCAGATGGGGTATTCGATATTTAAAACAAACTGCAGTTCCAACAATATTTTCTTTGCCTGAAGACAATCAGGTATTGCAGTATGGGAGAGGGGTAATGCTGAGCAGAGTGGCAGATTGCAGGGTGGCAGGTGATCAGGTGGGAGAGTAGGAGGGAACTATAACTTGGGTAAGCAGATACTTGGAAAAAAGGGAGCACTAACTTGTGCTTTTACTAAAAGTGATAATTTTAAAAAAATTGAAGTCATGAAACACAGCTTAAGAGAAGCAAGAGATATACATTATTAAGTTATTAACATAAGTTCATGAGTTTTATTTTTTATACTTTCTTTTTTGTGTGTGTGAGACAAGGTCTCATTCTCTCACCCTGGCTGGAGTGCAGTGGCACAATCTCAGCTCACTGCAACCTCTGCCTCCCAGGTTCAAGCCATTCTCTTGCCTCAGCCTCCTGAGTAGCTGGGATTACAGGCGCCCGCCACCATGCCCGGCTAATTTTTGTATTTTTAGTAGGGATGGGGGTTTTACCATGTTAGCCAGGCTGGTCTGGAACTCCTGACCTCAGGTGATCTGCCCGCCTTGGCTTCCCAATATACTAGTCTTTTGAATGACCTCAAATGTTTCTGTCGTATATTGAATGGGATTAATGCTTTTTAGAAAACACTTTAAGGTGTATGTACTTAGAGCTTTTTTTTTGTTAACTAAATTGCTTGGCCTTGTAGTGCTCAAAATTATAATTAAATAGCACTAGCATAATAAGCCAGTAAAGGTCTTCTTTTTCAGAACATGAAAATATTATTTTCTAGGGAAAAGACCCTTCTAAAAAAAAATCTCAGAAGAAAAACTTGGAAGATGAGAAAGAAGTATGCCCAAAAGCCAAGTCAGAAGAATCATTTGTATTAAATGAGACAAAGAAAAATATAGTTAACACAAATGTGCCCCCTCAACATCCAGAATTACTTCATTCATCTTCCTTGGTAAAGCCACCAGCTCCCAAAACAGGAAGTATACAAAATAACATGTTAACTCTTAATCTAGTTAAACAACATACTGGGAAACCAGAATCTACCTTGGAAACATCAGCTTACCAAGATACAGGTATAGGTGGTTTTCACACATGTTTTGAGGATCTGAATTCTACAACCATTACTTTGACAACTTCAAATTCAGAAAGTATTCATCAATCTTTGGAAACCCAAGACGTTCTTGAAGTAACTACCGATCATCTTGCTAATCCAAACTTCACAAGTAATTCCATGGAAATAAAGTCAGCACAGGAAAATCCGTTCTTATTCAGCACAATTAATCAAACAGTTGAAGAATTAAACACAAGTAAAGAATCTGTTATTGCCATTTTTTTACCTGCAGAAAATTCTAAACCTTCAGTTAATTCTTTTATATCTACCCAAAAAGAAACTATGGAAATGGAAGACATAGACATCGAAGACTCCTTGTGTAAGGATGTAGACTATGGGACAGAAGTTTTACAAATCGAACATTCTTACTGCAGACAAGATATAAATAAGGAACATCTTTGGCAGAAAGTCTCTAAGCTACATTCAAAGATAACTCTTCTAGAGTTAAAAGAGCAACAAACTCTAGGTAGACTGAAGTCTTTGGAAGCTCTTGTAAGGCAGTTAAAGCAGGAAAACTGGCTATCCGAAGAAAATGTCAAGATTATAGAAAACCATTTTACAACATATGAAGTCACTATGATATAGAATAACTAGGTTTTAAAACTATGACTGTTAAATAAGCTTTTTCCAGCCAAAGCAAACTACATGTAAAGTAAACTTTTTCCTGTATAAAGTTCTCATCTTAATGAACCTATGACAGTGTTGTAAAGTTATGAACTGTATCCTATTCTTGTAATGCTCATTTAAGAAAAACAGAGTTGGGCTGGAAAGAAAAGCAGTTTTATTACTTGATACTTTTCCAAATTAAAACTTAGCACATAAAAGGATTCAGTTATAACATGAGAAAACAAAGAAGTGGTCAAAGAGCACAGATTAGAAGTCAGGTTCAGGAATCAGTCCTGGGTCTACCACTGGCATATGACTTGGGCAAGTTACTTACGATTGTGCCTCAGTCCCTAATTTGTAAAATAAGCACTTACAGATTTCTGATTGGTTCTTTATAGAGCCTTCCCTTTTTATTAAGATACTTCTATTAGAACACATTTTCTATAAGATAATGCATACTTAATACTAGAAGTTGGCTAGAATTTGATGATATTAACTATGTATTATTTTCAATATTTATTGAATTCTGTAGTGTTTGACCTTTTGGCTGTAGTTATATATTACAGTTATATATCTGTAATAGAAATAAAGATAAAACTTTTTTTTTTTTTAGATGAAGAGATGGAGTCTCACTGTGTAACCCAGGCTAGAGTGCAGTGGCCCGATCTCAGCTCACTGCAGCCTCTGCCTCCCGGGTTCAAGTGATCCTCCTGCCTCAGCCTCCCGAGTAGCTGGGATTACAGGTGCACACAACCACATCCGGCTTATTTCTGTATTTTTAGTAGAAACGGGGTTTCACCATGTTGGCCAGGCTGGTGTCGAACTCCTGACCCCAGGTGATCCACCTGCCTCGGCCTCCCAAAGTGCTGGGATTATAGGCATGAGCTACTGTGCCTCGCCAAGATAGAACTTTTATAATTTTATGCCAGTTGAACTAAAGGAACCATCCATTAGCCCAGTTCTTAGGAGAGGTACTTCAAACTTGAAAGAGTATGTATTTCAGTAACTTATATGTGGCTAACCATCAAATACATAGTCATCTAAGATTCTAAATGTTCTGTATTTATACAGTTATAAACCAAAAATTTTAATGAGGTTAATTTTAAATATAAGTATATTTTAGAAATCACAGTTTGTATCTGTTTTTTAGTAGGTGTGGCTTTTAAAATATGTGCTTGTTCATTGTTAAATTCCAGAATAATAGAGTAATACTTAATACTGTACATTCCCACTTATGTATATTTTATTAAAATTTATAAGCAAGAAATTATACATAAGTGGTCATGATATTAGGGAAACAAAGAATTTCTCTTAGGAAAGAGAAGTGATGGTAATGTAAATAAAAATGGTGTTTATATTCACATGATTTTAAGAAAACTGTAAAAGCAAAGACTGTAGTAATGACACAACTATGACAAATAGATGTTTTCTTAAAATTGGCAGTCAATATAATTATGTTTCTGCCTATGATATTGAGGAAGTTCTATCAGTCTGATTCTTAAGTTTTCTCATCTGTTAAGTAGAAGATACTATTACTTACCTTAAAGGGTGGCTTTAAGAATTTTGTAAGGAACAAACATGTTTTTGGTTCTGGAATATAGGAGGTGCTCAATAAAAGTTGATGCTGAATGGCAAATAATATTCTAATTGTTTTGTAAATGCATATTGATTATTTTTGGCCATATTTGACTTAGTTGCATTAGGCTAATATTAATTGGTACTGTATGAAAGTGTGTCAGCTAATTATAAAAAATTAGAAGTGTCTTAGGTGACGATGGGGGAGAAAACTTAAAATCTTTGCGTAAATTATGGGTAGATAATTGATAGAGTTAATACAGTGTTATTAAGTATTCCCATGTGTTTTGCGAATACTTAATTTAAAATAATACAGATGAAAATAATCTTGAGTTATAATAAAGAAGTGATATATTAACTTAAGTTTCAACATGTACATTGTAGTAATTTTCTGTTTAAAGTTACAGGGTCCTCAGGAAAAAAACTTAAACTAGCTGTATTTCTTTAATAAATTATAAGTAAAGGTTGACTATCTCTTCTCTGAAAATCCAAAATGCTCCAAAATCTGAAACTTTTTGACACGAACATAACATGCAAAGGAAATGCTTACTAGGGCATTTCAGTCTTCAGATTTTTGAATTGGGGATGCTCAGCTGTTAAGTGTACTGCAGATATTTCAAAATCTGAAAAACAGTACCCTTTCTGTATTCATGTCCATCCTTACTCTGATTATCTGGACCATAGTAATCATTCTCCGGTAAAACTTTTAACAACATTGCTCTTTTGCCTCTTGTTCTCATTTGCCTAAACTACATTCCTGGTTGAGTTCAAATATCTCTTTGCCTTTTCTCTTCCTACATCAGAAGAGCTGGTAGAAATAGAAAAAAGAAATCACATGATTGGACAGACTTGATTATAAATTCATGACCACAAATCAGAGGAGCCCAGCAGTGTTACTGTGTTTTTCTAGTAAGTTCATAACCCCACTCTCAAATTCCCTCTCTCCTTCCTTCCTTTCCTGACTCTCCTTCCCACTTGCCCAAGATGAGGATCTCATCACATGCTTCGTTTAGAAAATCAAAACAATCATTAGCTCATCCTGTCTCTTATAAGGTCATTAATGGTCTTAAAACTAAAAACTAAAAATTATTTTTATTCCTGTATTTATTCATTGAGGCCTAATGGATACAGGGTACAGTATTTATTGCTGCCCACATCAGAATGAAAAAAAGTTGTCATTTCACAGTAATTTGTTTCTGTGGAAACCCACAATCATCCATGTAAAGGAATGGGCTGATGAAATTCATTACTTGTCACCTGAGGCAACAAATTTGTTCCTAAAACATACATTCTAAAATTGAAAGATTTCCTAGGATTTGGAGTAAGAAAGTCTTCAGAAATTTGTGAACCTCCTAAAAACTACAGTGAATATTCCTCAAAATTTGAATGGAAGAAAGTAAGGGTAAATGAGATGGATGAAAGGGAAGAAATATGGATGAAAGGATTGATGTATGGATGGATAGATGGGTGTGTTTAGGCTCCACCTTCTTGTTTAACAACTGTTTCTTTCCTAGGTAGTAGCTAGAGTTCGAGTCTGAACAAAATCCAGTGAGGATTCTACAATCCCCTCAACCTAAAGGAGCAGAATGGGAAATCTTGTGAACTGAATCTGGATTCCTCACCCCTATCTCAGTAAATAAGATACCCTAATTACTAAAAGACCCTCATCTGGTACAGATGTGTATCTGAGACAAGTCTCAATTAAGAAAGTTTATTTTGCCAAGGTTAAGGATGTGCCCTTGACACAGCCTCAGGAGGCCCGGATGGCATGTGCCGAAGGTGATTGGGGTACAGCTTGCTTTTATACATTTTAGGGATACATGAGACATCAATATGTGTAAGATGTACATTGATTTGGTCTGGAAAAGCTGAGCAAGTCAAAGCGGGGCTTCCAGGTCAAAAGTAGGTAAGAGAAAAAAGGCTGCATTCTTTTGAGTACTTGATCAGCCTCCTGCTGAATACATAATTTAACCTGGCTCAGTGAATCTGCATTTTTACATAAACAGCAGGGCAGGGGAAACAATCAGATATGTAGGTCTCAGGTGAACCTCAGAGGGATGACTGAGTTCTGTCTGTCCTTTGCTACAAGGAATTTCCTTGTTGGCAAATTGTGAGGGAGGCATATAGCTCTTTATCATTGTGACTGTCTTATTTAGGAATAAAATGGGAGGCAGGCTTGCCTGACATAGTTCCCAGATTGACTTTCCCTTGGGTTAGTGATTTGAGGGTCCTGAGATTTTCCTTTCCCAGATGTCAAGAACCAAGTCAGTGTTTGGATCTGCTTATCACTAAATCCAGATTTTTGAATGATAAAAATAATACTGGCCAGCTGCAGTGGCTCATGACTGTTAGATCTAACCTGGTTCAGATTTTCCCAGCACTTTGGGAGGCCCAGGTAGACAGATTGCTTGAACTTTGGAGTTAAAGACTAGCCTGGGCAACATGGCGAAAGCCTGTCTCTGCAAAAAAAAAAAAAAAAAAAAATAGCCAGGCATGGTGGTGTGTGCCTGTATTCCTAGCTACGTAGAAGTCTGAGATGGAAGGATTGCTTGAGCTCAGGAGGTAGAGGCTACAATGGGCTGAGGTCGTGCCACTTCATTCCAACCTGGGCACGAAAGCGAGACCCTGTCTTGAAAAAAAAAAGACAAATGGTATGTTGTTTTCTAATTTAGAATGTGTTTCATTCTCATCACTACTATGGCACATGCCTAAGGTTGCAGTCAGTGACCAAAGCAACACTTTAATAATGCAAGAGAGGATTTGAGTTAGGGTTCTTTTGGTTACAAGGAACAGAAATTCAATCCAGCTCAAGAAAGGAAACAGGGAAGGACAGAACTGAAAGGCCCAAACTAGGGTCTCAGGAATTCACAGAAGTTGCAGTACAGGCAGGCACAGTGGCTCACACCTGTAATCCCAGCACTCTCAGGGGCCAATGCAGGAGGATCACCTGGGGCCAAGAGTTTGAGACCAGCCTGGGCAACATAGTGAGACCCGATATCTACAAAAAATTTAAAAATTAGCTGGGCATGGTGGTTTGTGCTTTTAGTCCCAGTTACTCGGGAGGCTGAAGTGGGAGGATCTCTTGAGCCTAGGAGGTCAAGGCTGCAGTGAGCCATGACTGCGCAACTGCACGCCAGCCTGGGCAACAGAGTGAGACCCTGTCAAAAAAAGTTGCAGTACAGTTGTGCCCTATAGTAATTGGTTCTGGAAGACATCTGGAAAAGAGGCTCCCTCATGTCAACTGCCTCCTGAATGGCATCTGTTTCATATTCTCTCTCCCAGCCAAACCTTATAATCTCAGTTTACAAATAGGCCCCTAAGTTTCTCAACATTATGAATCTTCAGCTTTCTCTGTTAATTAGCTCAGTCATTCAATTTTTTAATTCCAGATTTCCAAAAGAGGGATCCAACTGACCTTGCATATTTTTTTAAGCCAGTGGGTCTCTAGTAAACTGGTGAGTTGGCATCCTTTGGGTCCTGTCTTACAGGCTGCAGTTGCATCCAGTGAATAGGACGGGGAAGGGTATAGAACATGGTATGGAACCGACTCATCTACCTCAGTAAAACCTTGAAAAGGAGCAATTTCCCTTTGAAAAAGAGGCTGTGGGTGAGCAAGCAGGTAACTGCTTTAGTGCTGTGCTGCTGTAAAATATGAACAATATGAGAATGACATCATTTGTATATCATTCTCTCCTTTGCAAACAAGGTCCTTCATGCCTTTCCTTGAGCTTGGAACTCAAGAAGTGGCCTGCTAAGCCATTTCCCTGTTTCCAGAGAAAGTAAGAACCAGGCAGTACTGTACAAGATAACATGTAATCTTATAGAGTAGGTTTAAAGCTAATTTGAACTAATAGTTTTAACGTAGTAAATTTAGAGCTATTCACATCCCCAATTTTGAAATAACCTGAAGACATTAATATGAAACTATACATATTTAATGTTTTAATAAAAGAAGCTCTAAAATAGTGATATGGTTTGGCTTTGCATCCACACCTAAATTTCATCTCAAATTGTAATCCCCAGGTGTTGAGGGAGGGACCTGGTGGGAGCTGATTGGATCATGGGGGCAGTTCTCCCCATGCTGTTCTCGTGATCATGAGTTCTCATGAGATCTGATGATTTTTATAAGGGGCTCTTCCACCTACTCTCACTCACTCTCTCTCCTGCCACCATGTAAAATGTGCCAGCTTCCCCTTAGGCCATGATTGTAAGTTTCCTGAGACCTCTGTAGCCATGCGGAACTGTGAGCCAATTATACCTCTTTTCCTTAGTCTCAGATATTTCTTTACAGCAGTGTGAGAATGGACTGATACAAATAGTAATCTCACTTCATTCACAATATCTTTCATAGAAACCTTAAGGAGAAGGAACAATACATCATTAATCTGTTAGCACATCAGTTATTTGGTTCCAAGGTTCAGGTTTTTACTAGTGTTTGTGGTATATATACGAATAGTATGCAATGTCTAATTAAATTCGGTGACCCTTTGTTCTCCTGCATCACTAGCAAATGTATTCATTTATTTCCTCTCTCCATAGAGACTACACCTTCTGTATAATAAGAGAAATACTCTCATATTTTCATGCTAGAAAGAAGTCATTCTCTAAAGCAGACATTCCTATTCAGACTTTCATTCTCTGTCTTTGACTCCCTCTAGCTCCCACACCCTATGTTAAGGGCCTCCAGCCTGCCCTGCATCCCAGAGCTTTTGGCTGTGATATTGACTCAATCTTATGTATCTATGCTCTAACTTTTACCAAAGTGTTAGCTTTTCTATCCATGACTGTGTTTATCTGTGTTTTGTTCCCCCTTTAAGCATTGTGATACAGCACTGTATTTTTGTCAGTGTTACAAACATTTCAGAAGGGCTAGATAGCATACATTCAGGTAATAGAAACGATGAGTATTTCACTATAGCAAATGGAACTGACAGATCTTAAATGTATTTTAAATGTTCTTATAGATGTCTTTTAAACTATATTTTAACATAAGCGAGCAAAATATGTTGGGTAAATTCTTAACATGTTATTCCCTTTACTTTTTAATAACATATTACCTAAGAGGATAAAAATATTAAAACTACTTTTTATTTCATGATAACCACACAGCTATGCTATATCAATGAACACACATTTAGATATTTCTGTATATTTGAAATAGAGATTACAATAATATTTAAAAGAAAATACAAGATTAAAAAATTAGAGGCCAGGCGAGGTGGCTCACGCCTGTAATCACAGAACTTTGGGAGGCCGAGGCTGGCAGATCATGAGGTCAGGAGTTCAAGACCAGCCTGACCAACATGGTGAAACCTCGTCTCTACTAAAAATACAAATATTAGCCAAGTGTGGTGGCACGTGCCTGTAATCGTAGATACTCAGGAGGTTGAGGAAGCAGAATTGCTTGAACCTGGGAGGCGGAGGTCACAGTGAGCCCAGATCGCACTACTGCACTCCAGCCTGGGCAACAGAGCAAGACTCTGTCTCAAAAAAAGAAAAATATGTACATAAAACTATCTACAAGTGGCCCTTAAAAAGGCAGGAAAGTTTTATTGATTAATAAAGTGGATTTTTCAAGATTTGCTATGTTGAAAGTGACATGGGTTTTGCCCTTAAAAGAACTTAAATATGATTTTCATTTTAGGCATTTGATGTGGTTTGACTCTGACCCCACCCAAATCTCATGCCAAATTGTAATCCCCATGTGTTGGAGGAAGGGTGGTCTGGTGGGACATGACTGAATCGTGGGGAAGACTTTCCCCTTTCTATTCTTGTAGTAGTGAATGAGTTTCCACGAGATGTGGTTGTTTACAAATGTGTAGCACTTGCTGCTTCACTCACTCTCTCCCACTCTACTAAGTGAAGAAGGTACTTGCTTCCCTTTTGCCTTTCCACCATTACTGTATAAGTTTCCAGAGTACTTCCCAACCATGATTCCTGTACAGCCCATGGAATTGTTAGTCAAATAAACCTCTTTTCTTCAGAAATTAACCAGTCTTAGGTAGTTCTTTATAGCAGTGTGAGAATGGACTAATTCAGAAAATTGGTACCAGGAGTAGGGTATTGCTATAAAGATATGTGAAAGTGTGGAAGCAGCTTTGGAACTGGGTAAGGGGCAAAGGTTGGAACAGTTTGCAGGGCTCAGATGAAGATAGGAAAATGAGGGAAAGTTTAGAACTTCCTAGAGACTTGCTGAATGGTTGTGACCAAAATGCTAATATGATATGGACAGTGAAGTCCAGGCTGAGGAGGTCTGATGGAGATGGGGAATTTATTGGGAATGGGAGTAAAGGTCACTCTTGCTATGCTTTAGCAGAGAGACTGGTGGTGGTGTGCCCCTGCTCTAGGGATCTGTCGAAATTTGAAGTTGAGAGAGATGGGTTAGGGTATCTGGCAGAAGAAGTTTCTAAGTAGCAAAGCATTCAAAATGTGACCTGGCTTCTTCTAACAGCATATACTCAGGCATGAACAAAGAGATTGCCTGAAACTAGAACTTATATTTAAAAAGGAAGCAGAGCATAAACATTGGGAAAATTGCAGCCTGGACATGTGGTACAAAAGAAAAACCCATTTTCTGGGGAGGAATTAAAGGCTGCAGAAATTTGCATAAGTGAAGAAGAATCAAATGTTAATAGCCAAGACAATGGGGAAAAGGTTTCCAGGGCATTTCAGAGACCTTCGTGGCAGCCCCTCCCATCACAGGCCTGGAGGCCCAGGACAGAAAAATGGTTTCATGGGACAGGCCGAGGGCCCTGCTTCTCTGTGCAGCCTCGGAACATGGTACCCTGCATCCCAGCTGCTCCAACTTCAGCCGTGGCAAACAGCTCAGGCTGTTGCTTCAGAGGGTGCAAGCCCCAAACCTTGGCAGCTTCCATGTGGTGTTGGGATTGTGGGTGTGCAGAAGGCAAGAGTTGAGGTTTGGAAGCCTCCACCTAGATTTCAGAGCATGTATGAAAATGCCTGGATGTCCAGGCAGAAGTCTGCTGCAGGGGCAGAGCCCTCATGGAGAACCTCTACTAAGGCAGCACAGAGTGAAAATGTGGGGTTGGAGCCCCCACACAGAGCCCCTACTGGGTAATTGCCCAGTGGAGCTGTGAGAAGAGGGCCTCCGTCCTCTAGACCCCAGAATGGTAAATACACTGACAGCTTCCCCCATGCACCTAGAAAAGCTCCAGGCACTCAACTCCAGCCCATGAAAGCAGCTGTGGGTGCTGTACCCTATAGAGTCAGAGGGGAAGAGCTGCCCAAGGTCTTGGGAGCCCATCCCTGCATCAGCATGCCTTGTATATGAGACATGGAGTCAAAAGAGATCGTTTCGGAACTTTGACATTTAATGACTGCCCTGCTTGGTTTCGGACTTGTATGGAGCCTGTAGCCCCTTTTTTGGGCCAATTTATCCCTTTTGGAATGGGAGACTTTACCCAATGCCTGTACCCCCATTGTAGCTTGGAAGTAAATGACTTGTTTTTGATTTTACGAACTCACAGGCAGAAGGGACTTATCTCAGATGAGACTTTGAACTTTGTCTTTTGAGTTAATGCTGGAATAAGTTATGACTTAGGGGGACTGTTGGGAAGGCATGATTGTGTCTTGAAATGTGAGAAGACCATGAGATTTGGGAGGGGCAAGAGGCAGAATGATACGGTTTGGCTCTTTGTCCCCACCCAAGTCTCATCTCAAATTGTAATCCCCATGTGTGAGAGGAGGGGCCTGGTGGGAAGTGATTGAATCATGGGGGTGGACTTTCCTCTTGCTGTTCTCATGATAGTGAATGAGTTTTCACAAGATCTGATTGTTTAAAAGTGTGTAGCACTTCCTCCTTTCTCTCTTGCCCTGCCATCTGAAGAAGGTGCTTGGGCTGAGCACAGTGGCCCATGCCTGTAATCCCAGCACTTTGGGAGGCTGAGGCAGGTACATGACCTGAGGTCAGGAGTTCAAGACCAACCTGGCCAACATGGTGAAACCCCATCTCTTCTAAAAATACAAAAATGAGCCAGGCAAGTTGGAACTCGCCTGTAATCCCAACTACCCAGGAGCCTGAGGCAGGAGAATTGCTTGAACCTGGGAGGTGGAGGTTGCAGTGAGCCAAGGTCGTGCCACTGCACTCCAGCATGGGTGACAGAGTGAAATTATGTCTCCAAAAAAAAAAAAAAGGAAAAGAAAAAAAGAAGACGGTGCTTGCTTCCCTTTCACCCTTCCACCATCATTGTAGGCTTCCTGAGGCCTCCCCAACCATGCTTCCTATACAGACTGTGGAACTGTGAGTCAATTAAACCTCTTTTATTCAGAAATTACCCAGTCTCAGATAGTTATTTATAACAGTATGAGAAGAGACTAATACAACATTAAAGTTTATGCTGTCTTTTTCCTTTGAAAGAAAGTGTTAAAAATCTGTTGTTTGGGGCCGGGCACAGTGGCTCACGCCTGTAATCCCAGCACTTTGGGAGGTTGAGGTGGGTACATCGCCTGAGGTCAGGAGTTTGAGACCAGCCTGGCCAACACAGCGAAACCCCTTCTCTACTAAAAATACAAACAATTAGCTGGGCATGGTAGCGGGCACCTGTAATCCCAGCTACTTGGGAGGCTGAGGCGGGAAAATCGCTTGAACCTGGGAGGCAGAGGTTTCAGTGAGCCAAGATTGCACCATTGCACTCCCCCTGGGCAACAAAAGTGAAACTGTCTCAAAAAAAAAAAATGTTTGTAAGTAATCAATGGGTTTGACCATTTTTAATGGTCACTAATTAGCATACTGGCTCTCTAGCCTAGGTAGGCATATTTTAACAGTGCAAAAGCCAGTATTATATATAACAACAATCAAATAGACTCTATAATGAAAATTTTTAAGTGATTAATGACTATCTGTGGATTAGAGGTGTAAATAAGGCCTGGAACATTTATGGCTAAACACAAAATGGATTTTCATCATGTTTCAAATCTGGAATATTCAGTACAATTTATTGTTTTTAAAATCTATTTATCTTTGTCTTGACAGATAGAGCCAAAAAGTAAAAGGAAGGTGTTGAGAAGGGGGACATACACCAGAAACAGACTATAGTGGCGAAGAATAAGGAAGTTAGGTATGAAAATAAAGAGGAAAAGATGAGTTCTGTGAGTCACAAATGAAAAAGTGACAGTACACTTCAGAGAAATAGACTAGATGGATGGATGGATGATGCAGATAAATGAGGCTACTTAAAGATCTGTATATAATATGGCACTTCTTTCCTCTCTGGATACTAGTCATTTCTTTCCTCTCTGGATACTAGTAATATAACAAACTTAACATATTAAAGTGTTACTAATTTCCCATGATATTTTTGACAGTATTTCTAATCTAATTTCTCTAGATAGAGATTAACCTAGAATTGCCTAAAATGAGTCTGCACTAAGTTTAAGCTCTCTAATCTGTCAGTTATGTCAGGGCTCCCATCCTTTATCTTGGTGTCTCCTATCTTACCCACATCACTCTCAACCCAGCCCATCTTGAAAAATCTACTCTAATCAATGAAGACTTTCTACCCTATTTGCATGCATTAATTCCCAATATTTTATTAAGAGAAAAGCATATAAAGATCACTGTAAATACACATCACATGTTGTCTTCATCCAAGTTTTGCTGCTGTAACAAAATACCTGAGACTGGGTAATTTATGAAGAATAGAAAGGTTCCCCCCCCCCCCCACAGTTCTAGAGGCTAGAAAGTCCAACATGAAGGCACTGGCATCTGATAGAACTTTCTTGCTGCCTCATTCCATGGCAGAATGGGAGGGAGAGTTAGGGGACCAAACTCACCCTTTTATAATGAACCCACTCTTGAAATAGCACCACTAATCCATTCATTCTGCCCTTATTGAGGATTGTTTCCAATACATGCTCTTTGAAGGACACATTCAAAATATAGTATATGTCATGGTTGAAAAGTGCAAATTCTAAGTCTCTTTGCCATCAATCACATGAATATTTGTATTTCATGTTCACTCAGTGGCAACTAGAGAGAGGGCAGTTAGAAGTAGATGGGCAACTGGAATTCTGCAGGGCTAGGAAGAGAATGGAGCTGCCACTGGGAAATATGCCCTCTTGTTTTCAGGGCAGAAGCTTCTGGCAATCCTCTGCAAGGTTCTCTGCCACTATTACAAGTAGCAGTTTACCTCTGTCAAATTGCCCTATGTCTGAGAGCAGCACCCCCTGGATTTTATTCTTGACTGAGTTTTCAGGAACTGAGACCTATGTTTTTGGTATGGGCAAAAGGAAACTGAAGTTCTTACAATTCAGTCACAATTCAATCACAGGAAACAAAGGTTCAAAATTTTCAAATCCATGGAAGGAGAAGTGGAGTTCCAAAGAGTAAGTACAAATAAAGGTTCCTGGAGAGAATTAGGCAAAATACAGTTGGAAGCACTAGAAGTGCAATTATGGTTATGCTGGTTTATGGAGGGCCTTCAGTTAAGAACCAGAGACAGAGCTGTAGGACACAGCTACTATGAGCAGCATCAACCAAGTACACTGGCTCAGTGACTGTAATGCCAGCACTTTGGGAGGCCAAGGCAAGAGGATCACTTGAGGCCAGGAGTTTGAGACGAGCCTAGGCAACATAGCGAGACCCCATCTATAAAAAAAAAAAATTTAAGAGAGCAGCATCGAGGGCCTCAACTGAAGACACTGTAATTTAGTAGACCTAGGAAGAAATGTTGCTGCATTTTAGTAAGTGTCAGGTAATGCTATTGTGTGTGGTTCTTGGACCACATTTTAAGAAACAGAGCCTTAGAAAAGTAGTGGCTCCATTCCTGATGGGAATGCCTCTTCATTTATTTCTACTAGTTCTATTTTTTATACCACTGCCAGTTTTTCATTCTTCTCTAACTCTTCTGAAATACAAAAATCTATGTACAAGCTAGAATATAACAAAGTATTATTTTATGTATAAAGAGTTTATGTAATTTGCCATTTGAGATAGCAAATACAACATACATATTTAGCTCTTCTCCCACCTTATATGCCACAATAACAACTGTAAAGAGATTTTTATTTTTTTCCTGAGACAGAGTCTCGCTCTGTCGCCCAGGCTGGAGTGCAGTGGCGTGACCTCGGCTCACTGCAACCTCTGCCTCCCGAGTTCCAGCAATTCTCCTGCCTCAGCCTCCTGAGTAGGTGGGATTACAAGTGTGCACCACAACGCCCAGCTAATTTTTGTATTTTTAGTAGAGACGGGGTTTCACCATGTTGGCCAGGTTGGTCTTGAACTCCTGACCTCAGGTGATCCATCCCCTCCTCGGTCTCCCAAAGTGTTAAGATTACAGGCGTGAGCCACCACGCCCAGCCTAAGAGATATTTTTAAAAGGTAGAACCCACGAGGGCAAGGTGAAAGAGGAAGCAAACACAACAACATTTTGGAAGCTGGAAAGTAGATGTATGAGTAGTAGCTGTCTTTGTGGTCCTGAGATTCCTGAGTCAACAAGAAGAAAAGCCAACAAGTAAACCCAATTATTATTACAGAACCCAAAAGGCTTAGTAATTGAAATCAACAGATACCACTGGAATTGGGGAGTGTGGGGTGCTTAACGCATGTTTAAAAAAAGAGGATTGGTTAAAGTTTATTAAGAAGCTGTAGTCACCCCACACAGTTTGGTAGCTGTTTCGCTCCTTACCTAGCAAAAGATTGGAAGTTTATTCTCTAAAAAGGTTAAAACAGAGGGTCTCTGGGCAGGGGCGTTATACTGAAAACAGCGATTAAGTGAAAGTGTATATACCGAATGGTGAACTCCAACCCCTATCCCACCCAGCCTCTATCACATACTCAGTTCCCAGAACTCTAGCAACCAAGTGTATACTCCCCAGGCAAAAGACTGAAGGTGTTTTCTCTGGAGAATTTGACGTCGGGTAGGGGGCTCCAACTGGGTCCTGCTAAGTCACTCTGCAACAGTGATTCTCAATACTCACTGTGCATTAAAATCACCTGGGAAGTTTTAGAAACTTTTCCTGGCCTGGGCTCTACAATCAGAGAATCTCATTCAGTTGGTCTGGTTTAAAGCCTAAGCAGCTATATTTTTTAATGTTTCCCAGGTGATCTAATGAACAGCAAACGTTGAGAACCATTGCTGTACAGTGAAATTTAGGGCAAGACTCATCCATGGGTACAGAGTTTTTCACCAGCTTTTAAATGTTCTGTCCACTGATAGTCAACAGACAATTGAGAAGGGCAGTTAATAATAAAGACGTGGCGGTCTTAGTCTATTTTCTACTGGTATAACAGAATGCCTGACGCTGGGCAATTTACAAAGAAAAACATTTCTCCGAAGGCTGAGAAGTCCAAAATTAAGGCGCCAGTATTTGATGAGGGCCTTCTTGCTGCATCCTTCTATGGAAGAAGAGCGAGAGAGGATGAACACTGTGTCCTCATATGGCAGAAGAGTGAAAGAGAGGGAACACATTCTTGCAAACCCCTTATATGGTGACATTAATTCATTCATGATGGCAGAGCTCTCACGACCTAAACACCTTCAAAAGGCCCCACCTCCCAACACTATTGCACTGGGGATGAAGTTTCCAACACATGAATTTTAGGAGACAAATTCAGATCATGGCATGACCCAAATAAATAAGTAAAAAACAGCAACTTAGCAAAAACAGATATGTAGTCATAAGAAAACAAAGAAACTATAGTTAATGTTCTTTCTGAGCAAAGGCTATATTGCATTTCTGAAAACAAAAACATGATACCTTTTAGAAAAGGAATATTATAAAACCATAAAGAGCTCTAGTAATTTAAAAAAATTATAAATGAAAAGTTAATAGGAGAGTTAGAAGATTAAAGTTGAAGGAATCTCCCAAAAAGTAGAACAAAAAAGCCAAGAGATAGAAAGGAAGAGACCCAAATAAGAATTGTGTCCCCTGAAAATTTATGTGTTGAAGCCATAAAGCCCAGTACCTCAGGATGTGATTGTATTTGGAGACAGGGCCTTTAAAGAGATTAGGTTAAAATGAGGCCATTAGGGTGAGCCTTATTGCTATCCAACGTAGGTCCTTATTAGAAGAGAAAATTTGGACATACAAAGAGACACGAGGGATGCAAGGGCATCCTAGAAAGACCATGTGAGGGCACAGTGAGAAAGTAGCCATCTGTAATATAGGGAGAGAGGCCTTAGGAGAAACCATACGTACTGATACTTTGATCTCAGAACTGTGAAAATAATTTTTCTGTTGTTTAAGCCACACAGGCTGTCCTATTTTGTTACATCAGTCCTAGAAATCGAATAAATCCAGGAGGCTCAATATCCACATAATGGGCATTTTAGAGAATTGTAATAGAAAAAAAATAATGGAACAAAGAAAATAGTAACAGAAGTAATGCAAGTGATTTTTCTGGACCTGAACATGTTTTCCAGATGGAATGACCGATTATGTCCTGAGAACAATGGGCAAAAACAAGTACTTAAACAAGGCACATTATTTTTTAAAGTCAGAACTATAAATATAAAACAAAGATTTTACAGACCTTCAGCAAGAAGAAAAAAAAGACACAAAGGGTCAACAATAGAGTAGCTTCAAACTTCTTAATAGCTACACTGGAAGCAAAAAGTAAGAAGATGAATAATCTGAAAATTCTGAAGGAAAAACATTTCCAGGTAGAATTAATTCTGTATATCCAACGTCTCAAAAAATTGCTTCCTCTGGACCCTTTCTAAGGAAGCTGTTGGAAAATGTATTCTAGGGAAATAAGGGCATAAAAGAAAATCAAGAAAGAAGCAAAAGGAATTCCAAGCTGGTGGTGAAGGAAGGCCCCAATACAACATGCCTAGAGAGCCACCAGTCCAAATGATGACAATAGGTCTAGAGGCTCAGAAACATTGAGTTCTTTAAAAGAAACATGAAGTTCTTCAAAAGATGAAAATTGTTAGATTAACTAATGTGTTGAATATCTGGAGAGGAAACTCACTTATCTGGGGCTAGAATTTAGGGTTAAATTAATGATAAAGCACAGAGAAAACTATGTAAAGAATCCAGAGTAATATTGACATGAAAAGTGCATGGAAGATCAAACTGTCATTTCTTTGTACATAACTGCATTTACATGGTCAAAATAAATACAATAAAACCACTTACACAATGTATATTGGGAAGATAGAAGGTAACATAGAAGGGGTGTGTGTGTGTGTGTGTGTGTGTGTGTGTGTGTGTGTATGCTCATGTTTGTGGTTGCGTCAGAAGCAGGGAGTAGAATGACAAGGTAATTAAACAGAGCAAATCCTCATCTACCATAGTGGAGTGTCAAAAGATAGTGCCTAAATCCAAAACTTTAAAAATATAGGTCAGGTGTGGTGGCTCACGCCTGTAATCCCAGCACTTTGGGAGACCGAGGCAGGTGGATCATGAGGTCAAGAGATCGAGACCATCCTGGCCAACATGGTGAAACCCCGTTTCTTCTAAAAATACAAAAATTAGCTGGGCATGGTGGTGTGCGCCTGTAGTCCCCGCTACTCAGGAGGCTGAGGCAGGAGAATCACTTGAACCCGGGAGGCAGAAGTTGCAGTGAGCTGAGATCGTGCCACAGCACTCCAGCCTGTCACGCTCTCTCCAGATGACAGAGCGAGACTCAAAAAAAAAAAAAAATATATATATATATATATATATGTATACACACACACACACGTGTGTGTGTGTGTGTGTGTATTAAGCATGTTATTTTGAGAAATATAGGTAAATACACAAAGAATCTGCAGTATCATTAGAAGGGGTTGACTCGAGAGCAGAAAATGAACTAGGACTGCAGGCTTTTGTTTTGTTTTGTTTGTAACAAGGCTTGTAGAACACTGGGTTTTGAAGCATATGTGTAAGAGCGATGGGCTCACTCCTATTCATCCTTCAGGACTGATATGATTTGGCTGTGTCCCCACCCAAATCTCATCTTGAATTGTAGCTCCCATAATTCCC
This sequence comes from Chlorocebus sabaeus, assembly GCF_047675955.1. NCBI lineage: Eukaryota > Metazoa > Chordata > Mammalia > Primates > Cercopithecidae > Chlorocebus > Chlorocebus sabaeus. Next base: position 81,628,797 of record NC_132924.1, on the reverse strand, counting down.
ATGTGTCCCTAGAGGGACCAGTGGGAGGTAACTGAATCATGGGGGCAGGTCTTTCCTGTGCTGTTCTCATGATAGTGAACAAGTCTCACGAGATCTGATGGCTTTATAAAAGGGAGTTCCCCTTCACAAGCTTTCTTGCCTGCTGCCATGTAAGACATGACTTTGAGCCTCATTTACCTTCAGTCATGATTGTGAGGCCTCCCAAGCCATGTGGAACTGTGAGTCAATTAAACCTCTTTCCTTCATAAATTACCTAGTCTTGGATTATGTCTGTATTAGCAGCATGAGAACAGACTAATACAAGGACTGACATATTCGTTATTTTATCTAGAAAGCCTTAATTTGCCCTTCCAGATAACCTTCATATTTAGTTAGCTCCTTTTACTTAATCCTATTATAATTTCTATCATACAGTGTCATTATTGCTTCTTTACCTGTTTTTTTATACCCAAAGTATAAGCTTTTTATGAGCTTTTTAGCTTCATTGTCTAGCACAATTCCTAGTACAAAGTCAGAACTCCATAAATGTTTTTCAGGTGAACAATAGCACCTACTAAGCCGTATTTCAAGAGCTATTTTGCTGGGTCTAATTCTGGCTCCACATTGAGACAGTCAGCATATAAATTAACCAATTTGTAGCTCCATGAGTATATTATTGTCCCATTATTCAGGCAGGTCCCGTTAAATTATTAACTTGAATTGTAGTGTAAATAATGCTACTTTAAATCTCTCCTGGCATGTTATAACCAGTACCTAGAAAAGGTGCAGTAGCATTCCCTCCGGGGTTGGGGACTGGACCATGGGAGGCCTTTAGGAGGACATTGGATCCTCTGAAATTTAATGTAAAATTTCATGTGCATAAGCATTTTTCACAATTTCTATTAAGATTAAGAAAGGGATAAATTACCCCTCAAAATTAAAACACCACTGCTCAGGGCAATAATATCTTACATGTTACCTTGTGCCATTCTTTAGAGACACAAAAGCCCTTTACATATTTTCTTATCTAAAAACCCTGAAAGATAGAAATGCAAAATAGACTATTCTAGGCAGATTTTAATACACAAACAACAGCTCAACTATGTGATTTTAATTAATCAGGAATAGAACTAGGACTAAAAGAAAAATTGTCCCATATCTAAAAGCAGGCTTGATAAACTGTACACAGAATTCTTACAAATCTTAGACGAGTACTGCCTCGTAGTTTCATGGAAAATAACTTTTAATGTTCAAATTACTATATAGAATATCAGAAAATAAATTTAGGGATTAAGTAAGTATTCTTTTGGATCACTGGAAAATAATATGTAAGTTCAATTCTTGCTTTTGGTAACAGAAATATAATTCAAAATGAGAAGCAATGGAGTAGGAGCTAATTTCAGAGAGAACCTAATCTTCAGTTTTATTCAGGGCATGGTTCATGTTTTCCATTAATAAAGATGTGTGGTGTTTAAATATGCACAATGACCTAGAATATTATAAATGTGAAATGAGGTTAATTTCATTGAGGTTGCAACCTTGGTTAGTCTAAGTGAAAATGAATTCACTGGCATGAGACTAGAATGTACCTGAACCACAGTGAAAAAATAAGTTAATCCGTTCATCAGTGTGGTATTAAAAGATGAGAAAGAATTTTTGAGGGAGTAAAGAGGAACAGATAAAGGACACTATACAAATTGTTCAAACAATTCCCAGAATGTCATTAAATAAGAAATGTCTATTCCTTTTTGGAACATTAAATATTATTATTATAATATGTTCAAGAAGCATTTGTTTTGCCTTGTTAAAACTTGAAACACCCTTCAGCATATCAACTTCCAGTGTGCCTGGATAGTTTCCTTAATTTGGAAAATGATAAAACACAAAGGGAAAACAATGTTCCTTAACATGGGAGGGGCATAGAGCTGGGATCCAGCTGGGATTTATTTTATTACCAATGCAAGCAAGACAGAAACATCTGGTTTGCACTGGTAATATAATTTAGTGAGTAGTTAGAAGCACATTACTAGGTATCACCACAGAAATGTATTTCTGAAGAGTACTGTAAACAAAGCTTTTCAATAAAAAATAGACAACAACATCAGCTCAAGTCATGCAAAGGTAAACTGTTCATTCCTTAGCAATAGCAAAATACTGAGTGAGGAGACAACACTGTTAAGAATAGAGAATGGAGCACCCTGGTTTTAAACAATAATTCTTCATACGGGAAGAACTGCTTCCAAACTTAGATAAAATGATCCCCTAAATTCCTCCTTCTCCTTCTCTTCTTCCTCCTCATCCCCTTATGCTTCCTCTTCCTATTTTTGTTGTTGTTGTTGTTGTTGTTGTGTATCTGGAGCAAAACTGAAGCCAGAACTTTTCAGGGGCAGTGGTGTGAGTAAGGGTCCTATGTATCAATGAAGAACCAGTTCAAATATCACCTGTTCCAGGTATACACACCAATTGGTTGTTTATGCCTCTGTCTGAACACATTCTATTCATTATTATAACTAAATCACACTTTGCTGTAATTGCCTCTTTATGTATCAGTCTCTGACTGCTCTGCAAGTTCCTAAGAGATGGAGGCCAAAACTTGTTTTTGGCACCTAGCAAGCTCTCAATTTTTTACAGAAAAACATGATAATAATATTCTATCTCTTGTGGCCTTATCTGATTGATGGATGGTTGATAAAGTGAACTGCATCATGCTTAGGTCTATTTACTATTTAATAAATGCTATTTAATAAGTACTATTTAATAAGTGCTTAGATCTATTTACTATTTAATAAATATTGTAGATCATTAACCTAATGGGAACTTTCAATTGCTCAATCTCAAAACCTGTTGCTAACTCTGCGCTGGCTCTTTTGCCCTACTGTGGCTCTCAACTCTACCCACTTTAACAGCAAATAGAGGAGAAACCATAGAAATTAGAATGTCAAAGGAGATAGGAAATTTAGAAAAGATAAGACTTAAATGAGAGAAAATAAATTTAAGATGGTTAAAAATACACATATCACATTTTCAATTTGAAGTCCCACTCAGAAAGTCACAAAATATTGACTCTAAGACTCCTATTTTCAATTACTATATATAGAATGATTAACAAATAAATCAATGAAACTCAAAAATGTAATAACCCAACAGTACAAAAGATGATTTATCAGCCAGTCCTAAATTTTCCTTATGTTGGAATTATCTAAATCCTAATTTGAATTTTTAAGTCCAGACTTTGATATTTTTCTAAACAGATATTTTTCTAGACAATTATCTTCATCTTGAATGACTTATCTCTTAATTACGATTTTATTCTATGAAGCTTAAGCTCTATCTAAATTTATTCTATATCTTCACAGATACATTATTCCTAAAAGTGTTTGTAAATATTTCAACTAGTCACAGTTTTCACAATGGAACTGACAGCAAATTAAGTGTCATTTGAGACTTAGAGAGAAGCTGCCATTCTATTTCTATCTTAATGCCATGGAATGTTTGCTGCCAACTCCCTCAAAATAACACAAATTTGCTGTTTACGATTGTTCTGGGAACTATACTAATCTACTAGACATGAAAAGTCACTTTCACTACACTTTAAACACTACACTTTAAACATATAAGAATGTATAGACATTCTTAACACTACATAGTAATATGAATAACGTTATGCTTCCTTTACTGGTCTTTTAAAATCTTATGTCAATTCATTTTATGGAGCAATGTAACTGTTTCTGTCATTCTTGGCAGTGTGTCTATTTTTAAAAATGTAGCCTCAAATTTGACGTAAACTAGGCAATCTATATTTCTCTAAATAAGACAAAAATGAAACTAAATGTAATTTGATTTTTTTCTGAAAATATCTCTAGCTAGTTTCCTTTGATTGTCTCTTCCTTCTAAACTTGCATTACTGCATTTCAAGTGTGGAATTTACAAAGAATCTAGGCCAGGCGTAGTGGCTCATGCCTGTAATCCCAGCACTTTGGGAGGCCTAGAGAAGCGGATTGCTTGAGCCTAGGAGTTCAAGACTAGCCTGGGCAACATGATGAAACCCCGTCTCTACAAAAAATTACAAAAATTAGCTGGGCACGGTGATGTGCCCCTGTAGCCCATTATTCAGGAGGCTGAGGCAGGAGAATTGCTTGAGCCCAGGAGGCGGAAGTTTTAGTGAGCTGAGACTGCACCTCCACTACTCCAGCCTGGGTGACAGAGTGAGACTCTGTCTCAAAAGTAATTAATTAATTAATTAATTACTAAAGATAATTTATGGAGAGTTTATTTCACAAGCGTTTTCTACCCCCCCTTTGTTGTTGTTGTTATTTACATATTCTATATCAAAGACCTTTGTTTTTTTTTTTTGAGATGGAGTCTCGCTCTGTCACACAGGCTAGAGTGCAGTGGCATGATCTAGGCTCACTGCAACATTTGCCTCCTGGGTTCAAGCAATTCTCTTGCCTCAGCCTCCTGAGTAGCTAGGATTACAGGTGCCTGCCACCATGCCCCGCTAATTTTTGTATTTTTAGTAGAGATGGGGTTTCACCACGTTGGCCAGACTGGTCTTGAACTCCTGACCTCAGGTGATCCACCCACCTCGGCCTCTGAAAGTGCTGGGATTTAGATCTACATCTATAGATATAGATATATATTATGTAGCATGGTGGATTTGAGTGGCATTTTTCCAGGTTCTTTCCCAACTAATTTGTAATATCACAAATGTCTAGATCTATATCCTAAGCAACTTTGTTATCCCCTCCACAGTGACAGAATAGCAATACAAATTCCACAAACTATGAAAGTTCTTGCCAAAACATTTGTTTGAGTTTAAGTTGTTTTTTTTTTCCTGATCTTCAGCCAATTCAGACTTATTTTTGATTTTTGTGTTTAAGGTACTGCAATGAACAGGACTCTCAGATTATTGAATGTCATCTTGAAGAGAAAATAAAAACATCTTCACATATAAGGAAATATTTCAGTTGTAACTTAAGGGTTAAGCTGTAAGGTTTTGGCTGGTAAACATAATGGGCTGGCTCAGATTTCAGAATGCTTTGAAATGCATTTATATGATTGAATGAACCTGCAAAAGGGGATTTGCTTCTTGAGGAATTCTATCTTACTGCTATATTAAAGACCTTTTCACTGGATGCATACAGAGCCCCATACAACTTAAAAGTTACTTTGAGCTTTGCAACTGCTTTTGCCAAGAGAATCATTAGCAAAACAACAAAAGTGAGCATATACATAAGAATGCTAAATTTAATCAAGTCTCTAATGCTTTTTAAACAACCTGGATCATAAATTACTTTTGGTAAAAGCCTAATAACTAATTTGGTTTAGTTAGAACTTATTTAATTGGAAATGATACATGAAGTAATTGAATGTGTCTATTGTGAGTTTTAAATCTTCCTTTTAATTCTTTAATGCAGAATAATTGTATAGCAACAGAAAATACAGTCAGTATCTAAACTCATTGATTCCTTTTCTGCTCAAGGAATGATCATTCTTATTTTGTAAAAAAAAAAAAAAAATAGAAATGGTTGCCATTAAACATTCACCGCCTTGAGGCATATTAAAAATTATTACAAGGCTCAAATGGATGCCATCCTCTATAAAGCTAGGTCTTTTTATTTTAACTCTAAAGTGGTGTTGTCAAGTTGTTCAGATAACTAGAGAAAATAAAGAGCAGAGGAACTGGAAATTGACTTGAACAACTTAAACTTCCAGCCTTATTTTTAGCTTGAAAGAACGATTTCCAAAGTATTTTTCAAATGCCTTAAAGAAAGTCATTAACTAGAGTGCAGACTTATAAATAAAATGGCTTGTAAATACTAAATCATATATATATTAAAACTTAATGGTGCTGGGTGTGGTGGCTCACACCTGTAATCCCAGGACTATGGGAGGCCAAGGCAGGTGGATCACCTCAGGTCAGGAGTTCAAAACCAGCCTGACTGACGTGGTGAAACCCCATCTCTACTAAAAATGTTTAAAAAAATTTGGGTATGGTGGCAGGTGCCTGTAATCCCAGCTACTCAGGAGGCTGAGGCAGGAAAATCGCTTGAACCTGGGAGGCGGAGGTTGCAGTGAGCCAAGATCACACCATTGCACTCTGGCCTGGGCAACAAGAGAGAAACTCTGTCTCCAAAAACAAACAAACAAAAACAAAAAAACCAAACCAACAACAAAAAAATTAATGGCTAGATGAGTTCATGACCATGTTAGAAAGAGTTCATTTCTCAGAATACACAAAAGTCTATGTCATGAGTAGAGTGTCTTGTATTTGGCAATCATGGTCAGTAAATGAGTAGAAAAGCTATCTTATCACTTGAGACTAGTAAAATAGAGAGATATTTTACTCACTGAGCAGACTAAATTGATTTATGGCTTATACTTGCATTGTGATGCAATAAAAGTTATAATAAAATAAAAACTGTTTTTTTATAGATGTATGGATCAAAAGCTATATTGTGGACTATTCATATGCATTGTGAAACCTATTTCTCCCTCCCATACCTTGGAGGATTAATTAATTAATTCTCTTATCAACAAATACGTAATGGGCTTTGTATTAGTCAGGGTTCTCTAGAGCGACAGAACTAATAGGATAGCGATATATATTATATATATACACACATATATATCTATATATACATCTATCTATAAAGGGGAGCTTATTAAGTATTAACTCACATGATCACAAGGTTCAACAACAGGCCATCTACAAGCTGAAGAGCAAGGAAAGCCAGTCCAAGTTCTAAAACTTAAGAACTTGGGAGTCTGATGTTCCAGGGCAGGAAGCACCCAGTATGGGAGAAAGATGAAAGATGTAGGCTAGGAGGCTAAGCCAGTCTAGTCGTTTCATGTTTTTCTGCCTGCTTTATATTCTAGTTGCTTTGGCAGCTGATTAGATGGTATGGACCAGATTAAGGGTGGGCTTTGGCAACACCCTCACAGACACACCCAGGATCAATACTTTACATCCTTCAATCCAATCAAGTTGACACTCAGTATTTACCATCACCAGTCCACCCCTTGTCAACTTGAACCCGTACACTTCTCCTGACATCATACATAATCTTTAAGTAAAGATAATAATAAGGTCATAATTACTCCTAACATAATACAACTATTCTTTGTACAACCAGAAATGCACCAATCCCCAACCCAAATACTATTCCATAAAGTTAACAATACTTAAATACTGATGTGAAGTCAATAAATCTTATGTCCCATGATAAAGGAGAAAGGAAATAAAATGAAGATATTTTCTTAGTGCAAGTGTATACATGCATAAACGTGTTTTTAAGAAAAGAAGGAGGAAATATTCATGACAATTACAGTCCTCGTTTCTGCAGCTGGTCACATGGTCATAGCTGTTATTGATTGTTGCGGGAAGTCAGGGACCCCAAACAGAGGGACCAGCTGAAGCTGTGGCAGAAGAACATAAATTGTGAAGATTTCATGGACATTTATTGGTTCCCCAATTTAATACTTCTATAATTTTTTACGCCTGTCTTACTGCAATCTTTGAACATAAATTGTGAAGATTTCATGGACACTTATCACTTCCCCAATCAATACCCTTGTGATTTCCTATGCCTGTCTTTACTTTAATCTCTTAATCCCATCATCTTCGTAAACTGAGGAAGATGTATGTCGTCTCAGGACCCGGTGATGATTGTGTTAACTGCACAGATTGTTTGTAGAGCACGTGTGTTTGAACAATATGAAATCTGAGCACCTTGAAAAAAAGAACAGGATAACAGCAGTGTTCAGGGAAAAAGGGAGATAACTTTAAACTCTGACTGCCGGTGAGCTGGGTGGAACAGAGCCATATTTCTCTTCTTTCAAAAGCAAATAGGAGAAATATCCCTGAATTCTTTTTCTCAGCAAAGAACATCCCTGAGAAGGAGAATGCGCCCCTGAGGGTAGGCCTATGAACGACCCTCGTGGGGGCGGCCGTCTTTTATGGTTGAAGCTGAAGGGATGAAATAAGCCTCGGTCACCTGTAGTGCTCCCAGGCTTATTAGGATGAGGAAATTCCTGCCTAATAAATTTTGGTCAGGGAGCATCATGGAACATGCCAACATGTGATGTTTCCTCTGGACACCCAGCTCTAAAATTTATCTCTCTTGTACTCTTTCCCTTTATTTCTGAGACCAGCCAAGACGCTTAGGGAAAAAGAAAAGAACCCACGTTAAATATCAGGGGTGGGGTTTTCCATGATATCGTGTGCCCACAATCATCTTTCTTTTTACCCAATTGCATGTGGGAACCTGAATCCCTTTGGCAGGTGCAGAGAAACGACATCGGTATGGTCCACAGATACATGTGTTTGACTCCCTGACAACTGGTGAGTAGTCTGTGTATGGTCCGGGTTAACCATGGGTCACACGGAGTATAAAAACTATACCTCTCTCTTCTATATTAAACTCCGGTTAAAACAGGAAATGGTTCGAGTGCCCATGGAAAATATGGTCACTCTATTCAGGGCAGTGGTAAAATTCTGTCCTTGGTTTCCTGAAAAAGGAACCTTAGATGTAGACCTGTTAAAACAGGGAAGAGTCCAAGTAACCATGGAAAATATGGTCACTCTATTCAGGGTGGTGGAAAAATACTGTCCTTGGTTTCCTGAAAAAGGAACCATATATGTAAAAGTATGGGATTTTGTTGCAGCATTCCAGGAGCTGGTCTCGACAGGGAATTACGTTCCCGTCACTGTTTGGGGTGGCTGAGCCTTTTTGTGTGCCGTCTTGGTGGCATGCCGATCCTGTGACCCCCTGCAGTTACTGCAGTTTTCTGGGTCTGGTGGCCCTCTGCCTTTTCCTCAGCCTTCCTTTCCCACACGGCCTTTGTTATCTGATCAGCCTCTCCCTTCAGCTACTCCTCCCCCACCTAAGGATGCTGAAAATTCAATGTCTAACTCTGGTGACTTTGGCTTAACCGTTACCTGCTAATGATCTTACTTCTTTCCACAAAGAACCGGTACTTGAAGCTGCCGTGGCCACAACTCACACAGCCTGGGACCATATATATGCTAATTCTTCCCTTTCAAACCTTTGCAGCATTTGCCTCTGGGCATCACCTAATGGCTCCGGTACCAAACTACAATTTACCTGTAATTCTACAGTCCCTCCCTGTCCACTTCAGCCCCTCACCCTCCTGTCATTTCAGTTCCTCAACTGGTCACTTTGCTATCCACTCAGCCTGCTCCTCTGTACCCTTCTTCACACATGGACGCCCGTAATCACCAGTATACTTCTGCTTCTTCTACTCCTTCAATTCCCCTTTCTCACACTCTCAACCAGTCTGTGTCGATATGTGCCACTCAATCTTACTTTTGTAAAAAAAATTTCAGGATGCTTGTACTCAATATGGTCCTACTTCTCCTTATGTTAAAATGGTATTACAAACTGTTCGTACAGAGGTCACTTTACTTCCTTAGGACTGGGACCTTTTGTCAAAAGCTGTTCTGACCCCATCTCAGCATTTATAATTTTGTACTTGGTGGTCAGAAGAGGCTCATTTGCAGGCTCAACTAAATCGGACTAATGGCATTCTGATTACTCAGGCTCAGCTCACAGGTTCTGATAGTTTCTCTGAAACTTATGCCCAATTAGGCTTTGATACTCTTACCATAAAACAAGTAACAAACGTGTGTATGAGACCTTGGGATAAATTACATGCCCCAGGCCAAGCTCCTGTTTCTTTTACTACTGTTAAACAAGCTCAATTGCTTTTACTACCTAATATCATTTTAAACAAAGGAGACAAGACACGTGGCCCTGGGATGGGCTCCAGCGGTGAAAAGGCCGCTTATTGGATTAATGTAATTTCTAAACAACAGCCCACCTACACCATACACATTCAAGGAAGTAAGTTTGAAGGCCTAGTAGATACTGGTGCTGATGTTTCTGTTATTTCCTCTAGTTTATGGCCTTCCTCCTGGCTTAAACATCCTGCTAACATGGGACTAGTAGGTGTTGGAAAAGCCAAGGAAGTTTATGAGAGCACATTTATCTTGCCTTGCACTGGCCCTGATAGTCAAAAGGGTACAATTCAGCCCTATATCATGCCAATTTCCATTCATCTTTGGGGTGGCGATTTACTGGCACAATGGGGGGCTGAAATTAATATTCCACATAACTCTGATAGTGCTCCCAGTCAGCATATGATGGAAAACATGGGGTTTGATCCTGGGCTCGGTCTCGGTCCAAAGCATGAAGGGATTACTAAACCCCTCCCAGTTACTGTAAAAACAGGGATGTTTTAGTGGCGGCCACTGCCATGCCTCCTGATCCTATCCCTTTACAATGAAAATATGACACACCCATTTGGATTCAACAGTGGCCACTTTCTAAAAAAAAAAAAAAAAAACAAAACAAAAAAACAAAAAACTGGAGGCTTTAACTCAATTGATTTCTGAACAGTTACAACTTGGAAATGTGGAACCTTCTCTTTCCCCTGGAATTCTCCTGTGTTTCTAGTAAAAAAGAAATCAGGCAAGTGGTGGATGGTAACCGATTTAAGGGCCATTAATGCTATAATTAAACCTATGGGAACCATCCAACCCCGCATGCCTGCCCCTGTTTTAATACCTAAAAATTGGCCTCTCATAGTTATTGATCTTAAAGATTTTTTTTATATTGCTTTACATAAATCAGATTGTGAACAATTTACTTTTACTGTACCGTCTATCAATAATTAGGAGCCTGCAGCTTATTATCAATGGAAAGTACTTCCTCAGGGAATGCTGAATAGCCCTACAATCTGCCAGCTTTATGTTGGACAAGTGCTTTCACCAGTTCGAGCCCGATTTCCCCAGGCCTATATTCTTCATTATATTGATGATATTTTGATTGCTGCCCCCACTGATAAAGAATCAATTGACCATTATCAAATTTTGAGCTGCCATGTTACAGAGGCTGGATTACACATCGCTTATGATAAAATTCAACAGACCACTCTTGTTCAATATTTAGGAATGGTGGTTGATAAACAATGCATTCAACCTCAAAAAGTTCAAATTAGGAGAGCTTCTTTAAAAACTTTAAATTGGACAGGTTCAGTGTAGAATACTTCAAATTTCTGGATTCCATCCAAATTTAATTGTAGTTCCTTTAAATCGGCTTGAAGTTCAAGCTGCCTTTCAACGTTCCGTACTGTGGCAAATTCACTTGGCTGATTTTATTGGCATTATCGACAATCATTATCCAAAGAACAAATTGTTTAATTTTATAAAAATAAATAGCTTGGGTGGTCCCTCGATTAACCAAAGATCAGCCCATTCCTGAGGCCATTACAGTGTTCACTGATGACATCAGTAATGGCAATGCTGGCTATGCAGGTCCTACAAACAAGCTTATTTCTCTTCCCTGTTTTAACAGGTCTACATCTAAGGTTCCTTTTTCAGGAAACCAAGGACAGAATTTTACCACTGCCCTGAATAGAGTGACCGTATTTTCCATGGGCACTTGAACCATTTCCTGTTTTAACTGGAGTTTAATATAGAAGAGATAGGTATAATTTTTATACTCCATGTGACCCATGGTTAACCCAGACCATACACAGACTACTCGCCAGTCATTAGGGAGTCCAACACGTGTATCTGTGGACCATACCGATGTCGTTTCTCCACACCTACCAAAGGGATTCAGGTTCCCACATGCACTTAGGAAAAAAGAAAGATGATGTGGGCACCAGATATCGTGGAAAACCCCACCCCCGATATTTAACGTGGGTTCTTTTTGTCTCGGCTGGTCTCAGAAATAAAGGGAAAGAGTACAAGAGAGATAAATTTTAAAGCTGGGTGTGCAGGACAGACATCACATGTCGGCAGGTTCCATGATGCCCCCGAGCCGTAAAACCAGCAAGTTTTTATTAGCGATTTTCAAAAGGGGAGGGAGTGTAGGAACAGGGTGTGGGTCACAGAGATCACATGCTTCACAAGGTAATAAAATATCACAAAGTAAATGGAGGCAGGGTGAGATCACAGGGTTACAGGATGGGGCGAAATTGAAATTGCTAATGAAGTTTCAGGCACGCATTGTCATTGATAACATCTTATCAGGAGACAGGGTTTGAGAGCAGACAACCTGTCTGACCAAAATTTATTAGGTGGGAATTTCCTAATTTCCTCGTCCTAATAAGCCTGGCAGCACTACAGGAGAACGGAGTTTATTTCATCCCTTCAGCTTCAACCGTAAAGGACGGCTGCCCCCACGGGGGTCATTCATAGGCCTACCCTCAGGGGCGCAGTCTCTTTCTCAGGGATGTTCCTTGCTGAGAAAAAGAATTCAGCGATATTTCTCCTATTTGCTTTTGAAAGAAGAGAAATATGGCTCTGTTCCACCCAGCTCACCAGCAGTCAGAGTTTAAAGTTATCTCCTTTGTTCCCTGAACACTGCTGTTATACTGTTCTTTTTTTCAAGATATCCAGATTTCATATTGTTCAAACACATATGCTCTACAAACAATCTGTGCAGTTAACACAATCATCACAGGGTCCTGAGGTGACATACATCTTCCTCACTTTACAAAGATGATGGGATCAAGAGATTAAAGTAAAGACAGGCATAGGAAATCACAAGGGTATTGATTGGGGAAATGATAAATGTCCATGAAATCTTCACAATTTATGTTCAAAGACTGCAGTAAGACAGACGTAAAAAAATTATAGAAGTATTAGTTTGGGGACCTAATAAATGTCCATGAAATCTTCACAATTTATGTTCTTCTGCCGTGGCTTCAGTTGGTCCCTCTGTTTGGAGTCCCTGACTTCCCGCAACAATTGATGACTACCTTCTTCTATCACCATTCTGTATTCCCTTTGCTTTCAGCAAGCACCTCAGCAGGTCATGGTTTTTTTCCTGGTGGAGTGACCCAAACCTTCATTCCTGAAAGGTCTGGGCCATTTGTAGTCCTACCTGGATTGGACTGTTGTAGTTTCCCATTAACCTTAATCACAGGACATGGTAATACTAAGAGATGCCCTAATGGATCTCCTGTATTCTATGTGTACTCTTCCTTACCTCCATTGGGGAGTAGTAGACAGATTTCATCTTGATAGTCCAGGTCAATCATCCCAACCAATATTGTAACTCCCTTCTTAGCCTGTTGACTAAAAGGTAGGAGGAGCCCAGGCCGGGCATGGTGGCTCACGCCTGTAATCCCAGCACTTTGGGGGACCGAGGCAGGTGGATCACAAGGTCAGGGGATCGAGATCATCCTGGCTAACATGGTGAAACCCCATCTCTACTAAAAATACAAAAAATCAATATGCACTCACCAAATAGTTACTGAACACTTAACTTTTTAAAAAACAAAACAAAACAACAGAGAAAAATGGAGCCTCACCCTGTCACCCAGGCTGGAGTGCAATGGCCAGATCTCGGCTCACTGCAACCTCCTCCTCCCAGGTTCAAACCATTCTCCTGCCTCAGCCGCCTGAGTAGCTGAGATTACAGAAGCCTGCCACCATGCCCTGCTAATTTTTGTATTTTTAGCAGAGAAGGGATTTCACCATGTTGGCCAGACTGGTCTCAAACTCCTGACCTCAGGTGGTCCACCCACCTCTGCCTCCCAAAGTGCTGAGATTACAGGCATGAACCATTGCACCAGGCCACACTTTATTAATAATTGCTGTGCCTTGGTGCTAAGGATCAAAACAGAAAATCCTTGCTTTCATGTTTTCAAACTATATAAAGGTAATTATGTTAATTTCCTATTGCTGCTGAAACAAAACACTTTAAATTTAGTGGCTTAAAACAACTCAAGTTTATTATGTCACAGTTCTGTAGGTCAGAAGTTCAGCAAGAGTTGGCTGGTTCCTCTCTTCCTGGTCTCTTAAGGGTGAAATCAAGGTGTCAGCTGACCTGAGCTTTTGTCTGGTACCTCTGGGGAAAAATGTGCTTTCTGTTTTATTTAGGTTGTTGACAGAATTCAATTCCTTGTGGCTCTGTGGCTGAGGTCTCCATTTCCTTACTGGCTGTCAGCCAGGAGAAGCCTCTCTTGGTTCCCTATGGCCACCTGCATTCCTTGTCAAATTGTTCCTCTCGTTATCTTGAATCTCTCTGACTTTTGCTTTGCCACATCTGTACTGCTTTTAAGGATTTATGTGATTAGATTGGGCCCACAGAGATAATCCAGGATTATTTTCCTTTCTTAAAATCTGTAACCTTAATTACATCTGCAAAAGGTCCCTTTTGCCATGTAATGTAGCATATTCACAGGTTCTATGATTTGGGCGTGGGCATTTTGTAGAAGGCCATTCTTCAGCCTACCATGGAGATTATTCTTCCAGAATTATTTTCTGGCATATCCCTCCCTTAGGTGATCTGGAGTAATATCTTGCACCAATATGGCTTAATTTATTTTGGTTATAACATTAGGTTTTATTTGAACAATAAAGATATTGGCAGTTCTTTTAAAAAGCTATGAACCAGACCAGAAAGGAGTCACTATGGATGTAGAAGAGCTAAAATAAAGAAATCAATAATAAACCTTATAAATAGAATGAGCATAGCAAGTAACTGATACAGGGGCAATGTGATGTCTCTTTTACCCAGCTTCCAAAGAATATAGGGTTGAACAATTACTGTATTTAGCATTATTTCAAGTATAGATTATTTCCTGAATGCATTAGTCTGCTATTATACACAAGATAATCTCCAATTTTGCATACTACTGAGTTTGTTTGAAATTAAATATAATTCTATTTTCTCTCAAAACTGCCCAACATCAAAATAATCATAAATGGGTTTTATTTTCCATTTTTAACTTATCAAACTAGTAACCAAATGAAACTAAAAATCAATTCAATAACACAGAATTTATAGAAAGTCTACTATTTGTTGGATGTTATGCTAGATCCAGACAATACAGTTTACCTTACACTCCTTGACTGTAGGAAACTGGTAGGCATATAAACAAATAAATTATAATACTGTGCAGCAAGGGCAATAAGAGAAGTGAGCACAGGTGGAAGGAATGCTTTATTCTATGAGTAGTGAGGTAAGATTTTCCTGGCTGAAGGACAAAAAAATCTTGAGGAGGTCAAGGTGGAAGGGGAGCTAAGCCAACAGCATGACAAAGGCACTAAGTATGAAAAGAAACAGAGTATCTGGGGAAGTACAGGTGTGGCTGGAGGACAGAGAGTGAGAGGCAAGTGGTGAAAGTAAAGGCTGGAAGGTCAGCAGGGTCAGAACGTATCATTCCATTCGGTTTATTCTGTGAAAATGTAGTGCCAGCAAAAGCTTTTTAATTTGGGAAAACACGATAGGACTTGCACTTTCGAAAGATTACCGTGGTTGCACAGAAGAGACTGACTGGGTCAGAGGTTAGTTACAGGCTGGAAAACCAGTTTAGATGATACTGAAGAGCAAGGATGAAAGCCTAAACTAAAGCAGTGGACATGCGAATGTGGAGCAGAGGAATGATTCAAGAAATTCTGTGGTAAAACTCATCAGACTTCATGATTGATTAAAGGTATGGTGGTAGACAAGGGAGGGAGAGGTAGGGTAAGAATGGAGAAGCAGGAATTGGGAGTTATTTGGAAATTTCTGACATGGGAGGAAAATCTGGCTATTTCATAACACCTGACTAAATTAGGAAATGGAAGAGCATAAGCGGAGAGGGAATGGCGATGCTCTCTCCTTGACCATACTTTAGTTACACTCCTCTGAGCCCTCTTCCCAACTAGGCCTCATCCTTGGACCACTATTTTAGGCCTGCTGAGTCCAGTTTTAGCAAGAATCTTGCTAAGTCAGTTTAGAGAGTATCCCCTAGCCTTGATAATTGGTCATCCCCACCTGCCTTCAGCAAGAATCTTGAAAGTCAGTTTAGCAAGAATATCCCCTACCCCTGATGTCACCTCTTAGTAATTTTCCATGCACTGACCCCTCAGTCTGCTTGCTGGCTATAATTCCTAGCTGTTTTTGTTGTATTAAAACTTGAAGCTGATCTCTCTCCCCGACGGTGATAGTCATGGCACCTATTGCAATAGTTCTAAATGTCTTCCTTGCCATTTTAACAAGTGTCAGAATAATTTTTCTTTAGCATCAAGGAGGAATCTCTTTCAAACACTAAAGCTCCTTCCACATGCCTGTAAGGCTTAATTGGTGCATACATCTTTTAACTCTCCTGTAGCTAAATAACATGTCTGGCTTATCCACCGCTATGGTTTACCAGGCATTATGATGTACATAATCCAGACACTGTGTCCCAAGAACATAGCAAGCTGGCTTTCCCTCCTTGATTTAAAAAAATAACAACAACAAAACTATCAGTGTAACGTCCACTACATTTGACAGGTCAAAGAACTCCCTTCCTTAAGGACTTTACAATAACCTTACAGGGGGCTAAAGCATACATATCCGTGGGTAGTGGGCAAGCCTTGAGAGCACAGTGTAAGTCTTGATAACATTTTGAGGTAGAGAACTAGTAGACACTGATCTGTTTTCCGGACCTCAGTGTAATTGCAAGGGCACTTCAAGAGGCTAAGGGGCTATTGCAACTACCCAAATTCGCTATTGTAGCATAAAAGCTTTAATTGACAGCATGTATAGGAATGAAAGGCTGTGTTCTAATGAAACTGTAAAAAGCAGACACAAATATGAATATCATATAATTGTCATGTGTCGCAAAACATTTTTTTTTTAACCTTTGAAAAAGGTGAAACCCATTTTTAGCTCCCAGCTATATACAGCAGAACCTGCGACGGGCCGAATTTGCCCTGAGGGTTGTAGTTTGCCCCTGTGGTACGCATGAAATGCCAGAATTTTAAAAAGATGTGTTAAGTGTGGGACCATTTGTGGGGCGGTTTATGCTAACTTCCAATACTGTAATATATGTCAAATAGCTTTTGAGTGCCATTTAGTCTGGGTGGCCATGCCCAGGAATGGATACAGAGAAAGGAGCGCGGCGGTGCCGCGCACCACCCTCTAGGAAACTGGTATCGCAGCCCGCAGCTCCTAGGAACTGAGACAGCTTGGGCAGGGGCTTCAGGGATGCGGAGAGGGAGGCTTATCTCTGCCTAAAGAGGATAGCGGCCCCCAAACAAGCAGGCCAGGATACTGCTCCGAGGTCCCGCCCACGAAGGCAAAACGAAGTCCCACCGCTCACACACCCGGGAAACACAAGAGCACAGCACGCCCCACCCGCAAGCCACACCTCGCGCATCACGCACGCACGCACGCACGCACGCATACACGTCTGTCGCTGCTTCCCGCCTTGCGCTCCGTCATGCTCTATTGCGCATACTTCGGGGAGGGGGAAGAACGCAGATTGACAGGGACGCAGAGGCCTGAGCGAGGCGGAAAAACCTCACCCGAGCTAGCGGGTAGACCCAAACGGCTAGTGCGTCACTTCCGCTGGGGGCGGGGCGGGGCTGAGTGAGTGGTGACCCAGCTGCTGCGCCAGTGTTTGTGTTGGAAGCTCAGCTGATGCAGGCCGGTAGGAGTGGACGTCAATGCCGGGAACGAGCGAGTCGCCGCTGCAGCCCTTGTGACTGCGGCCTGCATCCCGGTAAGTGGCCGCGAGGGGACAAGGGGCGGGACGATAGGAGGCTGGGTGATCGTTCTGGACCCTTGTCCGTTTCTCCGGCTCTTCCTTTCTCTTTCTTTGAAGGGCACTTCCCTAGCGAGAGGGTGGGGAGACGCCAGGCTTTGGGGAGGACCTGGCGCTGCAAGGAGCCCGCGGCTCCTGGAGCTCATTGGTGCTCGGCGCCCTCCGCCCCCGTGGACTTTGCTGCCCCAGAAGCGCAAACTGTTTTTGGTTTCGCCGGTCCCGCCCTACTCCTCCTGTCCCATCCCCAGGACTCCCTCCCCAATTTCCCAGAGTCTGTCTGCCTTCCCCTGCACTTTAGTGTTCTCCAGTAGTTAGCTGGTCACTCTCAGGAGGGTTTCCCTACTCTACATCATTCTCGACTGTCATTGTGCACCTGGTGATTCTACTGCCTGATATTTTTTGTCAGCGATTTCTTTCTAACCCCATCCGCATTTGATTCCATCCCTGACCACTGCTGCTTAAGTAGATTCAGGTGTGTACTTTTTAAAAGGTGAAGGTATATGAATCACTGTTGCAGTGCTTCCTATCCCTGTGTCATTTCTATCATTATGCTGGAAGGAACCTGCTTTCCACGCCTAATACAATGATAACTTTAAAATGGTGATTCATAGGAAAAACTTAAGAGAGTTGTGACATAAGGGACTGTCATATAATCCTGTTTAAAATACTGTTTGCATTTCCAGTAACAGTTGTATCCTGGTTCTGCAGTCCTAATTGCCAAGAGTTCAAAAATGACAAATGTTTCAGTGTATTAAGAAAATGCTGTTAAACAGTGGAACATTAAGAACTGAGAGCTTAAGGCTTGTGAGGCAGTTGTATCAAGCCCATTGTAGCTATTTTGTTAAATTGCTTATGCAAATTAGTTGTACTTTCAATATAAGAACATGTTTTTATTTCGTAATTATAATCAACTTTTTCTTAATGTTGATCTCGTTTTTTATTTCTGTATCAGGCCTAAATTAAAATATTGTAAACGCCCTTTTAATGAGTGATGTTGAAGGAAAGGGTCAGTTTCACTAGTTTAGATATTCACTTGTTTCACATGCAAAGTTGTTACAAGAACAACCTGTACTTTGAGTTGTTTTTTTACCCCAGTTAGAGAGGTTGTGCTGAAGCTGCATATTGCTTCAGTCGTGGAATATGTATTTGTAAAAAGGTCAGAGTTAGAACGCTTAGCCATAGACACCTTCCTGTCCTGCCATTTTTTGTTGTTGTTGTTGGGAGTCTCTCTCTGTCACCCAGGCTGGAGTGTCCTGGCGCGATCTCGACTCACTGCAAGGTTCAAAGGATTCTCTTGCTTCAGCCTCCCGAGTAGCTGGGATTTACAGGCGTGCGCAACCACACCCGGCTAATTTTTTTAAGTAGAGATGGGTTTCGCCATGTTGACCAGGCTGGTCTCAAACTCCTGGCCTCAAGTGATCCACCCGCCTCGGCCTCCCAAAGTGCTGGGATTACAGGTGTAAGCCACTGCGCCTGGCCGATCATTTCTTAGTTCTTATTTTTTTCTGCAGTACTCGCATATTTTATTCTGTTCCTTATCCGTTACTTGAAAAAAATTGGTCCTGTCTTGGTTTCCAGTGTCCTGATTTTTTCAGGGTGGCTTTTTCTCCTGTTTTGTTTCCTTTAGAGTCTTTCTTCCTCTTCTTAGCTCTGGGTGGCACTCAAGCCTCTACCCCTGTCGCTGTCTCTAAACTAGAGTTTCATATTTGAAACCCAGGTATACTTAAATAGGCATGTGAATATACTGAAATATTATGGAAAATATAGTTTGTATTGCAAATACATATTTTTCAAGGAAAAAAAGCTTTTCTCAGGTTCTCTAATCCCAAAATAGTCATGTATTATTACTGTAAACTGTCATCTGATAAATCCATCTAATGTTGTGGTTTCTGCTGCCACTGTGCTGGTAATTCCACACGTAAATCCATAGTCTGTGTACATTTCCATTCGAATGTCCCACTGTTACTTCATCCTGTGAATCCAAAAGAAAATGTGTTTTTCTTTCGTATTAAATTGGCCCCTTCACAGTTTTCTCATATTCGCAAATGGCACTCTTCATATATTTCAGATTTGAAACCTTAGGGCTCTCTTAACACTTCCCTCTCTTTACCCCATTCTTGGCTGTCAAGTCCTGTGTTTTGTTGTTTTCTCTTTTTTCCCTTACTTTCAAAGTGTTCAGAGTGGCTCTCTTCCCCACATTAGTACTTGCTGGGTGCGGTGTCAGAGCCCCAGCATTGGAAAGTGGTCAGCTTGGGATAGTAGGGTAGTAAGAAAAATTTACCAACAACAGTATAGATTTGAAAAGGAAAGTGTTATTAGATAGAAAGAGTGCTGCAGAAGAGTGCAGTAAGGTGCCTCAGCAAGAGAGGACAGCTCACTGCAGTGGATTTTCTTCTTGGGGTATTTATGGACCTTACAGCAGAAGCTGAAGGGTAACTTGGACCATATTAGCCACGTAGGTCATGATCAGTGATTACATTTGTAGACATTTTGGTGCTTTGATATCAGCAAAGGTTGCACAATGAGTTTTGACAAGCATACATTCTGGACATGTATAGAAATTCTAGTTACTTATACGTTGCTGGGAAAGAATCCTGGTACCAGATGCTGGCTTTAGCCAACAGAGAAGTCTAATTATTTCTAAATTCCTCAGATAAGGAGTTGTCCCTCTGGATGGTCTGCTCAATGGCCACCAGGGGATCTTTGCTCTCCTCAGTACTGTTACGTTCAGACTGTTGTCACCCTTTTGCCTGTGTTATATTAATAATTAAGTGATATCCTCTGTAAATTCATTCTTTCCATCCTTAGCTGGGCCTCTACCTAATAATTCCCTTAATTCCTCTAGTTAAAACTCCATTCCCTTCTCTAGTGGTTGGTCCAAGCCTCTCCGTTTTATTCGTACCTCCCTTGTATTTATACTACGTCTATTCTTCCTTGCTCTTTTTTCAGTTGATGGTAGCGTCTCACTTTACATTCTTCTTCCTATGTTTTTGCGATCTAACTTCTGGCTGAATGTACTCTCAAAACACTTATCTTGCATTTACTAATGTTGTGATTTGGGGGCAATTCAATTAAACTTACTGATTTTGTTGGTCATCTTTGTTTTGTAATTTTTGCTTGGTAGTTGTCGTTTCTGAGAAAGGTGTATTAAATCTCTCATTATGATTATGAAGTTGTCTAATCTTGTAATGGTTCCCATATTTTGGCCTTTTGTACTATATTTTAATGCCAAGTTGATAGGTGGTTTCATAAATTCATCATATTGGAAAGAAACAATGCAAAATTCTGCCATAGTCTAGTCTCCATTTCCTGCCTGAATTTTGGGGTCTGTGACCTCAAAATATCTGAGACAGGTCTCAATCAATCTAGAAAATTTTGTCGAATTTAAGGACGCACCCGTGACACAGCCTCAGGAGGTCCCACTGACATGTGCCCAAGGTGGTCAAATGCCACTTGCCTCTGTACATTTTAGTGAGACATAATGCATCAATCAGTCACATCGGTTTGATTTGGAAGGGGACGGGGCTTCCAGGTCATATAAACATTTTCTGTTTGGCAGTTGGTTGAATGAGTTGCTATCAGTGGAAAGGAATGTCTGGGTTACCATAAGGAGGTGTGGAGACCAAGGTTTTATGATGCGGATGAAGCCTCCAGGTAGCAGGCTTCAGAGAGAATAGATTGTGAATGTTTTTTCTTTTTTCTTTTTTTTTTTTTTGAGTGGGAGTCTCGCTGTGTCGCCTAGGCTGGAGTGCAGTGGCACTATCTCAGCTCACTGTAATCTTTGTCTCCCAGGTTCAAGTGATTCTTCTGCCTCAGCCTCCCGAGTAGCTGGGACTACAGGCATGTGCCACTACGCCTGGTTAATTTTTGTATTATTAGTAGAGACGGGGTTTCACCATATTGGCCAGGCTGGTCTTGAACTCCTGACCTTGTCATCCACCCACCTCAGCCTCCCAAAGTGCTGAAAGTACAGGCGTGAGCCACCGCACCCGGCCTGTAAATATTTCTTACCAGACTTAAGATCTGTGTTGATGTGAATGCTGGAGGGGTATAATGAGGCACATCCAACCCCCTTTCCATCATGGCTGAACTAGATTTTCAGGTTAACTCTGGAATGCCCTTGGCCAAGAGGAGGGGTCCATTCAGATGTTGAGGAGAGCCGTAGAATTTTATTTTTGGTTTGGTTCGTCTTTATCATTCTTTTTTTCCCCTTACTTGCCTTTAATCATCTTGTAGTTCTTGCTGTTCCAAAGCTCATATTTGTCTCCAAATTGTTGGTTGTTTTTTCTCTCTGACTAGAATGCTGTTTTCCCAGATTTTCTTAATAATTTTCTTTCTTGCTTCTTTCAGGTTTCCACTAAAATGTCAACTCAGTTCTGATCACACCATAAAATAACGCTCTGTGCCCTTCTTCCCCTCCCCCCTGCTTTATTTTAATTCATGGCACTTCTCAGCCTGACTTTATCCATTCCATTCCTTATTTGTTTTATTTCTCAGTAGATTGTCTTCTCCTCCAAGGTCTACATGATTACCTGAGGTTTAATAAGTAAATGGATCATTCTTTTATTGTTATGCAGTGTCTCCTTTTTATCCATAATTAATGCCTTTCCCTTATGTTTACCTTCAAAGGCTTTTCATTTTCTGCTGGGTAGTTTTGGTCTGGTATAACATTTTTCCCAGTCCTGTATTTTCAGCCTTCTGTTACAGGTGTGTTTGTAGCTAGCACATAGCTGGAGTTTTCATTTCTGAGATTTTGCTCTCCTTGTTTATTCTGGGTACAGTTCTCTTTTTGACTCTTTATTTTTGTTCTTTCTGTTTCGCCTTTGAACATTTTAGACCTTAATTTTTTTATATTTCTGAATCTTAGTTACACATTTGTTTTCTGGCTATATTTGCTGATCCTCTCTGCAGGCGATGGTGCATTTCTTTGCATGTTTTGTAACTTCAGTGAGTTCATTTTCTGTGGTAGTTGCTTGGTGTGGGATCCCATTGCCCATAGGGTATCTGCACCTTGAGGATAGTATGAC
This sequence comes from Chlorocebus sabaeus, assembly GCF_047675955.1. Lineage (NCBI taxonomy): Eukaryota > Metazoa > Chordata > Mammalia > Primates > Cercopithecidae > Chlorocebus > Chlorocebus sabaeus. Next base: position 81,606,235 of record NC_132924.1, on the reverse strand, counting down.
TGCAGTTCCAGACCCGTGGGTCCTCTTAAACCTGGAGATTTTTTACTATTGACTTTGAGCATGGCTTTATTATTTTATAAAATTATTTTTTATTTTTTAAATTGCCAGATAAAGGTGTATGTATTTACGGTGTGCAACATGATTTTTTAAGTATTATTTTCATTGTGGACTAACTAAATCTAACATATGCATTACGTCACACAGTTATTTTTCTGGTTTAATTTTACATTTTCTTGGTATTCTTCAAGTTGAGCATGGATTTTTTTTTTAAATGATGTATAATATTTGTATATATTTATAGGGTAGATGTGATATTTTGATACATGTGTACAATGTGAAATGATCAAATCAGGGTATTTAGGATATGCATCACCTTGAACATTTATTTTTTCTTGGGAATATTTCAAATCTTGTAGCTATTTTGAAATAACACAATATGTTATTGTTAACTATAGTCCCTCTACTTTACTATTCAAATAGTATAACTCATTACTTCTTTTTTTTTTTTTTTTTTTTTGAGGTGGAGTCTCGCTCTGTCGCCCAAGCTGGAGTTCAGTGACTGTGATCTCGGCTCACTGCAAGCTGCACCTCCCAGGTTGACGCCATTCTCCTGCCTCAGTCTCCCAAGTAGCTGGGACTACGAGCGTCCGCCACCTCGCCGGGCTAATTTTTTGTATATTTAGTAGAGACGGGGTATGACCATGTTAGCCAGGATGGTCTCGATCTCCTGACATCATGATCCGCCCGCCTCGGCCTCCCAAAGTACTGGGATTACAGGCGTGAGCTACCGTGCACGGCCTATAATTCATTACTTCTAAGTGTATGCTTGTACCTATTAACTATCCTCTCTTATCCCCTCCTTTCCAGCCCCCAACTCTCCCTCACACACACTGTTCCTAGCCTCTGGTAACTATCATTCTACTCTCTATCTCCATGAGATCCAATTTTTTTGGCTCCTACATATAAGTGAAAACAGAACATGGCTTTTTATCCACAAGTATTTTACCTTAAGTGTTTTTGTGTCATTGGGGCTGCAGAGCTTTTATGTTAACTTGACTTATCTTATTGACTGCAAGTCCCAAGGAGTTTGGAAGAGCCTTGTGGGAATCAAGAGAAAATGTCCCCTTCCACCTCTGCCAGTTTGCTGAAAATCAGCTGACAGAAACAGATTACTAAGAAAAATGGCATACAAATTTATTAATGTGCACAGCTGAGAATCGCAATGATTACTTAAATATCCCAGTGGGGCCCACATACTTACATAGCTGTTTTCAGAGGGGAAGGAAAGATGGGGAATAGAGGTAATTCTGTTGAGCGGCAATAACTGATCACTAGGGCGAAGGAATGGACGGGGGGTTGGAAGGACAGAGATGAACTTGTATTCTCTTTGAAAACTGAATGAGCCTAAGAGACAGACTTCATCTTATGAAAGTGTCATTTGGGTGTGGTTATATTCTTCAGTCTTCCAGTCTTCTTTTCTGCAGCAGATAATAAAATTGTTTTCCCGTCTCCCTGAGGAGGAGACGGGAAAACAATTACTCTCCTTGGGGAATCTGTCTGGTCTTTTTGTAGATAGGGGAAAAGTCTCTTCTAGCATCTGTTGATCTCTGATGGGGCTTTAATTCAAAATACTTATACCAGGCAGCCATATTTTGTGGTAGAATTCCCTGGGCTCCTTCAGCCTGGAAGACAAGACAGGCTTTGCTTTTTTTTCTCTCTCTTCCATATAAAATTCTAAATGGCACATGCAATTTAGAAGGAAGAATTTTACTTTAGGCTGTTATCTTACGGACAATTGGAATAGGTTCTCAGTTCCATCTTTCTCAGCGTCATCTACCTCTCTCTCAATCTCTCTAGGTCCTGCAGTAAAACTAGACTATATGCAATCTCTGCACATACTATATGTGCTTTCTTCCGTGCTTTCTTCTGTTTGCTTCTGTGTGTAGTTTTGTTTGTTTTAGAGATGGGGACTCTGTGGCTCAGACTCCTGGGCTCAAGTAATCCTCCCACCTCAGCCTCCTGAGTAGCTAGGACTACAGGCCTGTGCCACCATGCCCAGCTAATTTGTTTTATTATTGTTTTTTTTGAGACAAGGTTTCACCATTTACCTGGGCTGGTCTCAAACTCCTGGCTGTGTTTGTTTTGTTTATGGTTATTTAGAATTCTCTCCTTTCCTTCTCATCTTTACACATGATGAATTCCTTTTTAACTTTGGCCAGTTTTTAACCTCTTTTTTTCTTAAACTTCCCTCGATTTTATCTCAATTTGTCTTTCATTCACATGGTACCTTCTGTTACAGTGCTTTAAATATTTTACTTTTTCTAATTACAAAATAAAACCTCATTATAAATAATTCAGACAGTAGAAAAGTAAAAAGTAAAAACCATTCTCATTCCCTTTCGGCCCCATGCCTTAGGTCATAAGAATAAACAGATGCTTATCCTTTCAGAATCAGTTTGTGTATGTATATGTGTGCCCATAAGATTTCAACTACATATGTAGATTTTCATTTTTTAATATATGTGTGTGTGTATATATATATTCATGTGTGTATAGCATATATAGAACTGCAGATTGCTTTTTTAAAAAAAGACTTTTTTTAGAACAGTTTTTAGGTTCACAGGAAAATTGAGAGGAAGGTACAGACATTTCCATAAACCCCCTACCCCAGTACACGCATAGCCACCTCCATTATTGGCATCACTCACCAGAGTGGTACAGGTATTATAATTGATGAGCCTGCATTCACACACAGTCCCCCAAGTTCATAGGGTACATTTGGGTTCATTCCTGGTGGTGTACATTCTGTGGGTTTAAACAAATGTTTAATTATATTTATCCATTATTATACTATACAAAGGATTTTTAGGGCAGTAAAAATACTATCCTCTGTCCCCTACCTATTTATTCCTTCTGTACTCTGCTTTTGGCAACCACTGATCTTTTTACTGTCTTCATAGTTTTGCCTTTCTAGAGTGTTATATAGCTGGAATCATACTTCTATGGTCTGAATGTTTGTGCCTCTCAAAATTCATGTGGAAATCATAACCGCTAAGGTAATGGTATTAAGAGGTAGGTCTTTGGGAGGTGATTAGGTCAGAAGAGTGTAGTCCTTAGGAATGGGATTAGTGCCCTTCTAAAAGACAACCCGTAGAGCTAGTTAGTACCTTCTACCATGTGAGGACACAGTAAGAAGACAGCCATCTGTGAACCAGTAAGTGGGCCTTCAGCAGATACCAAATCTGCTAATACTGATCTTGGACTTCCCAGTCTCCAGAACTGTGGGAAATTTTGTGAGAAATAAATTTCTATTGTTTATAAGCTACCTAAGCCAGGCATGTGTACCTATAGTCCCCGCTACTTGGGAGGCTAAGGCAGGTGGATTGCATGAGTCCAGGAGTTCAAGGAGGTAGTGAGCTATGATCATGCATGCCACTGCACTGCAGCCTGGGTGACAGAGTGAGACCTAGTCTCTATAAAACACACACAGATACCCCATTTTATATATGGGGTATCTCCCATATGTAAGCTCCCCAGTTTATGGGATTTTGTTGCAGGAGCCTGAACAAAGACACAGTATGTAGCCTTTTTCAGATTGGCAGTTTTCACTTAGTAATATGTATTTCAGGTTTCCCGCAGTCTTTTTATGGCTTGATAGCTCATGTCTTTGTAGCACTGAACAATTTTCCATTGTCTACACATACCATATATTGATATGCCACAGGTTATCCATTCACTTACTAAAATACATCTTGTTGTTTTGAAATTTTGGCAATTATGAATAAGGCTTCTATAAACATCCATGTGCAGATTTTATTATGGACATAGTCTCAGCTCCTTTGGGTAAATATCAAGGAGTAACATTGCTGGGTCATATGTTAAGAGTATGTTTAATTTTGCAAGAAACTACCGAACTATCTTTCAGAGTGACTGTACCATTTTGTGTTTCTTCAGCAATGAGTAAGAGTTCCTTTTGCTTTACATCCTCACCAGCATTTAGTGTTCTCAGTGTTCTGTATTCTGGCCAGTCTAATGGGTATGTTGTAGTATCATGGTTATTTTAGTTTGCATTTTCCTGATGACATATGATGTGATACAACTTCTCATATGTTTATTTGTTTCTATATATCTCCTTTGATGAGGTGTCTGTTACAGCCTTTGGCACATTTGTAATTGAGTTTGTTTTCTTATTGTTGAGCTTTAAGAGTTCTTTAAATATTATGGATGACAGGTCTTTATCAGATATGTCTGTTGAAAATATTTTTTCCCAGTCTCTGCCTCGTTGTCTTATTCTCTTGACATTGACCTTCACAGAGCAGAAGGTTTTGTTTTTTCTGGTTTTTTTTGAGACAAAGCCTGGCTCTTATTGCCCAGGCTGGAGTGCAGTGGCACAATCTTGGCTCGCTGCAACCTCTGCCTCCTGGATTCAAGTGATTCTCCTGCCTCAGCCTCCCGAGTAACTGAGATTACAGACGTGCACCACCATGCACAGCTTATTTTTTGTATTTTTAGTAGAGACGGGGTTTCACCATGCTGACCAGGCTGGTCTTGAACTCCTGACCTCGTGATCTGCCTGCCTCAGCCTCCCAAAGTGCTGGGATTGCAGGTGTGAGCCACCACGCCTGGCCAGAAGTTTTTAATATTAATGAAGTCCACCTTATCAATTTTTTCTTTCATGAATCATGCATTTGATATTATCTCAAAGTCATTGCCATTCCTAAGGTCATCTAAGTTTTCTCCTACGTTACATTCTAGTTTTATACATTTACATTTTATATTTAGATCTGTGATCTGTTTTGAGTTAATTTTTTTGATAGGTATAAAGTCTGTGTCTAGATTAATTTGCATGCGTATGTCCAGTTGTCATTTGTTAAGAAGACTATTTTTGCTCCATTGTATTACCTTTGCTTTTTTGTGAAAGATCAATTAACTGTATTTAATTGGGTCTGTTTCTGGATTCTTTATTCTGTTCCATTGATCTATTTGTCTTTTCTTTTACCAATACCACATTTTTAAATTGGATTATTCTTTTCTTATTTGTATGTATTCTTTTTATATAGTGGTTAAGAACCCCTTCTATGTTAGATGCTATAGTTTCTTCTAGCCTGACTTACTTGATTTAATGAGCACTTATTACTTAGGTAGTGAAATCTTTTTCACATGGCTGTTAGCAGCTCTAGACTGGAAGTTTTGTTTCATATCCTGTAACTGTGTGACTTCAGCATCTAGCACCATGTCTGGTATAGATTAAGTATTCTATAAATCGTTTGCAATGAATGATGTATAAGACCTGACCTTTTTCTTCAAGGAATAGTGTCTTCAAGTCTAGTGCCACATAAAGTAGTCCAGAATTAAACAGTGAGGAAGGGGGAAAAAAAAAAGCGGAGTATCTGAATTGCATATTAAATTATGTGTTGTAGGAAAACTTACCTATTGGGAAACTTCTCTAAATTAGTTCTTTTCCCTAAACATTCTATTCCTCATTTTCTTTTTTTATTTACCTCTATACTGAAAGTGAATTATTTTATATTAGCTTAAAAATGAATTTTCTATCAGCTATAATGGCAATATTTTATCTGCTTTTTTTGATATAGCTTGCTGAGTTTAGTCCAAATAGTCTTGTATTTTCTATTATACCCAATTTCAATTTTTAACGTGAATTCTAATTTTTTTTTCTTGCCATTTCAGGTAAGACCATGAATTATGGCATTTCTTAAATGAAGCACTCAAGAAGTGAGAGAATGTCATAGAAAATAAATGATTTTTAAGTTATGTCTATTAATCTGACTGTAGATATATATATTTACCTCCTTAGTAATGCAAGAAGTGTTTGTGGGAAGCAGAGAAGCAAGCAACTGCATTTCTTGTTCTCACCTAAGCATTGCTGGAGGATAAGCCACATCAGTCTACAAAGAGGTTTTCATACAAACATAATAAAATGTAAATGGACCAAAAGCGAAGCACATTCTTGCAGTAAGCACTGTTACTCTCCAAGCAACCATGGTTTACATATTGGAATTTTGAAACTTAGCACTTCTGCTCCCAAGGGACTTACAAAAGTGAACATTTGTATGTCCCGTATTAAAAGTACTTTGAACTCTGTTTCAAAGGCTATTTTTGGCAATCGAAATGAAATGATTTCACATTTAGCTCAATTTAAGCCAAGTTCCCAAATATTAAGAAAAGTATCAGATAGTGGCTGGTTAAAACAGAAAAACATTAAACAAGCCATCAAATCTCTGAAAAAATATAGTGACAAATCAGCAGAAAAGAGTCCTTTTCCAGAAGAGAAAAGTCACATTATAGACAAAGAAGAAACTAGAGGTAAACGCAGTCTTTTTCATTACACAAATATTATAACCACAAAATTTGGAGAGTCATTCTACTTTTTATCAAATCATATTAATTCATACTTCAAACGTAAGGAAAAAATGTCTCAAGAAAAGGAAAATGAACATTTCCAGGACAAATCAAAACTTGAAGATAAAGAGGTGGAAGAGGGGAAATTAAGTTCTCCAGATCCTGGCATCCTGGCTTACAAGCCAGACTCAGAGTCTTTAGATACTGTGGACAAGCCTACAAGTCCTTCTGCGATACCTGATGTTCTTCCAATTTCAACTAAACAAAGTATTGCTAACTTACTTTCTCGTCCCACTGAAGGTGTACAAGCTTTAGTAGGTGGTTATATTGGCGGACTTGTCCCCAAATTAAAGTATGATTCTAAGAGTCAGTCAGAAGAACAGGAAGAGCCTGCTAAAACTGATCAGGCTGTGAGCAGAGACAGAAATGCAGAGGAGAAAAAGCGTTTATCTCTTCAGCGAGAAAAGGCAAGTTGTTCAGTGTGCTTTTTGGTTCTATTACTTTTTGTCAAATTTATAAGTTTTATTTCCTAGTGAGAACTAAGAAACTTGAATTGTTCTTTAGAGCAGTTTTGTATTCTAATCATATATATTTAATATGTCTTTGTAGATTATCGCAAGGGTGAGTATTGATAACAGGACCCGGGCATTAGTTCAGGCATTAAGAAGAACAACTGACCCAAAACTCTGCATTACTAGGGTTGAAGAACTGACTTTTCATCTTCTAGAATTTCCTGAAGGAAAAGGAGTGGCTGTCAAGGTAATTTCTAATTTATTTAATCTGGTTTTGTCTTGGAATAAAAATACTAAAAAGTCTTCTAAAATGGAGAAGGCAAAGCCATTCATTTTTCTATTTTAATTTTGTGGTTTTTATTATACATGTGATGTATATTCCGTAATTACCCTATTTATTTTGTGACATACATTATGCTAATCATTTTATTTTGTTAGCACCAATATGTATACATGAAATTAAACATTTATAAAATAGAAAATAATCAGTGTATTAGTTGAATTGCCTAACAGCTGCCAGAGTTTTCTTCAGAGCAATGTAAATATTTATACTATGTAACTATGCTTTTAAGCTAGGAGACATAATTCATATGTAAGGCTGTTTTTATTTCATGGTCCTTTCATATTTGAAAGTCTAAAAATTTTAATGACCTTACTCATAATTGAATTAGTAATTATATTAAGTAAAACAATGAGCTTTTCTTTGCCTCAGTTTTTCAATTATAAAATAATGAGGATAATTTAGACCCATTTATATGGACTGTTTTCAAAGCAGTACTATAAAATATGACCAATGTGATTGAGTCTCTTTACATCTATATTATTGAGACTATTTGTAATATTTCATGAAAAATTTGAAAATATAATGATAGATATTGCTTAAATTTCATTAGAAATCTCTTAGTGCTTATTTTTAGCTTGCCATTCAGAAAATTGTTTTAATTTAGATTGTATTTATTTGACTTTTTAACAATTATCTTGCTGAAGAATTGTCTTTGAATAATGTACCCATCCTTAATTGTGTATTGTATAACACATACATTATTATAGTTAGCTTCAGTATTTTATGGTCCTACAATTTAGGATTATATTTTATATTTATATAATCTCTTGCATAAAAGATAAGATTCTCAAATATACATATGCTTTTAAGTATATTTCACATTTCAGTGATATACTGAAAGCAAAGGTTTTTAAATAGAATTACATACTGGCTTAGTCCATTTGGGCTGTCATAATAAAATACCTTAGCCTGGGTGATTTATAAAAAACAGAAATTTATTTCTCATAGTTCAAAATGAGAACTGGGCAGTCCAAAATCAAGGCACCAACAATTTGATGAGAGTCCTGTTCCTCCTAGACAGCAGCTTCTCATGGCCTACTTACATGGCAGAAGGGCAAGGGGGCTCACTTCAACCTCTTTTACAAGGCCAGTTGTACTACTGATGGATTTCTGAGTAGTTTTCAGTTGTAGTTTATTATTAAATAGTCTTGCTAATTGAAACTCTGAGCACTCTTTTATCTTGCATAACTGATCCCAAATCTAAGGACCTTTCAATACTATGAACAAATGTGATGGGAATGTATATCCAGATCAATTATGAATAAAAGTCTAGATAGTCTGAAAAAACTCGTCACCCTTCCCTTAAATAATCATCTGAAAAACAGTGAACTGGACAAGTTGCGTAAAACATGTCGGCATGTACGCTCTAGTGTGAACTTTTCCAGCTAAACTTTTTGTTATTATCAAGAGTTGAGCTTTTTAAAAATGATAGAATTTTTATAAAACATCTGTATGAATTTTACTTTTTTATGTGTCTGCCATACTTATGGTAGCTAAATACAGTGAATTATGTCTGATATGTAATGCCCTAAAAAAAATTGAGTTACTTATTTTGTATGCTACATTTATGGCAGTCACATTTAGGGAATTGTCTGTGATAATTTTTTTCACTGTTTGTGATGAAGGTGGTCTCCTTTCATTATGTTTTTTAATTAAAAAGAAGAACTTTGACCATTTAGAAAGAAGGCAGCACAAAGCATCGTAGGGAATTAGAAAAAAGAAAAGATAAGAAAATAAAAATAATATATTTTTACTACCCTCAGATTGCCACTGTAATGTATTAGAGTTTATTTGTGTTCATTGGATTAAGCTGCCTTAAGCTCTAATAGCAAACAACACCAAAATCTCAGTGACTTAACAAAACAGTTTTATTTCTGGCTCATGCAAAGTCAACTGTGAATTTGGGTGACTCTTTGGCACAGTGAACCTCAGTGTGGTGGTTACGAAGATCCTGTCCTGTTGTCTGTATTTTAATTAAGTCTTCCTCTATGATTTCTATGACAAGGAAAGAATATTTCAGCAGAAGTTGCCACAGGTTTCTTCTACTCGCAGTCTGTTTATCCTTTCTGATTGCATGGGCCTGAAAAGTACAACCTTCTGTATGCTTGGAAGGGGAAGCAAACTGGGTGTTGGTGAACATTAGTAATGTCTGCCACAGTATTCCTTCAGAAATTATTCTATGCACATATATACCAAAATAAACTCATTCTGTATATGTTGTTTATAATCTGGTTTTTTAGCATATAATGTATACCTTTCTATATCAGTAAATGTTCCTTTATCCTGTACCCAGTTTGAAAATGTTCTTTACGTAACTGATTAGATCCAAATGAGGGCCCAGTCTAGATCATCTAGATCACACATTGCATCTGACTGTTTCTCCAAGTCACTTAAAATATAATGCAGTCCTTCAGCCACACCTTCTTCACCTGCACCTTTAAAACTGACTTAATTCAAGACATCAGGCTGGTTAACAGGCAGAATGACTTACTTTCTGGATGTACTTGCCTTCTTTCTCAATGTTACTTGAAGTGTTCCTCTTTCCTTTTCATTTCCTGAACATTGGAATTTAAATATAATGGCTTGATTGAGTTAAACATTTTGTTGTTAGAGCACATTGTAGGTAATGTCATGTGCCTCATAATGCATCACATCAAGACACACATGACAATTAGTTGAACAACCATTAGTAATGCTAAGGATGACCACCGGGTTAAGGTGATGACAATCTGCTTCTCATTGGACAGTTGTGCTAGTAGTATTATCTCATCAACCATTAACCTAATCATTTCCAGAACTAATAATTTCATTAGAGTTGCAGAATGACCAATGTCTAATTCTGTTACTCCTACATTATAATTGACATTCTTCTGTAAAGTACAGCCTTCTTTCATCAACTGAAGCTATTTGGGTATTCTCAAAGGCAAATTTTACAGGAAAGGAAAGAGAAATGCTTAATTTCCTTGTATTTAGTTACCAGTTTTCAAAATAAGGTGTTGCTTTAATAGCTGCCTCAGTGATTAAATGAATTTTTTTACACCTTTAAAATAATATTATGGACTCCTTGTTTTTCTAAGTTAAATGTGTTTGTTTTTCTTTTTTTGGGAGACAGAGTCTCTGTCACCCAGGCTGGAATGCAGTGCCACAGTCTTCACTCACTGCAACTTCTGCCTCCCAGGTTCAGCCCAGCTCAGCCTCCTGAGTAGCTGGGACCACAGGCATGTGCCACCACACCCAACTAATTTTTGTATTTTTTGTAGACAGAGGGTCTCACCATGTTGCCCAGGTTGGCCTCGAATTCTTGGGCTCAGGCAATCTGCCTGCTTTGCCCGCGGTACTGAGATTATAGGTGTAAGCCACCTCACCCAGCTTATTTCTTTCTTTCTTTCTTTCTTTTTTTTTTTTTTTGAGATAGAGTCTCGCTCTGTCGCCAGGCTGGAGTGCAGCAGTGCGATCTCAGCTCACTGCAACCTCCGCCTGCTGGGTTCAAGGGATTCTCCTGCCTCAACATCCCAAGTAGCTGGGACTACAAGTGCCCACCACCATGCTCAGCTAATTTTTGTATTTTTAGTAGAGACGGGGTTTCACCATGTTGGCCAGGCTGGTCTCGATCTCCTGACCTCAGATGATCCACCTGCCTCGGTGTCCCAAAGTGCTGGGTTTACAGGTGTGAGCCACCGCTCCCGGCCTCGCCCACCCTGTTTCTATGTTCTATTTTCTCCCCCTCTCTGTTTTAAAATGCTGAATTTGTCACAAGGATTCATACATCCTTTAGGTTTATTAAAAAGCTTTTTATAAAAATGTTATATATAGAAAACAACACAAATCATAAGTTTACAGCTCCATGATTTTTCACACATGAAGTACATCTATATAACCACTACCCTGAATGAGAAACAATCTTATGAACACTCCAAATACTGTCCCCAAAAAGGTTGATCCGTTTTTCAGAATTCTAGCAGCATAATTTAGTTGTGCCTCTTTTTGCTTGTTATATGAATGATAAGCATGTGTTCTTACATGTCTGGTTTTTTTTTTCACTCCATATTATGTTTGTGAGAACCTTCTATGTTGTTGGGTATACTTTTCATTTTTCCCTCTACTGCTAGACATTTGGATGGTTTGCAGTTTGGGAATATTTAGGAGTACTACCTCTGGGTTATATGTTTTGGAAAACACAGGTCTTCGTTTCTTTGGGGTATATACCTAAGAGTACTATTGCTGCTCACAGAGTGAGCATATTTGTATCATTAGTAGATACTGCCAAATGGTTTTGCATAGTGCTGGTGCCAATTTATTCTTTCACCAGAATTATATGAGGACTCTGTGTTCTACTTTCTCTCCAACACTTTATTTTGTAATCTTTTTTCGAGACTGAGTGTTGCTCTGTCGTCCAGGCTGGAGTGCAGTGGTGCGTTCTCGGCTTGCTGCAACCTCCACCTCCTGGGTTCAAGCAATTCTCCTGCCTCAGCCTCCCTAGTAGCTGGGATTACAGGCACCCACCAGCACACCCGGCTAATTTTTGGTTTTTTAGTAGAGACAGGGTTTCACATGTTGGTCAGGCAGGTCTTGAACACCTGATGTCAAGTAATCTGCCCGCTTTGGCCTCCCAAAGTGTTGGGATTATAGCCGTGAGCCACCGCACCCAACCTTTTTAAATCTTTTCAATTTGAGCAGGTTTTTTTGGTGTTAAGTGATATTAAATTGTGGTTTTAATTTTTTATTTCATTGATAGCTATGACATTCAACATCTTTTCCATGGTTTATTGGCCGTGTTTATACTTCCTTGTGAAGTACCTATTCCAGATCTTGCCTGTTCTTCCGTTGGGTTGACCAACTTTTTCTTCATTATTTGTAGAATTTAAAAAGTATATTATGGTTGTAACTGACTTGTCATGTGTGGTGTGTATATGTATGTCTTACAAATATGTTCTCCTATTCTGTGGCTGACCTTTTCACTCTTGTGTTTTTTGATAAACAGATATTCTTAATTTTTTCTAATTTATAATTTGTTTTTTTTTTTTTTTTTTTTGAGACGGAATCTCGCCCTGTCGCCCAGGCTAGAGTGCAATGGCGCAATCTGGGCTCACTGCAAGCTCCGCCTCCCAGGTTCACGCCATTCTCTTGCCTCAGCCTCCCGAGTAGCTGGGACTACAGGCGCCCACCACCAAGCCCGGCTAATTTTTTTGCATTTTTTTAGTAGCGACAGGTTTCACCGGGTTAGCCAGGATGGTCTTGATCTCCTGGCCTCGTGATCCGCCTGTCTCCGCCTCCCAAAGTGCTGGGTTTAGAGGCGTGAGCCACCGTGCCCAGTCAATACTTTTCTTTATGGTTAGTATTTTGTGTCCTGTTTAAGAAATCTTTGCCTATCCTAAAGTCATAAAAGCATTTTTGGCCAGGCGCCGTGGCTCAGGCCTGTAATCCCAGCACTGTGGGAGGCTGAGGTAGGCGGCTGAGGTGGGTGGATCACGAGGTCAAGAGATCAAGACCATCCTGGCCAACATGGTGAAACCTCATCTCTACTAAAAATACAAAAAATTAGCTGGGCTTGGTGGTGTGCACCTGTAGTCCCAGCTGCTTGGGAGACTGAGGCAGGAGAATGGCTTGAACCCGGGAGGCGAAGGTTGCAGTGAGCCGAGATTGCGCCACTGCACTCCAGCCAGGGCAACAGAGCAAGATTCTGTCTCAAAAAAATATATATATATACACACATAAATTTTCCTGTGTTTTCTTCTGAAACCTTGCTTTGCCTTTTACTCTTTTATCTACTATTCATCTAGAATAGGTTTGGTTGTGTGGTGTGTGGCAGAAGTCCTGACTTAAAAAATACACTTATCCAGTTGACTCAGCACCATTTATTGAAAAGACCTTTATCATAAATGAGATGTATATATGGATCTGTTTCTAGACACAGTATTTTTTATTTATTTATTTTTTGAAATGGAGTTTCACTCTTGTTGCCCAGGCTGGAGTGCAGTGGCGTGATCGTGGCTCACCACAACCTCCGCCTCCCAGGTTCAAACGATTCTGTTGCCTCAGCCTGCCTAGTACCTGGGATTACAGGCATGCGCCACCATGCCCAGTTAATTTTGTATTTTTAGTAGAGATGGTTTTCTCCATGTTGGTCAGGCTGGTCTTGAACTCCCGACCTCAGGTGATGCACCCACCTCGGCTTCCTAAAGTGCTGGGATTACAGGTGTGAGTCACCATGCCTGACCAGATACAGTATTTTGTTCCACTGGTATATTTGTCTATTGTTGCTCTAATAGTACACTGGCTAAATTTTTGCAGCTTTATAAACTTAATATTAGGTAGTATAAATCCTCCAACCTTTTTCTTCTTAATATTGTTGGCTTGGCTATTCTTGACATGTTATATTTCTATATGAATTTTAGGATCAGCTTATCTACAAAAAAAATTTTAAAACAGAAAAACATGGTGGGATTGCAGTGAATATATGGAACAATTTAGGGTGAACTGGGTGTTTATTGAGTTTCCAGGCTATGACATCTTTTTGTGGTTATTCTAATATGAACATCAATTCTTGGTTTTTGTCATTCGGTACTGGATTCACATGCTTTATAGTTTTTCTGGACGCTGGAGATTGTAAATTTGAAAAATTGCATAGGCTGTAGATTCTATCAAATTACATATTTTTCCAGGGTTTATTTGTTCTTCTGTTTAGCATTTGAGTGGAGCACAGATAGCCTTAATTGAGTTACGGTCAAATCTGGATCAAGGCTGTATTACAGTTTGGGTAAGACCTCTCTTTTGCCCTGATTTTAGGGCATATTCTTCTGGGGCTTTCAGTTGAGAGCCTGGTGTGTTCACTTAACCACCACCTCATTGGATCCTAAAATCTCAAGAATACAAAGCCTTCCACTCTGATTTTCACAGGTCTTCAGCTTACCTTTCGCCTTTCACACCTCCTGATTTTAGAATTCAGCAGATGTCTTGAGGTAAAGCTAGCCATGTGTTTGAAGCCCTTCAGGTCTTCTATTTTTTTTTTTCACTCCAAACCCCTTAGATGCTAAGTGATCAGCTGGTTTCTCTGTCGTTTATTTGGGGCCCTCTGTCTGATTCAGACTCAATTTTTTCATCCTTTACTTTTTCCTGGAATCAGCAAATGCCTCAAGGGAAGAAAAGCTATAGTTTACCAGCTCACTTCCTAGCAATTACTCCTTCTCCAGATTCTTGGCTCCATCTGTTCTTGTTGCTTCAGCAGCTCTCTGTCTGATGCCTTTAAACAGATGGTGCTTTTCTTGTATTTCATCAAGATTTTCTTGTTCTTAATGTGAGCATTGATCTCTAACACAGTGTTTCATCTTAACCGGAACTGGAAATTTGCATTATTCTCCACCATTGCTCAAGTTCCTCTAGTGGGGCCTCACAGCTCAACATTAGGGGAAAAAATATTGAGAAAGAATTTAGAGTATTTCAGATTGATTGATCATAAAAAGGAAACAAAATGAGTGATACCTAGGAAAGTTATTTGATTTACAGAAGGTTACACAGCAGAATTATAGCTGCCACTCAGCCATTCCATTAAACCTGGGGTACTGACTATGTAAGATGCTTCTGTGTACAGAAGCTAGAGAATCTTTGGTAAGCAACATAGAACTCTAGGATTTAAGCTCTTGTCTGTGATCAACAATATGATGTTGAGTGCTTAGAATCTTGAAGTCTCAGGTTTATTTAAACTGATTATTTAATTGTAGTAGCCTGTTTTTACCTTCTTACCTCCATTTTATTTGTTAACATTTGTTCCTATTCCTTTATGAGGCACCCTTGAATCCCCTATGCAATGTATATAAGATGGTTCATTATTTCTTTTTAATAACAGTTTAACTTCTAGTAGTTACTATGAATCCGTTTTAGAGTCTTAATCTCAGGATTTGTACAAAATATTATACAAAATTTATAATGTTAACCTTTTGTTGTAATACTTCGTGAATTTCTATAATTAAGTAAATTATATTTTCTTTAGTTAAGTATTACACCTTTTAATGAAAATATTTGAATAGAGGTTAATTTTTGTCCCAATATTAAAACAAATATAATCTAGATAATTGACATTAATATATCAAAAACTAATCTGTCTTATAAGATTACTGAGAAAGTAATGAACACTGTCACCTTGATTGTCATGTGATGAACTGCAGGTATTGGTTAATAATAATCATACATTTTCAGTCTTGATTTGACAAAAGCAATAAAGTATATTTTTTCTCAATATAGGAAAGAATTATTCCATATTTATTACGACTGAGACAAACTAAGGATGAAACTCTTCAGGCTGCAGTTAGAGAAATTTTGGCCCTAATTGGCTACGTGGATCCAGTGAAAGGGAGAGGAATCCGAATTCTCTCAATTGATGGTGGAGGAACAAGGTAAGGCTAGGAACATGATTCTTTTTTCTTTTTTTTTTTGAGATGGAGTTTCCCTCTGTTGACCAGGCTGGAGTGCAGTGGCACAATCTCAGCTCATTGCAGCCTCCGCCTCCCAGGTTCAAGTGATTCTTCTGCCTCACCCTCTCAATTAGCTGTGATTACAGCCTCCCGCCACCACACCCAGCTAATTTTTGTAGTTTTAGTAGAGATGGGGTTTCACCATGTTGGCCAGGCTGGTCTCGAACTCCTGACGTCAGGTGATCTGCCTGCCTTGGCCTCCCAAAGTGCTAGGATTATAGGCACGAGCCACCACACACAGCTGGAACATGGTTCTTAAAAACTACAGATTCAATTCAGCTTTAGGAATTTAAAAAAATGATTTGATATATCATTATAAAATCAGATTTTTTAAATAAAACATGAAATTGTTGTAATTAATCTAAGTGCTACTCTGACATATACTTCAATTCTTACTTTGGTTTGATTTAGTATTTATATTTTCATATTTTATTTTATTTTATTTTAGTATTTCTATTTTTATATTTGACCTTTTTAGACCTTTTTGGTAGTTTAGAAGCCTATCAACCATTATTCTCATAAAATCTTGACAGTGTTTTATAATTTTAGCTTTCTTTTATTATTTTATTTTATTTTTTTGGAGATAAAGTCTTGCTCTGTTGCCCAGGCTGGAGTGCAGTGGCGCAATCTCATATCACTGCCACCTCTGCCTCCCAAGTTCAAGCAATTCTCCTGTCTCAGCCTCCCAAGTAGCTGGGATTATAGGTGTCCGCCACCATGCCTGGCTAATTTTTTGTATTGTTAGTAGAGACGTGGTTTCACCATGTTGTCTAGGCTGGTCTTGAACTCCTGACCTCAGATAAACCACCTGCCTCAGCCCCCCAAAGTGCTGGGATTACAGGCGTGAGCCACCGCACCCAGCCAGCTTTCTTTTATCACACTTATCTTACCCATATATATCCACTAGTCACTTGATAAAGTGATGGTTGCAAAATGAGGCTATATTAACTTCCTGACTTCTGATGTCTTCACTTGGAGATGCCAGTTCTGGTGCTATATAAGAAATAAATTCATTCTTTGTTCAGAAGGAGATAATTTCACTCTTAAGCTCTATTTTTACTACTGGTAATCCATCCATGCTTCCTACTCAAGTCTTTGTTTATCTAGTTTCTTCCAACTTGTTGGTTAGATTTTTTGGCTTGGTTTTTCAAACCTTTTCCCCAAAATCTTCTAGCTCATTCTCTAGTTCCCTGCCATCCCTACTGCTACCTCATAATTCATAGTACATGCCCTGCCTATTGTTCTTAGCTTTAACTTACCTCCCTGATTTTGCTTTTTGGTATACCCAACTTGCCAACCACTCTTCTGTATGTTCAAGTACTACCCTGTATCGTTTTGTTAAATTCCTTGGTTCTCTATTCACCCGAGTCCTTTATACTTTGACATCAATATGAAGGAAGGAGTAAATAATGAGAGAAGGAAGCTAACCTCAGATGGTGGCAGTGGAAGGCAGGAGGAAGGAAAAACATACCAGTAACTTTTTTTGAGATGGAGTTTTGCTCTTGTTGCCCAGGCTGGAGTGCGGTGACATGCTCTCGGCTCACTGCAACCTCCACCTCCCAGGTTCAAGTGATCAGTTCCCCCACTGCAGCCTCCCAAGTAGCTGGGATTATAGGCATGCACTACCACACCCGGCTACTTTTGTATTTTTAGTAGACACGGGGTTTCACCATGTTGGCAATTCTGGTCTCAAGCTCCTGACCTCAGGTAATCCACCCACCTCAGCCTCACAAAGTGCTGGGATTACAGGTATGAGCTACCACGCCCAGCCAATACCAGTAACTTTTAAGAAACATGGAGACAGGATATGGTAGACATAGGTCAAGATCACTCTAAGTGTAAACCTGTGTGTGACTGGGACAGAATTGCAGGGAATCTCAACAGATTGGTGTTGAGGAAAGACAGTTTTTTCTTGAACATATTTAATATAAGATTATATCCATACAGAAGTGCTCGGTTGTCAAAAGCCCACTGAAGAGAGAACAATCTTAAAAGATCTTAGAGGATGTTTCTTAAGAAAGTGAATAATGTTAAGAAGGTGTATGTCATTCATGTGATATAGATACAGTGATAACTGGAGAGATTATTCTAGTTCATAGAATTGGTTCCAAATGGTGAGAAATAAGGAAAATGGCAGTTAAATGAGTAGAAGCATTTCACTAAGGAGCAGAAGGAATCCTTTCTGCCATTAAGTTCAGGGGAATTGCGACAGGTAGTGTCATTCATTGAGTCAGCTAACAGACATTGGGTGCCTACTATGTTGTAAGCCCTGATTTAGATCCTGGGGACAGTGAGCAAACAAAACAATACAGTGTTTGCATTGTAGAGGAGGAAAAAGACAACAAATAGAAAAACAAAAATATGTTATTTTGGCTGCTATGGAGAAAAATAAAGCAAAGTAAAGGGATAGAGAGGAAGAGTACTATTTTAAAGAATGCTCAGGACCAAGACTTCTTTTTAAAGAAGTTATATTTATGTAGAGATAGGAAGGAAGAAAATTAAAGAACATTCAGATGTCTGTTTAAGGTCAGACAAGCATGATGAAAAAGAAGTTTGTATCCAATAAATAGTTTATCTTGTAGAATAAGAGTTGTATTAGTCATATAAGGAGGAAATCAGTGTGAGGTAATTTGGGAAAATCTAGGGGTGGGTTAGGATGAAGTTAGGTTTAGATTTGTAATTCTCCACTGGAGGTGATTTTGCCCCCTAAAGGACATTTGGCAGTGTCTGGAGACATTTTTGGTTGTCATAACTAGGGTACTGCCACTTTCATCTAGTTTGAAGAGGACAGTTGTGACTAAACATGATACAGTGCACAGGACAGCCCCGCAAAACAAAGGCTATCCAACCCAGAATGTCAGCAGTGCTGCTGTTGAGAAAACTTGGTTTAGGGGAATATGGGAAAGCAGCCTGAATGGGAGGTTTGTGTGGAAAGCAGTAATGTATGAGGGCTTGAGAGAAGAAATAAAAAACCCTATCTTTTACTTCTTTGGTATAAGAGAACCTACAGTGGTAGGCATAGACAGCTGTGGCAACTTGGCAAATATATATGTATTTACATTCATGCAGAATTTATGAACACAACATTTTAAATAGTTAATTTTCCCAATTATACGAGTAGTTAGAAAAACCTGAGAGAGAAAAAAATCCCTAAAACCATAGCTCACAACTCTAAGATTATTTTAGTATTTTGATTAATTTTCTTCTAATATTTTTCTTTGTGAACATATATGTGCCTATTTTATTTCCTTTTTGTGATAGTGGAGGTCATTGTTAAATATATTGTATCCATTACATTTAATTCATCATCTTGCCTTGAATTAATAATGTATCTCTTTCATAAGACATCTTCTTAACTCTCCTCAAATCCACATAATTTGTTGTATTTAAAAGATCAGCATCTTTGGTTTTCTACTTTAATCTTACAGAATTTTCTAGTTACTTCCTGTTAACATTATCAAGGCACAATTTGACACTCTAAATTTTTTGGTGCCTAACTACCTTTGTGTTCCAGGACTTACCTACCCCCTACCTTGTGTTGGGAATAGAGCTTTTCATCGTTTTTTTGTATTCTCCCACTGTTAAAAATTGTCATGATACACACATGAGAGTTTGCATGGTACGTACACCCTCAATTGGTCTATATCTCCTAAGCTTTTTCATCGTTTCGCGTTCATTCATGAAGCTATTAACTGCTGTTGGCAAGGATTCAGAAATGAGCAAAGTCAGCAACATTAATTAATATATCATTAATGTAGAGGGTTATCCTAAAGTTATTGAAAGTTTTTAAAAATGAATAAAGAAAAGGGAGCTTAAAAATCTGACTGGTGGCCAGGCGTGGTGGCTCGCGCCTGTAATCCTAGCACTTTGGGAGGCCGAGGTGGGCGGATCATGAGGTCAGGAGATCGAGACCATCCTGGCTAACACGGTGAAACCCCGTCTCTACTAAAAATAAAAAAATTTAAAAAAAATTAGCCAGGCGTGATGGCGGGCACCTGTAGTCCCAGCTACTCGGGAGGCTGAGGCAGGAGAATGATGTGAACCCAGGAGGTGGCACTTGCAGGGAGTCTAGTGAGCCACTGCACTCCAGCCTGGGCAGTCTCAAAAAAACAACAACAACAAAAATCTGACTGGTGAAATATGTAAGTTAAAAATGTATAGAGTCATAGGTGACCAACTATATTAGTAAGAGAAGAAACCAAGGTATGGCTTCCAAAACCAGTGAGTGAGTTTTTAAGTGTTTTCCAGAGTTGTTTTTTTTTTTTCAGTTTTATATTGGCATATCTTTGTATTCTTCTTTAGTTGTTTGTTGGTTTTTGGCATTCTTAAGAAGTGTATTTGGGCAGATTTCTTCTTCTTTTTACTTTTTTTTTCTGTAGAAATGGGGTCTCACTGTATTGTTCAGCTGGTCTTGAACTCCTGGCCTCAAGTGATCCTCTTACCTCAGCCTCCCAAAGCTCTGGGATTACAGGAAAGAGCCGCTGCCTGACCGGATTTATTCTTATTTAAAAAGATACTGTTTTGCAGAAGGATGGGTTCAGTGAAAAAACAAGAGAGAGACACTAGTATAAATTTTAAAATGTGCTGCCATAGTGTAGGTTTTGTATCATTTAGATATTAGATTTTCAAAAGTAATCCTAAAAATTTGGACAGGCAATTTTTACTGATTCTGATTTATATTTTTAATTTTCATGTTAGCATATAAACTACAAAAGCAATTCTTAGATTGTTTTATTCAACGGCTTAAATTATTTTTTCTTTAAACAGGAATTGTCATTTTGCCTTTAATCTTTTCTATAGGGGCGTGGTTGCTCTCCAGACCCTACGAAAATTAGTTGAACTTACTCAGAAGCCAGTTCATCAGCTCTTTGATTACATTTGTGGTGTAAGCACAGGTAATTATTATATGGAAGTGGTGCATTCTGGCAGTACATTAAGGAAGAGAACATTAAGTACTTATGTTTAAGATCATAGTCCTTTGCCTCCTCTAGCCCTCTCTCCATACCCCAAAAATTTCTCCTCCCGTTTCTCTTTTGTTCATGGTTATGCCATTTAGGCACACTAGGTGGCAGTGTGTCCTACCAATTATAGCTAGATATGGAATCAGCTGTTTAAAAGGACATCCAAGAGTACCTAATATCTTTAATTACATTGGTTCCTAGGACTAACTTGAAGGAGAATTGCTTAGTGACTTGGTGAGTTGTCAAATATACCATATTTTATGACTAAAACTAAGTAATTTATTGATGTTAGAAAGAACGTGAGTTATCTACCATATCTTATATATAATTTAATGTAAAACAACACATTTGTAAATATTTTTAAATTATTATTTTCATTATTTAATCCTTTTTGAGCATTTATTTAATCCTTTTTGGGACCTAGTAAATCCCTTTACATTTGTTAACCCAGTACAAGAGACATGAATTTTGGTTTTTCTTATTACTCCCATTTTACACCTGAAAAAAATGGGGCTCTGAGAAGGAAAGTCATTTGTCCCAGGTGACATAGCTAGAAAGTATCAACTCTAAATTTAAGCCAAAACTATGATTCAGGAGATCTTATCAGCATAAGGGCTATAACTTAACACTGATAAAAACTAAGAATTCTTTTTTCCAGGTGCCATATTAGCTTTCATGTTGGGGTTGTTTCATATGCCCTTGGATGAATGTGAGGAACTTTATCGAAAATTAGGATCAGATGTATTTTCACAAAATGTCATTGTTGGAACAGTCAAAATGAGTTGGAGCCATGCATTTTATGACAGTCAAGCATGGGAAAACATTCTTAGGTAAGTTACAATTACTCTTTTTAAATGTTCTGATTATATAGGTAGTATGTGCATATTATAATTTCAAAAATAAGAATATTAAATTATATTCTTGCATAATTTGAAAAATATCAAGAATATTAAATTATTCTACTAATTACAGATAACCATTGTTAGTATTTTGGTGAATTATAGTTTAATAATTGTTTTGGGGGGTTCATGTGTGTGAGATTTGCATGTAAAAGTTACAATTGCCTTTTTAAAAAATATGAGATATTTGCATCCTGTTGTTTTTACTTAACATATTAAATGTGTCTCAAGTCATTCTAAAATATTCAATTATTTTTATTTTTATTTATTTTTTGACACACGCTGTCACTCCCGTTGCCCAGGGTAGAGTACAGTGGTACTGTCTTGGCTCACTGCAGCCTCAACTTCCCTGGCTCAAGTGATCCTCCCACCTCAGCCTCCCAAGTAGCTGGGACCACATGTGTGCACCACCATGCCCAGCTAATTTTTGCTATTTTTAGTAGAAACAAGATTTCACCATGTTGCTCAGGCTCCTAACCTCAAGTGATCCGCCTGCCTCCCAAAGTGTATATAAGCATACAATATAAGCATAAAATGATCCACAATCCTATTATTCAGAGCTGTAGACTTTAATATATTTCCTTCTAGTTTTTTATTAGACCATAAACATTTTATATAGCTGAGATTAGATTGTAGTTGTAAATTTGTATCCTTTTCCTTTTTCCAAACATCCTTAAAATCTCCTGACATATTTTTAAAGACTATACTATACTGCAGAGTGGGATGTTACATTTTCTTAATCATTTCCATTTAGGATTTTTATGGACATTTAGGACATTTATGTTCCTAATTTTTTGGGATTATGAACGATGCTGTCATAGAAAACTTTAAATTTCTTCTCACATTTCAGAATATATCAGTAGGTCACTATATAAGAAGCATATTTATTGGGTCTAATGTTGATGTCTTCTTAAAATAATTATTACATAGGAAATAGAAAATATATCGAGAAAACAATAAAAATAATTTATAATCCCACTAAGAACAAAAGCACTATTAACATGGTGATGTATTTTTTCCTGTAATTTCTTACAAGTGTATATGTGTGTAGTTGTGAGTGTGGGTGTATCCATCCTCTTTACAAAATTCAGATAATGCACATGTAGTCTTGAGTCCTGCGTTTTCACTTAGCATTTTATCACAGATGATTTCCTATGTCAGTTAATATGTTTTGAAACATATATTAATGGTTCTTCACCATTTTATGGATGTACTATTTTTTATTTAACAAATCCTCTTTTAGAAAACGATAAGGTAATTTTCTAGAAGTAAAATTGTGGGTCAGAGGATATGCCTGTTTTAACAATCTTGATACATACATAGCTGAATTTGTTCTTCAATACAGTGGTTTTAGCTTACTCATCCAGCAACATCAACATGTATTTCTGTTTCATGAAATACTCGTGAACACCAGACACTTAATGTTTAAAATGACATCAGTTTGAGAGATTTTGAAACTCATGTTTCAATTTGTATCACTTTCATTATTGATGAGTTTGAACTTAGTTTTGGTTTTTGATGGCTTTTTATTATTTTTTTGTGAATTTTGAGGGCATAATTTTTGCCTGTTTTCTCATGGGATATTCCTCAATGTGTTGTAAATATATTAACCATATATTGAAAAAGTGCTTTCTAATTAATAATTTTTTAATGTAAAGGATTGAAACATCTTCATTTAGCCAAATCTTTTCCTTTAAAGATTTTTAACTTTTATGTTTGTAAGTCTTTCCTATAATCCTACTATTGGGTATATACCCAAAGGAAAATAATTCATTCCGTCAAAAAGACACATGCACTCATGTGTTCATCATAGCACTGTTCACAATGGCAGATACAAGGAATCAACCTAGGTGCCCATCAACATTGGATTGGATAAAGAAAATGTGGCACATATACATTGTGGAATACTATGCAGGTATAAAAAAAATGAAATCATGTCCTTTGCAGCAACATGGTTGGCACCGGAGGCCATTATAATAAGCAACTTAACACAAAAACATAAAGCCAAATACCACATGTTCTTTCTTACAAGTGAGAGCTAAACGTTGAATATACATGAACATAAAGATGGGAATAGTTGACACTGGGGACCATTAGACGGGAGGGAGAGGGGGAGTGTGAGCTGAAGAACCACTTGTTGGATATTGTGCTTACTGCCTAGGTGATAGGATCGTTGGGACCCCAAGCCTTAGTGACACACAGTTTACCCATTAACAAACCTGCATGCATACTCTTTATACTAAAAGTTTAAATTTAAAAAAAAAAAGCCTTTTCTACCCTGAAGGTAGATAAATATTTGTATTATTTCCTAGTTCTAAAGTTTTCAGTTTATATGTAATTCTGAAGTTACCTAAAACTTATTGTGATATATGTTGTAAGGTAATCAAGCTTTATTTTTTTAATCAAATGTTAATCCAAAGTCCCAGCTCCCTTTACCAAGTGTCTTTTTTTTTTTTAACTGATTTGAAACATCATCTTTATCATATTTGAAATTCTTATCTATATTAGAATCTATGTTCAAGTTTTTGGTTTCTCTATGGATTTATTTTTGTACAAATTCTGCAAATTTAGTTGTTGAACCTTTGCATAATATTTTTATAATGATATAGCATAGCAAATCTTTTCTCCTTATTCTTCTTTTACACAATTTTCATTTAATCTTCAAAGTTAATCTTAGGCTACTTTTATCACGTAAAAAAATATTCCACTGGTATTTGGATGGAAATTATATGAAACGTATCACTTATTTTGTGGAACATTGACATCTTTCTAATCGTGAAATCTTCCCATCCATTATCATTGTATGTTACTTATTTTCACATCTTTTGTGTCTATTAGAAAATATGGTTCACCATCCTGGCTAACAGGGTGAAACCCCATCTCTACTAAAAATACAAAAAAAAAAAAATTAGCCGGGCATGGGGGCGGGCACCTGTAGTCCCAGCTACTCGGGAGGCTGACGCAGGAGAATGGCATGAACCCAGGAGGTGGAGTTTGCTGTGAGCCGAGATCACAGCACTGCACTCCAGCCTGGGCAACAGAGTGAGACTCCGTCTCAAAAAAAGAAAAAAATATATATATACATATATGTACACATATATATATATAAAATATCTATTCCCAGATTCATTTGATCAATACTTTTTATTAAGATTATTTAATGAAAATTTAAAAATTTATTCTAAAACCAGTTTCTCTACTATGAAATTTTTTTCCTTTTGTTACTTATGAGAGTATCTTTGCATATTTGTGTATTGCTGTCTCATTTTTACTCTTCTAGAAACTTCTTTATTTTTAATCATAACACTGATAAATTTTATCAGTGTGGTTAGTTGTTTTTCTTTCTCTGCTTTTTCAAATTCAGCCTTTGCTGCAGAATAAGCCACTCCAAAACTTAGTGGCTTAAAGCAATGATTATTTAGTCTCATGACTCTGTGGTTTGACTGGGTGTTTCTTCTGTTCTTGACTGAGCTCACTTGGTGACTCAGCTAATGGGCCTGGGAAGTCTCTCTCTCCACCTGGTCATTCTTACCCAAGCTTTGTCTCATCGTTGTGGTTTCAGAGTTCCCAGAGGGCAAACCCCAGTGGATAAGCACTTATCAAGCCTCAGTTTAATGGCATGTTTGCTGAGGTCACATGGACTGAAAGCCATGCCAACCAAGAGTCTGTAGGAAGAGACTATATACAACGACATGGATACCAGGACTATGATTCACTGGGTGCCATTGTTGTTAATATTCTTCTCTACCTACCTTCTGGCCTTTTTTGTCATAGCATTTTTTTCCCCTCATTGTTTATTGAGAGGACTTTTTTTTTTCCTGTGATAATTTTGTGTTATTTTAAGGGAACTATTTTATGGCATCAGTAGAATCTAGGCATGTTGATTTTTTTTTTCATATTTTGGCATCTCAGACATAAACAATTACCATTACTTTCTTTACAAATTTATATTCATAAGTTAATTCACTGAAACCTTTTTAGCTTTTGATAAAATCAAGATTTAAACAAAAATAAAAATAAATAAATATGAACTTTGCCAAAAAGTGTGAAAGCAGCATGCTCCTAGGATTTCTCATGTAATTTTACAGTAAGAATTCTATGAAAAGACAAAGAACCTTAAAAAGATAAAATGCATGGATCTTCATGTGGTAGAAATGTATAGATAAGGTTGGGGAAGACAAAAGATCTTGTCGATTTTAGAAAGTACTTTACATTGATATTTATTAAAGCTTATAAAGGGTAGATCACTAAGCAGCTTGTAAATATTCTTTTTATGAAATTCACTAATATTCTAGTTGAGAAACATGAGTATTGTTTGAAAAACACATTAGAAAATGGTTTTACTCCTGAGGAAGGTTGGTGAAACCATACATAGCCTTTGTATTCAATATAGGGAAAATACAGAATTTTTAAGTCTGGAAAAGTCTGCATTGAAATAAAATTCTCTTACTATGGAATTGCAAAAATTGCTGCCCAAGGACAATTTCTGTAATGTCATAGTAATTCAAATGCCAACTCTGATGATTTTCAAAGCAGTTTTCTTGATGACATTGGCTCTTACCAACTAAAACAAGCTTCAAGTCTCATTGTCCTCACCTCGTTACTCTAACTAGCCCATGCATACTTCTGCAGTCTTATCTCAACACAGCTCCTTTATCCTGTTGGCAGGACCCTGAAAACAACAGATTTCTTTTGCCTTTGTGCCTTTAATCTGTATACGTCCTAGCTTTAAATATGTTGCCTTGAAGTCTTTCAGTGTCTTCCTCAAGCTAATTTCCTGCATCTTTTCCAGTTACTGTCCCTCTATTGGTTGCTCCACTTCAGAACTATAGATACTTGCAGTTTGAATCAGAGTTGATAAATAACTGCATATTGTTTCATGTGCATTAATGGGATTATAAGCCTCCTAGAGGAGAGTCTTACATTTTTTCTCTCATAGCACTTTGACAAAGCCATGGACAAACAATAATTGCATACTGTATGTTTCCTGCTTGTTAGGAGATAAAGTCATTTTGATGTAACTTATTTTTTCTCTTTTAATAAAGGGATAGAATGGGATCTGCACTGATGATTGAAACAGCAAGAAACCCCACATGTCCCAAGGTAAGCTTAGAGTCTCCTAAATATAACACCTAGTTCCATCTGAAGGTCTGGTGAAAGCACTTGTCCTGAGGGCCCTTTTATTTTATTGTTTTTTTTTTTTTTTTTTTTTGAGACGGAATTTAACTCTTATTGCCTGGCTGGAGTGCAATAGCGCAATCTTGGCTCACCGCAACCTCCGTCTCCCAGGTTCAAGTGATTCTTCTGCCTCAGCCTCCCGAGTAGCTGGGATTACCGGCATGCGCCACCACACCTGGCTAATTTTTTTGTATTTTTAGTAGAGATGGGGTTTCTCCACGTTGGTCAGGCTGGTCTCAAACTCCCAACCTCAGGTGATCTGCCCACCTCGGCCTCCCGAAGTGCTGGGATTACAGGCATGAGCCACTGTGCCCGGCCCTGAGGGCCCTTTTATTAAGGTATTATAGATTAATTAATTCTTTATATATTGAGTCATTCTATGAAGAGAGAGGATATGATCCTTATACCTTTTCTAAATCCAGTAAGACTATAACAGAAATGGAAGAACATGAAAGTCAGACTGAAAATAAGGAAGAATTATTTCATCATAATTTAAAAAATCAAATTTAGTGATTTAAGGAACATTATGACATTTCTTACCCTAGATTTTTAAAGAGAAATTTTATATGCCTCTTAGATACATATAATACAATCATGCATCACTTAATGGGAATACATTCTCAGAAGTGTGTCATTAGGTGATTTTGTCATTGTGCAAGTATTATAGAGTGTACCTAGACATGCTTAGATGGTATAGCCCGTTACACATGTAGACTGCATGGTGTAGCCTATAGCTCCTAGGCTCTAAACCTGTACAGCAGGTGACTGTACTGAATACTGTAGGCAATTGTGGCACAATGGTAAGAATACTTACGTATCTACAGATATACAAATATCTAAATAAAAAAATCTATAGAAAAGATACAGTAAAAAATACAGCATAGAAGCCCCTTTATAGTCTTATGGGACCACTGTTGTATATGCGGTCCATCATTGACCAAAACATTGATATGCAGTGCATGACTATATTAGATTATATTGTTATACCAATTGAATCCCCAGTAAAATTTTAATGTCATTTAGATGTGTCTCAGTGTGACTCTTCATTTATTTATTTGTTTGAAACCCGATGATCTGAGTATTGCTTGAGTTCTGTTTAATTTACTTGTTTAAAGAATGGAATTTATGTGCCTAGAAATTTCATGCAGCTTGTATTTATTCTCAGATAACAAACTGTAACCGTGAAAAATCAAACAAGTGCAGCTCCTTCTATTGCTCTTTATGGCATACTCATACTTTGATTCATTCTGCAAGTATTAATTATGCACCCACTGCTAGGCACTTTGGATTCATTTGTGGGCAAATGCAGACATGGGGTTTATAGCTCTGTAGGGCAGCAAAGGTATTAATGAAATAATCACAAAGATGACATGTCGTAGTTTCCCTGAAATACATAAGTGCTATGGAGCATAAAAGCAGTTCTCTGAAAGCATATTTTTAAAGGGACGTGAGGGACAGCTACTTTAAGGAAGTGAGATTTGAGATGTCAGTGTGAAGGCCATTGAGTAGGAGCATTCCTGGCAAAGGGAATGGCCTGTGCAGGAAGAGTCATAGAGAATTCCACTAAATGATAGAGTTCTTGAAGACTGGTGCCTCAGAATCCGAGGGCCTCATGTGAGATGAGGCTGGAGCAGTAGGCCAATTAGATCAGACGCAGGACCTCAGAGGCGGTGATGAAGAGATAACTTAGCTCTTTTGGAGAGGACACTAGGGTGCACTCTATGCCTCTTGCTTGTTCCCCTGTATCGCCAAGGCTCCTTGTTTGTTTGCTTGGTTTAAATCGTGGAGGTTGTCAGTTTTGAATAAAATTTATGGAGAACTTTAGCCATCTTAAGAAGTAAATCATCATGATAAATGGAGAGCCACTCATATGTTTTCTTAATCCAGCCATATTTATATTCCAATTATAGAAAGACTCTGGATTTTAGTGTATGGCCAATGCCTATCCGTAGTGACCTAGAGACAGACTTGGATTACTCACAGGAATTTGGCATGTGACCTTTGTTTGTTAAATATCAAAACAATTGGCAGGACTTGGCATAGGACACTAACTTTTGCCTCATCAATACCTGTCAGCCTCTTAAGTTTGTATTACAGATCATTAACAAAACAGCACATTTCATGTAAATTTAACCAACAGTGATAAAATTTGAGACCTGAGATGGTTGACATTATAGTTTTTTAATAAACATTACCCAACTACCAGGTTTTAATAATTGTGACCTGAAAGCATTGATTGTGTAGTGTTACATTTCAGTTTTATTGAAGTCAAAATACTTTCATAGAGCACAGAAACAAAGACTAATTTGTAAGTGATATTATGAAAATAGTGTACTTATCTTGAAGCAGTTTTTTTTTTTGTTTGATTTGAGACAGAGTCCCACTCTGTCACCCAGGCTGGAGTGCAGTGATGCGATCTCAGCTCACTACAACCTCCACCTCCTGGGCAAGCGATTCTCCTGCCTCAGCCTCCCGAATAGCTGGAAGGCACCGCCATCATGTCCAGCTAATTTTGTCTTTTTAGTTGAGATGGGGTTTCACCATTTTGGGCAGGCTGCTCTTGAACTCCTTACCTAAAGTGATCCACCTTCCTCGGCCTCCCAAAGTGCTGGGATTACTGGCGTGAGCCACTGCACCCAGCCTTTAAGCAGTTTTTATTCATTACTACTGTTTTTTCAGTTATTAAGTAAAAGTCTAGAAATGTTTGCCTTTTTGAATATTTTTTAAATCAAATTGAATGGTGGTCAAATAAATCTCTTATTATTATTCTCTTATAATAAATTTCTCAGAATTGCTTCAGCCTTTATATCTATTATCCCACAAAGAAATGCCTGTTTAAAAGATCTGATTCTCTTTTTTCAACATTATAGTTGTGTTACACATATTTATTTGATAGAGTTGTAGATTGTTCATTCATATTACTAAATAGTATTTAATTTTTACAGATCCCAAATATATTACTGTTAACGATGGAATTGTTCACCTTTTTATTTACTAGGTAGCTGCTGTAAGTACCATAGTAAATAGAGGGATAACACCCAAAGCTTTTGTGTTCAGAAACTATGGTCATTTTCCTGGAAACAACTCTCATTATTTGGGAGGCTGTCAGTATAAAATGTGGCAGGCCATTAGAGCCTCATCTGCTGCTCCAGGCTACTTTGCAGAATATGCATTGGGAAATGATCTTCATCAAGTAAGTTGACTTGTATGTCATATCTTTTAAAATTTTACATGATTAAAAGAATCAGCACGTATTAAATGTCATTGATCTTCAGAAGGATCAACCTAGGAGACTTTCTTCTTTGTGTCTTCATATGTCAGAAGAGGAACAATTTAGGATATTTTTATTTGTTGTTTTTCTTAACAAGCCTCTGACATGCAAACACATTTTGGGAAAATTTTTGTGTGTTATATAGTGTGATTTGTAGCCCATTGTGATAATTTTGATGAAAAAGTTAGAGTATGTATGATTAGCTTTCCAAACATGATGAAAATTAAAACCGATATACACTCCCTGAAAATGCAGAACCCAGTCTCTTTGACAGTTTGGGTGGGCATATTTTGAAGAAAGGGATACAGTAAAATAATAATAAATGCTCATTAAGTTAGCTGTGTGCCAGACACTTATTTAGTGCTGTGCATGCATTATCTCATTTAATCCTTGCTACTTATGAGGTAGAATTATTTCCATTTTACAAACAAGGAATTCGCACCTTAGGAAAAGTTAAGTAACTGGACTAGCATCACAGCTGTTAAGTTACAGGGTTAGGATATTGTCTGTAATTATACTCTTTATTTGTAAAGTTGAATATTATTTCTGGAAATTCTTTTTATGTTATGTAAACTCATTTACACTTTTCGTCTGTCAGGTTTTTCCAACTCTTTATGGAAATCTTAATTCATAACTTACACTAAATGCTAATAAAGCTTTAGAGCTGATACTTTGAAAGCTTGTATTTTTATATATGCTTAATTTTTTATATTATGTCTCATTTAAAGGAGTAGAATGAGAGGAATCTTGATGTTTTTCTGTAGTCCCTAAAGTATGTCTACTCTCTTTATTTGGTCAGATATCTGTTGAGAAAAAAATCTTATACTGTTGACAGGGATATTCAGGTAGCATTCAAAAACTCATACGTAGATCTATATAAACAACATGTCAACAATATAAACTTCAAAACTTTCAAATGGATCATTTAAATGTAAATGTCAATATTATAACTAAAACATTTTTAACAATTTTATCTCATTTTGATACAATAGCTTATATATATTTTTACATATTATGGTCAGCTACTCCCATTTTCTTTTTAATCTTTAAGTAATATAATATTTGTAGCTAAGAGATTAAAATAGGATTGTTTTGTCTTTGGAGTCAGTTCAAACCATTTCTTACTTTGCAGAATCAGTCATTGTTGAATTATGTAAGGCACTTCCCCTTCTTGCCTTTCTTCTCTTTCTTCCACCCCCTCAGGCAGAAAGTACTGGCTGCTGAGATTCTGATAGTGATTTCAGGACTTAATGGTCAAAATAAAATTTTTATTTTAATATGTGGCTTACTATTTTTAACAGCGATTTCCCCTTATCTGTATGTACTGTGTCATAAATTGAGAAATAATTTAGACAGTGTATGTAAAATACAATAGGATTTCTAAGTTATAACTTTAATATAGTGCTACAAACTTTCAGTTATGCCAGTTAGTGAAAGTCTCAAATACTAAATAATTACATTTGGGGATCATGTGTTTTCCACATTTCAAAAGAAGTTATCTCATTTGCTCTTTATTCTTTACCTAAGAGAAAGTAGTTCTAAAGTTTAACTCAGTACTGTTGAATATATATACCAAAGTAATTCAGCGGTTCCTTTTCCATTTCAGATAGGTTAGTGATATTTCTGTTCATGCTTAGACATTTTTATATTGATGACCGTAATCCTTCAACTTATTTTGAGCCACAGATTAAAATAACTTCTTAAGGTTATTTGAATAAATAAATGTTATTTATAATTTACATAAATTTTTATGTAAAGCATATAGCCACATGGGCAAAAAATGTACTTTCATATAAATAAATAAGCTTCAGAAACATTGGCACATTTAATTAATGAAAGTATTCAAATGGAATCTGGAGCCCAAGTAACCTACTTAAGGAAATATTTTTCTTACTGTATATTCTCTTCCAAGACTTGAAGAAGAAATGGGGTACTTTTCCCTTCAAATGACAACTCAGAAGATTGATGGGAATATTTTAAGGTGTGAATGATCTTGGTTGCTTAAACAAAGAAAATATTCAAGCGAAGTCCTAATTCTTTCTAACCATTCAGAAGTTTTGCTAAATTTAAAGTATGGTACTTACTACAACCTTCTCATCCTAAATTCTTTTAATAATTATATTCAATTATTACCAGTCTTATTTTGAAAATCCCTTTTAGCTGTCACATCTGACATATGTTTTAATATAGTTACTTTGTATCCATTGTAGTAGAAGTTAATTAATATTCTATTTGAGCAATTATTGAAAGTAGTGATATAATTAAGAGTTATGAGTAGGTGAATGGGGAGATTTCATTTGCCTTTGACTATAAGAAGAAGATTATTACAAAATTTATAAGGTTCATTAGAAGTCCTAGAAAATTATAAAGTGAGAAGAATTCTTTGTGAGTAGCTCCCAATCTCTCCCCATCTGCCCAAGTAGTAGCATAATATGTACCTGGAAGTACTACTTTTTACACAAAATTATTCCATCTCTCTTTCCATCTCCACCTTCAAAATTAAATTGTTCATTCCTGTCTTTGGAGAAAGAATGTAATAAATTAGTTTACACTAGACGTTTTGATGACCAATTCTGATATACATATTATTCCTACCAGGCTTTATTTACATCATAAAAGTTTTTGTTCAGAGCTTAGGATACATAAACATAAATAAATTATGAAATTTTTGTTTAAACATTGCAGGTAACGAGTGTTTTTAGCAGAAAGAACCTCGCTGACACCTGCTAAATTATGCCTATACCAAACCACAATTAATAATTTTCATTATAAATGGACAGAAATGTAGTGAGTGCTTACTCAGTGTCAGGCACTGTGCTAGCTGGGAAGGATATAAAGATTTTTAACCATAGTTGGCATGTTGTTTGTGCTTCCTGGATCCTGCCCTCAAATAGTTCAGACAAAAGAATGTAAACCCAGTTATAGAATAAGGTGAAAATTTAACCATCAACATATGTACAGGATTAAGAAGTACTATAGAGGTGATTTATTCTGTCAGGGTCAGCTTAACAAAGAAGTTGTCATCTGACTTGATGTATAAAAATTGGGTCATTGATTAGGGATAGAAAATGGGATAAGGAAGGGAAAATGGGGAGTGATTCCTCAATGGTTACAGAGTATGGGTGATTAAAATGTTTTGGAAATAGATTGTAGTGTCAAGATACAGTGGCTTACACCTGTAATCCCAGCACTTTGGGAGGTCGAGGCTGGAGGATCGCCTGAGCTCACGAGTTTAAGACCAGCCTGCTGCAACATAGTGAGACCCTGTCTCTACCAAAAAAAGAAAAAAATATTAACAGGATGTGGTAGTCCACACCTGTAGTCCCAGCTACTCTGGAGGCTGAGGTGTGAGGATCACCTTAAGCCCAGGAGTTAAAGGTTACAGTGAATGCCACTGCTATCCAGCCAGGACAACAGAGCAAGACCCTGCCTCAAAAAGTAGATAGTGGTGATGTTCACAAAACATTATATAATTAATGCCACTTAATTGTACCCTTAAAAATCATTTAAATGACCAATTTTGTGTTATATTTAATTTACAATAAAAAGCAAATGTTAAAAGAAACTAAGAAAAAAAGTCAGAATAAGATAATAAAAAGGCATATCGACATTGTCCAACGCTTACTTTCTGGTACGTGTTCTGACTTTGGATTTGAAGTAATTAAATATACATTAAAAGCAATAAAAAGCATTTGTAAATTTTAGGCTATTACGCACATGTATAGTATACTGCAGTTCAAACACAATCTGTGTGTTCCTCTAAGAGATAAGTAAATTATTCAATCAAGTCATTTATCAAGTCGATTTTACTTTGGCAGTTAGCAGTATGCCTGGCACATGCCATCTATAAAAAAATAACTGTAAATATGAATACTTGAATGAATGGAAAGGCTACAGGAACTACCACGGACCCAACATTAGCCCAATGACGTATTGATAGAATAGGCATCTGAAAAGAGGAAGCTAACTATAAAACAGAGCTTAAGAGTTAGTGTGCCTCACCACTAGATTAGAGTGAGCCCAGAAACCTTAACTGCTGCACTGTTTTGATAAAAAGTGAGTAAAGTTTAAGGAACAGAAATTTACTTTGAAAAATGGTTAGCGAAACTACAGGAAACCTGCCAGTTTTTTGATTTGGGATTGATTATGCAGTTATCGTTTCTTGCTAAAATTTGTTTGCCTCTTCATCTTTTCCCTTTTTTGTCTTTTCTGATCATCCTTATATAGGCTTTTATATAATGAAAATGTGTTTCATCTAAAATACCTACTTGATTAGAAGTTACACAGGGTATAACAAGTATAGAATTTAAGATTTAAATGGTTTAGTAAAAAAATAACGTTTTCTGCCAAATTAGAATTTAAATGTTACCTCTATCACGGGATAGGTATCATTCTAATAATCTGTTCATTGAAAAGAAAGGAAAAAGTTGAAAGGATTAAATTCAAATTTGTACATGAGAAAGCCTTTAGGAAATAGCTTAATTATTACCACCTGCATTGAAGGAATCTAGATTTTTACAAAGTTCAGCAATACAAATATAAATACCTATCCAATTTATTACTTTCAACAAATGTATAAAGACAGCTAAATTTAAAACTAGTTCTTTTCAACTGGTGAATGGATAAACTATGGTATATTCAAATAATGAAATATTACTCAGCAATAAAAAGGAATGAATTACTGACATTCACAGAGACATAGATGAATCTCACAAGCATTCTGCTAAGTGAAAGAAACCAGACCCAAAAAACTTATGCTATATGATTCCATTCGTTTTGATAACAAAGTTCAATGTGTGACCTTGAAGAGTAGTTGGATGAATAGGTTTTTGAAGTAAATGTGGCAACAAACCACCCATGCTAAAATGGAGAATAGAGCAAGCAATAAAAAGATGTGGCAAACTGCTTTTCTGAACGTCAGCAGAGCCCTGTGTATCCCAGTTATCTCAAGGGTATCACAAAGCTACACATTGGTGATAAATGGTGATAAATGACATTTGCCATAATAAAGGTCCATTAGCCTCAGGCTGGTTATTCTATAACTAAAGAGCCAGTTAACTTTCTCTGGAAAGTGTTGTTAGTATTTAGGAACATTTCTATATATTGATAGCTGCCTCCTAATGTGATCTTATTGATCCAACCAGAGTATTATTTGAGATACAGGTTTTTGAGAAAGTTGTTTTGTAATGCCATAAATGAAGACGTACCGTAATCTATGGTTTGCAAAATACTGCCACTCCCCCTAAAATAACTGAGCATAAATTTGTGAAAAGATGAGGAGTGTTCTTCACATTCCATGAGAAATTTTAGTAACAATAGTATACTTCATTAGTAGGGCAAAATCCTACATGATGTTTTTAATGGGACCTTCAAGCCGGAGCACTAATGGTGGGGTAGGTGATTTTCCACAAAGAAAACTACTTGGGAGAATTGATTATATTCCTATATACAAGCAGAGAATAATTGGAAATCAAAATTGTAACAAAAGCAGTATAGTTTACAGTACATCCAAAAAATTAAGTACTTAGGTATAAATCTAACAAAACATAGAGAATCTGTATGTTGAAAACAGAAGATGAAAGAAATAAAAGAAGACCTAAAGAAATGGAAAGGCATACCATGATTGAAAGATGCTACATGGTAAAGATGTGAGTTATTCCTGAAGTGATCTATAAATATAATGCAATGCCAATCAAAACTCTAGTAGGACTTTTCAAAAATTATACAGTCAGATTCTAAAATTTGTATGGAAGGGCAGAGGAATGAGAATAGTTTAAACAATTTTATTATTTATTTATTTATTTAGAGACAGAGTCTCGCTCTGGCGCCCAGGCACAATCTCAGCTCACTGCAACCTCCACCTCCCAGGTTCAATTGATTCTCTTGCCTCAGCCTCCGGAGTAGCTGGGACTACAGATGCGCACCACCACCCCCAGCTGATTGTTTGTAGTTTTAGTAGAGACAAGGTTTCACTATGTTGTCCAGGCTGGTCTTAAACTCCTGGGCTCAGGCAATCCGCCTGCCTCGGCTCCCCAAAGTACTAGGATTACAGGCATGAGCCACTGCACCTGGCCTAAACAATTTTAAAAGAATAAAAAGTTTCAAGGAATCACACTACTCAATTTAAAAACTTACTCTAGAGGTACAGTAGTCATGGCTACTGTACCAGTGTGTTATTTGGATGAAGATAGATATATAGATAAATGGAATTAAAGAGAGAGTTCGGAAATAGATCATACATATATGGCCATTTGATCTTTGACAAAGATACAAAAGCAATTCAATGGAGAAAAGATAGTCTTTTCAGCAAAAATTGTGTTGAAACAATTGGTCATCTTTCTCTCTCCCTCTCTTTTCCCCTAAACCCCCACCACACACACAAACACACCCCAGAAACCGTGACCTAAACCTCACACATTATACAAAGATAATTCATAATGGATCGCAGTTCTAAATGTAAAACAAAACTATGAAACTTTTAGAAGAAAAACTTGGTGACCTGGGTTAGGTGAAGACTTCTTACAATTATCCTGAAATCATCATACATGAAATTAAAAAATTGATAAATTGGACTTCATCAAAATTAAAAATTTAGTTCTGCAAATATACTGCCAAGAAGATAAGGAGACAAGCGACATACAGGAAGAAAATATTTTCAAATCCACATGTCCAACAAAGGAGTTATATCTAGAATATATAAGAAACTCTCAGAATTTAACAATATGAGCTAAAGACTTGAACAGACCCTTCAACGCAGGACAAAGGGATGGCAGATGAGGGTGTGAAAAGACATCCAGCATCATTAGGCATTGAGGAATTGCAAATTCAAACAATGTTGAAATGCCACCACATATCTGTTAAAGTGGTTAAAATAATATGGACAATACCAAGTATTACTGTAATAAGATAGCAGAGCAACTGGAACTTTTAGACATTGATGGTAGGAACGCAAAATGGACAACCACTTTGAAAATGTTTTGGCAGTTTCTTATAAAGTTAAACGTATGCTTACCATATGATCCAACAGTCTCACTCGTGAGTATTCACTCTAGAGAAATGAAAATTTACATCCATGCAAAATCCTGTACTCACGTGTTTATAGCAGCTTCTTTATTCGTGACAGTCAAATGCTGGAAACAACCCAGAGGTCCTACAATGGATGAATGAATGAACTGTGTGGTACCTCCATACAATCAGCAGTAAAAAGGAGTAAACTATTGATACATGCAACTACTTGGATTAGTCTCAATGACATGCTCAGAAAGAGAAGGCAGCTTAAGGCAGTCCCATATTGTATTATTCCATTTCTATGACATCCTTAAAAAATCAAAGCTGTAGTGGTAGAAAACAGATCAGTGGTTGTCAAGGGTTATGGGTGGGAGGAGGGGTGCCTACAAAGAGATAACATGAGAGAGTTTTTGGGGATGATGGAACTATTCTGTATCTTGGTTGTGGTAATATTTACACAAATCTATATGCATTAAAGTTCATAGAGCTGCATACCAAAAAAGTTAATTTTACTGTATAATCTGAAAAATTAAAATATTTTACAGTGAAATTAGCTGCTTTATAAGGTTGTAAGCACCATATTACTGAAAATGTTTAAGAATTCTGTCAAAAACTGTTTAAGGCTATATATGGGAGACTGAACTAGGGTAATTGCAAGGTCTGTTAGAATTCTCAGCAGTGATAGTGCTGATTCCAAGGAGATGCCAAGCACCAGTGACCTCAAAAATCATTCGAGTTTATTCAGGTTGTTTACCACTGAAAAAATACCTTTCCCTGTACTCGGCAGACAGTTAACTGGCATGGATGGGAGCTGAACAGGAGAAGGAGGCTGAGCAGTCACTTAAACCATTTTAAATCAGATATGTTTTTCTTGATTTAATTTGGTTTAGTTTGGTTTGTTTTTGAGACAAGGTCTTGATTTGTCACCCAGGCTAGAGTGCAGTGGTATGATCTCAGCTCACTGCAGCCTCGACCTCCTGGGCTCTTCTCCTACCTCAGCCTCCTGAATAGCTGGGACTACAGGCTTGTACACCATGACTGGCTAATTTTATTTTTTTGTAGAGACCAGGTCTCCCTATGTTGCTGAGGCTGGTCTTCAACTCCTGGACTCAAGTCATTCTCCTGCCTTGGCCTCCCAAAGTGCTGAGATTACAGGCATGAACCACCATGCTCAGCGTATTTTTCTAGATTTTAAATACAATATAATGTTGATGATGTAATATATTTTCATATGGTTCTACAGTACATTTTATTATAGTTTGACCATAATTTTATCTACTTTTATGCTAGTACATTTTATAGGGCTCTATCAGCATATTTTATTAATACCTTTGTTTCCTTTTGAATTCTTCAAAATAATATTATTGATAAATACTTAGAAATATAAAGTTTTGTCTATGTTGTTTACATTATATCTGCATTATAATGAATGTGATCCATTGAAATTGTATTGTTAATAGAATTTCAACTAACTTAGAATTATTTGGTTATATTTGACTTGTGAGAGAAGAACTAATTTTAATTGTTTGGTAGAACCACAGTTCTTTCTGTTAGGCTTTAAGTAGAACCTGTATTAACCACTAAATAAGACAATGTGTCTTTGAAAAGTAATTCAGTTCATTTCAATATTTTTTAGCAAAATATGCAAAGCAACTAAGAAGTTCAAAGAACTTTCATAAAAGGAAAGGAAAACTTAATAAGAAGTTTCTTTATGAGGCCAATGAGTCTTCACATGAATTTTCTTGCAGCTGTAGTCTATAAAAGAAATGTACTTTTAAGGAACCTCTTAGTTTTAAATAATTTATTTAGCTTATTACATAGTTCAGCTTTCCCTGTGAGTCAGTTTTAAGAGTTTCTTTTTTTTAACTTGTATTTTGCAGGATGGAGGTTTGCTTCTGAATAACCCTTCGGCTTTAGCTATGCATGAGTGTAAATGTCTTTGGCCAGATGTCCCGTTAGAGTGCATAGTATCCCTGGGCACCGGACGTTATGAGAGTGATGTGAGAAACACGGTAACACACACAAGCCTGAAAACCAAACTTTCTAATGTTATCAACAGTGCTACAGATACAGAAGGTTAGTCTTGTTTGCTGTTTAAAATACTTCAACTTCTAGCATTCTAGCAGTTTTTTGGTGGCATATGTTGGTCCTAACTGCAAAGGCATATGATATGTCTGTATTGTGGGTTTAGGAAGGATATGGGAGCAAACATTTTGTTGTTTTCCTTTCTCGCTTGTTTCTTGTTAGGTGACTAGAACAGAGACTGTTTTCCATTTGAAAGCTAGTGCTCCCTTTGCCCACTTACTGTTGGAGATGTGCCTGAAGCTGGATAGCACAACATTTTGTTGGAGACTCCGAAGCCAGTTAAGAAAGGGAAAAGCAACAAAAGGAGTCAGATTGGTTCAAACATATACATGATAGCAAAGATTTAGAGTAAAGGGCATTCGCTTATTTAATACTGTGAAGACAAACTGGAATGAGAATGTGCTCTTCTTTTACTCTTGCTGCCCCTATAGTTTAGTCTTAATACAGAGGCCAAAGTCATCCTTTTAAAATGCAAATTAGGCTGGGCACAATGGCTCACACCAGTAATCCCAGCACTTTGGGAGGCCGAGGCGGTTGGATCACTTGAGGTCAGGAGTTCGAGACCAGCCTGATCAATGTGGTAAAACCCCATCTCTACTAAAAATACAAAAAATTAGCCAGGCATGGTGGTGTGCACCTGTAATCTCAGCTCCTTGGGAGGCTGAGGCAGGAGAATCACTTGAGCCTTGGAGGCAGAGGTTGCAGTGAGCCAAGATCGCGCCACTGTACTCCAGCCTGGGCTACAAAGCAAGACTCCATCTCAAAAAAAAAAAAAAAAAAAAAAACGTCTGTCTCCTTCTTAAAACCCTCTTTCAAGTACCTTCTCTAAAGTGTGTCCAACTACCCTTTAATTCTTGCTGGTCACCAAACTTGCTAAGCACTCTCCTACCTCAGGACCTCTGTAGTTGCTGTACTCTCTGTCTATAAGGCTATTTCCCCAGATAGGCACTTGACCCTTATTTCATTCAGGTCTCTATTGAAATGTCAGAGGGACCTCAGAGAAACCTTTCCTGACTGCTTTTCATCTTATCATCTCGCTTTAATTTCTTAGCCTGCTTCTTTTTCTCTTACAGCATTTATCTTATTATAATTATATATGATATATTTGATTGTTTACTTATCATCCTTCTGTCCCACAAGAATGCAAGGCAAGAATGTATCCAGTTTACTTTGACTTATCCAGTTTGCTATTGACTCCAGTGCCTGGCATATAGTAGGCATTCAGTGAGCGTATGTTGAATTTCTGGTTTTGGCTTTGAGGTGTTTGTGTGTGTGTGTGTTTTTCTTAGAAACAGGATCTCACTTTGTTGCCCAGGCTGGAATGCAGTGACAATCATAGCTCACTGCAGCCTCAAACCCCTGGGCTCAAACAGTCCTCCCGCCTTAGCCTCCTGAGTAGCTGGGACTACAGGTGCTTACCACTGCACCCAGCTAATTTTTTAGACCTTTTTTTGTAGAGATGGGGTCTCCCTCTGTTGCCCAGGCTGGTCTTGAGCTCCTGGCTTTAAGTCATCCTCCTGCCTTGGCCTTCCAAAGTGCTAGGATTACTAGCATGGGCCACCGGGCCTTGCCTTGAGGTTTAGCTTTCCTCATTTTACTATTTTGTTTTTAGTTATTGGGTGAAACGTTTTATTAAATTAAAAAAAAATATTGACACTTAACAGCTCCTTGTATTTGAACCTCATTCTTTTCATATCAGCATATTATTGGCCAAGTCATTAACATAAGTGAAAATCTTAAACTCCCCACTGAGGACTTTTATTCATTGAATGAAAACCCAAAAAAAGCTCATATGCTAGATTTTTCACTATCTGAAATTTTGTTGCCAGATCAGTGAAATACTCTTTTTTTCCCAGCTTTATTGAGGTCAGACTGACATAAAAATTGTATATATTTAAGTTGTACAACACATTGTTTTATTATAAGTATACCTTGTATAATGATTCCCATAATCCAGCTAATAACCTTATCTGTCACCTGACATAGTTACTATTTTGTGTGTGCCTGGTAAGAACACTTAAGATTTACTCCCCTAGCAAATTTCAAGTAAACAATACGTAATACATTGTTATTAGCTATAGTTACCATGTTGTACGTCAGATCTCTAATAGGTAGTCATAGCTGAAAATTTGTACCCTTTGACCAACATCTCCCCATTTCTCCCACTCTCCAGTGTCTGGCAACCACCATTCTCCTCTCTTTTTTTTATTTCAACTATTTTAGATTCCACATAAAAGTGTTACCATGCACTACTCGTTTTCCTGTGTCTGGGTTAGTCCCCTTAGCAGAATATCTTCCAGGTTCATCCATGGTGTCACAAGTGGCAGGATTTCCTTCTTTTTTATGGCAGAACAGGATTCTTGTGTGTGTATATACTGTCGTTTCTTTATCCATTCATCCGTGGACACAGATTGTTTTCATATCTTGGCTATTATGAATAATGCAGTGAACATGGGTGTGCAGCTATCCCTTCAAGATAACGATTTCATTTCTTTCAGCTATATACCTGGAGTGGGATTGCTGGATCATATGGTAGTTCTCTTTTTAATTTTTTGAGGAACCTCCATACTGTTTTCCATAGTGGTTGTAGCAATTTACATTCCCATAAACAGTTTACAAGGGTTTCCTTTTCCCCACATCCTTGCCAACACCTATTATCTCTTGTCTTTTTGATAACAGCCAACCTAACAGGTGTAAGGTGCGATCTCATTGTGGTTTTTGATTCATATTTCCCTGATGGCTCAATAAAATATCCTTACCATAAGCCATTTGCTGAGACAAGTGACTTTAGTCGGGCAGTCTCATAAGAATTAAGTCTGTACTTTTTGCAAACCATGTAATGGACTTATTTAGAATTTTCAAGAAACATGAAATGTTGCCTCAGTGTACCTGCACTCTAGTTAGAGACAAATGAGTAAAAATTTAATAAACTCAGTTAACTTTGAAAAAGATATAACAAGAATTATATTGAAACATGTACTTACTAAATTGCTCTTGGCCTACAAAAACAACAATTTCATAGGGTTTAATATGTGGTGAATTGCTAAATAAATGGTAAATGATTGTAAGTGATTAAGACTATGAATTAAGAAGAGGAATGAGAAAACTTGACTGGTGTAGACAGCTTATAAGATGTAAAGTAGACTTGATGTGGGTCTTAAAGGATAT
The DNA here is from genome assembly GCF_047675955.1 of Chlorocebus sabaeus. Classification (NCBI taxonomy): domain Eukaryota; kingdom Metazoa; phylum Chordata; class Mammalia; order Primates; family Cercopithecidae; genus Chlorocebus; species Chlorocebus sabaeus. The sequence continues at coordinate 81,563,982 of NC_132924.1, read as the reverse complement.
ATAGGATTTGGACATTTTAAAAGAGAGTGAAGACTTCCTCTTCTGGACATCATAAAATATTAGGGACCAGATATTTCCTCTTACCTTAAACAACTAGAAAAGTAGACAGAACAATGGTTTTCAGACATTAGATAACAGGTAACATAAGACAATGATCTCTGAAAGGAGAATGAATGAGGTCATCACTGTTACTGTCCAGTTTGCTGCCTGAAAAGAGTTTCTATACTATAGCATAGGGAGGGGGCACCAGAAAAGTAGGGCAGTCTCTTAGAGTTGGAGAAACAAAGTTTGTAGTTCAAGGAGGTCAAGGAAACTAAAATTTGTGGGCTATGTGCAAGATCTGAACAGTGAAAACTACCAAACGTTACTGAGATAAATTAAAGACCTAAATAAATAAATAGATATACTGTGTTAATGAATTGGAAATCTCAGTATTGTTAAGGTATCACCTCACAAATTGATCTATAGATTCAATACAATTCCTGTCAAAATCCAAGCAGGCTTTTGAGGGATAGAGATTAACAAGCTGATTGTAAAATGTATATGGATATGCAAAGGACCCAGGATAGTGGTCTCCAACCTCTTTGGTCCCAAGGACTGGTTTCGTGGAAGATAGTTTTTCCATGGATCGGGGTGGGGAGGGGAGGAATGGTTTTGGGATAATTCAAGCACATTACATTTATTGTATGCTTTATTTCTAGTATTGCATTGTAATATATAATGAAATAAGTATACAGCTCACCATAATGTAGAATTGGGAGCCCCAAGCTTGTTTTCCTGCAACCAGATGGTCTCATCTAGGGGTGATGGGAGACAGTGGCAGATCATCAGGCATTAGATTCACATAAGGAGCACACAACCTAGATCCCTTGCATGCTCAGTTCACAATAGGGTTTGCACTCCTATGAGAATCTCATGCCACCACTGATCTGACAGGAGGTGGAGCTGAGGCTGTAATGCAAGTGATGGGGAGTGACTGTAAATACAGATGAAGCTTTGCTTACTGGCCCTGCCACTCACCCCCTGCTGTGCAGCCCAGGGGTTGGGGACCCCGACCTAGAATATCTGACACAATTTTGGAAAAAAGAAAAAGTTGGAGGACTTGCATCTGCTGATTTAAAGACTGTAAAACTACATTAAGCAAGGAACTGTGGTGTTTGAATAAAGATAGACATATAAATCAATGGTATGTAATAGTCCAGAAATTGATTTATACATGTAAACTCAAAAGACTTTTTACAGAGGTGTTAAGGTAACTCAGTGGGAAAGGACAGACTTTTCAACAAATGGTCCAGGACAATTAGATACTTATATCCACAGCGTTGACTTTTACCCTTTGCACCATACACAGAAGTAACTTAGAATGCATCATAGTCGTTCATGGCTACTATGCAGAAATACAATTGATTTTTTTCTATTGACCTTATATAACTTCAAACTTGCTGAACTCAGCTATTCTAGTAGCTTTTTATAGCTTTCTTAAAATTGTCAACATAGGCAACCAGGTTGTCTGTAGAGTTTTACTTCTTCCTTTTTAATCTACATGCCCTTCATTTCCTTTTAATGCCTTACGGCACTGAAAAGGACCCTCCAGTACAATGCTGACTGGAAGTTGTGAGCCTAGACATCTTACCCTGTTCCTGATCTTAGATGGAAACCTGAATCTAAGAGCTGAAACTATAAAACTTATAGAAGAATATGCTGGAGAAAATCTTAATGACCTTGGGTAGGTAAGATTTTTTAGATAGGACATAGAAAATATGAACCAGAGAGGAAAGAAAGAGATAAATTAGACTTTGAATTGTAAATTCTGCTCTTTAAAAGATACTTTTTATGAAATGAAAAGGCAAGTCATACACTAAGAGAAAATATTGGTAAAACATGTATCTGACCCATCATGAGGTATAAATTTATAATCAGATTCAAAATATATAGAGAATTCTCATATATGTGTATGTATGTATATATACGTGTGTATATATAAAAAATATAGGCCGGGTATGGTGGTTCACACCTGTAATCCCAGCACTTTGGGTGGATCAGTTGAGCCCAGAAGTTTGAGAGCAGCCTGGTCAATATAGTGAGATCCCATCTCTACAGAAAAATTAAAAACTATCTGGGCATGGTGGCACACACCTGTAGTCCCAGCTACTTGGGAGGCCGAGGCAGGAGGATCACTTGAGCCCAGAAGTTGGAGGTTGCGGTGAGCCATGATTGCACCACTGTCATATATGTAGGACACAGTGATCTCAGTGAAAAAATGGGCAAAAGATTTGAACAGACACTTCATTGAAGAAGATATACAAATGACTAATAAGTACATGAAAACCTTCTCAACATAATTAGTCATTAGGGAAATGAAAATTAAACCACAAGATAACACTACCTCTGCAATGCAAAACTTAAGACTTGACATACTAACTTTGGGCAAAGATGTAGAGCAGTGAGAACTCTAATATATTAGCAGTTGGAATACAAAAATGGAAGACAGTGTGGCAGGTTTGTTTTTTTTTTAATAAGCATACCCTTTACCATATGAACCAGCAATTTTATTCCTGGGTTTTTGCCCAAGGGAAATGCAATCATGTGCACATGAAGACTTATGTGTAAATGTTTATAATAGGGTTATTTCTAGTAGCTAAAAACTGAAGAGAGCCAGACCAGAACTGCAGAGAACAAATTGTGTTGTATCTATACAATGGAACACCATTTAGCAATGAAAAGAAAGGAACTACTGATTTATGCTACAACATGGATGAATCTCAGAAGTATTTTGCCATGTAAAAGAAGGTAGATACTTGTGATTCTGTTTGTATGAAATTCTAGAAAAGGGAAAGCTGGCACCAATTATAAAGAGGCTTAAAGGAAATTTTACAGTGATGGAAATGGCTATGTCATGATTATTGTGCTTACACAAGTGTATACATTTGTCAAAACTTGTCAAACTGTACAGTTAAAATTGGTGAATTGCACTGGATGTAAATGACATGTCAATGAAGATGATCCCAAAAAATTAAAAAGAACAAAAAAAGGAAGATTGGAAAGGGCATTTCAGCAGGGGTGAACGGTATGACCAAAAGCATAGAGAGAATAGAACAAGTAAACTAATTTCACAGAATAATGTGTTTTGGAAGATGGATTTTATCTTGTAGTTTTACCCATTACTATGGATTACTTCTACTGTTAGTTTGAATAATGAAATTAGTGAATCTTTGTAATGTGCCTAAAAAGAAGATAATTTTAAATAAAGATAACAGTTCATTGCTCACTTTATCCCCTCTTTTCTTCTCCCCCATCCTTTTCTTTTTTGCTTTAACAGAAGTCCATATAATGCTTGATGGCCTGTTACCTCCTGACACCTATTTTAGATTCAATCCTGTAATGTGTGAAAACATACCTCTAGATGAAAGTCGAAATGAAAAGCTGGATCAGCTGCAGTTAGAAGGGTTGAAATACATAGAGAGAAATGAACAAAAAATGAAAAAAGTTGCAAAAATATTAAGTCAAGAAAAAACAACTCTGCAGAAAATTAATGATTGGATAAAATTAAAAACTGATATGTATGAAGGCCTTCCATTCTTTTCAAAATTGTGATGAGTGTATGCATATGGTCTCATAAATGAAGCCCTGTTCAGAAGATCCACCACATTCAATAAGGAATTGTGGGATTCGACATGAGTTAACTTTGAAATACTTATGAATTCTGGAGAATCCTGAAAAAGATGGTGCTTCGACCAGCTTGCACAGCACAGAGAATATTCTTGGTTACAGAATTCATATGGGAACTAGGCTTTTAAGATGTTAATAATTAACTAAGCTTTAGTAACCTTACTGTGCTAGTTGGTTTTAGTAGATATTGGTGTTATATTGTTTGATGTTTGAAAATTTATTAATATATGTGCCGAACAAGAAACCGAAAGCTATATTGTACTTTGTGTTTTTACTTTAGTCCTCATAATCATGTTAAATTTATGTGATCATTGATTTTATTTCATATGGAAAAGCTAATTTCTTCTTAAATTTACGTTACCTAATCTCACTAGCTATGTTCTCCAATCCACACTGCCTTTATTGTAATATCATCTAAATAGATGCAGAAAATGGAATTTTCTCTATTAAAGTATTTTACATTTGAAATATGAAAGAACCAGATACAGTTTTCTATTCAAATATGTTTATTTTAACATTGGTTAAAAAAGATGAAGTTCCAGTCAACCACTTTTTAACCCCTAAAATTTCAAGATAATGCTGTATTAACTTTTCCAGATCTAACACTAGCTTATTCTTCCCTGTTATAAAATGGTTTGAACTTACTGAGAAAATATTCCTATCATTAACAAAAATAAACTATTTAAATAATCTGTTAAAAGGCTAATGTCATTTTAAAATTAATTTTTGTTCATAATGTAGCTCCCCTTTAGCCTTTGAATACACCTAGCAGCAGTATGCTTAAAAATTACAAGTTAGGGCGTGGCGTGGTAGCTGACACCTGTAATCCCAGCACTTTGGGAGGCCGAGGCAGGCAGATCACCTGACGTCAGGAGTCCAAGACCAGCCTGGCCAACACGGTGAAACCCCGTCTCTAATAAAAATACAACTATTAGCCAGACGTGGTGCACGACTATAGTCCCAGCTACTCGGGAGGCTAAGGCAGGAGAATGGCTTGAACCTGAGAGACGGAGGTTGCAGTGAGCCGAGATAGCGCCAGTGCACTCCAGCCTGGGCAACAGAGCAAGACTCTGTCTCAAAAACAAAAAAGAAGTTACCTTTCTTTTAACTCCTTTGAACTGTCTGGATTTCACAGAAGTTGATAAGATGCACTTACATGGAACATTGTTTATGCCAAACAAATTCATCTTTGTTGTATCTATTTGTCACATAAATCCTTACATGGAATATTTAGATTTCTCAAGAAAAATGAAACAAAGGTAAGTGCCACTTGTTTTAGACATATAAACTAAAGCTAGACCCGGTTGCCCAGATAGTCATATTGCTTCTTTGCAATGTCAGTTCACAGAGGCTGTGAGATGTGTTTCAAGGAGTGGAGTTGAGAGTCTGGATGCTAATCCTGTCTTTGCTGCAAGAACCCTTCTGTTTGTGACCTTGAGGAGGACAAATGTCTGTAGACTTTGCGTATCCCATTTGTAAAATGAGGAAAGCTAGCTGTAAAATTTTCTAACATCTGAGTTATATCAACTTTAGATATAGTATAAAATAGGAAACTACCAATGATTTCGAAAGATAATATAAAATAGTCCTTTCAGACCACAAATATTACATAATAACATGCAGCTAAGAACTTGTAAATGCAAGAAAAATACAAATAATTGGAAATCAGAATATTTCTGGGAATTCTTCGTAATAAAGCAAATTTCAAGCACAATAAAGTAATATTTATGCATATTTACATGTTTGCACCTTATCATGAGGTCAGTCTAAAACTGATGTAGTTCATCTGTTTTAAAGCTGAAGTTAACTATTTCCCTTATTTGTGCTTGACTTATTTCTTTCTTAAATAATGCATTACATAAGTGAACTCTGGCCATGGCTGCTGCTTTTTTTTTTTTTTCTTTTTTTTAAGTTTCCCATGTATACAACTCAGTCCTTTTTGTACTGACACCTAATATAAGCCATGTAGCGTGGTGCCTACATATGCACTGTGCCATCCCTATTTCTTTAGCTCTTTTCACTCTCGAACAAAAAGCAAACCCAGTTGTGTGGTGCACCAGTTTTCAGCCGTTCTTGTCCTCATTTGTACTTGAAACTGGTTATCTGAAGAACTGTAATTCACCTGAGATAACCCTCATTTTATAACAAGGCCAGTGCTTGCTTTATCCAAAGGAACCCCAAAAGTAAATTCTGCAAATAATACAGAACAGCAGTAGGAAGAGATGTGAGAAAGAATTTTCAGTCTTATACAGGTAAAATATTTGCCATTTTCAAAAAGGCAAAGAGGAGGAATGGTCTATTTTATCAATATAAAAAATTCCTCAACTCATATCTTCAAAATATAGAATAAAAATTGCTTTAATGCTCAGGTTTTCCTGAGTGTCTCAGAAGTCTTATTTCTATAGTAAATGGTGTACTGGTAATATTTCAGTTCCATTCTTGTTGCAGATACTATTCTTTATTAAAAATAGTACTTCACGGCCAGGGACAGTGGCTCACACCTGTAATCCCAGCACTTTTGGAGGCACAGGCAGGCGGATCACTTGAGGTCAGGAGTTCGAGACCAGCCTGACCAACATAGTGAAACCTCATCTCTACTAAAAATACAAAAATTAGGCCGGGCACGGTGGCTCACGCCTGTAATCCCAGCACTTTGGGAGGCTGAGGTGGGTGGATCACCTGAGGTAAGGAGTTTGAGACCAGCCCGACCAACATGGTGAAACTCCGTCTCTACTAAAAATACAAAAAAATCAGCTGGGTGTGGTGGTGGGTGCCTATAATCCCAGCTACTTAGGATGCTGAGGCAGGAGAATCGCTTGAACCTGGGAGGCAGAGATTGCAGTGAGCCGAGATCACGCTATTGCACTGCAGCCTGGGCAAAAAGCGAAACTGTCTCAAAAAAAAAAAAAAAAAAAAAAAAAAAAGTTGGGCATGCTCCTGTAATCCCAGCTACTCGGGAGGCTGATGCAGGATAATTGCCTGAACCCGGGAGGCAGAGGTTGCGGTGATCCGAGATCGCACCACGCACCACTGCACTCCAGCCTGGGCGACAGAGTGGGACACGGTCTCAAAAAAAAAAAAAAGTACTTCAGATAGAGTTGTCCCTAGAGGCATTTGGGCTAGATGTGATTTCCCCTAGAGGGTGGAGAGAGCCGGGCCTGGGTTATAATTACACTATGCACTACTTCCTCCTAAACCACATTTTTTTTTTTTTGAGATGGAGTTTTGCTCTTCTTGCCCAGGCTGGAGTCCAATGGCATGATCTCGGCTCAGTGAAACTTCCACCTCCCGGGTTCAAGCGATACTCCTGCCTCAGCCTTCCGAGTAGCTGGGATTCCGAGTACCTAGGGCCACCACGCCTGGCTAATTTTTTTGTATTTTTAGTAGAAATGGGGTTTCTCCCTGTTGGTGAGGCTGGTCTCGAACTCCCGATCTCAGGTAATCTGCCTGCCTCACCCTCCCAAAGTGTTATGATTACAATCATGAGCCACTGAGCCCGGCCTGAAAGGAATCTTTTGAGGGGAAAGGGAGTCACAAAAGTATGCAGTCTGAGGGCATAAAGGGGAATCTCACAACTTTGTTTTGGTGGCAGAAGGGAGGGGCTCCCTTTGAGCTTTTTTCCCCCAGCAACTAGTAACAGCTGAGCTGCTGATTACGGGGGTAGCTAGGACCTCTGAAGTTTGAAGTTCAGAATTGTACATAACCCGCTATGCCCTAGAAATGGTCCTAGTCACACTTTTGAATATTTCACAAGCGTCCGTGCCAGTAATGTGACTAGAGTATAGATAACATTTGAGTGCTTGCTGAGTACCAGGAACTGAGTTCAGCAGGTTACATTAAATTGTCACAATAAGCCTACAAGGTGAATAGCAGTATTATCCCTTTGTTAGAAAAAGTTGCCCAAGATAATTACAGCTAGAGAGCCATAGAGCTAGGACCAGTCCATTGTCTTAGCCAGAACTCTTCCTATCTCTCTTTCCTGGAATGTTGTGAAGTGACTTCAAATCCAGTTTACTAAACTGAATCTGTGAAATTTGGGGTTTAATCAGTGAAGAAATGTACTTGTCTCAGTAAATGTCCTCTCAGTCTTCATAACTTCAGAAGGTTTTTTTTTTTGGAAAAAAATTATTGCAACATCAAATTATGTGAATACTCCTCTTTATCTCTTCATTTAATAACACAGTGGTCTTACCCATCTCCTGGAAGGTTTGCAAATCTGGGAGTGGGGAGAAGGGAGATTGTCTGGGGGAATCACCAGCATTTAGTACTCCAGGAGACAGATAATAAATAAATGGGATGCACTGGGCATTGGACAGCCCCTCGTAATGAATAATTCTTCCACCCAGAATACCAACATTTCTCCCTTTTAGAAAGTCTGAGCTACTCCTCCATAAAATCCAAGTAAAGAATTTCTTCCATGAGAAATTGAAGGTATACTTTGCCCAGTTAGGGTGCATAAACCATTTGTAAAATTCCATTCCAGATCAATCCCAACTGAATTATTTTTGCATTCATTGCTCCTCCTTTTCCTTTTTTTTTTTTTTTTTTTGCCAAGTTTAAATACAATCAAACTGTTCACTTAATCTCACTTTTTTGGAACAAATCTATGGCAATTACTCTTCCCTGACTAGGAAATAGGAAGGAGGGGATCACATTTAAAAAAACAGTTTGTTCTGTTCCTGGCAGGAGCTATCTACCATCCAAAAAAGATTCATAGAGTACAGATGTCCCTGGGCTAAACTGTTGGCTGTGTTGGTCCAAGGGTTTGATAAATGTCTCTCTCAGAAGCCACACTGATTGCTTTGTTTATTATAACCTTTATTCAGCTTGATGCGAGGGGATTGAAATTCATTACACTTCACAGATATGCATTATTAGCTTGGATAATTATTTTGATAAAGTATTGACTGTAACGTTGACTTATCTTCATGATAAAAATCTTTAACATTCTTAATATAGATTCATTCCTTGCCTCTGAACAATATAAATTTTGAGATGGTATTTTAAGGACTTCGGTCTGATTGAATAGCAACAGGTTATATGGTCCAAAATGGTTGACTGTTCCAGTAATAGTTGTAGCTAACATTTATTGCCATTTATCTTCACAACAACCTTACAAGGCAGGTACCATCATTATTCCTATTTTATATAGTAGCACTGAGATGATAGCGAGAAAAGTCATATTTCTCGACTGCTTCCTCAATATCAATGGAAAATCATAAACCATATCATTAACATGTGTATATAGCAATCTTTCAAAAATTTTCTAGAATTACAAATACTTTAATATCCTTTCAGATATTGTAATGTAATCTACATCACATTTAAATAATTGATGTGTACTACTTAGGCAATTTTCAAAGATCAAACCAAGATAATGTACCCATCTAATAGAATATAAAATAGTTAACAAGTGCTACTTGGTAGTGCTCTTTTTTTTTTTAACTTTTAGGTGTGGGGGTACATTTGAAGGCTTTGTTACATAGCTAAACTCATGTCACGTGGGTTTCTTGTACAGATTATTTCATCACCCTGGTATTAAGGCCAGTACCCAATAATTTATCTTTTCTCTTCCTCTCCCTCCTCCCACCCTTCCCCATCAAGTAGACTCTAGTTGTCTGTTGTTTCCTTCTTTGTGTTCATAAGTTCTCATCATTTAGCTCCCACTTATAAGTGATAATGTGGTTTTCTGTTCCTGCATTAGTTTGCTAAGGATAATAGTCTCCAGCTCCATCCATGTTCCCACAAAAGACATGATGTCGTTCTCTTTTAGGCTGCATGGTATTCCATGGTGTGTATGTACCACATTTTTATTTATCCAGTCTGTCATTGGTGGGCATTTAGGTTGATTCCATGTCTTTGCTCCTGTGAGTAGGGTGGCACTCTTTCTTATAGCAGACACTACTACTGACTATGTTTGTAAAAGATAAAGTGATTAACAACAATCCAAAATTCTGTCCAATTATCTGAGAAGAAAAGAAGGTTATATCATCTTATATTGCACAGTATGCCCAACATATCTTGGTCTAGAAAAGTATTTAAAGTAGTATTTTAATTAAATTTGCTATCAAAGTAATTTTAAAAGAACGTGAATGCAATTAAAAATAGTCCATACCTAGACCAAGCAACATAATACTAAAAAGGAAAAAAAGAAGCCACCAAACATCTTGTGGCAAGTTCTGTGTCGTCTATATGAATACACATTCACCCGTAGGAATCTTGAAAAAGCAAGTGTCTTTCATTCTGTTTTGTACATTTGGATCACATTTTTGAAAATGTTGTAGGAGAACAGTCATTGTGCTTTTGTATTTATGGTAATTATGAACACCCTAGGGAATTCTTAATCAAAAGTTTTTCAAATTGAAAAAGGTAAACAAAGTCAGTGTAATTTATACCACACTCTGCCTTTCAGATTTGGTCTTGAGAACACAAGTTTTTGAAAATAATGCCAGTAGAATTAAGAGTTATTTAAAACTACAATTTTTTTTTTCTATTTTTTAATCATTGAAACCCCAGTCTTGTAAATCGCAGGTGCTGTTATTTTGCTAGTTTTGAATGAACACATTTGGTATCAGGATGCAGTTAATCCATACACATCTAAACATGCCCTTATGCTTCCATTTCCTATGTTGAATTATGTGAAAAAAAAAATGCCCAAAGCTGACACTCAAAAACTGTAGAAGTGGTAGAACTTTAGATGATGTTAGTATATAATGCAAATATCTGGTTTTTATATGCATATAGAGTGTTACAAGAGTATACATACTTCAAAGGTCTTGATGAAGTTTAGATACTATAGAATTTTGTAATATAGTTTTTTACCATTCTCATTTTTTGAGCATGGGAAAGTAGCTATGTCCTAATCTGGTATGTGTCTGCAATAGCACCCAGGAAAGAACTGCGACATCTGGTTCATCACAAGCGTAATCAAGCTCAAGTGAGATTAAGAGCTCAACTCCAACCCTCTTTTGAGTAATTTTCACAACCAAAAAGTTACTTAAAATATATATATATATATATATATATATCTTGTATGCACCAGAATGTTAAGCCTTGCAATCATTTGAAAACACCTGCAAAAGTCACAATCTCAATATTAAAACATGCACCTGAAACTATTGTATTTGCTTTTTTCTGAAGTTTGAGAGCAAAAGGAGGGAAAGTCCTCATTGGGCAGTAAATAATTGAAATTGCATAGTTTTCTTTGTTTTATCTAACTATATTATGCATTCCCAACTCAACTTGCCATATGCTGCTTAGAAATACCTCACAGCTTGTAGCGTGCTGCTATTATAGACACATTATAAGTCCTTAATATTTTTCTTAAGTTAGGCTTAACTGAATCATCTGCCTTACACAATTATAGGGAAATGGGAGAAATGCAAATGCTTTAAAATGTACTTTTTGAAAGAATTTATTTTTAAGATACAAAATGGGGCTTCTCCCTTGTGCTGGTAAGTAGAATCACAACTGGGACCTTTTTCCTGAGTCTGAGCTGGGAGACCTTCTAAACAATAGAAATCGCACATTTCCTTTCACCTAATGCCTAAGGTAAATTTCATTCATACTGTTTGGTGTCATACACAGACTCAGTATGGGCCTTCTGGGCATAGATTAAAAGGTTTCTTTTGCCTGAGAATGAGCTTTGAATAATCTTTTTGACCAACATCTGCTAATTCTATAGCAGATGGGTTTGTCGAACAGATTATTTCATCACCCAGGTATTAAGCCCAGCACCCAATAACTATCTTTTCTGCTCCTCTCCCTCCTCCCACCCTCCCCCATCAAGTAGACCTCAGTGTCTGTTGTTTCTGTCTTTGTCTTCATAAGTTCTCATCATTCGGCTCCCACTTATATAAAGTGATAACATGTGGTATTTCATTTTCTGTTCCTGCATTAGTTTGCTAAGGATAATAGCCTCCAGCTCCATCCATGTTCCCGCAAAAGACATGATCTCTCTTTTTTTTTTTTTATGGCTGCATAGGATTCCTTCTAATTTGGAATCTTCATTTTGTCAGATTGAATCTTTTTATTGGGCTCTAACAAACTTACTCTCACAATAACTGCATTCCCTTATGAGGGCAGAGCCCTCATGACCTAGATACCCCTCATTTGCACCCCTCTCCCATTGCATTGGGAATTATTTCCAAGACATGAAGTTTGGGGGACCATTCAAACCATGGCACAAATGGAACAAAATGGGTTTCATTGTTGTCCAGTTTTGTATGTAGTTTCTCTAAAGTCCCTCAACAAAGTCCATGGGAGGTAACAAGTTTTGTGTTAAATATTTAAAAGGTATATTTTCTGTCTTATCTTGACAAACATATAATCATAAAGACCTGGAAGTCCAGGTTTGAATTTAGAATTCTCAGACTCTTCAGAATTCTGTGCTGGAATATGGTGACATGGAAACAGCCAGTCCATGGCCCACCCGACTTAGTCCTGAACTTTCAAAAGCTTCAAGCAAATTTGGGTGAACTTTCCAACCCACAAGCAAGTTATATCAACATCCTGCAAACCATCCCCACACCCTTGCATCAGCTGTCTATGAGGCTTTCTGTTGTGTATACCAGCAGAGCAGCCCACTGTCTGTTATGTGGGGAAGGGGCTTTTCCAAGTCCCTACAGAATTCTTGGATCCTAGGTACCCAGATATGTTCTAGAAGGAGGAGATGGTAGCATTACCTCTAGGAGGGTCAGAACAGGGCTTTCTTAAAGCACAGGGTCCAGGGTAGAGCAGGGCTTTCTAAAATACTGAATTTGCTTGTATTTTGTGAATTTTTGACATTTAAAAATATTTCAATACCTTGCATCTATTAGGATGGCTACTCTCCAAAAACAAAACAAAATAGTGTTGGCGAGGATGTGGAGAATTTGGAACCCTTGTGCACAGTTGGTGTGCAATGTAAAATGGTGCAGCCACTATGAAAAACAATATGGTGGTTCCTAAAAAAAATTAGAATAACCATATGATCTAGCAGTCTCACCTCGAGTATATATTCCAAAAAATTGAAAGCAAGATCTCAGAAAGATATTCATAACCCCATGTTCATAACAGCATTATTCATGAGAGCCAAAATGTGAAAGCAATTAAGTGTCCATCAACAGATGAGTGGATAAACAAAGTGTGATATATATGTATGATAGAGTATTATTAAATAGAAAGGAAATTCTGACACATGCTACAACATGGATGAACCGTGAGGACATCATGCTAAGTGAAATAAACTTATCACAAAAAGACAAATACGGTATTATTCCACTTATATGAGGTACTTAGAGTGGTCAAATCCATAGAGAAAGTAGATTGGTAGTTACTAGAGCCTAAAGGAAAAGGGGAATGTGGAGTTTGTTGTTTAGTGGGTATAGAGTTTCAATTTCACAAGATAAAAAGAATCCTGGAGATAAAATGTAGTGATGATTGCATAACAATGTGAATATACTCAACACAACTAAACTGTACATTTACAAATGGTTAAGATGGAAGTTTTTTTTGTTTTTTTTGGAGACAGTCTTGTTCTGTCACCCAGGCTGGAGTGCAGTGGCGCAATCTCAGCTCACTGCAACCTCCGCCTCCCGGGTTCAAGCGATTCTTCTGTTTCAGCCTCTGGAGTAGCTGGGATTACAGGCATGTGCCACCACGCCCAGCTAATTTTTGTATTTTTAGTAGAGATGGGGTTTTACCATGTTGGTCAGGCTGGTCTCAAACACCTGACTTTGTGATCCACCCACCTCAGCCTCCCAAAGTGCTGGTATTACAGGCATGAGCCAAGATGGAAGACTTTTTGTTGTGTGTATTTTACCACAATTTCAAAAATACATTGAAAAACTTAAAGTAAAATTTAAACTGATGCTTAAAATAAAACATAAACAGAAGTACAATGTCAGTGTGCATTAATCTATGATCACTTTTCTGTTTTAAAATGCAACAAAACAGCCAAATAAGAAAGCTTTTGAGTAGACCATTCCTTTATACTCAAGAGTATTATTTCTAAAGCCGCTTCCTTTCTTCCCTCCACAGTGAATTCGTCTTCATTGTACCTGTTGTCTGTTTCCCCCTTAAGCCAGAAATGAAGGGCACATATCAGAATGTTTCTCAGCATCTCTGTTTTCCAGAGCTGCAATTCCCTGTCCTTGATGACCTCATCTGCAATGGCTGATTGCACACTGACCTTGGCTAGTCTTAAATCTATGCAGCAGAACCTTTGTACATTCTTATAGACAGAAACTGTAGGAACAGATGGAGAAGTTGGCTACAGGAACATGGTTATTATTGCTGAAAATGTTCCTTCTCTTTCCAACTTGGTTCCCCAAGCATGGCTCAACGTGGGTTGAGCCAAGCAGAAGATCTTAGTGACTCATAAGCTCCCAGAGAAGAAATCCACATATAGCCGCCACTAAGGTCACATTTTCCTCCAATTGCTTGAGCATTACATCTTTTCAATAGGTGTAGGGATGCTGTGTTGCTAAGCATCAGGCAATGATTGGGTTTCAAATTTCTGGTTTCTGTTTGACACGTGCCCAAATGGCACCAGAGTGGCAAATAGAATTCTGCGGTGGTGTGGCAGATGGTGAGGAGAAGCATGGGAGAGCAATTGGTGTTTCGCATCTGTGGAAACTGTCCATTGCTTACTGGTCAGGTGACGTATGAAACTGCATATCCTATTATTTATATATTACAAATACATAGGCACATATCCTAATCCATAGTGAGTAATAATCACCCACTGTGAGGCTGCAAGAGGTATGGGCCAGCTGAGACTGTCATTGGCATCCAAGAAGAAAAAGGACCAGCTCTGGGTAGAGTACAGTGAACGGTCAACCCAGGCCTGGCTCTAGGAGCTCAGTGTGACCTGGGGTATGGTGCTAAGAGCTGCTGAGGTTAACTTTGGTCAAGTCATACCAATGTCTCATCTGTCTGACAATTGCTTCTTTATCCCACACCATATCTGCTTTCGAGTTCATTCATAAAGCTGTGGCAAGATTCAGATGCTTTTGGGCTGATGGACTGAGAGCCTCAGTTCCTCACAGGCTGTTGACCACAGGATCTTCTCAGTTCCTTGCCATGAGAGCCTCTCCTCTCCATATGGCAGCTTACAACATGGCAGCGGGCCTCCCTCCAAGCAAGCAAGCAAGCAAGCAAAAGAGCAAGACAGCAAGACAGAAACCAGAGTGATTTGTAACCCAATATAAGAAGTGACATCGCACTACATTTGCCATATTCTGATAGTTAGAATGGAGTCACTAGGTCTAGTCTCAAGGGGAGGAGATTACACATAAGGAAGAATACCAGGAGGAGAATGTCACTGGGAACCAGTTTAGAAAGCCTTCCATTATAACAACTCTGCTTTTGGACAATATTGGGTTATAATACCCTTTCAAATAGAAGGGCTTTAAAAATTACTACATTTGCAGCTACTCGGGAGGCTGAGACAGGATGATCGCTTAAACCCAGAAGGGGGAGGTTGCAGTGAGCTCACACCACTGCACTTCAGCCTGGGGGACAGAGTGGGATGCTGTCTCAAAAAACAAAACAAACAAACAAACAAAAATACCTACATTTCCCACATGCCTGTCAGAAATCTAATGCATGTTGCCCATCCATAACCTATTATATTAAGATAATGATGATACTGGTATAAGCCACTCTTCTAGCAAACAACATGTTATACTATGATAGGAATTTTTTCTTTTTTCTAGTGCTTCAGTCATTCTTACTAGAATTCAGCCAGCTTTTATCTGAGTTTTACTAGAGGAGCCAACAACAACAACAACAACAAAATGCTCTTGGTTATCACCAAAATCAAAAAATGACACAGCTGAAAAATAACTTTTGTGCTCACTTAGCCCAATTCTTTCATTTTACAGCAAGGCAACACGCTCATTACTAGCATTGCTGGGTCCATGTTAGGTTTTGCTGAATTTAACATTAGGTTTTAGGACAGGACCAATGGTACTACCTCCCCTGGGAGGCCTGCAGCATGCATGTGGATTAAGAAAATTGAGATGGAAAATAAGGCAAGGCATTTAAAAAAAAAAAAAAAGTGGAAGATGAAAAGAGGGGAGGGAGAACTCTGAGAAAAAGAGACAGGACTGCAGAAGAAGAGGAAAAGAGAAAGGCTAAAACATTCACTGCAGGTACCACTGGGGGGCTCCATGACTTTCTGATGTAGCTGTTTGAACACAGTGACATTCTGATGTGTCTATCAAAACAATGAAACTTTTGGTGTGTTGTCATTGATAGGCAGCACGGCACAGTGATTGGTTAAGACTTAACTTTGGAATCATAATGCGGGACTTGAATCCCATCTCTGCAGATAGCTGTGTGACCTCTGCAAGTTACTTTTCTTTTTTTTTGTTTGCCTTATTTTCTAAAAGGGGGATGATAATAGTGCCTACTGAATGGGATTTTTGTCAGAATAAATGAGTTAATAAGTGCAAATTGCTTACGACAGTACTGGGCATATGGAAAATTCTACTATTATATGATGAGGACACACACCTTATTCCTAGTCCTCAGCTGGGTTTGAGGTTGGAGTCAGGCATGGTAATAGGGGGAGGATAAGGCTTAGGGATGGGAAAGGGATAGCAGCAAGCAGTTAGGGTAAGGAGGTGAGTTGTGGATATCACCAGGAAAGTGCAGCCAAATAAGACAGCCTTATGCATCACCAAGGTCAAACAGACTGCATTAGAAAGTCTATTTGCCCATACCGCCATCCTTGTAATTGTGGAACATTTTTCTATCCCCACCTCCCATGCTCCCTTCATTTCAGCTCCTCTTGAAGCCTCAGTTTGTTCTTCCTGTTGCTCATTCCCTCAGGAGACGAATCCCCAGCAATGTAGAGCTGCAGTGCAGCTGAAGTAATAAGCTGGAAATCAGAACTATATAATAATTTTATATTATTACAATTATTATGTAGTATCAAAATTACTTTTTTTTTTGAGATGGAGTCTCACTCTATCTCCCAGGGCGAAGTGCAGTGGCGTGATCTCTATTCACTGCAACCTCTGCCTCCCAGGTTCAAGTGATTCTCCTGCCTCAGCCTTCCCAGTGGCTGGGATTATAGGCATGCACCACCACATGTGGCTAATTTTTTATTTTTACTAGAGACCGGGTTTCACCATGTTGGCCAGGCTGGTTTCGAACTCTGACCTCAAGTGATCCGCGCACCTCAGCCTCCCAAAGTGCTGAGATTACAAGCATGAGCCACCGCACCAGGCCTCAAATTACTTAATTTTAATTTTTGTTTTGTACTATCACTGTGGTTCCTATCTTCTCCAGAGCTTTCTCTCTTCTGACTTTGTACTTTTTATTCAAGCATATATTTATATTACAGACATCTTATCAAATACTGTTTAAACTAGAATTTGCTGAGCACCTATTATGTCCTAGATACTGTCCAGTGCTTTCTTACAATAACCTTATGTATTAAGTATTGTTATTCTACCTGTAAAGATAAGCGAAACTATAACTAGAGAAATCATCACTTGCATGAAAAAAAAAAAAAGAGAGAGAGAGAGAGATTCCATTTATGTCCTTATTCTTTCAGCAACCCCCAATAGCCTAAGTAGTCTCCCAGGCATCAGGACTAACCCAGACTTCACCAGGACCAAATACTGTCTGCCTCATCCTGGCTTCCTGGACCAGGACTGGAGCCTGAAGAGAAAGAACAATTCTAAGCAGAAGTTCAAGGAGCTGTTTAAGGAGGGTCTTTATGAGACTGTAACACAGGAAGACACAAGCAATGTTGCTTCAGCATCCAGGGGATAAATTACTACACAGAACCAGGGCAAGAACTGAAGAGAGTAGGGTGTCATTTTCCCACTTCACAGGTTTGCCCTATGGGATTCACTGTAAAATAATGTGGACCGGAAATCAATGTTTCACAGTGGCCGGGGTGAGGGGCAATCTTGGAAAACCAGAGTACGAGGAAGAAGGACATGGGAAGGACAGGCAGGACAACTTCTGCAATTACTGCAGTGGGGAAGGAACAGAGGGGCCGCAAGTTTTTCACACAGGGGAAAATGATGGGGCAGTGAGAACTGATTATGGTTATCTGTGGCTTCATTTGTATTAACCAGAAATGTGGTTACACAAAAATAAATAAGACAAATTGTCAAAGAAGTGAAATTTTGTGGAGTCAGACATGCAAACAGATCATTAAAAGGTGACCAGCACTATTATAATAGTCCTTACAGAGGAGATAACAACCAGGTAAGGCTCCGAAGGATGAACAAGAGTTTGCCAAATGAAAAGGAGATGAACAAACATTCTCCTTCCTCCTGCATAGGCGGAATCTCACATGCAGAGGCTTAGGGTTATGGAAAATGGAGAGATAAGTTAGGAGTAGATTGTAAGGAGGCACACCAGGAGATGTGGAATTTACTTTGTAGGCAATAGTGAACCAGCCCACCAGCCCAGACTTTCAAGTAGGGGGTTCGTGGAATCTTTTTTTTTTTTTTTTTTTTAAGGTATTTTAGAGGAAAATTTGGACAATTCGTTGAGAGGGGCAAGGTACCCACCTGAATGGCAGTTGGGTAAGGACCGGAGTGAGAACCACTGATGGGACTGAGTAAACAACTTGTGCAATGACCCAGCAGCCAGAGACCATGCTGGTTCAGGAACTGAGGGAAGCTCTGTGAGGCCAGAGCACATCTGGCTGGAGGAGGAGGAGAGGATGGCAGTAGAAGGAGAAGGAAAGAAGGCTGCTCACTTGCATGCAGATGCTGTGAGCTGAGGGTGCAAGTTCCAGTTGAGGTTAGAACAGAGCACTGGGGTTGTCAAGACCTTTTTCATTCCTGAATCTTGCCCTAGCATCCTGGAGGCTGGGGGTGGAGGAGGTGGCGAGGTGGGGTGGGGTGGTGAGGAGCTCAGAAAATGTTTTCCTGAAATAGAGAACTGAAGGAATCAAGGCTCCGCTGAGCCCACTGAGAGCTGGAGCCTGCTGTAAGTGGTCAAGTCGGGTGATACCCAGCAGACAAGTAATTTGGTGTGCAGACCGAAGTAGGTTACAGAGGACCCAAGGGTCAGGCTAAGGATCCTGAACACCATCCAGGATAGAGTGAAGAGTGGGCTCCGGTGCCTGAACTATGCAGCAAGCAGTGTGTTTACTCAAATACTACACGGTTGGAAAAATCTTAATTCTCGATTTACATTGCCCCAAAAAAAAAAAAAAAAAAAAAAAAGTCCGTAATACTCTCTCACATCTGGAAATACGCTAATCCGAACTAACCCTATTCCCTGGGACCAGAAGACCCAATTTCTACCGCGGATAGACAGCAACCGCCTTATGCTAAAGGCTCTTTTTACTGGGGGAGGCGGGTGTTTGGAAAGAACGGTTGCAAAAACAAAACAAAACAAAATCCCAAAAAACCACTCACCCAATCTCAACCACCCCAACCGATGAATTTCGAAGAAAGTGCTTTTTAAAAAAGAAAAAACTAGATGACCACAGACCTCCCACAGAAAGCTAAACCCATGAGAGTGGCATTCAAAAACTACCCATTTTCTGGAACATCTTTTGTAGCAAAATCCCAGTCACCCTAGCTCCGGAACACTCCCGCCCTCCGTCCCCGTACCCCCACCCGCGCTCGCAGGCTGACGGAGGTTGGCGGTGGCGCGGCTGCTCAGGTGAGGGGCCACCCAGTCCCTCGAGGCGCCGGCGGCTGGAGCCTATTTGCTGCAGTCGCAGCAGCAGGGCGAAAGGGGGTTGGCCGGGAGGGGAAGAGGCGGGGGACGCCCGGGAGGAGTGCGGGGGAGGGGGACGGGAGGACGCAAAGGAGAGCCGGGAGTGGCAAGTGTACGGCGCGGGGAGGGGGAGCGGAGAGGGCGGGAGCGGCGGGGGCGCGCGCCGGCGCGGGGCCAGCCTCGCTTCGCCGGGGTCGCTGGCTGACGCGCGCCGCAGTCCGAGCCTCAGACGCGCGGGCGCGGGGGACGGCGTAGGGGCCGCCTGGCTGGAGCAGCCAGAGGGGACAGCTTCATCGAGAACGGAGGACACCGACGGTCCAGGGTCCTGGGCAGTCACGCCACAGCTGAGCGGTGGGCGCGGCGCGAGAACGTAAGTAGCTCCCTGCGCGTCTGGCAGTGACACTGGGTCCTGCTCGGGGGTGACGGCCGGAGCGGAGGAGGACGCGCGAGGCTGCTGCGTTGTCACTGGGACACTGGCGGGGGGTTCAGCCGAGCGCTCACCCGGCTGGCAGCGCTGCAGGAGGGGCGAAGCAGATCTCCAACTCCTTTCTCCCCTGCAGGCCCCCGACACTGCCGCGGGCGCCGAGAGGGAGCAGAGGGACCTGCGGTCGGGTGAGGGCACAGTTGAAATCCAGCAGCGCCGGCACCCACCACCCCCTCCGGTCTGTGGCCAACTTCTGCTCCGCGCCCGCACCCCACGCTTTCCGGGAAGCCCTGCCCAGAGCTCTTGCTCGTGGGCAGTTGGGCATGGAGAGCCTGCGGGCCCGGCACGGCGGCTTCCCGGGCTTGGGCACGGAGGCGCGGGGCGTCACGCCACAGTGCCGGCGGGGCGAGGAGCGCGGGGGCCGGGCTAGGTGCGCACGGGCGTGTGCCTGTTCCGGCCCCTGCGGACACATCTGGGCGTGGGCTTTGTTCGGAAGTGCCTACACCTGTGTCTACCGCCGAGTTCAGGAGGCGAGGCCGACTTCGCTTCTCCAGTCTCGCTGCCTGGAAAGGGCTCGGGGAAACGAGGCAGAACGAGAGAGACACGGAGGACAGAGGGGTGGGGCGCTTGCGGGGGCTTTGTCGGTCTTACAGGTGCGGGTCCCAGGCGTCCCCGCGCCCCGCCCTACCTCCAAGGGCTGGGACTTGTTGGGGTTGGCGCGCCGGGCTTGGGGCTGCCTGGGAAGATTGCCTTCCCAGCCCAGGCTCTTAGCGGTGGGATCTGGCATCCGCTCCGCCCGGGACGCTGTGTTGAGCCAGGAGTGATTACCCGCCCTGGAGCATCCATCTCGCAGCGAGCGCCATCTGCGCCGAGCGCCGCCCCCGACCCCCTCCACGCCGCGCGGGTGGGCGCCGCCGCATCCTGGTCCCAGGCGGTTGGCCAGCTCAGCCACTCCCGGCCCGCATCTGCTAGAGTGCGGAGGGGGACGGGGTCTCGCGGTACGGTGAGCCTGCGAGTCATCGTTTCTCCCAAAGCGGTGTCCTCAGGGCAGCAAGCGCTGCCAGAGGGCTCCCCGAGCCCCGGGGCTGGCGAACAGGCCGCTTCCTTCCCCGGATCGCCTCCCCTCCCGCCCGCGCCCGCGGCCACATCTTCGTCCCTCGTACGCTGGAGGGTGGCCCCTGCGCCGCGGGCACCGAGGGAGGGCGCCGAGCGGTGGCGTTTCTTTCGCACCCCGCCTCTCTCCTGCCCCTGTCTTCGCACCAGGGGCTCCAGCCCTTGGCTACCACCTGCGCAGAACTGTCCTGAGAAGGAGGCTTTCTTTTCCTTTCCGAGTCCCAAATGGTTAACGCTCAGAAGTGCAGTTCTAAGAGACCGGGCCCTTCCTCGCCCCAGGCTTTTTCGGGAGGAGATGGAGCCAAGTGTAATGGGGCAGGAGGCATTGGTTCTGCACCAGGAGCTCCCCCTGGGGTGGTCCTGGAAAGGAACACGGTAACCGCTGAATACAAACCTCACAGGCTGGGCTGCTTTATGGAACTGCATCATGCTAACCATGCCCTGTTGTTAAAATATTGTAATAATGGCAGTACTTGCTGAAGTACTGAAATGGAGTTAGGCAACTGATACTTTCTGCTTTAATGGTAATGATAGCCAACCGGTTTTGAGAGCTTTAGATGTGCAGGGCGCTGCACATGTTACATGTATCATCTCATTTAATTCTCACAGCAACCCCATTTTAAAAATTAGGAAATGAAGGCTTAGAGAAGCCAAGTAACTTTCCCAAGGCCACACAGCTAGGAAGTAGGGGAGTGGGATTGCTTTTGTCCTTGTGCTTTATAGTCCAAGACTGAGAATGTGGCCTTTTGGAGGCTTATCAATTTAGGGGAAACCTAAACCGCTGAGTGTTCAAAACCAGGGAGATACATTACAAGCCCGTTTAATTCTGAGCTCTGCAGAGCTCACAGTAGCAGGCAATATTGTAATTCAGAGAATCGTATTGTGGAATAGCCTTTTATTCCCATGTAACTCCTTTACATATTCTTTTCTTCCTGTTAACTTTGAGTATGTGGCTGTTAACCCACCATCCAACCCATTACAGTCACTGAACTATTCTTAGTAACCAGGACCTCTGTGATTATATAGATGTTCCTGGCACATCATAAAGTTTCATAAAACTTTTTTTCTTTAAAGAAAGGGTCCCCAGCCCTGAAATGTCCTTTGTACACGGTTTTGACTGCAAATGAGTTACTCCTCAAATTGGATGTTGAGTTTGAATATGACCCTAGTATCGAATTTTAGGAAATCATTCTGTTTCCTAAATATATAGAAACATGTGGGGACATTTATGAAGATACTCCATGTTAACTGGTAGAAAAGGAGAATTTGAACCAAAGTGGAATCAGCTATTTCTGGAATAGCTTTTAGAATTATAATTAACTGATCAATTGGAAAAATTGATTTATTTTGCATTCATAATCCTACTGACTCATAGTTTTGTTTCAACCTTCTTTTTACTTTATTACAGGAAAGTTACTAAACATTTTACATAATCCAGGAATTTTAGAGCTATTGAAGGACTCAGGCAACATTGTATCTAACTAATCCTTCGAGTTTCAAAACAACTGCAGTAGAGCTCAGCCTTATGCAAGGTAGTGATGAGGTCTTTGGACTGAAGGCCATTGCCCTTATACCACATCATTTTTATTAACGCTACAGTAACAGTGAATGCAAAGCATCGTTGGAAATGATACTTCCTGTGAGGCCAATACAACAATGATGGCAATAATCGCTAGGTGTAAGTGCTTCAGAAGTGTGAGGGGGTCCTGATAATGTATACACCTGGGCTGTAGAAAATTTCAAGAATCATTTCAAATAATGCTTTCATGCAGGTGTAATTTTCCCTGGGTAACAGATTGAATATAAATAGACTCTACAGATATTATATTGTGTATGTACAAAGGAGTTATTCAATGGAACTCCACAGGAAGCTTTTCTGGTAAAAAGATTTCATTCATTCATTCATTCATTCATTCATTCTTTAAGAAATATTTACTGAGAGCATGGCTTACTGTTTCAGGCAGTGGGGATACAGTGGTGAGCCAAACAGAATATCTGTTCTTGGAAAGATTAATTCTAATTTTATCTAGCTACATACTTAGCCACACACAGATTTTTTTCACATATCACAAATGCACAGCCGATGAACTTGCACAAACTGTAACACATTGACTTAACTAGCACTCATATCAAGAAACAGGGTAATGCACATATGAGAAAGCCTTCTTGTGGCCCCTCCCAGTCATTACTCACCCCAAAGGGTAACCACTGAGGCACTGAGGCTTTTTCCTTATATTCTCACCATAGATCAGCAACTATTGGAATCTCGTCCTCATTTTCTTTTCTTTTTTTTTTTTTTTTTTTTTTTTTTGAGATGGAGTCTCACTGTCACCCAGGCTGGAGTGCAGTGGCCCGATCTCAGCTCACTGCAAGCTCCGCCTCCCGGGTTCACGCCATTCTCCCGCCTCAGCCTCCGAGTAGCTGGGACTACAGGCGCCCGCCACCACGCCCGGCTAGTTTTTTTTTTTTTTTTTGTATTTTTAGTAGAGACGGGGTTTCACCATGTTAGCCAGGATGGTCTCGATCTCCTGACCTCGTGATCCACCCGCCTCAGCCTCCCAAAGTGCTGGGATTACAGGCTTGAGCCACCGCGCCCGGCCTCGTCCTCATTTTCAAAGGGAAGCTCGGTACCATCTGAGAAGCTCGGTAACCCATAGCAAATTTAACTGGAATGTAGAGCTTCTAACATATTCTCTAGGAAGTTTTGTGCGTTTGAATCAAAAGACTGCTTTAGGTCAGTCTTCAACTGTTGCAATGATTGGTTAAGAGGAAGTGATTTGAAAAGTATTAAATACATTTAGATATTCTTTTCCCTTAAAATTTTATGCTTCCCTGACTGAAGGAGCCCTTCTGGGAACCTTTCTGGCAGGTGAGGACAGAGGAGAGAACTGGATGCTACGGGCAAAAATCCAGCGACTTATTTTATTTAAACATTTTACTGCATTGGCAGATGAAAAGCTCCTGTTTAAAACAGCCTCTATTGGGATCAAAGGCTGAAGTTTCTTCCCCCACACCCAACAGCATTAATGAGACATAATTGACAGGTAAGGGTTGTATACATTTAGTATGTACAACATGATATTTTGATATACGTATACATTGTGAAATGATTACCACAATCAAAATAATAAACACATTTATCACCTCACACAGTTAATTTGTATATGTGTGGTGAGAACATCTCCCCAATTCCCCTACCCTCTAGCAATCACCATTCAACCCTCTGCTTCTGTGAGTTTGACTGAAGTTTCTAAGAATAGGAAGATGTACCGAAATGAACTGACAAATTTTTATTTTTTCTCTTAAAATTGAAAGCTACAAGAGGAAAGAAATAGGAGAATGGCTCTGCTTTCAGCTTCAGCAACTGTAAATCCTTCATTATCAGATTGCCTTTAACTGGGGCAGCAAATGCAATATGTTTATTTAAAATACATTTTTGCTAAGTTAGTTTTTTATTGTGGTAAAATATATATGACATAGGATATGCCATTAAACCATTTCCAAGTGTATACTTCAGTGGCATTAAGTACATTCACATTGTGTGCAACCATCACCACTATACCTCTCCAGAACATTTTTTGCCTTCCAAAATTGTAACTCTGTACACATTAAACAGTAGTTCATAACCCCTCAGCCCCCAGCCCCTGGCAACCAGCATCCTACTTCCAGTCTATGAATTTGACGACCCTAAGTATCTCATATGAGTGGAATCATACAATATTTATTTGTCTTTCTGTAACTGGTTTATTTTGCTTACCATAGTGCCTTCAAGGTTGATCCATGTGTCAGAATTTCCTTCCTTTGTAATGCCGAATAATATTTCATTGTATGTATAAGCCACATTTTGTTTATCCATTCATATGTCATATATACGTGGGTTACTTTCACCTTTTGGTTAATTGCAAATGATCCTGCTATGAACATGGATGTACAAATATCTGAGTCACTGCTTTCAATTCTTTGGGGTATATACCCAGAAATGAGACTGCTAGATCATATGGTAGGTCTATGGTTTTTTTTGAGACATTGTCATACTGTTTTCCATAGCAACTGTACTGTTTTACATTTCTGCCAACAATGCACAAGGGTTCCAATTTGTCCACATTTTCTCCAACACTTGTTATTTTCTGTTTTCTTGATAATAGCCATCCTAATAGTTATGAAGTGCAGTCACTGTTACTTTTTTTTTATTTAAAGATGGAGTCTCGCCCTGTCACTCGGACTGGAGTGCAATGGTGCAGTCTTGGCTCACTGCAACCTCTGCCTCCTGGGTTCAAGTGATTCTCCTGCCTCAGCCTCCCGATCAGCTGAAATTACAGGTGCCAACCACTGTGCCCAGTTAATTTTTGTATTTTTAGTAGAGACAGGGTTTCACCAGGTTGGCCAGGCTGGTCTTTAACTCCAGACCTCAGGTGATCCATCCACCTCGGCCTCCCAAAGT
The DNA here is from genome assembly GCF_047675955.1 of Chlorocebus sabaeus. Classification (NCBI taxonomy): domain Eukaryota; kingdom Metazoa; phylum Chordata; class Mammalia; order Primates; family Cercopithecidae; genus Chlorocebus; species Chlorocebus sabaeus. The sequence goes on along the minus strand of NC_132924.1, from coordinate 81,538,648 downwards.
GCTGAGATTACAGGCGTGAGCCACCACGCCCAGCCACTGTTACCTTTTAAAGCTGTAAATTAATATCTATTATATTCTGAACAGGTCATTCACAGCATTTCTAATTTATTGGTTTAACATTTATTAATATGGAGGTGTATGGTTTTCAAAAGTATTAATTGATTACATACTTTGTGCCGAGCAAGAAATTGATGTTGTGGAGCATATGTGTTGTAGTCCAAGTCCAGGATAAGCCACCATTGGTGGCATACATTCATGTCATTTTCCTAAAATGTTGAATTAGAGTACCTTTGTCTGTAATGCACTTGTGCTAAATGATTTTGCTATGAGGGTAAGTTAAACAGATATGCTTTTTTTTTTTTTTTACTGCCGAAAAATAGCATTATTATTTTAATCTAGAACAAGAGCAAATTTGCCCCATATCTGAAAATAGAAAGAAATATTCTTATGCTGAATGTTTAGGGATGTACTGGCGTTGTAAATTATAGTTCCACATTGGGCATTTCTCTCTACCATTGAATCTTCAAAGATGACAGCATAAACCTTCACCACCCAATTATAATTGCTTAGCTGAGCTAATAAAAAAGATGTGGTGTCAACTTAATTGACCTATTTTACTGGCCTACAAGACTGGAATTTCAAATTAGAAAAAGGTAATTTTTAACAGTCTGATGGAAGGTTTCCCTCAAGTGACTAAGAAGCTAGTGAAGATTAAAAAAAAAAAAATGCCAGTGGTAAAGGGAACAAATTTACAACCACTGATGTCCTGTCCTGTCCTGCACATACTGTCCTAATGGCATGTTCAGTTTGAACACAGGAATGACGAATGTTACTTGTATTATGTGCTTCCTGAATGTCTTCCATATTGCTCTGGACTAAAACATTGTTTAATTCACATGAGAATGAAAATGACAGGTACTGTCAGGCAAAAGTGATCCTTTTGAAATTCTTCTCATTAAATAATGGTAGGAAGGGCTGGAAACTATATTTTGAACATACATACATTGAATATATATATGTTGAATATATATATGTTGAAAATATATATGTTTAAATTTTATTATGTGCATAGTGTGTTGGTTCAAAACCCACTGTAACCAGAAAAAAAAAAGAAAAAATCTATTCCTAGGGCAATCTGAGGGAAAACTGTAGGAGGTCTTCCACTGGGTAATATGCAATGAATTTGATTTATCTTTCTCAAGTGGGCTGAGAGCATTCAAAAAATTCAGTATGAGTATTCAGCATGTAGTGATCTTTTCTCCAAATTTCAACTTTAAAACTAATTTCATGCCACTTTTCGATGCCCTTGGCATTTGAATGGCATGATTTATGGCATGCATTTTTGACGAACATTTACAGACTCATATTCAATACCACTGACAGATTTTCTCTCAAGAGAAAGGGAAGTACCAATCTTCCATTAATTATGCCTCAAGGTAAGAATGGCCTGTCCAAAGAGTTTCCTCCTGGAGTTTTTTGGTTCTCTGAGGAAGGATGGCTTGCGAGTGAGTCCGCTGCTGCCTTCCAAAACCTGGTGCGCCTTTTCAGTCCCTTACCTCAATAGAGAGCTACAAGGACAAAAGTGAACAAAGGAGGCCTGTTTTGCCTGCCCCACTTGCTGGGCTGTTGTCTTGGCCCTTTTCAGTGAAGGGAGGGGGGAGCTGGGTCAAAGTTGAAGAACACTGAAAAGGAATTCAAGCTTCATGTCGAAATTTGAATTATAGCTTCAGTTTGAGTGCCGAGTAGATTAGTTCGAATTGAAATTTTTGAATCTGTGGAAGCTTAAGTGACAGATGGTGTTGGAACAACCTACATAGAGCTGGATGGCACACCCGAAATGTTGAGTGCCCAAGCGAGGCACTTGGTAAACATCTAGTTAACTGACAAAAGTTTTAAGACTGTAGGAAGTGCAGTTTGCTGCTGTACGCTGCGTTAAGACATTGGGCTGTGTGAATTAAAGGGAGGCCCCTGTGTCTGGCGCTCACTCAGATGCACTTGTCCCATCTAATTGCATTGCAAATATTCTTCTGACTGTTCTGCAGCTTTCCCCTCTATTATCTAGTTGAATAAATACAGAAATGCCCAACCAGCTTCCCTTGTAAAATTGCATTGCAGTGTTTTGGTGTTGTCCACAGATTGTTTTGATGTGTGACAAGATACATCTGTCCTAAATATTGTCTAACCAGTGTTTTTTTCCCCAGATAAGTATATTTATGAAGTGTGATTTTGGCTTTCTGCTCCCAGTGGGAGTCCATCACTCTTATATTTGCTCTTGAAGTTTTTCCTATGGCACATGGTTTTCCATTCATTTTGTGAGGCAGCATCTGATTCAAAACGTTTCGGTAGGAAATGTTTTCTAGTGTGTGCATCACCAGAATAATAAAAGCAGCTACTAGGAGGTAGAGGGTACTATAATATATTAGAATAAGTGAAATAAAAAGCAATTTTGGGTAATTTGAAATTCTTCCTGATATTCTGTAAAACTACAGTTGAAAATGGAAAAATTGTAGTATTTGAAAACTGAAAAATTCAGAGTTGAAACATTAACCAATTTTGCTTTGGCATTTTTGACTACTTAAATGACTCAACATAGTCTTTTCTTCTGATGTTAGTAGCATGATGGCTAAAAGCCATTTTTGTAAATGTATATTTAGTACATTCAAATGAATATTTCTACTTTTAGGGAAATAACATTGACATGGCAATATTTGAACAGTTAGTAACATGGAAATTCAGACATAATAAATACTGTAATGTAAACAACACCTAATTTACTTCAGAATGATTATATTAACTTACACGGCATGTTATGTTTTACATGAATCATATACCTTGTGTGTTTCATGAATTTTAAGGTAAATTGCATTTTGATAGATGTGCTGGGGTTTACAAAACTCCATGGTTATGTATATGTTTCTAGTAACGGTTACTGTGATGTGAAATTATAGTGGAAGGTAAATAGATGTCCAGGGTCCATTGCTGTCCTAAAACCATGAGCGGGATGGGGAGGGGAGGTTTATTAAACAGCAGAGAGGGAGTGAGTTCATGATCAGACTTGTTTGCTGGAACTGGGAATGAAGAGTGGAGGTGAAGGAATGTGAAGGATTCAGATGGAGAGGAGGCTCAGATGAATAGGAAGAATTATGACATCCCCAAGAAGTGTCCTATGGCAGATGGAGCCAGAGAAATTTTCAGTGAAGAGAAAGTGAAGAACAAAATGCTGTAAAGGTAATAGCTTAAAATTTGAAAGAAAGAGAAAGGGAAAAGAATAAAAGTTTTTATGGCTATTGCCTGGCTAATGGAGAATAGTCTCCACTTCATATTATCACTCAATATGAAATATTTTAGAGATATTTTACTGTAGTACTTTGGGTCATTGAAGTAACTTGACATCATAAAATAGAAATAACTCATAAGTCACCTTACAAAAATGAACTATGATAAGACATTTACATTTAAAAGAAATGTATTGAGAAGAATTTACTAAGAATTGAAAGCTAAAATTATTTCAGCTTAAATTCCTAGCCAAGTCCACTCTATTTTCCAGCTGTTTTGTTCCTTTATGGACAGGTGGCCCCAGCTTGAGAAAGTTAGCATATGAAAATGTGAACTTTGGCCAGGCGCAATGGCTCACGCCTGTAATCCCAGCACTTTGGGAGGCCAAGGTGGGCGGATCATGAGATCAGGAGTTTGAGACTAGCCTGGCCAGCATGGTAAAACCCCTCCCTGCTAAAAATACAAAAACAAAAATTAGCCGGGCATGGTGGTGTGCACCTGTAATCCCAGCTACTCGGGAGGCTGAGGCAGGAGAATCACTGGAACCCAGGTGGCAGAGGTTGCAGTGAGCCAAGGTTGTGCCACCGGCCTGGGCAATAGAGCGAGCGAGAAGCTGTCTCAAAAAAAAGAAAAAAAGAAAAAAGAAAAAAAGAAAAAAAAAAGTGTGAACTTATCAAACCCATATAGGGTGACTGTTCACATCAAACAGGATTCTTCACTTTGCGTAAGGATTATATGATGAGTGAGCTCCTGTAATGTATCAAAGTTCAATTCATGAAAAAATTTTCAGAAATATCTAAGTAGATAGTCTCCTGAAAGAGCAAATAGATACCAAGTGAAACCTAAGCAAATAAGGCTAAATAAAAATTAGTAAAGAGGTAGACAGGTGGGTCTGGGTGTGGTGGCTCACGCTTGTAATACCAACACTTTGGGAGGCCTAGGCGGGCGGATCACTTGAGGTCAGGAGTTTGAGACCAGCCTGGCCAACATGGTGAAACCCCATCTCGACTAAAAGAATACAAAAATGAGCTGAGTGTGGTGGTGGGCGCCTGTAGCCTCAGCTACTCAGGAGGCTGAGGCAGGAGAATCGCCCGAACCCAGGAGGCGAAGGTTGCAGTGAGCTGTGATCGTGCACTTGCACTACAGCCTGGGCAACAGAATGAGACTCCATCTCAAAAAAAAAAAAAAAAACACACACACACAAAAAAACATAGGTTGTAAATGCGGAGAGAATATATGTTTGTATAAAAATATTTAATATTTGCTCTAAATAACATTGAGGGGCCAAGTCTGCATGATAAAGGAAAGCAGATAACTAAACAGTCATCCAGGCATTTGGGGCCCTTGCTTATCTTAGCTTTCCCCATGTCTTCTAACTTCGGAAACAATCCTTGCTCTGTTCTGCGAGGAGCCTGAGCTACTCTTCACATTATGCATGGTGGTATGTATCTGACAGCCCCCAAATTTGATAAATGAGTGAGTGCAAAAGTGAATGACTGAATACATGAATATTGCAAAATGTCAGAATGTCAGGTGGATCTTTGTTGGAGAAAATTGGGGGGTTTTGTTCTTTGCCCTGGTTTGAAGACATAGATAAAGTCTAGACCATGAGAAACCAAACATTTATAATTTCATGCCTGGACTCTGTAGATTGTAATTTGCTTGCTGGTTCTAAATTAGGCACTTGAGCAAGCAGGTGAAATCATTCAATCCAGAAGGGTACTATTTTAAAAATTGCTGCTGTGGAGGTCTAAATGACATCCTTGTGACCCAAAAGAGTTCCTCTATAATTTTCTACCTTTGCTAATGGCACATGATTCCAGATTTGCACACGGCTTTCCTTTTCCTTCACTGTCTGAAACTGGTGCTTGTCATTTTCCTCCGGAGGTCTCTGGGTGGCTGCACACTGACTGAGTTAAGCACTTTCTGAGATTGCTTTCTACCCTCTGAATTTGAAGAAATCAGAAGTGAGGCACACAGAACTGAAATGAAAAGCGAAGAGACTGGTATGTGGAACAGATCAGAAGCTCTCATGCTGTAGCTTTAAAAATAGAACTTTCTCCCCTAAGATGTGAGTTGAATTACAGTATGGCCTTTCCTAACTAGTTAGTGGGTTATAGGGGTTGGATTCAGGGCAGTGGTGCCATATTAGAGACACCTAGAATAAAAAGTTATGTAACATCTTTGGTTAATTAAAATTTGAGAAGTACTAGGCTACTCCACATAGATTAAGAAACCTCAGTACACTGCCTGGCTTTGGAAAAGTTACTTAAGTACTTCTTTTCTTTATTTAGAAAATAGAGATAAAACACAAAATCTTTGTCACCACCCAACCCTACCTCACAAGGGTATGTGACTGTAACAAATGATGATAAAATGAAAGTGTTAAGAGAAAAAGATGACATAAATCTATGTTATTACGTAGAATGCACTTGACAGTTTTTGTACCAAAAACTTGCTTCAGGCATATGTATGTATCATATATTCTTAACAATATATGTGGCTACTTGATTTTGAATAAATGAGGTGGTCTTACACTGCAGCCTGGGAGATTGATAACCTTATTGATGCTGCAGGATAGGACTGTTCTCAAAACACGAATTATAATCTTACTCTCCAAAAAAATGATAATATGTATGTTAAAGTCATGTTGAGTCAATATGATAAAATAACAGTCAGCAAAGGTGTCAGCAGGGTTCCTTCTGAGAAGGAACTTTTTATTTTTCAGTTGCAGTCAATGTCCATAAATCTAATTGCATCTTATTTCAAGCCATAATCCATTCATAATTTTTGAAAGGACAGTCAATAGTTTTGTTGTGTGTCAGGCATGACTAACTAGCAACCCCATAAAGCAATAAAGCATGAAACCATCTTAATATATTAAATTCATCTAGTTTACAAACTGCACGTACTTAGAAGTTTGAAATAATGGGAGATACATGCAGTGTGGCTTGTGAGCAGGTTTGTATATACAGTTGAGGTATTTTGCATGAATTCCGTTCCTCTGCACCTCAGTGAAGAGATGGAAATTAAACATTGTAATCATTATTGACCTGGACTCTGTCAACACAGAGTTTTAGAAGTGGGAATGTGTTATGTGTTGAATTATGTCCCTTAAAATTCGTATGTTGAAGTCCCAACCCCCAGTGCCTGAGAATGTGACCTTATTTGTAGATAGGGTCTTTACAGTTAAAGTGAGATAATTAGGTTAGGCCCCAATCCAATATGATTAGTGTCCTTATAAAAAGAGGCAAATTGGAGATAGGCAGAGTTGAAGAAGGCCTGTGGAAATGAAGGCAGAGATCTACAAGCCAAAAAAGGCCAAAGGTTGCCAGCAAACTGCCAGAAGCCGGAAGAGATGGGTGGAACAGGTTCTCTCTCACAGCCCTTAGAAGGGACCAACCCTGCCGACACTTGGATCTTGGACTTCCTGTCTCCAGAACTGTGAAATAATAAACTTCTGCTGTGCAAGCCTTCCATTTTGTGGTACTTTGTTACAGCAGCCCCAGCAAACTAATACAGAATACAATAATAGTTCGTCTGTTTCTAAACCTATTCTTACCAAAAAAAAAAAAAAAAGAGACAGGGAGAGAGAGAATACAGCTTTCCCATACCTCTGTGTCATATATCTATGTCTACAGAGTCCTCCCTCAGTATCCAAGGAAGATTGGTTCTCATACCACCCCCTAACCCCCAGGATATCAAAATCCGAGGCTATTCAAGTCTCTGATATAAAATGGTTTAGTATTTGTATATAACCTATGTACATCCTTCCATATATTTAAAATCATCTCTAGGTTACAATGTAAATGCTATGTAAATAGTTCTTACACTATATTGTTTTTAAATTTATATTATTTTAAACTGTTGCATTGTTTTATTTATTTATTTAAGGATATTTTCCGTCAGTGATTGGTTGAATCTGCAGATGCAGAACCCAGGGATACAGAAGGCCAACTGTATCTCTATCTCTATCTCATCATCTATATCTATATCTGAATCTATACCTACACCTGTATCTATTTATATATCTACCCACCTATCTATCTATCTATCTATCTATCTATCTATCTATCTATCTCTGTATACTTTGTGTACCAAAGGAATACATATATAGTAATTGGCTGTTTAGAAAGTTATTCCTTGAATTAAGGCACAGAGATGCTGGGAGTGGTGAAGAGGGTATTAATTTTATTACCTGGACAAATGTTTGAAGTTGGTTTAGTTGATTACCTTTTTTGATTATAATCAACTGCAACTTTGCTGCCTCCATCAAGTGTAAATTTTCATCACCTGGTAACTTAAAGGTACATATTTTGTTTAAGTCTCTACAGGTGCCCGTGCTGTGCCTTGGTAGTCATAAGGTTTCTTTCAACATGAAAAATGTTACAGTTGCTGATATTTACTCATGCTGAGGAAAGCAAAGCCTTAAATGAGCTAGCTCTTGGACAACGTCAGCTTGAATGCTGTTTCAGTGGGGCAGGGTAAAAATGGCATTGTGGAGGATTTTCCAGCTAGCTATAATCAGGCAGCACCACTATCTATTTGGAGAAACAGAATTGTCAAGAGCTTTGCTTCAACTTGAATATTAATTTGAATATACTGTGAACTCTAAAACCATTTAGGCTGCTCCTTTATGATGTCTGCCAACTTGGTGTGAATGGCTGTTCTTCATTCCTGCCAGCGACAGCCTTGTCTGTCTTGGATGGTGAGCTCCTCCAAGAAAACGACCTTACCTACTAATGTCATGTGTATGGCGTTTAATGAACTGTGACATACAAAAAAAAGGGTCTAATTGTTTTAAATAATAGCAATGAGATGATTTGGTAGGAAGATTCTTGGGATGAACACTGAGAACTTTTCAATTCTGAGTTTGTGTCATTCACTGATCTCATTTTAATATATAGACCATTTGCCAATTTGGAGTTTCCTCCTGGTGAGTATGTTCTTTCCGTGCTACAGACATAAGTTTATTTATGATCCTGACAGGAGTGACTAATGAGAATCTACCAACATCCAGCAGAAAATAATTTTGAATTATGACTATTTTTATTATAGATATTCTCGCAGCTTCTTTTTAACACACAAGGAAGTGAGGTGAAAATTGATTGACATGTTTAAGGCCCTAGACAGGAGCAGAGTACAGGCAATAGTTTGTATCTGAATATCACTGTTTCAATATGAGCTCTTTAGATCTTTTAAATATTTGCCCTGAAAGACAAAGTTCTAAGGACAGTTTGAAAGATTTATGGATAACACTGTCATATTTGGTGGTTGACCAAAGTCTGTTTGCAGATGTACTAACATGGGACCAGCAATGCCAGTTCTGTGGTAAATCACCAGCTTTAGATACATTTTATTACTTTGAATGGTTAGTCTATATTTTCTTGCATCAAACTCACGTTTTAGAATTTTATGTACTAGATCACCCCATCTTTTTTCCTGTTCTGGACAACAGAATACATCTTGGAAAACCAGTTACTACCTGGAAAATGGAAATAGGCTGTGTTGTGGCTACCTGCACCTGCTCTGGTCATCATCTAAGCATAATTCCAGCCCTCCCCACTCCCTCTTTGGTCTCCTCTGCACAGTTAGAAGTGGGGCCAGACAGGAATATGCATGTGTCATACACCTGTGACCAAGAGATCCTCCATCACGGAATGGCAGAGTATCAATTACTTGGAATGGATGACTCGTGGCAGCTGCTGTCTGTGACCCACCGGGCTCTCTGCCCTGCACTGACAGCTGCACATCACATCCTGTGATCACACTACCTCAGCCACCTCCATGACCAATTCATCAAAAAAAGGGGGCTGAGCCTACTGATCCCAAGGTATTATTGTATGGCACCCTGCTCCCAAGGTATTATATGTAAAGTTGTCTCTCTGAATTTTAGGAAATGAGATCACAATGATTTTTATAACTTATTACTATTAATAAATAACAATCATCCCTGCCATTTATTGGTTGCTTAACTATATGGAACACCTTAATGAATTATTGCATTTAATCTTCACAAAAACCCTTTATATCAGAAGCTAGCAAATTGTTTCTATAAAGATAGTACAAATATTTAGGCATTGTAGGCTATTTGATGTCTCCAAAAATTCTCATAGACAATATATAAATGAACAGGCATGGCCATGTAAAACTTTCATTTCAAAATTGGTGGCAGGCCAGATTTGGCCCATGGTCAAAGTTTTCCAACCTCTGCTTTATGCGATTATACCCATTTTATATATGAGGAAACTGAGGCTTAGGGAGTTTAGATGATTAAAATAACATAGCTGCTAAGTTTCAGAGCTAGGATTCTGACCCAAGGAATTTGACCCTTATCCCTCAGTTGTAATTCCTGCGCGTTACTGTGTCATGCTACTATGATAAATAACAAGGAAATGGACTTTTAGCTTCTGCATGTTGAGAGTTACAGTTATGACCTAAACTTCTAAGGGGAATGTTGTATAGAGAACTGAGTCCTGAAGATGCTATTTAGGCAAGCGTAGATAGTCTAATCTAATCTACAGTACATTCAAATGATGTAATTGCATCCTTGACTAATTGAAAAAAGCTTCTAAAGTTCTTTGAGCGATCCAATATTGTAGCTGTTTTAGTCAATAGGATTGCAAAAAGCAAATGACCCTAATTTTTAAAAATACGTAAATTATTAGTTTTAAAATTTTGTTTATACGTTGGAGGTCCAAGTGTTAATAGTAAGATAACATTTGCATATTCTCAAGGAAAAAAATTTATTTTCACAAAAACAAATTATGCAGAAGAGTTTCTCCCATATTTAACATTAACTCCTTGAATGAGAATTCTAAAGGCTTTTATTTTCCAGGATGGACAACTCCTTTTGTGTTTTATTTCCATGGTAACAGTTAAGTTTGGGCTTAAGAACAACAAACCTACAAGATAACCATCCAGTTGACATGAATGAGCATCCCCTTAGGGAATTTGTAGTGCTTCATGGTGTCCAGATCGTACCTGAAGTAGAATTACAGAGGCCTGTTGTGTTTTTTATACAGCAAGTTCTTTAAAAGCTGAAGGTTCTCAGAGTAGGCTGAAATGAGGAAATACTTAGTTTTAGATAACAGTTCAGCACACACAAAAATATTGTGAGCAGCCAGACATGAAAGGCATTCCCAGGACACCATCAAGAACTCCAGAACTCACAGCTTCTGACTTTTGGGTGAATGAAATTTTAGGAAGTGTGCAGCTGGCAAAATGGGGGCTTCATGTGACTAAACATTGTTGCTCATACTTTGAGGGAAGCTCAAAATGGAGCCACCCCCTAGCAGAGAAATCTTTGGAAATCTGAAATCTTTGAATATAAGTGAGCCTCCATTCATTACTAAGAAAGCTGACAGAGGAGTAAAACCCAACTAGTGGAAAAGTTGACTGCTGTGCTCTTGTGTGTGAAGTGGTTACTGTAAATTAATTGGTGTAACAAATTATAAAGGGTATGGTTGATGAATGTAGAAAACTTTTTTCGGTTGGATCAGTTCCTTAAGTCCTTGGCTTAATTCATTTAATGAAAAAAAAAATGTAACCCAAATTAAAAAATGGAATTATGGTACTATGGGCCACATTTTGTTGTAAAATATATTTTATAACTTTATTAAGGTATATTTTACATATCGTCAAATGACTCACATTAAGTACAGATGCTTCTCTACTTCCAATGGGATTACAGCCCAATAAGCCCATTGTAAAGTCAAAAAAATCATGAGTTGAACCATTGTAAGTCATGAATCATCCGTATACAATTATTAATAAATTTATAAATTATGCAACTATGGTAAGCAGAATTCTATTATGACCCCTAAGATTCTCACCCCTGGTGTGCATGCCCACATGTGATACCTTCTCCTTGAGTGTGTGTGGGACCTGTGACTATGTTGGCATGTCACTTTCATAACTAGGTAACATTATATGGCAAAGGTGAAGGGATTTTGCAGATATAATTAAGGTCCCACGTCAGTTGATTATGAGTTAATGGAAAGGGAGATATCTTAGTTGGGCCTGAATTAGGTGTAAATCCTTTAAAAGGGACTGTTGTGAGACCTAAGACAAATATTGTACAAGAAACTAAAAAAAGGGGAAAAAAAGGGATTGTTATGAAAGAGACACTAGCCTACTGGCTTTGAAGAAGCTAACAACCATGTTATGAATTGCTTATGAAGAAGGGCAACTGCAGTTCTTCGTGGGGAACTAAATTCTGCCAATAACCTAAGTAAGCAGGGAAGAGGACTCCGAGCTCCAGATGAGAAAGCAGCCTAAATGACACCTTGATTGCAGACTTAGGAGAACCACCTTGGCCATACCTGGGCTTCTGACCTAGGAGAAGCTGAGATAATAAATGTGTGTTGCTTTGCGTCTCAAGATTTGTTGTAGTTTGTTATGCATCAGTAGAAAACTAACATAGCAATGATCACTGCAATCCAATTTTGAAATTTTTATCACCCCCCAAAATTTCCTTGAGCCTATTTGTAGTCAAACTATGCTCTCATCCCATGGGAACCACTGACCTGTTTCCTTTCTCTACAAAGTTGCCTTTTCTGGACACTTCATATTAATGGAATCATATACTATAGAATCTTTTATGTCTGGCTTCTTTCAGGTAGTGTAATGTTTTTGAGGGTTCTCCATGTTGTAATGTGTATCAGTGGTATTCTCTGGTATGTAGATACCACAGTGAGTTTATGTATTTACCAGTGGATGGACATATGGACTGTTTCCAATTTGAGACTATTATTGATAATGCCACTATGAATATTAGCATACAAGTCTTTATGTGTCCCTATGTTTTCATTTGTCTTTGATAGATACTTACTAGTGGAATTGCTGGCTTGTATGGTATAGTTATATTTATGATTTAAGATACTGCCAAACGGTTTTTTAAAGTGGCTGTATCATTTTACTTTCCCAACCAGGAATGCATGAAGGTTACAGTTTCTTGACATCCTTGCCAATCTGTAGTATTGCCTGTCTTTTTTTTTTTTTTTTTTTTTTTTGAGGTGGAGTCTCACTCTGTCACCCAGGCTGGAGTGCAACGGTGCAATCTCAGCTCACTGCAACCTCTGCCTCTGGGTTCAAGTGATTCTCCTGCCTCAGTCTCCCTAGTAGCTGGGATTACAGGCATGCATGCACCACCACACCCAGCTAATTTTGTATTTTTAGTAGAGATGGGGTTTCACTATGTTGGCCAGGCTGGTCTCAAACTCCTGACCTCAGGTGATCCACCCGTTTCAGCCTCCCAAAGTGCTGAGATTACAGGCGTGAGCCACCATGCCCGACTTGCCTGTCTTTTTTATTATGGCCATTCTAGTGACCGTGGAGTGGTATTTCATGGTAGTTTTACTTGCACTTTGCTAATGACTATTAACGTGGAGCATATTCTCATAGCTACTGGTCTGTCTTCTTTGGTGAAATGTCTAAATGTTTTGCCGGTTTTTAGAATGGAGTCATTTATCTTCTGATTATTGAGTTTGTTTTGTAAAAATATTTTCTGGATACAAGTTCCTTATCATATATATGACTTGCGAATATTTTTCTCCTATTTTGTGGGTAGTCTTTTTACTTTCTTGATATGTCCTTTGAGGCAAAAATGTTTTTTGTTTTGTTAAGTTCAATGTAATTGTTTTTTCTTTTGTTGCTTGTGCTTTTGGTGGTATATCTAAGAATTTATCTCCTCACTCAAGTTCACAAAAATTTACTCACATGTTTTCTCTTAAGAGTTTTCCATATACATTTTAAGATCAACTTGTTAATTTCGTGGAAAAAAGTGCTACGATTTAAGGTAGTACATTAAATCAATAGATCAACTTGGGAAGAATTGCCATCTTAATATCAAATCTTCCAATTCATAACATTTAATGTCTATTTATTTAGATTTTCTTCATGTTCTCTTAACAATGCTTTGAATTTTTGATGTACAAATCTTGCATTTTTTGTTGTATTTATTTTAAAGTATTTTATTTTTTGTGGTGCTATTGTGATGGAATTATTTCCTTCATATCATTTTAGATCGTTTGTTAGTGATGTGTAGAAAGAAAATTGACCTCACATCCTATATCTTGCTAAACTTGTTTATTAATTCTAGTAGTTTTTAAAAATGGATTTCTCAGGATTTCCTACATTTGTGTCGTCTCTGAATAAAAACAGTTTTGACTCTTCCTTTCTTGTTTTGGTGTCATTGATTTTTATATTCCTTATTGTACTAACTAGAAGCTCCAATACAGTGTTGAATAGAACTGGTAAGAGTGGACATCCTTGTGTTGTTCCCAGTCTTAGGGGGAAAGCTTTCACCCTTTTGTATTAGGTATGCTAACTGTGGATTTTTTAATAGAAGTCCTTTATTTAGTTGAGAAATTTACTTCTATTCTAGCTTGTTGAGAAATTTTTTTTTTATCATGAAAGGAATTTTTTTAAATGCATTTTCTGCATCTGTTAAAACTATAATGTGATTTTTGTCATTTATTAATATAGTATATTATATTAATTGATTTTTGGATGTTACAACAAACTTCTGCAATACATCCCACTTGGTCATATTGTACCATCCTTTTTATGTGCTGCCAAATTCAGATCGTTAATATTTTAGGATATTTGCTTCTGTGTTCCTTAGGGATGTTGATATGTAGTTTTCTGGTCTTTGTAATGCCTTGGTCTGATTTTGTTACCAGAGTAAAACTGGCCTTATAGATTGTATTGGGAAGTGTTCTCTCATCTATTTTTTGAAAGTTTGTGGAAGAATAGAATTCACCAATGAAGCAATCTGGGCCTGAATTTTTCTTTTGGGAATATTTTAAATTCTTAATTTTTTTTTTTTTTTTTTTTACTTCTTATAGGCCTATTTAGATTTTCCATGTCTCCTTGAGTTGGTTTCAGTAACTTGTTTTTATTCTTTTTTTCTTGAACTATTTTTGAAAGGTTGCTCTAGTCATTATAATGTGCATCTTATTTTACTCTACTTCAGAATAATACTAATTTAATTCTAATAAAATATAAAAGCTTTACTTCAATACATCTCCTTTTCCTCCCCCACTCTTTTATGTTATTATTGTCGTTTATATTACATATATGAATACTCCATTTAGTGCTCTAAGTATTGCTTTTTAAAATCTTTGTTTACATGGAAATGTGGGGTTTTTTGCTTTGTTTTTGAAGGATCACTGTGGGATAGTCTTGATAGATTTTTTCCTTCTTTCAGTAGTTTGATTATTTTATTCTACTGCCTTCAGACCTCCATTGTTTTTTGTTTTGTTTTTAAATTTTTAATTTTTGTGGCTACATAATAGGTGTGTATAGTTGTGAGGTACATGAGATGTTTTGATTCAGGCATATATTGATTCAATGTGTAATAATCTTATCATGGAAAATGGAACATCTGTCCCCTCAAGCATTTATCCTTTGTGTTACAAACAATCTAATTATACTCTTTTAGTTATTTTAAGATATGCAATAAAATTATTATTGAATATATTCACTCTGTTGTGCTATCAAATAATAGGTCTTATTCATTCTTTCTTTTTTTTTTTTGTACCCATTAACCATCTCCACCTCACCCCTACCTATTTCCCCCTACTTCCCACCCTTCCTAGCCTCTGGTAACTATCCTTCTATTCTCTATGTCCATGAGTTCAATTGTTTTTATTTTTTAGATCCTACATATAAGTGAGAACATGTGATGTCTGCCTTTCTGGGCCTGGCTGATTTCACTTAACATAATGACCTTCAGTTCCACCCGTGTTGTTGCAAATGACAGGATCTCATCCTTTTTTATGGTTGAATAGTACTCCATTGTGTATGAGTACAAATTTTTTATCCATTCATCTGTTGATGGACACTTAGGTTGCCTTCAAGTCTTGGCTGTAGTGAACAGCGCTGCAATAAACATGGGAGTGTGGATATCTCTTCAATATACTGATTTCCTTTCTTTCGGGTATATACCCAGCAGTGGGATTGGTGAATCTTATATTAGCTCTATTTTTAGCTTTGTGAGGAACCTCTAAACCGTTCTACATAGCAGTTGTATTAATTTACATTCCCACCAACACTGTATGCAATGGTTGCCTCCCTTGTTTTTGATAAGAGGTCATAAATTATTTGGATTGTTGTTTCACTGTAGGTGGTGTCATTTTTTTTCCTGCTGCTTTTTTAAAAAAAGTATTTGTAGTGTTTTATTTTTTAAACATTGTGATGTCAATAGTGAGCTGAATATACTATCTTTACTAAAATTTTGTTATGAAAAAATTTTTTAAATGCAAAAGCAGAGAGAATAGAAATCAGCTCCCCTGTATTCATTACCTTGCTTCAATAAATGCAAATTCATAAAGAATCTGGAATCCATTCCCAAGGAATTAACCTACAACCGATTCCTGGAGGCATGTCACTTTATCTTTAAATATTTTAGTATCTCTTAAAGGTCACAGCTCTTTGGAACATAAACACATCATTATCGTAAATAAAATTAAACATATTATTCCTATATTAGAATATCTAATCGATATTAAAATTCTCTCATTTATGTTACATTTGTTTGTTTCTTGGTTTTACATTACATCTCATTCAGAGTCTTTGTAAAATTCACACTTTGCAACTGGTTGGTCTGCTTGTGAAGAATCTTTTAATCTCTATAGCCCATCCATTTTGCAATTGAATGTTGGGAGAGGGGAAGGGTGGTATAAGTGTGTGAATTATTTTTCTTTCCTTCCTTCCTTCCTTCCTTCCTTCCTTCCTTCCTTCCTTCCTTCCCTCCCTCAGCCAGGACCTAGTGTCTAGTGTTCCTGACTAGAGTTTGCTGAACTTCTTACATCTGTATGTTAGTATGCTTCATCAAATTCGGGAGATTTTCAGCTATTATTTGTCAAGTATTTTTCGACCCCCTCTTCTCCCCCTCTCCTCTGCTTTTGGAACTAGCATGGTACTTATTTGGTATGCTTGATGTTGTCCCACGGGTTTCTGAGACTCAGCTTATTTTTCTTAAAACTTTTTCCTCTGTGTTTTTTTCAAATTAGATAATTTCTGTTGATCTGTTTTCTAGTTCACTAATTTCTTCTTCTACCTTCTCAAATTTGCTATGAGTGCCTGTAGAGAAATTTTCATTTCAGGTATTGATCTTTTCAACTCCAAAATTATTTTTTTCAATTTTTTTTAATTGAGATTATCTATTAGTTGATAAATTGGCATCATATTTTCCTTTAATTTTTAAACATGGTTTTCTTAGTTTCTGAACATGTTTATAATAGCTGATTAGAAGTCTTTGTCTGCTAAGTCTGTTTAGGACTGCTCAGGGGCATTTTGTATTGATAGTTTTTTTCCCTACCGTGTATGAGTCACACTTTCTTTTTCTTTACTTGCCTCGTAATTTTTGTAGTTATTATTGAATACTGACATTTTAGATATGTAGTGGCAACTGTGGTTTCTGCTTTTCTCTGCCCCAAGAAATTTGTAGCTGTTGTTATTTTTTGTTTAGTAACTAGTTTGTAGTAAATCTGTGGCATGTCTCCCCTGCAATGTGCAACTGCTAATGTCTCCACTCAGTTTCTTTTTGTAATTAAAAAAAATTAGCCTGGTTTCTTAAGGTTTGCTCCTGTGTCTGCATAGTTCAGTAGTCAGTCAATAATTGACCAGAAGTTGGACTCAAATACCTCCAACCAATAAGGCTTCCACTCTCTGCTCATGGTTTTGTGTGTGCCTGGAGAGTACAATCAAACTTTATGTCATTTTCAAGTCTTCTCCCAGCTCTTATGTTCAGCTGTCTTCTCTTGTGTGTGTGTGCACGCGCGCGTGTGTTTGTGTGTGCGTGCACGTTCCATTGGCCATGGGTATGTGGTGGCTTAGGCTCCTGAGGTCTCTTCTACACATTTGGATAGCCCTGGTCAACTTAGTATATGTGAATATATATACTAAGTATATATACACTTTTTCTAGCCCTCTGTTTGGTTTACCTACTGGAACTTCCTAATAAATCTCTGATTGATCCACTAGTTTTTTGTTTGCTCCAAACAGGACAGCAGTCTCAGGCTATCCAAACTGCTGGTGTTCCTGTTTGCTTTCCAGTAAAAACTTTTACTTGAACTGTGAGTGCTCTAATCAAGTGAGCCTCCTTTGGCAGGTGCAGTGAAGCTGCTGTTTTTCACAGTCTGTCCTGCCCTGGTTGAGTGAATTACCTAATGACAGAGCCGGGGATAGGGGTTGTGGGATGGAAGCAGATTCAGGCAAAATCACTGCCACAGACTCACTGTTCTGACCCTGAGTTCAATAGTTATCATAAATAAATGCTGCTCAGATTTTTGAGTGCATTTGATCAATTTCCAGGGCACTCAAATGATTTTTTTGACAGTTTTGTCCAGTTGTATGATGGCTATCTAGGGAGAGTATTTGTCAACTTCCTCACTCCATTATGCCAGAAGTTCTCTTCATAACACTGTGTGCGTTTATGAAGGCTCATTCGTCAGAATGGATGGGCCTAGGAATAAATTTGAGACACAGACATGATGTCTTAGTCCATTTTGTGTTGCTACAAAGGAATACCTGAGGCTGGGTAATTTATAAAGTAAAGGGATTTATTTGACTCACGGTTCTGCAGGCTATACAAGAAGCATGGTGCTGGCATCTGCTCAGTTTCAGGTGAGGGCCTTGACTGCTTCCACTCATGGTGGGAGGCAACAGGGAGCTGCCATGTGGAGAGAGATCACATGGTGAGAAGGGAAGCAAGAGAGACGGGGAAGGCACCAGGCTCTTTTTACCAACCAGCTCTTGAGGGAACTAATACAGTGAAAACTCATCCCAAGGGAGAGCATTAGCCAATTCACTAGAGATCTGCCCGTGATGACCCAGAAACCTTCCATTAGGCCTGAATATTTGGGGCCAATAATCCCCCATATTGGGGATCAAATTTCAACATGAGGTTCATGTCTAATAATCTCTCAGGTGATAACAGTGCTGCTGGTCTCCCAAACTACACTTTGGGGAACAATTTTCTAGACCTTGATCCAGGTACTAGAGACCCTGGGATTCCCTGTCTTAGAGCCAGAGTCTATATCCAAGACCTGAATGGGTCTCAGAGGACTGACTGCTACAAGCGTGAACACCCGTAGGCTGGAGGGGTAGTTAGGAGGTAGCTGGGTCGGGGGGTGGGGGAGCAATCTCGAGGTATTGGGAGTTGGAGTGATATGGAAGACAATGCTTGGAAATCTTGGACCTTCAAGCTGGGATTCTACACACAGAAGCACAAGGCCCTTCATGGTGCAGGATTGAGATGGACGGGAACAAAAGGAGCCTCCATTTGCACTCTTGCTCCAAGTATTATTAGGCCTGCTTATGGGTACTTCAGGAAACGTTTGGTTGAAATTATTTCATCTTTGGGCCGAAACGCGAAATGGACAGAGTCCAGTTTTTTCCTTTTCTTTTCTTTTTTTCTTTTTTTTTTTTTTTCAGAGTCTCACTCTGTCACCCAGGCGGGAGTGCAGTGGTGCTTACTGCAACCTCCGCCTCCCAGGTTCCAGCCATCCTCCTGCCTCAGCTTTCCTAGTAGCTGGGACTACGGGTGCGTACCACCACACTTGGCTGATTTTTATATTTTTAATAGAGATGGGGTTTCACATATTGGCCAGGGTGGTCTCGAACTCTTGACCTCGAGTGATCTGCCCTCCTCAGCCTCCCAAAGTTCTGGGATTACAGGTGTGAGCCACCATGACCAGCTAAGACTCCAGTTTTTCTGCTTCTTTTTTTCCCCATGTCTGTATTGCAGTGTGAGAGAACACTTTGATTTCCCCTTCAGTGTGCACACTAAATACTCAAAAGTATGTCAACAAATTTTCAACGCGTCCATTTACTGGGTTTTTGGTAACTTTGAGAATCCTCCATTGTTCCAGCTAGCCACTTAGTGTTGGAGCAAAGATGCTTATGCTTATGCTCATGCTTACTGTTTCGTAGAAATCCATAGGCTTGTTATATCAATTCTTTGAACAAGAAGAACATATCATTTGGCATAATTTATAGGATTCTAATCTTGTCTCTGAAGATTCAGTGGAAATAGCCAGTAATTGCCATTAATTGCATTTTAAGTAATCCATATTAAAGGATCAGTGACATTAACCTTTTCTTTATTCCTTATCCTCTTTTAAAGCTTGTAGAATAGCTGACATAGTGAACATAGGATAAAGATTTAGTGGTTGAGACGGTAAACATTCTGTGAGGACCATCCATGCAAAACAGTGATCCAACAATTCCAGCAACTGCTGTCACAAGTGTCTATCCACTAAAATCCTGAATACCTTTCTTAGCAGCACTTCCTCGTGCCTGTCTTCTTCCCTCCCTTGCTAACCTTTGGAACTTGCACCCATCTGGTAACTTGAAAACTTTGACAGGTTGGGCAGAGAAGTGACTGGTACTTAAAACAGCTTGACTCACAAAAGCCAAGTTACCCTTGCCTCTACCTTTTGGTTTGGCTAGCATAACCCTGAATAAATCTTTTAAAACTAACTTTTGGAAATATTGCCTTGTCCCATTTTGTGTTATGCTTTTAAAAATATATAACCTGTGTATTTTTGTTTATTTGTTTGAGACAGCGTCTCACTCTGTTTCTCAGACTGGAGTGCAGTGGCGTGATCCTAGCTCACTGCAGCCTCGACCTCCCATGCTCAAGTGATTTTCCCACCTCAGCCACCTGAGTAGCTGGGACTACAGGTGCATGTCACTGTGCTTGGCTAATTTTTGTATTTTTTTGTAGAGACAAAGTCTCATTATGTTGCCTGGGCTGGTCTTGAACTCCTGAGCTTAAGTGATCCTCCCGCCTCAACCTCCCAAAGTGCTAGGATTATAGGCATGAGCCACCACACCCAGCCAATCCTGTGAATTTTATGCCATTGCTGTACTCTGCTCTTTTGATAGGAATTATGAATCATGATCGAAAACTAAAGACAGTAGTCAATTGTTGAGGAGTTGCTGAAGCCTTTGCCACAGTACCACACAAGGCCTAGATTTCCCAAACACAAGGTGTATGTAATGGCGGGGAGGGTGCTGATGTTGGCAGCATGACTGGACCCTGTGGCAGTGGAAGTAGCACAGTCTAGTGGAAAAGGCAGTGGACAGAGACAGGAGGAGGCTTTGGCTGGAGATCAGTCTGCCATGAAATAACATGACCTTGGGCAAGTCAAGCTCTCTGAGCTTCATTTTTCCTACTGACATAAACAATGCTGCCCTTTCTTCTCAGGAGTCTTATCGAGATAAAATGAGGTAATAAGTCAGAATGCCTTGAAAAAGTGAAAGATGGTGGCAAATATTAGTATTGTTTCTTTATTCATTCAGCAAACATATACATGAAAGGCATGAATTATCCTAATTAATACACTAGGGGACACCTCAGTGATCCGTGCACCTGGAGCTTATGGATTTTCAGTTCAGAGGAAAGAGGAACCTGCGGGCAAAACATTACAGTGCAGTATGGGTTGGGTGCTGGAGTTTCAGCAGCTACCAAACACTATTGAAGAACAGAGGTAGCCATGGCTACCTCTTCCTAGGAAAGTTGTTAAAATCATCACAGAAGAAGTGGTTTTTGACCTGGCTCTTGGAAAATAATTACAAGTTTGCCAGACTGAAAGGAGGTAAAAGGGCATCTTAGGCAGAGAAATCAGAATATTCAAAGGCAAAGAGGTGTGTGTGTGTACATAGCTAACTATTTTGGATGATTGAGAGATTATCTGTATTTACTTGGCTCTAGCCACTAGATATATTAAAAGAGGTATTTTGTATTTAATGTTTTCCAAACTGATTTCCTGCTTTTCTCCCCAGCCCAGACTTGCTTCATTTCAGTTACTGGCAGCCCTGTCCTTTCACTTGCATGGGTCAAAATTTTTGAAGTTATGCTTGACTCCTTCATTTCTTCCATACCCCAAATCTAATCTATCGGGAGATCCCTGTTTGTTCTACCTTCTAAATATATCTGGAATTGGACCCCTTCCCTCCATCATCACTGGTTCTATCCTGGATCAAGCCAGTATGGTCTCATGCCTGGATATTGTGAAAGCCTCCTGTTCTCTCTACTTTTATCCTTGGTGCTACATCTTCTCAACATAGCAAACAGATGATCCTTTAGAAATGAAAGTAAGATCACGACGCTGTAAATAACTTTAATGCCAACCCACTCCTCTTAGAAAGAGCAAGATTCTTACCAAAAAAGAAAACAAACCAAACCCACAACACACTATAGAACGTGACCCCTGCTGCCTCTCTGGCCTCATCTCTCCTTGTGCATCCCCCGCAACTCAGCTCTGTGGCCCCTGCGCTCAGCCTCGACCACACCAGCCATTGCTTCCGCCATCAGCCTTTGCACTGACTGTCCCCTGTGTCTGGAACCTTCTTCCCCTAGGTCTATTTGTCCATTTCTCTGTGACCTCTTTCACGTTTTTCCTCTGATATCACCTTTTAATGAGATCTAAGCTGCTGACCCTATTTAAATTTCACCTCCTCACCCCTTACTCCTGATTCGCTTTAGCTTGCCGTAATGTTTTCATTTTCTATTCTACTTACCACTTTTTACATACTGCATACTTTTCTTATTTAGCTTGTCTCTCCCCAGTAGAAATTTAAGCTGCACAGGCCAGAGATTTTGCATCCCAACACATAAAATAGTACCCAGTATACCTTAGGATCCTAGTAAGTATAGGTTGAATGAATAATGAAAAAGTCACCATACATGTCATTGGGGGAACTTACCTATGTGAGGAAACATCATGGGCACCCTGAAACAATTATCTTGGATTGTTTGCAATTTAATAATTTGCAATTGGCGAAGTAAAAATGAACTCCCGTCTTTGTTTTGTGTGGGAAGTGTGTATTTTTAAAAGAAATATCCAGGCTGGGCGCAATGGCTCATGCCTGTAATCTCAACAGTTTGGGAGGCCAAGGCGGGTGGATTACCTGAGGTCAGGAATTTGAGACCAACCTGGCCAATATTATGAAACCCTGTTTCTACTAAAAAAACAAAAATTAGTGGGGCGTGGTAGTGGGCGTCTGTAATCCCAGCTACTCGGGAGGCCGAGGCAGGAGAATCACTTGAACTCAGGAGGCAGAGGTTGCAGTGAGCCAAGATTGTGCCACTGCACTCCAGCCTGAGTGATAGAGTGAGACTCTGTCTCAAAAAAAAAAAAAAAAAAAAGAAACACCCAGTTTAAAATCTAGTTTAAAGAAGAGATTCCTTCATATTGACTGTTGGTTTTGTTTAGCAATTTAAATTTTTAAAAATTAAATGTTATTAAGGGCATACATAGAACATAAAGTATATTTCACCATGCCCTCTGAACAAAACAGAGCTTGTCTGGGCTTACTGAGTTTCCTCTTTATGGTCTGGACAAACGGGACCCTTGACAATCCTTGGAAGCCTTTTAAAAAAAAAGAAAAAAAGAAAATAAAATTTTAGGTCACAATGGCATGGCAAAATTCCAAACATTTTTTTTTTTGTCTTTACTGAGTATTGTGGATTTTGCCCTCCAATCAATAAATGTCTCCACTCTTCTGCCAACCAAACAGGAACTGAAAATAGGTGCAAACGAAGTAAGATGGGAGAAAAAGAAAGAGTATGAAAAATTTCAAAATCTGAAAGAAATGGAGCACCATCTTTTATTAAACATACTTATTGAACTTCATAAAGCTACTTACATTGATACCAAGGACAATTTCTGTAAAAGCTTTTATTTTTGGTATGTTACAGATTTGCTCACAGAAGGGACCCTTCTCTGTTGGGCCTGTCAATTTCTCTTGCCCTTTCTCCTCCTATGCCTTCCTTTTGTCCAAGGATCTCAGCATCGTTTGATTTGCAGCCTCTGTGGGTTTATTCACAGGAACATATAGTCTTCTCGCAAGCTGAAAGGTCATTTGTGCAAAGCCCTCGCTCTCTACTCCTTGGGGCAGCGGGTTGGTCTACATGCTTTTCCTCTTCATTAGAATGTTAAAATATGTATCATGGAGGAAAAAAGAGGGCAAAAATGCCAACATCTGTATACTTTCACTAATAGATTTAGGCACAACTGATACAGGCTGTTTAATCAATTAATTTTTTTCACCATACTAGCTGTTTTTTTTCTTTTTTTAAGGCAAAAATAGGCCACTAAAGGCCTAAAGGCCACTTTTTCTTTTCTCAACAGTGTGTAGAAAAACTATGAATGGTTTTTATATGTATAATATAATATAATAGATAGCATGGTGTTGTGACTAATGTCAGTGAAGATATTTCTAGATTTGTATATCCTTTCTCTATGAAGTTCTAAAACGTTTCTCCTTTTGCTTTATCTTATCCTTTCTCTGGTTTTAGTCATCTATCACAAAGCCCATTTGTCATTAATGACCCATGACCCCTTTTTATTATACATACTTTAGAAGGTCATGGATCTTAGCTCTGGCAAAGGAGACATTTCATTTTCCTAATTGGCAGGTTATGAGGCCACAGGGGAGCCTTGAAATTTGATTGATGATTAATCACTCAAATAAAATAAGATATGGCAGTAAAATAGTTAAGAACAATGAATCAAGAGCAAGATTGAAATCACTGTATTTGGTAGGGTTTCTTGGATTTGCTGTTTACTTTTAAAACAATCACTTTCATTTGCCAGCCAATAAATTCTAGACAAAGAATTGGCAAGATTTTTGTATTAATGGTCATCTCTTGCTTTTGAGCAAAGGATTTCAAGGTTCTGATCTCTTTTTTGAAGTACTTATATATAAGCAGAGAATATGGTAGAGTTTAGCTATTTTTAGTGAAGTGAACATGGTAAAATCATAAATTCTTTTTCTTAAAGGTAAAATTGGTGGTGCTTGTCATTGGTAATCTTCATAAAAGTATGACTTAAAGTTGAAATATTGGGCCGAACAATGACTAAATTCAATAAATATTTATGAAACACCTGTAATGTGCCAGGCACATTTATAAAGTAACTTACTTTACAAGTTGCTTTCATATATATTTGTTCCTTATTAATCTCATTTGATCCCACTGGATTCTGGCAACAGTCTTAGGCAGTGTGATAGACAATATTGTTCTAACTTTACATATGAGAAAGTAAACTAAAACCATGACTTGTCAAGGCCAGGTAGTGGCTAGTAAGAGGAAAAGCCAAGAAGTTAGTTCTTCTGTCTTCCTGCCCTGTGCTTTCCCCAGTGTTTTATGCTGTATTCTTTTTCCTGCCACTTAGAATCTTCTGCTCAAGTGAGTGAGTCATACTACTAGTTCTCAAATGTGGTCCCCAAACCAGCGTCATCTGCATCATCTGGGAACTTTGTAGACTTGCAAATTCTGAGGCCCCATCCCAGACCTACTGAATCAGAGACTCTGGAGGTGGCACTCAGCAATTTGTTTTAAGCAAGCCCTCCAGGTAATTCTGATGCAAGCTCAAGTTTGAGAACCACTAAACTCAAGAATACATTTTTTTTTTTTGGTCAGTAAAAACATGGGTGAGGCAATTTATCCATTATTTATTCAATTACAGCAGCCTTGTTGGAGCCACAGGGAGTGTTTGCTTTCTAGGAACTCATGTAGTTGAGGAGCGAGGACTAGCACACCAGAAACGATTCGATCTGCCTGTATTGTTCATTAATTAAGCCCTAGGTTTTGGAGAAGAGACTATGCATTCCCTGGGTCTTCAGGGAAGGGAGTAATCCCTGGAGGTGGCAAGGGTGAAGAAGCCTTCCTAGAAGAAAAAGGAATGGAGATGGGCCTTCAGGTGCCCTAGGATTTGGAGTGAGGCGCCTAGAGAGTGGGCATTCTAGAGGAAAGGCATGCTTGTGAAACAGTAAGGAATACTGGCTTGAGTAGAGCAGAGCTTTGGTGCCAGAATATGGAGAAGTTGATTGGATGAGTAAAGTGGATCAAATTGTAATAAACTTCCTTAGTCAAAAGTTGGTACCCCACTGCACAATAGGGAGCAATAGCAGACTTTGATTAAATAACTAAGATGATGAAAGCATTGTTCAAGGAATAGTAAATTGCCAGCTGTAAACACGAGGCATGTATCATCTCGACATCCCAGTGTTTTACACATTGTTGCCGACCCACTTCCATCAATATTTATGACTTTTGAAGTCTGGTTTTTTGAAAAACAATAAATAATACCAAAATATTTATTTTGGGTTGTGGTGATAATTACACGTTTTGCTTGCTTAATAAAATGTGCTTGTGTGCCCTTTGTTCAGGCCAAATGACAGGTGGTCTTAATCTGCTGATGAGGAAAAGAAGTCAGGGCCTCCTCTGATCAATGTAGCTGGCTTTTCACCATCATCTTTGACCTTCCTATTTTATAAGGGGGGTGGGCTTCAGCCTTACCCTGAATGAGGCTTCTGCTCAGAGAAAGAAAAATGGTGCAGACTTCATCTGGTCAGAGTAAAATGGATTTCCCTATGGGCATTATGCATTTGAATGCTTTATGAACTTACATAAAGGCATTTGATTAACCAGTTATTTTGGATAATTAAAATACAGGGGAAATATCAAGTACTCACTCTGTTTAAGCCTTGTGCCTAGAGCACAGTAATGAAGAAGGTATGTTTTATTGTCCCCACGTAATATCTAGAGTTTTGGGGGAGAGGGGTATATATATATTTATAAGAGACTATAATATGTGAAAGAGTTGTGTAGCTGCAGCTCATAAATGAACATAAAATTAGACATGTAATCACATTCTGCTTCATGTCTAGTTCTGATGACAGAGATGTAGCTATTTTCTTAGTCACACAGACATAATCAGTCCTGCTTCAGGCATGCCTGGAGTCATTCACTGTACTCTCTTGAAAATCTGAAACCCTTTTTAAAAATGATTAATGCATTAGTGTCATCTTTGTATGATATACATTAAAAAAAATCCTTTCTCATAAATAATACAGCAGTTTAGGCCAGTTGCTCTAGACTCAAAAGAAAGCCAGGAGCAATAGTGGCAGTGAGAGAATGCAGAGCCATCTTGAGGGGAAGTCTCTGAGGCTTTCCTTAGTAATTGGACTTCTGTCTGATGTGTGAACCATGTACTCTCCAGCCATTTCTGTTCATGATGCACCTAGGCAATGTACAGTGTCAACAGTTAATCTGTCATGATAATGATAACAGCACATGTTTTGCCAATATCGTCTCCAGAGCCAGACAGGTCAATGTGATAGTTTTTTGTGTTTGGTTGGTTGCTATTTTGTAATTTACTTTATAACCTTGAATTTGGATCTATTAGGTGGACGAGAGTATGTTTTAAATATGTGTAAGAACTACGAAGTCAGGGACAATTATTTGAGGCAGCAAAGTTGTTGGGATATATTTCTGTATCTTGACAGACTCATAATAGATTGTGAGGAAAATGGACACACTATGATTTTGAACCCGAAAGCCCTCCCTAATCACCACCAGTAAAACCCACTCATTTAAAACACTGCACATGTATCACCTCTTCTGGGGCCAGATTCCCACTTTGCAGAGTCATAGGAGATAAATCTTTGGGATTTAGTATTGTGCAGGGGTCTCAATCTCCATGTATACTGGGAGAAAATAATCAAAATGAATTTGGAAATATCTGTGAAATAAAAGTTGGGAAAATAAAGCTTTATTTTTTAATGTCCCACTTCTTCTGAGTTATTCTCTTCCATTACCATCTTATTTTCTTATAATCTTACTAATATTCTAGCAAAGTGGTTCTTAACCTTTTGGGTCATAATCTTTTAAAAAATCTGCAGAAATCTATGATGTCTCACCCCAGAAAATTGCTCATGTGCACGTGCTTGCAAAAAATTTCAATGAAATCGAGGGGTTGGGGGTAGACTTTACTGAACTCTAATGTCCTAAGGCTTTAATTGAATGTAATGAATTAACTTCTTATCTATGCACTAGCTATGTACCATCCTTGAGAGAATTGAGAAAATAATCATACAAATAATTTTCTCCAGAGCTTAATTCTCTCAGAAGTAAGTGGAATCCTGCTTAAGAAAGGCTGCAGATGAAACAAAATGAATACACTAATGTAGTGTATATTTATACTGTATTATACATTGGACTCATACAGCTATAGTCATATTGCTGCTCAAAAATAACATGCAGATTTTGGATTTAATAATTATACATGTTTTAAAGACAGGTCAGTTTCCAGTACATTCTTTCCCCTCTGATATTTTCATGATGGAATAAATTATTCAATTCCACTGAAATGACTATTCACTCAGGCACCTTTGAGAAGCATTGCACTCTAGGTGTAGATAGGACTAACCTACATTCAGTTTTAAAAACCAAGAACAATAGTGTAAACCCCACTGACAAAAACTATGAAGTCTGAAAATGATGCGTTTTAACATGCTGTGTAAAGGGCCCCTTTCCGCTTCCACACATCTTTGCTTTCTTGCCTGGTGGGCAACACATCCCTTTATTCAGATGATTAGTTGTTGCACTGTAATTGTCAGTTTGAGACACCAGCCATATCTCTGATCGACTTCCCTCTCTCCGGGGCTTCCAGGAAGCCACCACACAGGCAGTTTTTCCAGCACCTCATCTTTCTTACTAAACAGAATGGCTACCTTCTCAGTTATTTCACCAGGAAGACCATGTGGGGTTGAGGGGGCAGTTTCTAGCTCACTTCCTTCTCACCAGCTCTCTTTGATGCCCCGCTTCTGGTAGGAAACCTGATAAGCCCTAATTGGTCAGTCAGCACTGGGCTACACTGGGGCCCTAAGATTTCTGGCTGTGAAGGATAATGTTTCTTTTCTTTCACGTGAGTGTATAATCCAAGGTCACTGGGCTCAAAGAGGTGAGTGTGATTGATCATCAGAACAACTACCCTGGGGCACATTTGGAATATGTGCTTTCCTTTTGGAAGAGAGGGAGAAGCACATGGAGAAGAGGGGATGACAGTGGTATTAACAGCTTTAGATGTGGGATTTGTCCCTATGTTCAGTGGGGCCAAACTTTAAGATCAACTTCCAGAAAAAGGATTTCAACTCTCTGATGTCAGTATATGTCAATTATGTGGCTTCTCTGTAGCTAGGTGTTTCTAGCCTGAGAGGTAGAGGCCTTAGCTCTCCCACAGCAAGCAATAGCCCCTGAGCGTATCACCCAGGTTCTTGGTGATGACACTGAGTGGTAGAGAACAGGTCAGATTCTGTTTAATAAGGTCATGAAGTGTAATATAGCACGATTGCCACCAAAAATAAAGTTCAGTGCTTAAAGTATTAACATAAATCTCTGTTATCTGGAATATAGACTTATGCAATGACTGAGGTGCTTCTTGGTTTTGTATTTTGGAACTTCCCTCATCAGTCAAACCTTTTCTGTTCCCACTGCTGAAGTTCTCTTTTAATGCAAGCTCAAAGCACATAGTCATATTTGAAGTTACCTTTTATTTTTATCCCGTCACTCACTCATGATTTTCTCATTTATGTGTGTCTCATCCTTTCCTCTCTGAATCAGGTGATTTCCACCCCCACCCCCACTTTTGTTAAGAGATCCTTGCTGAAGGCTGTGTTCTTGCCTCAGTCCTCCCTTCCTACCCAATCCACCTGTTTCTCCTTCACTTTCCCTTCCTTCTTACTTTTCATCTTTCTTATGCTTTCATTTACTTCCTTTCCTGACTCACTATCCTTTCTCCTCTCAGCTATCTCTGATTTTTGTATTATGTATATATTTCATTATTCCATATATGCAAAAAGATAAAGAGGGACATAATGAGCATCACCGTCCTCTTTACCCAGCTGAAGATGCAGAAAGTCACCGATAGCTCTTAAGTCCCATCCTGAACTGCATCCCTCTCCCTTCTCTCCAGAGGTAACCACTGTCTTTAACTCTGTTTCACATCCTGCCTAGGTTCCACTGGGCAGGAGGCAGGATGCTTTCCCCTGCACTCAGCCTATGCAGTGGCCCCTTATCTTGGCTGCTGGAGGCTAAGATGGGAGGCTGAAATGAGAGGACCACCCTACTGCAGCCAGGGAAAGTGGGAGTCAGGACAGGTGGGAAAGGGGAACTCTTTCACTACAGAACATGGCTGAATTGCTGCTCATTGGAGAGTCATGTTTTTATTCAGATGATCTTCTCTGGCCTCTTTTATATATTTAGATAGGAAAATACTGTTACATGTTCAGTGAACTTTTACTAAGCACCTTCTCAATGTCTGACACTGTGCTTAGTAGGACTTTCTTTATGGGGGTCTAGATTCACTTCAATCCTCAGCTTCGTATTTTCCTTTTCTTTTGAATTGAGAAACCCCATTATACTTTAAAGTGTATCTTTATGTAAAGGATGACCTGTATCTTTTACTTTAAGTGTACTTGTCAAAACTGGGTAATGTATTTTATATTATATACTCTGCTTCTCAGTTTGTTTGAAAGATTTCATGTACACAAAAGAGCTCAGGCCAAAAGGATACAGTGAGTGAGTATTCAGTAAGTGACTAAGCTGGGTGACCTTAAGCAAGATTTTTAGTTTCTTTGGCATTGGTTTTTTAATGTGTGAAAATAGGGGTAATAATAGTCCCACCTCCCAAAGCAGTTGATGAAATGAGATAATGCATGTAAAGTGTTTACTGCACTGCCTGGCATATAGCACTAAATAAATGTTAGCTACTATAACATGGCATTTTAAGCTTAGAACATTAAGTCATGATGGAATTTATTTGAAACATTGTAGAGTGGAACATAGAGCTTGAAGGCTGTGTGACTGGTACTGCAGCTTAGAAAGGAGAGACAGAAGGGAGGAACATACTCTGACCTGAGAACTCGTGAAGTGACTCTTGGAGGAGGTGTTATCAATGAAATGTATTTTGCTGTGGAGGAGGTTGGAATCCCCACTTCCTGTTTTGACTGTTTTGACTACTGTTCCACTGTATGTGGCGTACCATGAACATACCTTCCTTTTAATGGAAAAGGTTGCTGCCATTCTACTAGTCAGATCTTTTGCCTGCTGCTAGACAAACAGAATTAAATATATCGTTAATCTCCACAGGGCAGGTCAGAAGTCTCTCTAGACTCCTAAAATCCTGAACTAAAACCACAGAGTTCTCAAAATAAACTGTGCAGTTTGGTCAGAAATGCAAGATGATTGAAGAGCAAAATGATTTACTCTGTCATTGGTTACTACCCAATTGATTTTTCTTAAGTTGTAGATTGAATAGCTTCAGTTCCCTATCTGGAATACAGGGGAAAACATACCTGCCTCTTTTATTTCATAAACAAATGAATTGACGTCATTTTGTATTTTAATTTTGGGGGGGTTTTTCCTTCAAATAATCTTATGACTAAGATGACAATAGTAATAATGATTCTAATACCTACTTCATGAGTAATACTTTTCTTTCTACAAAATACTTTCACATTCTTTATTTCAGTCCATCTTCAGTAGGCTTACACGTTTGAATTACATTTCTCATTGGGGGTAACTTAGTCTTGCAGTGCTCTATATTATTGAATAATTATAAACATTCAAATATATGATCATGAGACATGTAAACATTGATAAATGGCATGTGATATTATAGGCAATACTTTAGCATGACTAGTCAAAGATGAGTTTTTGCAAATTAGCTAAAATATACTAACATCTGGCTCACACTAATTTCTCTCCTAATGCTTTCAGCCTATTCCACTCCATCTAACATAAGATTATTATTCTTTTATGTTGTTTTACACATATTTGATACACACACATATATGCATATATACACTTAACTGTCCTTTTTCCCTAAGCACCTACCATAATGTTGAGCTCACAGTAGTGGCATAATTAATCCTTCATAACTGGCTATGTAGAGTTGCTTTTCTGTGTATGCTATTTTGGGGTATGTAGGGGACTGAAGTTATGTCTTTGCTTTCCAACAGTTGTGGTTTTTATTAACCTTTAGTTATCAAGCAGTCTTTATTTTTCTACCATGTGCTCTTAGAGCATGTGCTCTTACTACGTTAAAAAGATGTGTGTCATGAATAGTTTCTTCCCATTCTACATTTCCTTCCGGGACACTTTTCTCTGTCTCACACACAAGATTTTGAAAGATGCTTCCTTAAAGAGCTCCAAGACAGTGTCATGCAATGGAAAGAGTGTAAAACTAAGGGCATGACACATCTAGGTTACCCACGCATTAATTGGGTTTCTACTTTGGCTTTTGGGAGATTCAGTAAAACCTAAGAAAGGAAACCAATGGGGACCAAAGGAAACCAGTAGGAACCACGGATGCCTAAAAATGCCAAGTCACAATGTAAATTCACACAGAATAAGTATAAAATGAGTAATTGGGCAGTGGGTACTATTGGAGATAGGAAATGTTTTGTGAATGGGGAAATTGTTATCATATCTTCCCATCTAGCTGAGAAACTCCCTCTCTTATAAAGGACTCCAGGATTTCCTTAAAATTTGTGGCTAGAAGAAATGTGGATAAGAATTTATTTGCCTATTTATTTACTTTAAAGATCAGCAATTCATGTATTGGTAAGATCTTTCCATTTATTCAGAACACACAGACTGTTTATTTTTAGCAAAGTATTGCTCACTGTTTAGGGATAGAGATCTTCTCAGAAGTCGAAATGCATAAAAGAGACACTCATCAGACATCAGGTGTCTGCAAGGATTTGTGTGTGTGTGGAAAGCAGAATCTCTGTAGTAATATCTACTAGAGAGGTATTTTTCATGATGATCAAGATATTCATAGAGGCCAGACAAAGATAAGACCAACACATTTCAGTCCACTTTTGTTCTCTTTCCCAGATTCCTTAACTGGGTACAGATGTTCGGAAAGGATATTCTTTTGTAGATTCAAATACTTGAAAATTAAAAATAAACACACATACACACAAATGATGGAACTAAAATATTTGTAAGTACTTAAATTTGCAAAATCTTGGTTTGCTACTGAGTAACTACAAGATGACTGTGTGGTACGTACAGTGGAAAACCAAGTGAAGTGTATTCAGTGGTCTCAGTTTCTCCTTTGTACATACACTCATTTCCCTTCTCTGAGGTGCACCTGGAGAGACTTAATGCCTACTGGACACCCTCACCCTGACATCAAAACCTGTTCTCAAGAAAGAATCCAACTTTAATCCACTAGTGAAAATTTAAGTTATTTATTTACCTGTTCTGCTTTAAACTATATCTCTAGTTTTAACATTAAAAGTTTTTAACTTGGATAAAGGAATTTTGGGTGTGGACATGAAAGTGGAGACATGTAACTTTCTGAGAGACAAGAAGTGCCTTTGAAATGAGAGCACCTAGGTGAGCTCCCACTCTTGTATGGCTTACGCATGCCTGTTTGTGAGTACCATGTAATATACACCTCAAAATATCCTGCCAAACTCGTAAAGAAAAGGACTGAATTTAAAGTGAGCTCAGATGGGAAGAGTAACATTTGATGAAATATGCAGCTTTATTTTATGTTGGATTTTGGGTATTAAAATGCAAAATCTGTAGCAAGTAGGTAAACAGGAAAGAAGTGAGGTAAATGAAAAGCAATATAAATCATATTCTTCCCTGCGATGTAACAAATATGTTAAGACGAGGAGGATGTATAGGAGAAAATTATGAAAGTGAGCTGGTCAGGGTAATAAAGAGAAGCAGCTAATTGGAGATTATCTGAAAATAAAACGTCTGCAGTATCCTCTGGGGGAATTAACTGCCAGATGAGAAGCATATTGTAGGAATACAATGACTAACGTTATCTTCTAAGAACAGTTATGGGGATGAAGGCACTCCTTTTACTTAAAGAAAAGATGAAGCAATGAATCACACAGCGATGAAAGGAAATACATATGATAAGCCCTAACCAGAGCAGACATTCGGTGATTTTTTTTGTGTGTGTGAAACTAGTTATGTATACACATATCCTATTAGTGCCTCTCAATATCAGAAGGACTAGGTGATATTTTTGGAAGTTATGGGTAGGGAAGAGTCACTCCTGAAAAACTTGGTTTTTCAAATTTTGAGCAGACTTTTTCCCCAGAATATTTGCATGCCATGATGTTATTAGACTTGTTACTTGTGTCATATTCAAAAGCCTATATACACTGATGGTCAAATAAATTTTTATGCTGTAAAATAAGCCAGAAAATAATCCACACCATTGTATGAAAATGTTGAAATTATACTGAACCATTTTAATAATCATGTTACGTGTTGGCCTTCATTAAAACTTGAAAATGAGGATGGTGATGTGTTTTCTAAGTGCTTAAGTGCTCAATAATTGTTCACACATGGGTGAATATATATATACTTAGTGTTAGCAACTTTCAGTGAGTGAGTGCGTGTGTCTGTGTGTGTATATAATATGTATACCAAATAAAAGACATCTCCCCTCCCAGCCAGTGTGTGGTCAGGCCAATGCTGCTTTCACAGGCAGGCTGTGGTGCTGACCACTTCAAGACAGAATGTCATCGCTTGTCCCGTCTATTATACTCTTCAGGAAGACATTTGTCCTAAGATCCTAGCTGTGATTGGTGTCCCTGGAGATGCCCTTCTGCATGCTATTCTGTGAGTGGGCTTGTCTTTCTTCTCAAAAGATGCTTTGATAGAGTGTGCTTCATGGAAGCCCAGAAATCTTTTATTTGGTGAGAGAATGTCTACCAATTTCTGGAGAGAATCTCCAGAAATACTAGTCAGCAAGTCATTTTGCACTAGCCTTGAACTATGGGGAAGACCACAGAAATGCATATCTGTGGTAGCTATGACTCAAGGAATTGGGTGGCCACACCTCTCCTGGTCACCTAGAAGTCATTTCTTGGTCTGCCTGTTACAGATGTAGCTTCTTGGGAATGATGTAAGAGCAGAGGGGTTTCCAGAGCACCATGCTATTATTCCTCTGCTGAAGTCAGGGTGCATCCCATTGATAGCAACTTTCAGTGCTAAAAGGCTAAAAGTTTGCAGTTTGGTGTGTGATATTGAGAATTGTTGCCCACTTTGTGTACACATTGTTAATTCACTGCAGCTTAAGGGCTGCCATGGTATCGGAAAACTGGGCAATGAGTGACTGTCCATGAGTGGTATTTAACCAGGTATTAACACCAGTGTCACCTCTGTAACTTGCAAAAGAAAAAAGAAAGAAACAGAAAGAGAGAGAGAGAGTGTGTGTGTAAAAGAAAGAGAGAGAAGAGCAGAGAAAAGAAAAGAGCCATCTGCCTAGTGTCCTGAGATTTAGAAGTTGAATTCTGGACATCTGAATTAGAAAGAAAAAATTATAGGTTGTTATGACATGAACTCCCAATCAAATTGCTAGAATATTTACCTCACTTACCAGAAAATTATTTGTTTTCTTTTGCTAGGGTTAGGATGTTTGTCCCCTCCAAAATTCATGTTGAAATTTTATTGCCTTTGTCACAGTATGAAGAGGTGGGACTATTGAGAGATGATTAGGCCATGAGGGCTCCACCCCTATAGGTAGGATTATTGTTATTATAAAGCGATGAGTTTGGCCCCTTCCCTGTCTCTCTCTTGCTATCTCTTGTCCTTCTGCCTTTTGCCATGGGGTGATGCGACTAGAAGGTGGTCACCAGATGCTAGCACCTTGATACTGGACTTCTCAGACTCCAGAATTGTGAGCCAATAAATTTCTGTCCTTATAAGTTACCCAGTCTCAGATTTTCTGTTATAGCTACATAGAACAAAACTATGGAAACTAAGACATCTCCATAGCAATTACAATAGGCTACTGTTGGCTATTAGCTTAAAGCATCCTTAGAAGCACCAGTATTATTTGATCAAATTAGGGGAAGCGTGTTGTGTTGCAAAAGCAGAGAATCATGAGACATTCGATCACTTACTCTTTAAGGGAAGATTTTCCTTGGGGGTATTAGTCTGTCTAGTTAAGGAGGATTTTTTTTTTTTTTTATTTGTCTCTTTCCCAAAGTAGTAGGCAATTAGACATCAAATGAAATTAAAAATCCCTACATGATTGTCTCCTGGCCAGTACGTGTTGCCTGCTGCCATAGAAACAGCTCTCTGATCTCAGCAGTGATGACAAAGCATAGTTCTGACAAAGCAGGTTCCTTTGCCACATGCCTGTGGTTTAATCTTTTCCTCTTTTCCCCCGTGAGGCAGTTCTGTCTAGCGTTGTCAACCATGTCAATTTTGCGGGAATGTCTCAAAACATCTGTAATATACTGATTAAAATAGACACTATGGTACTATAAAAGAAATCTGCTGTCTCTATCCTACTCCTGAAATTGCATCTACAGTTTTATTTAAAGCAAATGCAGCATTCAAATCTCCTGTAGTTATTCTTGCTCCATGAAGATGAATATCTTAGTCATGCTGATCTGGAGGAATGGACTCACATCAGCAGCTGGCCCTGTTCTGTCATGGAAGAATCATTCTTCTGGACTGGAAGAAGCAAGCAAAATGTTTCTGAAATGTTCGCAGCATCTCTCAGAGGAAAAGGGAACTTCATGACAGAAATATAGCCAGAGAGGGCCGCTGTGAAAAACACTGGAGGGTAAAAAGAACTACATAAGAGCAACCATTTGGAAGCCACAGAGCCTCTCATCTCCTTTTTGGTTTTTTGTTTGTTTGTTTGTTTGTTTGTTTTTTGAGATGAAGTTTTGCTCTTGTTGCCCAGGGTGGAGTGCAATGGCGCGATCTCAGCTCACTGCAACCTCCATCTCCTGGGTTCAGGTGATTCTCCTGCCTCAGCCTCCCGAGTAGCTGGGATTACAAGTGCCAGCCACCATGCCCAGCTAATTTTTTGTATTTTTAGGAGAGGCAGGGTTTTGCCATGTTGGCCAGGCTGTTCTCAAATTCCTGACCTCAGGTGATCCACCGCCTTGGCCTCCCAAAGTGCTGGGATACAGGCATGAGCCACTGTGCCCGGCCTTCTCCTTTTTATGGGTAGAAATTAGGATGTAGGGCAACCGTTTAATCAAGAAGCATTTATTATCTCTTTTTATCATGCTTCTTTCCTGCCATGCCCATTTCTCATTGCATCAGATCTAAGCCCCCTTTTGATGTTTTAGGAAGTTATTAAATATTGTTCCTGTCCTCCCTCCCAAGTTTGTGCCATTTGAGAAAGACAACACAAAAACCAGATTGAAGGAGAAATGCCAACTTGATTACAGTTCAGGCCGACTGGGGAAGTGATTAAATGTGTGGCCACGAGGGCTTCCGGGTACCTCCTTCTCCACTAGACGTTGTCACCTTCGAGGTCCCACCGCAGGCTGTTGCTCACACGGGCAGGCCTGCCGAGGAAAGGCACCCGCATTGCCAGATGGCAGATATGAAAGAGAGACCAGAAGGCTCAGGGCCAAGAAGACCTTGTTTCTTCCCCCAAACTCCTTGTGCTGATGGCTCACAGGTGTGATGGAGGGCGTGGGCGAAGCTGGGAATATTATACTGCAACCTCTTAAGAAATGGAGTGTTTTTTTTTTTTTTCTTTTTCATCTCTTCTATGGTAATATAAGGAGTAGCAAATGCCTTTCACCTCCAAACCCCTCTCTCTCGCCTCCGCGGCTCTCTGCTATGAACCCTGGACTCGCCTGCTTCTCCCCCAGCAAGCCCCTCTGTTCAGGGAAACTCATTGTCCTTCTGGCTCTCCCTGCTTCTCCTTACCACGCCCACTGTTGTGGCTGTGCTGGCTTCACCAAAGTGACTCTTCTCCAGGGAACACACTCCCTGCAGTCCTCCCCCCTTCTCTGTCTTCCCAGCCTTTCTTTAAGCCCCTCTTCCTTAGCAATCTGCCCTGAGTGAGATCTGATGGTTTTCCTCTTCTCAGTGAACGTTTTGTATTTATTCTGGGCTCTGTACACTGAGTAGTATCAAATGATTCCCATTTTCTAAACCACTGCACAATTTGCCCTCTGATTACATTCATTCATTCCTTTGTCTTTTTCACTTATTGTTATATGGGTAGAGTCTGGCCTTCTCAGTTAGATTGTGAGGCTGTCGTGGACAGGATTTGTTTCTTTTATACCTCTTTTGTACCGTTTCTCAGGGTTAGTCTAATGTAGAGTGGAGAGTTTATGTAGATGATTGTCTTAGCCTCGGTTCCCTAGAAAACAGAATCTGAGCTCACTTGAGAAGGCTTTATGAGGAGATGGAATTCCAGGACAAAAGTAGTGAGGGAACAGGGAAAGCCAGACAAATATAATACGTAACAGTGCTTTGCCAAGCTGTCCAAAGCTTCTCAAGGAAACACAGCTGGTTGCTCTGTGACACACTGTCTTGCAGACAGGTCTTTGGGATCACTGTACCTTGCAACAGTCTGTCACAAGAAGGAATGGCAAGGAATCGATCTTTTAGCTCCTTCTTATCTCCTGTCTCTTATTGGTCAAGGTTATCCCATTAAGTTTTAAGTTCCTGTTTTTAGATTATGTTACCATGACCCTCTGGTCAGCCTCTGGGGAAGCCCGATCCTATACCCCACAGCAAGGTGCTTTGTTGGAATGTAGAAGTGGTTCAGGAAGCCAGAATCTCTATAATAGCAGCTACACAGGATGAGGGTGCAGGGCTATAGCTCCTGCTGCGGTGTGGACATGACAGGCTGAATTAGAGCCATCGGCTACAGAGAGCCTGAGACAGCTGATGGTGCCGGGAGAAAAGATGGTGGCTGTGGCAGGGACTTTACACTGAGCAAGCTGCTAGAGGAACAGTGTGGAGAGGGGCAGGCAAACCTGGGAAAGCAGAAAAACTGGACTCAATACAGCACCAAATGAATTTCTGTTGGCTGGATAACTAAATATAATGTTTAATAAATATTTATTGATATCTGTTGGTTAATTGCCCCCTATATTGCTGTCTTTCTGGAATTATTGGGAGACACAAAGGGAAATCTAAAGCCAATTTAGACTAAATACATAAGTGTTGAAGGATCAGAGTAAAGGAAGAATAAAAATGTGTGAGATCAAGGTAATTAATCAAGGAGGGCTTCCTGGAGGAGGTGAGTTTTGAGTTGTCTTTCAAAGGCTTTAGTGGTAAGGATTTCAAGAGGAAAGGATTATTTGGAATGGGAGAAAATATTGGCAAACTATACATTTGATAAGTGGTTAATATCCAAAATATATAAGAAACTGAGACAACTCAATAACGAAAAAACAGCCCAAGTAAAAAAATGGGCAAAGCACCTGAATAGACATTTTTCAGAAGAAGACATACAAATGGGCAACAGATATATGAAAAAGTACTCAACATACTAATCATCAGGGAAACGTAAATTAAAACCACAGTGAGATATCACCTCACACCTGTTAGAATGATTATTATCAAAAAGATGAAAGGTATGAAGTACTGGCAAGGATGTGGAGAAAAGAGGACACTTGTACACTGTTGGTGAGAATGTAAAGTAGTACAGCAATTATGGAAAGTAGTATTGTGGCTCCTCAGAAAATTAAAAATAGAACTACCATATGATCCAACAATCCAACTGGGCATGTATCCAAAAGAAATGAAATCAGTATATTCAGATATCTGAACTCCTGTGTTCATAGCAGCACTATTCACAATAGCCAAGACATGGATCAACTGAAGTGTTCATCTACAGATGAATGGATAAAGAAAATGCAGTCTGTATATACAATGGAATACTATACAGCCATAAAAAGAATAAGATCCTGTCATTCATGACAACATGGATGAACCTGGAGGACATTAAGTTTAGTGAAATAAGCCAGGCACAGAAAGACAAATACCACATTATCTCACTTTCATGTAGAATCTTTAAAAAACTGATTTCATAGAAGTAGAGAGTGGTTACCAGGGGCTGGGGTGGTGGGAAGGGAGGGAGGTTCAGGAGATGTTGGTCAAAGGATACAAAACAAGTTAGGAGGAATAAATTCAAGAGATCTATTATAAAACATGATGACTATGGTTATTAATAACATATTGTATTCTTGAAAAGTGCTAAGAGTGGGTTTTAAGTCTTCTTATCATAAAAATGATAAACATGTGAGGTAATACGTATGTTTATTGCCTGATTTAGCCATGCCACAATTCATATATATTTCAAAACATAATGTACATTATAAATATATACAATTAAAACAAAAATACAATAAAAGGTAAGTGATTATGAGGGGGAAAAGAGGAAGGAGTTACTGCAAAGGTCTCACACAATCTTAGGATCTGAGCAAAACACCAGGTTTGGGTGTAGATTTCAGACATCTGCTGTGATAATTTAGCTTCATCTTTTTTTTTGTAAAATTTAAGAACAATCTAGAAAGTTGCTCATGCTTTGGCTTATACTCTAAACTTTGGCAAGACTCAATTTTTTTTTTTTTTGCCTTTGAGATTGAAATAATGAAAATTGGTGGTATATAGTATTGGCAAAAAGATGGAAAAACAGTTTTCTTATACATTTATGAATGTATAAGTCATAATAGCCTTTTTGGAAGTCAATTTGATACTTTTTATCAAAATTTAAAATGTAAGTAATCACTGAACCAAAAATTCCATTTTGGGGGATCTGTGTATACATAAACATATTTGCAAAATTCTTTACTGTAGTTTTGTTTCCTTAAAGAAAATGGGTTAAGCACCTATCAACAGTGGACTGTCAATAGTGGAATAGTTACAAAGCTAAAGTACATCCATACTGTGTGGCTGTTAAAAGATGTAGGCCTGGCCGGTTGCGGTGGCTCACGCCTGTAATCCCAGCACTTTGGGAGGCGGAGGTGGGCAGATCATGAGGTCAGGGGTTTGAGACTAGCCTGATCAACATGGTGAAACCCCATCTCTACTAAAAATACAAAAAAATTAGCCAGGCATGGTGGCGCACGCCTGTAATCCCAGCTACTTAAGAGGCTGAGGCAGGAGAATTGCTTGAACTCGGGAGGCAGAGGTTGCAGTGAGCTGAGGTCGCTGCATTGCACTCCAGCCTGGACGACAGAACGAGACTCTGTCTCAAAAAAATAAAAATAAAATTAAAAAAAAGTCTCTGCCCGTGTGTACTGATATGGAACAATCTCAACACATGTTGTAACATTTAAAAAGTAAGTTGTAAAATAGCATATAGTATTAACATCAACCCGGTTATAAAGAAACAACAAAAAGTAAAACTTCAAAAATCCTGACCTAATGATAGAGACATTCAGAGACCTTTTCCTTTTTATTCTGTTAACTTCTGCAAGTATTCATGCATTTAAATTTGAGGGAAAAAAACTTTAAGGGTATCATCCTTTAAGAGCC
Source organism: Chlorocebus sabaeus (assembly GCF_047675955.1). Taxonomy (NCBI): domain Eukaryota; kingdom Metazoa; phylum Chordata; class Mammalia; order Primates; family Cercopithecidae; genus Chlorocebus; species Chlorocebus sabaeus. The sequence continues at coordinate 81,498,273 of NC_132924.1, read as the reverse complement.
AAAATTTATCTCCTAGAAAAGGTTAGAGGAAATTTTCATGTTAGTGCTTAAGAAAAACAAAAAGATAATTGGAGAGAAATCCATAGGTAGTTTTATATTAATAACATTTCACAGAACATTTGGGGTGAGGAATTATTTTTATGAATTGAAGAAAAAATAAATGCCAACTGATTAAAAAAGGCCTTTCATAGGCTGAAGTAGTGGAAAGTTGGAAAAAGTATCAGCGATTAGAATATAATCAATTCATTGTAGAAGGGAAGTTCTTTAAACAGAATAAAACTGAAAATGGAACAAAATTTTGTACTTGCCTGATTTTATGTGCAAATTAACAAGTTTTATTGGGATGATATGAAAGATGTTATATAAACTATTTCGTTTAAAGGATGACATAACAAACAAAGCGTTTTTCTTTGCTTGCTTTACCTTAAATACTGACCCAAGGTAGAACTAGTATAGAAAAAAATCAGTTTCAAGGGTCTGAACCACCCAGTGCTGGACCACTTCCTCCACTATCCCTGACAGGCGCTCAGTCATACAGGCCGCCCTTCCACACTTGTTGTGACAGAGGACTTGGCTTTCACAAGGTGACCTGTTTTGTCCTTGGACAGTTCTTCTCCTTAGAAAGTTCTTAGTACTGTACTGAAGTAAAATCTACCTTCAGGGAAGGTTTACCTCTAACACATATTAGATTGAGCTTTAAAAATTGATCAAGGCCCAGTCCCTACCTCAGACCAATTAAATCCCTGGGACTGGGGCCCAAGCATCAGAACTGTTTTCGAAAGTGCCCCAGGGAGTTTCATGTACATCGAGGACTGCCAACCACTGTACTCCCAGAAACCCATCAAATTTAAATAGCACTCTCACATTTCACCTTCATCTTTTCTCCAAGAAAATTATCCCCTACTCTTTCTATGAAATGACTTGTAATGTTTTAAAGTTTTGTGGGATGAGTGTCAATTCATTTTGCAACCACTATAACAAGATTTTCTTAATAAGAGATTGGGTGAAATACGGTCATAGTGACTAAAATTATAAGGAAACAGACCCAAATTTACTCAGGGCTATTTAATATGGGCTTATATTTTTGTATCTGTACTTTAATGAAGTTTTTTAACTTGAGAATTCAAGGTCTGCACAGTTGCAGCAGTTGTACTAAAATACAACTTAAGAATATGGATTTGAGAGTCTCTTGGGTCAGGAACTATTTGCTGGGTATGCCTGTAGTTTGTAATGGCTCAGGGTTCTTCTTTTTGTAATGATCTAAAAACAAACCCAGGGCGGTGGCAGGAATAAGTCAAAGGTGAGACATATATTTGGCTTGATTTAGTGGGAAATCAATCATTCAAATACAACTTTTTAATATGAAAGATGTAATATGCAAAACATAATTTTTATGTATAAGTTAGTAGTGAGAACTGCAAATTATGATATAGATAGTGTTAGAATCTAGGTGTCCTCCAAAAGTCTATGCATATTGTTTTATCTAACAAGGTAAACATAACCTTGTGTTCACAGCTTCTATGGGTGTGAGATTTTTTTGCCAGGGGAAATTTTGCTAAATTTTAATTTTTCACTACTAAAATAAGGGTCTATTACAGGTTACATATAAGATGCTGTTGAAACCATTAGAACGTGGGGGAAGCTATCATGCTCCTCCTCCTCCAAAATGGGGTCTTGGACCCCTGAGCTGGGCATCGGAATGAAGGAGGAGTGACCTGTCCTCAGGCCTAGTGCCTGGAGACTGGGGTGATGCGCGAGATGGCGCTGGAGTGAAAATGGAATTGAAGAGTGACCCAGGGAGAGATCTAAAGAGGCTCTGGAGAGAGGTCAACAGGAGATGTCAGAACAGATGGGGAAGTTTGGGAAGAAAGTGTCAGAAGCTTCAGATTTTTGTATGAGTGTGGCTGTCGCAGACTGTTGGTAGGAGGGGGAGGTGCAATGCGTTGAGCTGGTTATTGAAAGTTGCCAGATGGCTTTGCTTTCCTTCCTATGCAGGATGTAAAATATGTCATCCATTTCTATTTAGAAAAAAACCTTCAGTGTTGTTTTGTTTTAGCTGAAGCAGTGATAGTGATCAGCAGTCTGGAAATCCTACCTTTTTGCAATTTACATTTCTCTTAATACTCTGCACGCATTGATCCTAACCTGAAATTCCTGCCTGGCCTCCATCCTCTGAACAAAGCGAATCTCCCTCCACTGGGGCCGTGTGAGACTCCACAGCCACCTTCTCTTTCTAGGCAGGTGTTTTGCGCCTTCCCATACACAAGCAGCTCCCTGAATACGTCACACCCCTCGTTCCCCAGCCCAAGTGCTCCATTCACCTAATTTCATTTTGCAGTGCCTTATGGAGGTAGGAGGAGACAAGGAATTGAGGAGGGTGGCAGTTCCAGTTCTTCTCCTACCTGCCCCGCCTCCACAGTCATCCCAGTGAACCCAAGGAGGGCATTTCGTTCTGAATGAGGGTCGGCTCCATTTCTTTCTCTTCTAATCCCTTTCAGGGAGTGCTCAGCTTGGTGAGGAATGAAACCCAATGCTCCATGGCCCCTTTCCAGCTGGGTGCAGTTCCAAACTGCATTCAAAGCCAACACTAATTATGTTCAAGGTTTCTTTTTAGTAACAGAGTAAAGACATATGTGAGCTAGTATTAAATATCAATTTTCCCTAATAAGAGGCCTTGGCTATTTTATTGTGGATATGAAGCTGTCTTGATATCTGTATGTGAAGACACTCGCATAGAACCTCATATGTCAGGAAGGGAGGATGGTGGCCTCTGGCAGGAAGCTTCCAATTTTCCGGGACAGCTTTTCTCACATTCTTGCTAAAAAGCCTGTGCCCAGCTCAGCAGCTTGGCAAATAGAGCAAAACCTCCTGGATTTGAATAGCCCTCATAGAGAATCCGTGATTGCCAGATAGGGCCACAACAGGTTCATTTTTACATTTTCTCCGTTTAGTTTTTCCTAGACAAATCGATATTTAACTAGTTTGTGGATTTAATCTAGTTTAAATTCATTTAAGAGAATATTGGGCTCTTAAAAAGTGTCAGTTCCATACATGCATATAATCTATGTGCTACCTAGCATAGTACCTAGTACACGTTAGGCTGTTAAAGGTTGGATTTATGAATTAGTACGAATCATTAAAGGAAGTCTCTAAATTTCTTTGCTGTGTGGCAGTTTTTTTTTTTTTAACGAAATCTGTTATTGTTTGTAGTTGAAAATGATAAAATCACTTCTTTAAAAATATTCCCTTATCAATTTTATGTCAATCACATCAATTTAAATTTGGAAAGATTCATTATATATTAGATTAAGAGTTCTTGGCTTCACATTACAACCACCTGGAGAGTCCTATCCAAGACCAATTAAATCGGAATCTCAATTGTGGGCTTTGGCCATCTGGAGTTTTGCTTTTTTAACAGCTTTATTGAGATATAATTAAATACAACAAACTGCATATATTTAAAATGGACAATTTGATAAATTTTAACATATACCTGTGAAACCATCAACATAATCAAGATAGTAAACATATCACCTGTGGTTTTAAAACCAGCTCTGGTGATTCCTAAGCCCAACAGAGCTGAGAACTACTGCAATAGAGCCTCAAAATCATGAGCTGGTTAAGCACATAACTTCTAACTGTTCTTCCCTTCCAATCAGGCAGACTACTCACTGTCACACTACAGATCCACAGCAAATGGTGAGGGCAAGGCTGTGGTGGGAGAAGGTGAGAAATAAGTGGGCATTTCGACTGGCTCTGCTCTGAGCAGGTACTTGGCCTGAAATACTCTTGGTTCAGTTGATCACAATCTTAGATGGGAGAAAAGGAACTTCACAGTTGAATAATGCTCCATATATCAGATTCTGTATAACAATCTTACTGGTGGTTTTTCAGCCAGTGCTAATAAAATAGCGCACCTTTAAAAGATCATATAAAAAGTCAGCCAATTGGAATAACATTAATATCCATTATTAGGGCAGTGATTAAATAGATATGGCTTCTTTACATGGTAGAATATTCAGACACTAAAAATGATTTTATAGAATATTTAATGAGTTGGGGAAATGTTCACAGTGTATGGTTAAGTGAGAATAGCAGGTTGATAAACCAGTGTGTGCTGAATGATACACTTCTATTCTGAAAAAAGTGAATACAGACACACAAGAAAAATAAAAGACTTGGAAAACATACACCAAAACATTAACATGAACATGGAAGAAAATGTTTAAATTTCTTTTAAAAAAATTTCTGTACTTTTTATATTTTGGAAAACAAAAACAATTTTTTGATCAGAAAGAATAAATATTATTAAACATTAGCTGCAGACATTCCCCCACCTAAAAATGAAACCCTATCTAAAATAATGCAGTAGAAATGAAGGAAGAATATAAAAATCATTAGCATTCTAGCTTCGTACTAGTATGCATTACCCAGTAGGCTCTCACTAAATGTTTCTTGAGTGATTTCAGTAAATGACTGGAGCTAAGCAAAATAAACAAACCCCTGCTCAAGTTGGAACAAGTTCAGTTGCTTTTCAGAGTCATCAAAGCAAATTGTTTTGTTTATTCTATTAAACTCAAGTTCGAGGTTGCATGGCATTTGTATTACTGTTGAAGTGTGCTGGCATTTCATTTCATTTTGACTGACTCCAACTGTTTTCCAGTAAGAAGACTGGGCAATATGCAAATAAGCAGGTTGCTGCATATGGGCTGTTGTGATAGTTCTTGGCTATTTCAGAAAAGCTTCAATCCGAGGAGTATTCTCTCCAACATGGAAGGAGACATGAAATGAGTCTCTGTATCCCTTACCATGTTGAAGTAGATTAAACATTTATGATGTGCACAACATGTGGCTGAAGTATGGTAGAAACTCCCCAATCCCTGTATGTCCTATTCCCATCCTTTACATGAGGCCTGGCTCTGCTTACTTTTGCCAACTTGCAGCTTCACTCGCTCTCTTTGTCTGTTCTTTTTACATCTCAGCCTACAGATGCACTCAAATCTCCTCTGGCCTAAAATCACTTCTCATCCTGCTTTTCCTTAGAGTTATCATTCTATTTCTCCCCTTTCTTTCCTGCCAGTGTCTCAATGAGGTTGTCATTATTTACTGCCTGATTCCAACCAGAAGTACTTTCTGTCTCCTTTGGACCACCTAAGCCCTTTATTTGTCCTTCACAGTATTTACCGTGGTCATATCTTTACCCCTGTGCTAGGGCAGGAATAGTCCTATCTTTGATGCATTTCTCCTTCCACTTCTGAATTCCTGGGAACACAGCAGTCCCTTGGGGACTGGTTTCTTAGACTTTAAAGTATCTCCTTTTAAATTAAAAAAAAAAAAAATTGTAGAGGCAAGTTCTCACTATGTTGCCCAGGCTGGTCTTAAACTTCTGGGCCCAAGCAGTCCTCCCACCTAAGCCTTCCAGAGTGCTGGGATTACAGTCGTGAGCCACCACACCCAACCTAAGGCACCTCTTAGTTCAAAAATATGAAAAGGTTTGTAGAGGCTTCTGGCTTTTTCCTGGAACTAATTTCCACTAAGTGTCCTGTGTTTTTTCCATGTTATCAAACATATCTAAAGATACTGCTTTTCTAACTTTAACTAAAATGTCATGTCATCTAGTGGCTTTCCCTCCTCTTTGCAAAATTTTTGTTTGTGTGTTTACTTAATTCTTTGAGCAGAAATGGAAGAGGCCATGCCACAGGAGGGTCAGAAAGAACTGGATTCAAATGCCATCTCTGACACGGACAAGCTCTCTGACTTTGGAGTCTGTCACTAGACTTCTCTGTGCCTTAATATGCCCATGTATAAAATTGTTGCAATAATGTCTACCCTTATGGGATTATTGTCAGGAATCAAAGAGGTGTTTGAAAGCCCTGAGTCCCAAGTATGGGCCACGAAAATGACTCACTGAATGCTGAAGCACTTCCTTTCTTCCTGGCTCCTTCCTTTTCATACCTGAAAACATGTTCAGAACAAAGAAGCTGCACTGAGGTGTGACTGCCCAGTAGCCAGTGAGTTTGTATGACTCAAACTGGTATCCCAGCATATTGCTAAATCACTACACTTTATAAGCTTCCTGGGTATCCACTGTCAAATCACAAACCACAAATGTAAGGTCATGAATGCCAACAGTCTCTTCCCTCTGCTTTACTCAACCAGTGTGATCTGTCCAAAGAATCTGAAGTAACAGAAAATATACATATCAAGTATTAAAGCAGCAGATGGTATTCATATGCCGCTAGCTCTCTGTGCTGCTCAGTCCCTCACACATCCATAGTCATAGCGGAGGGGATGGGGAAAAAATCACATTTCTTTCTTTTCTTGGAATTGCCATCTTTTTCTCATCTCTGATGCCAATGTCTTCTCACAAGATTTCCAAGAGAAGAAAAGTCTCACTGTTCTGGAAATGCCAGAAAACGTTCCAAAACTTGCTTAGCATTCTTCCTAGCAACAAATCCAACAACTTCCTCCACATTTCTTCCGGGTGGCATGGCTCTCATTGTGTTTATCACTTTCTGCCCCCAACTAGCTGTACAACCTTGGGCCATTAGTCCTCTTTCTGTGCCTCAGTTTTCTCATCTATTAGATAGGGATATTGAAATTGCCTACCTCATTAAGTTGTCATGAGGATCAAGTATATGCTAACCAGTTATAACAGTACTCAGGATGGAGTAAGCACTCAATATATCGCTATGTGGTCATTTTGCCTGCATAACTAATGGATGAACCTATGGGTCAGTGGATGTGGACTAAGAATTACAAAATACCTGGAGTCTTGGCTTAGCCACTTACTAGCTACAATGAGCCATTGAGAAGTTCCTTACTGAAACTTATTTTTTAAATCTGTAAAATGCTAGAAAAACACTTTTTCAGTATTAAATGAGATTACCTCTCTGAAAAATGACCTCAAATGCCATTGAACATAAAATGATATTATCTCCTATCTCTGTTCTTGAGCAGTAGCTGCCAAGTCTTAGAGTCTTTGTATTTCTTGTGGCACCTAGTGGGTCTACAACACCAGTTGTTGAAGGAAAAGTTTACCCATTCAGCACAGCCTAGAAGAAGGAAGCAAACCAGAAAGCCCTCTGAATGGTCATCAGAGATGGCAAGAAATTCACACATTCACTCATGTGCTTTTTTAATAGGCTGGTGCATCAGGCCCTCCCTCTGAGGCACTTCGGTTTTACTTTACCCAGAGTCAGCCTGGAGAGGACCAGGCATATCCAATTAGTGGAGTGAGGCTGGGTTAAATTGCTCTGGGCAGGCATACTGACCACCTGAGAAGTGGCACCTGACTGTAATGGTGGAGACAGAAAAACTAAGAAAAGCAGCCAGGAGAACTTAAAAAGCCCTTCGGTGTGAGACTTTTTACCGTAAGGAGAGAGCCCGTGAGGCTGACTGAGAACTAAATTAGACAAAGCAGTTGAGATCTTCTTCAGAGAACAGTTTCACTTTGGCAAGGGGATACCGATGACCTAAAATGACAGATTCTGCTAATTCCCATGGTTGCCTCAGGGAAGGTTGAAGCTAACTTGGCTCTGTTTTTGCAATATGTTTCTCAAACATAACTTCTTGGTCGACTGCACAGGTAATTATTCCAGCTACAAAGTTCATGTTGCCAATTATCTCAACTATGGCCTCATTTTCTCTAATGATGCCGAAACCTCATTCTTCTGGGTTTTGCCATCTCTAACAAGTAAATGTTAACACCTTTATCCAGCAAATGAATTGCTTGGTCATATCCATTTATGTAGCTTATTATATTTTTCAGGATAATTGGCAATCAACTTAGAGTATTGGTAATTATTAATTTTAAGTAAATTTATTTTTATTTACTAACAATTTGATTTTCACATTTTTGTACTATTTACTCTCTAAAATTGTGTCTAATTTGGTATTGTTGTTGGCTTTTAAATTTTTTATTAGTAGCATGAATGTTATGCTAGATGGTGTTCTTGTCTAATTCATAGATGATGGCATAACGAATATTTTGTAAGGACAGGATTGGGAAGTCAAAAGTTTTTAGCAGGTTGGGATAATGGACCCAATCTAAGAAGGCGAAATATTGATGTTGTGAAAATAAAGCCTTCACTCATTTCTAACAAAAAGACTTACAAAAAGATTAGGGGAATATTAACTGTCAGTCTGAAATGTAGCCGTAAGAATGGCAGTAAATGGAGTGCTGTAATCTTAGTCTGTGTGAATTTGGGCACTCTGGGCCGTAGAAAACAGCAGCTCACTCAGAACACCCTAAGGAGGAGGGACTTACTGCACAGCTGCCCAGTTGGGATCTGTAAAGTAGAAAGTTAGGTTTGAGATGACCTCAAGGGACTGACCCCTTTCACATGGTCTCACATATGGTCTTTCTGCTATCTCTGCATATTTAGTAGGTTCTCCTCTGACTCCCAACATCCCACTAAATCCCAGAGCTGGTTTGATCAACGTGTCTTACTATTTATTGTCTTTGTTCTAGCGTATCTCTGCACAAAGCTACCTCCTGGGTCATCCACCAGCCTCTGAGGTGCTCATTCCTGATCCAAGCAGCACCTCTACCAAAACAATAGCTTATTTTTTTTCTGAACAGTAGGCTTTGGTTGGGGAAGTTAACATTAGAATATGCACCTGGGTGTGGCTCCAAGGGCCAGAATTGTGAGCAATAAGTAAAAGCTACAGGAAGAGAGATTCAACTCCATATAATTTCCTTAAAATGGAATGGGCTATAGGCAGATAGATGGTTGGATTTAGTGACCTTCCAGGCTCCTTCTGTCTCCCAAAATTGTGTTTTTATTTTTAATACCACTCTTCTATTTCTTCCCAGATGTGTCTAATGAAAACCATCTTTTCACATTATTATTAAAATGAGCTATGAAGATAATTCTGACACAGCATAATTAGGATATGTCTAAGGTGTCAGAAACAGTAATGCTTTTGCATTAGCCTCTTAAAATATGTTTCATATGCAACATATTTGTAAATTAGATTTTATTATAGTAAATAACAATGCTATACAAATAAAAGAAATAATTTACCTAATGTAAATGAAATGGGACAGCAAACTGCGACATGGATACTTCTCTAAGAGGATTGAAGATGAATGTAAGAATGTTAGAAAACTTTTTTACACATGAATTATGAATGATGTTCCAGAGATTTCAGTTAGGCATTTAAACTCAGATGTCATGATGGACTGAGTTATTTAGGGCAGTTTTCAGTGATGACTCTTCTGATGGCTGCCTGAGCTGAACTTCTCCAAGATAGTGTAATTAAATCTCAGCATCCAAACCGTACTAATTTGGAAGTGTCTGTGTAAGAATAAAAGTTATTCTGTAAAATGTTAATTCTCTCTCAAACAACAGAAATGTAATTGTTTAGCCTGAGAAAATGGGAAAGCACCACACCGTGGAGACTCCAGGAGGCTTCTGTTTCCACTTTCCAGTGTGAGAACGCATTGAGACAAAAAAGACAAAGTAGGTATCAGGGCAGAGCAGCCTTGCCTCCAGCCTGCAAGGGAATTGTATTTCTTTGAGGCAATGCATGGTCGGGAGAGACAGTAGCTTTGTTAAAAGTCTAAAATTCGAGGTCCCTCATTTTTGAGACAAGACTCATCTCTCTCGGCTTCAGTTTCCTCACTGATACATTGGCGTTGATAATAGTACCTGGGTCAGAGAGTTCTTGTGAGGACGAAAGCACTTCTTGGCACAGTGTCTAGCTCATAGAAGGTGCTCAATAGTTTAGCTACTAAGATTACTATTTTCTATTGTTTTTGTTTTTGAGACAGGATCTTCCTCTGTTGCCCAGGCTGGAGTGCAGTGGCATGGCCTTGGCTCACTGCAGCCTGCTCGACACTGGCTCAAACCATCCTCTCACCTCAGCCTCTAGAGTAGCTGGGACCACAGGTGTGCACCACCACACCCAGATAATTTTTTTTGTGTGTGTATTTTTTATAGAGACAGAGTTTCTTTATGTTGCCCAGACTAGTCTCGAACTCCTGGGCTCAGGTGACCCACCTGCCTCAGCCTTCTAAAGTGCTGAGATTACAGGTGTGAGCCGCTGTGCCCAGCCTGCTATTATTCCTTTTTTTTTTGAGACAGAGTCTTGCTCTGTTGCCCAGGCTGGAGTGCAGTGGCACCATCTTGGCTTACTATATCCTTACTATATCCTCTGCCTCCTGGGTTCAAGTGATTCTCATGCCTTAGCCTCCGAGTAGCTGGCATTACTGGTGTTTTTGTATTTTTTAGTAGATACGGGGTTTCACCATGTTGGCCAGGCTTGTCTCGAATTCCTGCCCACCTTGGCCTCCCAGAATGCTGGGATTACAGGCGTGAGCCACTGGACCTGGCCTGTTGTTCCTTAAAAAGCAGGAACCCTGTGGTTATGCATCCCTGCCCAGAGAGCCATGAGCCTCATCACTTCCTCGTCGTCAGTGTGGCTCATGTCTTTGGATCATACCCAGCCTAGCCTGAAACAGAGTTGTGTCTGGCCCCAGCTTATGGTCCGTCTGGCTTTCTCCTCCCTAGAAGACCTGACCCCATTCTCATGCTGCTGCTTTGCTTGGACCTTGTGTAAATCACTGTACCTCTGGACCCTGAGTTCCTGCCTCCTGAAAATGGGAACTGCTACAGGGTTTTAAAGTTTTGGATACTATCAATTTAAATTGTATCTATTTTAAATAAATGAGTTGTCAGGTGCCAAAAGTGTAGAAAAGACAGAATGTTAGAGCTAGAGGGGTCATCAAAGAATACCTTCCCTGACTTTCTTTTGCAAAATAATGACACTGGTGCCATTCCACCTGAGATTCTGATTTAATTGGTCAGGGATTTATTTCGTCTGGATGTGGCCCAGCCATCGATACTTTTTAAAAGCTCACCCAGTGGTGCTAATGCACAGGCAGGGTTGAGAAGCACTTAGCAAGCCCAAGGTCATACTGTTAGTGGTGGAGGCAGGTCTAGAACTCATGGTTTCTGTTCTTCTTACTACAGACTGACCCTAAGTTCTGGTTTAAAAGAAGCTTTTTGAAGCATTCCTTTTGTGGTTTTACCCTTTCTCATAAAAGTGAGATGTTTAATAAACATAATATTCAAGCACGCCTGTTAGTTGGCTTCTGTTTAATTAAGGTTTTATTCTGTTCCACCTTAACCTTATGCTTTTTGTTCCTTATAATGGTGTGTTCAGCAACCCCTTTATTCCAGATGCCTTCTTTTATTACCGCCTTCAAAGCCACCTCTAAAATATAATTGCATTGCTGAGTTCCTCTCTGACATTGTCAACCTTGATCAAATACTTAGTTCTTCATTGTTTGTTCTTTTCAGTCTGTATTAGATTCTTCCCCGCCATGGCCTGTTGTTGATGTGACTGTGAAGCACGGTGTATTCCCATGAAGCATTAGAGTAGAATAAGATCAAGTGCCTTTTTTTCTTTTTGATTTAGGTGCACCGTTGCTTCCTGCTATTTAGGGGTAATTCAGACCTTCTGTACTACACTGCAATGTAATTGGAATAATGTTACCTTTTTTCATTACCTGTTCCCATTAAGTTGCTTAAAATTTCTTAGACATTGATGTCATTAAGTACGATAATGCTTGGTTAAAATTAATCGTGGAATTTGATATGTAGTAAGTCCCCGTTGTCAAATTTTAGTACTATAGTGGGATGAAATCTCAGCTTAATAGAATTAGCTAACCCAAAATAATTTACATTGTCCTGTGTGTGTGTGTGTTTTTTTTTCCTTTTCAGGAATCTTTGTGATATTCTCCCTCAGCATTCTTTATCCCCTGTTTGCTGAAGACTTTGGCCAAAGCTGGTCTTAGCTGTTGGCATTCTCCTGAGAAAAGGGATAGCTTCAGAAATGAGAAAAACATTTGGGAGGTATCTAGCCCAGTGGACCTTCTGAAGGTGAGAGTGAATTAGTTTTCTCTTTATCTTTAGAAGACTGAATTAACTGGTCTGTCTTCCAAAATCTACTTAGAAAGTAGTGAAAAGAGGGAAACAGGTTATTGAAAATTTTTTATAAGCAATTGATAGTTTTTCTTTTTTGGGAAAACTTTTTAGTAAATATGGAGGAAACCAACTGGCTATTTTGACCGAACAGGAATTTATTTGAAGTTGGAACTCTGATCTTATGAAGATCTATCTGAACATACACATACACACACACACACACACACACACACACACACACACACACACCTTTTAAAAATCAATAATATTTCCCTTTTTGGAAAAATTTCTTATGTATTTAGGGTCTCTATCAGCCTCAATATCTGCCTTACCCTACCTTCTTTGGCTGTTGTAAGGATCAAACAATATAACTTATATGAAAACACTTTGTAAATCTTGAGGTATTATTTGCATAAGTAAGAAAAACAATTTCTACTTTTCCTAAACATTTATAATCCTCAGAAATACTCTCATGCCCACCAATATGTTTTTTTCCCCATAGTTTCATTTATTTTCAGTTCAGTTCAGTAAATATTGCTAGGCTCTAAAGAAGCAAAGGTGATAAGTCCTTTTCTTCAAGGAATATCTGCCAAATGTAAGAGACAGTACATAAGTATATATGACCAACTTCTGTATGATAAAAGTATATTGAGGGTGCATTAAAGAATGGAAAAGGCAGCTAATGCAGTCTGGGGCCAGAGGGCTGTGTGTAAAAGCAGGCTTCGTAGAGGAGATGTCCCCTAAAATGGCTCTTGAAAGTGGAATAGGAGTTAGGTAAAGAGCAGAGTGGGGTGGACAAGGGTATTGCAGGTAGGACCAGTAGGTTAGGGGTGTGAAATCCATGTGAGAAATTAAGAAGTTATGGCATGTGTGTGAAAGGAAGGTGAGCAGGAAGCACTGAAGCACTGAGGTGTTATCAGTTGGAAGTCATTGGCATTTTATGTGTATTACGCTGGAGGAAGTATAGAGAATGAACTAGAGCAATATTGAAGGAAGGAAAGATCCTTTTTGTAATTATATGGGGGACAGCTAGGACAACTAGAATTTGGCTAGAAGCAGCATTGAATAGAGAAAGAAAGGGGAATTTGAAAGAGCTGGATTTGGCAGTTGATTGGGCATGGGAAGTAGGAAAATGTCAGGACTTGGGATTCTTGGATTTCTGACGTGGGTGACTGAGAACATGATGATACCAGAAGGGGAATTTAGGAGAGAAGCAGATTTATTCTTGGGAAGGGAAGGACGTTGAAGTATATAAGGGACATCTAGATAGAAATATCCATCAGACAGCTAAGTGCGGAGGTAAGGGGAAGATTCAGAACTAGAAATGTTCACTTGGGAGTTATAGGCAATGATTAAAAATATTTTTTAATTATACATTTGATTTTGTATTTAGGCCTTCAATATTATTCATTTATTTACCACTTACCATATTCTCTATTTTCATTTTATTCTGACATTATCTGTTGTTTTTGTATCTGTAGTTTTTCTTCTTATTTTCTTGGCATAATAAATTATGATTTTTTTCCTAGAGACAAATATGGTGACCTTTCCAGTTTGATAAAATGAAATTCAAAGCAGTCTTTAACAAACAGTGTAAACCCTAAAGTCGAGGACAGTAACAAGCCAGTGCTATTCTCCATTTTAATTCAAAATAGCTACAGCAATTATTTAAGAAAGGAACTTTACTTTCTAAAATGTCATTCTTTTTCAGTGTCAATCATGAGTCCTTGTCAAATTCTCACTTTCATTGCTCTGTCCAGTGTTTCAGCTTTGCTTATGGGAGACTGAGAGGGTCTTTCTTGCATTCTTCAGTGGGATGGTGTTAGGGCCCCTCCCTTTGGGTCTTCTCAGCATCCACCCAGGACATGGTTGAGGCCTGTTATAACAGAGCCTGCACTGTTTGAGAGCAAGTTCACCCAAGTTAGACTGCTGAAATTCATTCTCACAGCCTTCTTTGAGGGAATGTCTGGGGTAAAAATTTCAAATTCAAATAATACTTACAATAGTACTATTTTGAGTGAATTTTATTTGATTACTGTGATCTTAATTAGCTTACTGATTTTTTTCCTTAATACCCATTGGAAAGCTACAGAATGCTCCATTTTTACTCTCTGTAGTTCACTACCATCTTTCCAGGAACTTTAAGATCCACAAATCTGTCGCTTTTACATACACAAGAAAAATAATTTGAGGCAAAATTAAGTAACTTACTTAACACTAACAGCTGGAACCAAAGCCTTGGTCTCCTGAATCTCATTCTGCCTTTTCCACTTCATCATTTTTTTTTTCTCTCATTCTAAATCTTTATTGAGCTGTGAAGTTATCTGTATGTCTTAAAATAGGGAATTGAATTAAGTAAATCAGTTCACACCAATGACAGTTGCTTTGGTTAATCACTCTAGATGCAACAATCAGATTCTCTTTTAACACTTGAGGCTCTGATTAAGGCTTTATTATTTTTAAATTTTATAGTTTTTAATTTTTAACATGGATTTTGTTTTTGGCAGCCTTTATTTTTCTAGACTGGTTTTACCAGTGAAATGAAAGATTAGTGCAGAATCAAACCACCTGTGTTTAGATTCTAGTTAAAAAAGACATCAGTGACTTTAAAACCAACACTTTTAGGCACAGGATATTACCTTTTGTGTTCATTTTTAAATTCATACATAATGATTATACATATTTCATATACAAATTAGTTATATTTACAGGTGATATTTGATACATGCATACACTGTGTAATGATTAAATAAGATTAATTGGGTATATCCACCACCTCAAACATTTATCATTTCTTTGTGTTGGGAACATTAGAAATCTTCTAGCTATTTTGAAATACACAATAAATCGTGGTTAACTACAGTCATCCAGAAAGCACAAGATATTTCTGATTTGGTCAATTACGTTGCAATCTACTGTGAATTTTATGTATAGAGGATGAATTCATGGAAACGCTGCGTTAGTATAATTTAGAAGACGGCACATGCATGCAAGTTGTAGGTGGTCTTGAAGACAATGATCGTTCTCTGAAGTCCACAGAATGGTCAGTCTTTGCTGTGAAACCAGTGGGCTGTAAATTATCAGGGTGTGTGTACAAAACATGATTCACTCATCCCGAAAGCTGCCAGTAACAAAAGAAGTTTCTACTTATTTATGCACAGAACACAAAGAATATTTCTCCCTGTTTCAGTCTCTCTTTTTGCCTTTCTATTTTCTCTCTCTCTATGAATCTTTTTCTGTCTTACTCATATTCGCTGCATGATAGACACACACTAATATGATGTCTCCAAAACATGAGACCCTTGACGGTTTGTGGAACTGGCAGTGGAAGTAGCATGCTGAGGATAAGGGATGAGTGCTCTGGGGAGACATTGGCATTTGCTAAATGTTTGCCCCGTGCATCGCTTGGCTATATTGGGCAGAACAACAGTATGAGCAGGGATTAATAGATGTGGAAACTATTGCAGACTATGAACACAAGATGGTATGATGGCTGCGAAAGGGGAGGTCAGCTTTCACCACTGTTTTCTGACTTGGTGGTGATCTTCTTCTGCACTCTCTTACCGTGGGTGAAGGACAGAATGCAATGGTATTAGGTGACTGCTTTCTGCTTGGATTCCAAAGTGAGTATTATAAGTGTCATTGTGCAAACAAAGCAATGCATGCAATTTATGTTAGTTTTGGAGTTGCCACTTAGAAGTATTGAGAGTTTGGAACAGCACTGGAGACTGCCTTCCTTGTGCCCTGTGGTTAGAGCACAGCATTCTGCAAGAGGAGGGTTGTATGGGAAAACTCCTGTTGGGAAGTGGAAGGCATGGGTGAGTTGCTGGGGTGACACTTTGAATGGGCAGTATTCCAACAGGCTCAGATCATATTTAACAGTAAAATGTGTTGCCATATGCCCTTTTATAATGTGGGGTTTTAAAAAGAAAGAGGAAAGGAAATGCTGAGCCACTAACTTTTGGTACAAATTCAGTCCCATAATAGAGATTGTAGACTTTACATCAGCAATTTGTGGGCCGTTTTGGTGGAGGACAATGACAACAGATTTCTAATCAGATAATGTCCTGCTACATTTCAATTTTCACTCTCCACTGCCTTTTGTTGTCTGGGTACTTTTGAAATTATTCTTGATTCAGGTTTATTATTAACTTTTGAACCCCAGCTACTGAACTAATACCTTGCTATTCATGTGAAAATGAGAATGGTGACTAGAGAATTTGTTTTTGCCTTAGTTAATAAAATAGCACGACAGCATAATATGAATTAATGACTCTTCACATTTTCTCATAATATAAGCTGGATTCATTTTCCCTTGGGGATCTATTTCAAATTCATGCCCTAATAAAACCATTCTTGCCAGTTGTTGACTTTCTAGCTTTTTAAAAGCATCTCCATAACGGATAAGTAGATAACAATAAATAATAAATAATTTTGATCTTAAACTTTAAAAACATGTTTATTGTTCTTATTATATTAAAATGGAAAAATAAAACAACTTCCTCTTCACGATCAATGGTGTAAGTATTTGTGCTGTTTGTTTTAGGTAAGAACCATCCTAAGGCAATTATGTCTTTTAATATATAAGAGCTATGAGGAAAGATTGAGGTAAAAAAAAGATTGAGGATGCAGAACTACTAACAGGGTTCTGTTCACCCAACATAACATAAAGTCCTTCATTTAGAGGACATGCACATTATCGATAGAACTATTCAAAAATCCCAATATCCACTTGGATAATAACTATCTGTTACCAGTATTTCAAATTATTGTCTCTCCTTTTCTGTTTCCTCTCCTTGCTGTCAGAGGTTTCATGTTTTATTTAGTGTCATCATATTAGTATGTATGTATCACAGAGAATGTAAATGAGAAAGACAGAGACAGAGACAAAGAAAGACAGAAAGAGGCAAAGAGAGAGACTAAGAGGAGAGAGAAGTATTCCTCTTGTCCTACACATAAACCAAAGCAGTATTTGAAGTTCTTTTCTCCCCTCAGTCTGATTTCTTTGACTTATTTGGCCTTAAAATGATATAATCTGTAATTCAGAATCCATAAACAGGTTCACAGGGCCACATCCTGAGTTGGGGATCAGAACATACAGTCACTGTGGTGGACCTGTGATGTGCCACTCAGATCCCCTGCCCTTTCCTGACTGAAGCACTCTTTCTCCAGCTTCTTGGAGTGTTGACAGCTGATGGCTCACTTGGGTCCCTCCTTTTGGGGATTGTCCTCTGCCTTCAGCTAATCAGAGGTGCCTCACCCAAGATTATACTATTTGCCCCAGGCCCATGTGCATTCAATGAGTGGTCGATTTGGGGACACAAAGGCTCTTGACTCAGTTCAGGACAATGGGTTGGCTGAGGCTTTCCTTGTGACAGCACCACAGCACCACGGCCCAACTTCTCTGACTCCCTTGTCCTGCTTTGCACACTCCCCTTGGGGTTGTACTCAGGAGCCCTCACCAATAAAATTCCTGCCTGCAGATCTTCATCTCAGGGTCTGGTTCCAGAGAAACCTGAACTGCAGCAATCACTGTACATGGGCCATGCAATGTAGCGTGTGTGTGTATCAGGATGGGATTACCTGTCTTCATAGTACTGTTATAAGGTACTGGCCCTGGAATCACAATCAAGATCTGTGACAATGTAGCCCAGGCCCTTACTATAAAAAATCAGGGTAAAAATACCTACCTTTTAGAGTTCTTGCCAGGATTTAACAGCAGAGTATTCGGTACCTGGAACATAGGAAACATTCACTGCGTCATAGCTATTATTATAATTACCAGTAATTACCTATAAGTAACCCATAAATAGTACACCAGTTCTGACCAACTGGACAATACAGAGCGCATTTTAATGTCATTTTTATTACAACATTTGCTTTAGTAGAATATGGAGGTTAATAAAAGATGCATCACTTGCAATTTTAAATAATTCCTTACTGTTAGTCCCCATTAATAAGATATGTGGAGAAGTTGGACAGGATTCCAAAGGGAAACCAAAGTGATTAAAGGAATGAGGAGAAACTTCTCTGAGTAAAAGTTAAAGGAACTGGAATTGTTTAGGATAAGAAAATTGAGGCATAACTTACCTTATGTCATCAAATAAGTGGAAATCTTTCGTGAGGAGGATATTGGACATTTTTTGCCCATGTTCAGAGGATAGAACAAGAGGAAATGGACATACATTAAAGAAGGAAGATAGTTAGATTTATATCAGGAGAACTCCTCTGCTCTTGACAGTAAAACACTGGAAGAGGCTTGTAAAATATATACTTCTGAAAATCTTCAAAAAAGAAGAGAACATTCAGTCCTGAGTTACTGAGATGCTTCCCAGAGTATTTAAGAACTCTGAACTCTGTGATTTCAGAAATGATGCCTCCTAGAAATTCAAACACATATGTTTTGTTCTGCAAGTGAAAGAAAATAATTACTTTCATTTTCTCTATAACTTTCTCATAGTATCTTTGTGTGCAAACACACCTTGTGTGCTTTTCTGAACGTGTAACAACAAGTCGTCTTTCATTGAATAGGTGTCTTTATGTGTGTTTATAAATATGCTGGTTATTATTATCACAGTTTTCAGTCTTACTGTAGGCCATCTGTATATTCTATATGAAAATAAATTAATGCCTTCTATCTTGGGCCACTTATTTGTGCCCAATGTAATCTCTTTTGTGAATCAGATCTTGTGATGACATTGTTAAAATACTCACAAGTATTAGATCACTATGAAAGGCTTTGGAACAACAACAGGAAGTCTGCAACTTTGAAGAATAAATTATTTTCCAATCAATTAATTGCTTAGACATAAGATTAAAGAATGGAAATGGGACTGGATTTTTAGACTAAATGCTCTTTTAAGACCTCAGTGTTGGAAGATAAAAGGAAGTGTCTAAGAAGTTTCTAAATTACTAATAAGTGTATTGGACTTTGCATTTTCTCCTTGGCATGTCTTGTCAAGTAGTAATCAGCAGAGTCAGAATGATGGAGATGAAGAACACTGGACTAGAAGCCAAAATGCCTGGCTCTAGAGCTATTGGAGCCATTGGGTGATCTATTCTTCCTTCATAAAACATGTCTGTGTAGTTTTCCTTTGCATTTCTAGTTCCTGCATCCTTATATACTTATCACATTACAGTGACCTTCTTTCAAAAGAAACCAAGCAGACCTGAGGGTTCTACTCCTGACAGCTCAGCCTAGGGGCCCCATCACACTCTGACCTAAAACAGCTCTGCTTACATATTCATATTCGTATTTATATTCATATTCTCTCTCCCTCTCCCTTCTTCTCTCTCCATAGACAGATGTTTTAAGATCTCACTTTATTAAATGGATCCACTGCTGTAAATATAAGTTGTAAAGGTGTACTTACTTATTCTCATGCCTTCCGTATTCTCTCCAATACATTCCATTTAAATACCCAGTTTCATTCCTTCTGTTTCTGCCAAGCTAAAAATTCTTCAAATGGCCCTCCATCCCATGAAGAATAAAATATACAGTCCTTACCCTGGTATTCCAGGGCTCTCTCCTTTCTAATTATTGAACTAGTCTACTACATCAGTTGAGTTGGCCTCCGTGTTCTAACCTGTAGGATTATTTCTGGGTATTAAATATAGTCCTTGACACTGTGTGCAGGATGACTAACTCATTGGAGATGCCACTGTGATTTTGCTCAGCATCAGCCTTGCCTTTCTTCTAAGCTACCTAAACCTTTCTCATTTGAGCACACCTCAAAACGTATGCTTTTCTTCCACAAAGTCTTCCTTGATTAGCCCACATTTTGTGTCCCATCTCTGAAATTCTCTCATGTGGTTGGGCATTTATACCAGTCTCCCTTACGTTTACCTGGTTAACAGTGGTGTTATTAGACTGTAGGTATATTGAGTGTTATGATCGACTCCTGGAGTGCATCAGAGGGCAGTACAGCAGCAGTGATCTCTGCCCCTTTAAGGAAATACAAGGGTTTGCATCATCTCAGTGTGTACATTTTCAATGTAATGTATGCATTAAGACAGGGAGGCAAATGCAAGATGGAAATAAATGTGATCTGTTCCTCATAATGCCTTAAATTGCAACACATTAGAGTACAAAGCACTTGCTTAAGATCACATGATACAGATTTTGAGTCTAGTTTGCCTCTTACGTTGGGTCCTTCAGAAAGTCATTTGTCTTTTATGATCTTTTTCATGATGGTGATCATACTATTCTTTGTTCTTCACATTTCATAAAGCACTTGGCATGTTGTTTAATTTCAGCTTCACGATAACCCATGAGATAACTAGGGCAAGCTAGTATCTGCCAAGCACAAAAACTGGGCTTAGGGGACAAACTTACAAATCCTAGTGTGATGAACTGACAGTAGGCACTGCAACTCAAATTTCTTTACATGTTACTAAAAGTGTGGTCTATAAACCAGCAGTGTGGACATCACCCAGAGCTTGTTGGAAAAGCAAGTTGCGGGTCCTACCCTAGGCTTGCTGAATCAGAGCATGTGTTTTAACAGGAGGCTCAGGATTCATATGTATTAATACTTTACAGTGAGGAAAGTGCTGTAATACAAGGGCAGTTTAAGCACCTGAGGTAAAAACATGAAAAGGTTTTTTATTTTTACTTCTATCACTGCCTTCAAATCTCCTCTGTCAAATCTCCTTTCCTTTGAAGAGGACTCTAACAGAACTGATGGATTTTTTTAGCTACTTTCAGGTTTTTAAAAGTTCAAATACAACCTTCAAATTCATATGGAAATAGGAGCTTTTCTTTCCCCCAACCCATCTTGTGCCCTTCAACAATTCTTTACTTTTTTTCTGCCAGTTCACCCACAACCTGTTTTTTGTTTTTGGTTTTGTTTTTGTTTTTCTGACTGGATCAAAGAAAATCTCCTCTTTTTTTAATTGTAATTTTTAGGATTTTTTTAACTTTTATTTTAGATTTGGGGGCACATGTGGAGGTTTGTTACATAGGTAAACATGTGTCTTGGGGGTTTGTTGTACATATCATTTCATCACCGAGGTATTAAGCCCAGTACCCAATAGTTATCTTTTCTGCTTCCTGCTCCCACCCTCCCCGATCAAATGGACCCCAGTATCTGCTGTTTCCTTCTTTGTTTTCATAAGTTCTTATCATTTAGCTCCCACTTATAAGAGCTGGAGACTATTATCCTAACTTAGGAACAGAAAATCAAATACCGCATGTTCTCATCAACCTGTTCTTAAACCAAATGCCCCACTTCAAAGTCCTGACTCTTAATGGTATGTTATCATGATGGTCATTTTTCAGAGTAGGAAGTTCAGTTACCCATCTCGGACTCCTTTGACAGTCAGAAGAAAAAAACCAAGCACACATCCCCAACATAAAACCATGAAGAAACTCCAGTTTTTATTTCTTATATTTCCCCAGGTTCTTGGCTCAAGGAAGATGTATAATTGTCTTCACCATAAACTGAAGTTAATGAAGTATGGGACTGTACTTCATTAAAAAGAAACATTTTAAAAACTCTTGTTCTTAATTTTTATTCAAATTTCTCAATCTTCTTTGGCTAGGAAGCCAAGAGTTAGATCTATTCACCATAAGCCAAATGACTGCCCTTGGATGTTCAAGATGGAACTCTGTTGAAGTCTGCAGGGGTTGTGTTCATTAGAATTCCCAGGGGTTACCAAGCCCTTGTCATAAGTTATATCAAATTCCCTCATCCCTGAAATGGAAGTGTCATTCTGGCTCTCCTGCTGCCTTCTCCGTATCTTATTTGTTTTCACTTTAATGTTACAAGAAAAGACAGCTTTTGTCTTTATTTCTGGTTAGCAGTCTTAATGAATATTCATTAGCAAGTTCCCTTTCTAGCTACTGTTTTGTAATTTGTTATTTTTAAAAGGAATCTGAAGTGAAAATAACTCCCAATTCTCACTTTAATATGTTTGGATTCTTAATCTTGATTTTGGAGGTCCTGAGCCAGACAGGAGTGACTTTAGAAGGCTGTTTGCCTAGGCAACATCCAGGGGTGTGTGTGTGTGTGTGTGTGTGTGTGTGTGTGGTGTGACTCAGTGGCTGTAGATGGGACTACATTGAAAAACACATCCAGAGCCTCTGCAGGACACTGTGGTGGGCATTATAGCCACTGTGCCATTTTATCTTCACAACAGCACTGTGAGGCAAGTATAATTATAATTATATCCCTCTTACCAGTTGGGAACTGAAGCTTTGGGAAAGTTAGTGATTTCCTCCAATTCACAAACTAGTAAATGAAAGAAGGGGAGCAGGTGGTGAGAGAGGTCATTGAAATGTGAGTGTTCCACAGTGCTTTTCTGGTTGTTTGCCTAGAAATTGATAGTGGGTAATTTGGGGGTAATTACTTTACAGAGTCAATATGGGGTGTTTTTGGTATATTAAGTTTTTAAGAAAATGATACTAAACTTGGGATGCTCCGAACGGAGCCTGCTGTTGCTGCCCTTGCTTAATCTGGAGGCTCAGTGCTAGTTATTAGATGCCAGGATCTCTCTACAGATTGCCCTGTTAGTTTAGGGTTTTCTTTTTTCTTTCTTTTTTCCTTTCTTAGAGATGGGGCCTCGTTCTGTTGCCTAGGCTGGAGTGCAATGGTGCAATCATAGCTCACTGTAGCCTTGAACTCCTGGCTTAAGTAGTCCCCCTGCCTCAGCCTTCCAAGTAGCTGGGACTACAGATGGGTGCCACTATGCCTGGCTGATTAAAAAAATTAATTTAATTAAAAAAATAGAGATGGGGTCTCACTTTGTTGCCCAGGCTGGTCTCAAACTCCTGAACTCAAGTGATCCCCCTGCTTCAGCCTTCCAAAGTGCTGGGATCAGAGGCATAAGCCACTGCACCCAGCCTCATTAGTGTTTCCTTGACTGGATAATGCTACCAAACTCTACATTTATCTGTTTCTAAAGGGTTTTTTTGTACATTCAAAAAAAAATCTCTGTTCCTCTGGAAAGCAAAACTGATGCAGATCTTCTGTGACTCTGTCGGTTTAGCACCACACAATTTGCAGTTAACGTGCACCCCTTCACAGCCTCAGATGCTTTCCTGAATGTCAGCAGGAACCTCACACTCCCATTTAAGGACTGTTTGTCTGAACTTGCTAGTCAGGCAACTAATCTCTGCACTGTGAAGTCTGTTTATTGATTGTTGCATTACATTCCCTCTGTGTCTCTCCTTATTTAATGGGGTGGCTATAGACAGAGGAGCCCAGGGTACCTATCTGCCTTAGACAGGATGAGATTGCCCTAAAGTCACATAAAAAATGGTCAAGGCAGGCCAGGCGCAGTGACTCATGCCTGTAATCCCAGCATTTTGGGAGGCTGAGGCAGGCGACTCACCTGAGGTTAGGAGTTTGAGACCAGCCTCGCCAACATGGTGAAACCCCGTCTGTACTAAAAATATGAAAAATTAGCCTGGCATGGTGGTGGATGCCTGTAATCTCAGCTACTTGTGAGCCTGAGGCAGGAGAATCACGAACGTGGGAGGCAGAGGTTGAAGTGAGCCAAAATCGCACCATTGCAGTGCTGTCCAGCCTGGGGCACAAGAGTGAAACTCTGTCTCAAAAAAAAAAAAAAAAAAAAAAAAAAGAAAAGAAAAGAAAAGAAAAGAAAAGAAAAATGGTCAAAACCAATGGTAAGACCAGCTCAAAGCAACTCTTTACTAGCCCTTAACATTTTTTGTTGAAATTTAAAACACTATTTGCCTTTGGATACACAGTGAAGGCCCTTTTTGGATCACAGTAATACTCAAAATTGTCTTTCATCTCCCAGGCAAGATATAATTAGACTTCCTATGCAGTTTACCATGTGATTTAGGATATGCAATTAAATAAAAAAAGCTGTGGGCCAAAGTATTTTAAAATAGTATTATTTTCTTCCCTTGAGTTTAAAAGTAATACATATTCACTGCAGACAATTGGGAAAAATGAAGAAAAATGTGAAGAGAGTAAAAGTAACACAGTCAAGTGATTATTAACTTTTTGATGTTATTTTTCATTACAATGACACATATATAGCTATATACGTATGTTTAATCTTCGTGCAAAATAGTTTTAATGGCATTAGTCCTTACGGTATTAGTGCCAAGCATTTTTCTCCTTTTCAGTTCTTTGTATTTTCTTTTATATATTTTTTAAAGGTAGGGTCTCTCTGTGTTGCCCAAACTGGACTCAAACACCTGAGCTCAAGCATTCCTTCTGCCTTTACCTCCTGAGAACTTGGGACCACAGGCATGAGCCACCATGGCTGACTTCTTTTTATTTATGAAATGTGATATTACATACACACAAAAGAGAGGGAGAGTAACCCAGTACTCAGGAGCATTTATGATAGAGATAGGCAGCCTAGATTCTGGTCTTAGAACTACTATTTGCTAGCCCGGAACTTTGGGCAAGTTGCTTAATCTTTCTGTGCCTCAATTCCTCATATACAAAATGGGAATAAAATCATATATCATTTATAGAATTTGTTAAAAGTAAATAGTAAAGAGTTATGATTATAACATTAATGTAAGGTTAAAAAGAATAAAAACAAGCACAAACAGACTCACTTCCCCATCCTGCCACCCTGTGAAGAAGGTGCCTTGCTTCCTTTCACCTTCTGCCATGATCCTAAGTTTCCTGAGGCCTTCCCAGCCATGCAGAACTAACCTTTTTGCCCTGAGAAAGTGTGTGCCTTATACCTGCTGCTTATTCTTCTGGAGATATGTCTTCTCCCATTTGAGTGATTACACACAGAAGATGAGGAATTAAGCCAGGAAAAGGGCATGGTGGCTCATGCTTATAATCCCAGCACTTTTGTGTGGGGGGCCAAAGAGGGGGGATCGGTTGAAGGTAGGAGTTCAAGACTGGCCTGGGCAGCAAAGTGAGGCCCCCATCCCTGTAAAAAATGTAAAAAATTAACCAGGAGTGGTGGTGCACACCTGTAGTCCCAGCTACTCCAGACCTGAGGTGGGAGGATTGCTTGAACTCTGGAATTTGAGGCTGCAGTGAGCCATGATCATGCCACTGTACTCTAGCCTGGATGATAGAGTGAGACCTTGTCACTAGAAAATAAAAATAAATAAATAAGCCAGGAAGAAAAAGTAGGAATGGCCTTCACCTTAAGCAGAAGAGATAGAAGAGGCTGAATTAAATGCAGCCTTTTCAGTTGGACCCAGTGGCTCAAGCCTGTAATCCCAGCACTTTAGAAGGCCGAGGTGGGAGGATCACTTGAAACCAGAAGTTTGAAAACAGCCTGGGCAAAAATTTGAGACCCTGTCTCCACAAAAAATAAAAAATAAAAATAAAATAGGCATTGTGACACACACCTGTAGTTCTAGCTACTTTGGAGGCTGAGGCAAGAGGATCACTTGAACTCAGGAGTTCAAGGCTGAAGTGAGCCATAATTGTGCCACTGCCCTCCAGTCTGGGTTACAGAGCAAGATTCTGTCTCAAAAAAAAAAAAAAAAAAGAAATAAAAAAAAAAAGCTGGTTTTCTTTTTCTGGTAATTGAGGGCTAGATTATTTGGACAACCCTCTAAAAAAGCTAGGTAATATATAAAAATCAACATCTTAAAAGTATAAAAGCCCTGACAAGATAGTAGAGAATTACTAGGCCAGAGTTGAAAGGAAAATATTTACCAGTGAGGTGAATAGAGCAGAAGAAACTTTTTCTGTCAGGGTTCTTGACAGTTGTCAATTTTTGAATTTTCACTTTGAATAATTCACAGAGCAAGTGGCATCATGATAGAAGTCAAAGCCTGGAGCCCCCAGAAATAGGAAATCCTTCCCTCAATAGGCTAGGACTCCAAAGTGCTACACTCTTTGGAAAAGGATGAACGAGATTTGGGACAGTCCTCACATAGGATTACAACCCAAGTCTGATTCCCTGGGTTGTTCGCAGAACCTCAAGCCTTGAATTAGGTTTAAGGCAATGCCATATTGTTGGTACTCCCAAGTACCTGATGGAAACAAACATATATCTTTGGAGAAAGATATGTATTTATCCTTTATCCTTGATCTCAAATTATTCATGCAAATAATTTTTCAATGCAATGAGGAACACACGGTCAAAGGTGATAAAGCATGGGCATGGTGGCGTGCGTCTGTAGTGCTGGCTACTTAAGAGGTTGAGGCAGGAGGATCACTTGAGCCCGGGAAGCTGAGGCTGCAGTGAGCCGTGATCATGCCACTGTACTCACCCTGGGCAACAGAGCAACATCCTGTCTCAACAAAAGATGACCAATCACACAAGAAAACTAGACCCCAAGAACAAGAAGCAGTAGCTACATCAACAACAAAACCAGATCCTCAAAAATTTCAGATGTTGGAATTACCAGAAACAGACTATAAAATAACTGTAAAGTATGCTTACCATTTTTAAATAAATGAAAAATAAGCTTGATCAAATCTACAGAGAATAGGAAACCCAAAAAGGGACTTTTATGACTTGAAAAGAAACCAAATAAAACTTATAGAAATAGAAAAACAAATAACCGAAGTGTAAAACTCAATACTTCAGTAGTCACATGGTGCAGCTAAAGGGCAAATAGTGACCCAGAAATTACGTCAAAATAAATTATCTATCATGCGGCACAGAGAGATAAAACAATAGAAAATAAAAAAGAGAAAATGAGATATAGAGAAGATAGAAGATGTTCTCATACAGTCACTTCTCATTATTGGCAAGAGTTATGTTCTATAAAGCCACTGTGAATACTGGATTAGTGAATACTGAACCATTGTTCCTAGGAGAAATAAAAAGTTTCTGTGAGCATCTGTTCACAATTTTTCATTGATTAATCAATATATAACTTTATTTTATGTGTGTTTTTGTTTAAAGACACCTCACTTAACACATTCGTGGCCAGCAGCACCATAACTCATGCCTGAATGAAGCTTATTTAACACATGGATTTTCACAGCCTTCTTGCACCAAGAAACACTACACAGCACTTCAGTACTATGTTTGGGGGCCACTGTAAACAGAGAAATCACCAAGAAAAAGCATAAAAATGCAAAAAACAAAACCAGAGTCCTAAATAGATAGCAAAAAGGACATGTATTTACAGTATGAGAGCTGAAGCAAGAAGACAGAGCATCACCTTGTTTGACCTCAGCTAGGACCATCTACATCAGGTGACTCAAATTTTTTGCCACTCTGAGCATGTCCATGAATGACCATAAAAGATTAATTTGGAGGTTATAAATAGATTTTAGCAAGTAGGTGAATCTGCAAATATGCAATCTGCAAATAATGAGGATTGATTGTACTTAGAGTTCCAGAGAGAAAAAGAGGAAAGAAAGTTGGGGAAAAGGCAACATTCAGGAAGATAATGACAGAATTTCTTAGAACCTATGAAGGACACCAATTGACAGATAAACTCTGTCATAGAAGTTAATTCATAAACAAACAAACAAACACGTGTTTAAATTAGTCTCGTTAGGGTTTCAAATGGAGGAGAGGCAATTTTCAAAAAAGTAATGGCTGAGATTTTTCTATAATTGATGAAAGACTTGAATTCACTGATATAGGAACCACAATATATATCAAGAAGGTTGAATAATAAGGAATATAAATTAGGATAAAACATAGGATAAAATTCATGATTTTAAAATCTTTTTAAGTTCACCCATCAGTTGTGATAAATACATTCACATTGTCAGGCAACCAATCTCCAGAACTCTTCATTTGGCAGCACTGAAATGCTAGACCCATTAAACAGATCTCCTCTCCTCCAGCTCCTGTGGCCATTCTACTTTCTGCCTCTATAATTTTGACTACTATAGATACCTCACGTAAGTGAAATCATACAGTATTTGTCTTTTTGTGAGTGGCTTATTTCACTTAGCAAAGTCAAGGCTTATCCGTGTTGTAGCATGCACCAGAATTTTCTTCCTTGTAAAGTCAAACAATATTTCGTTATACATTCCTTTGTGAATTTTTATTACCACTCTTACTTTTTAACCATTTCAGTGATAGTAGTTTTACATTAATATCTGATAATTATATTATCTGTGGTTCTTGGGCATCTTGATCTCTTGTTCTACTGATTTGGCTTTGTGGTGGCTAGTTTTTCTAGGTGTTTGGGAATATTATTTATGTGGCTATAATAGATTGAACTTAATACTTGGGAATCCTGAGACCTATCTTAAGGAGGAGTTTATTTTGCTATCAGGAGTCAGAGGCACTACCAGTCTGGAAACACATTAGCCTTTCAGCTTAATGTCAGGATTTCAGGTTCAGCTAGCTATACCTCAAAAGCATCCTTAGACTGTTAGCTGCATTTACCCCTAAGGAGAGTCTGGCTTTCCTTGTTCAAGTATTTTTTTTCTCTCCTTTGTCTTTCTCCATTCTTTTATATAATCCTCCTTCAATTTTCTATTCTTTCTTCCTACTTTATCCTTCCTTTTTCTTCTTTCCTTCTCTTTATCCACCACAGTGCTTTGTCTGGCTCTTTGAGATTTTCTCGTTGCCTTTGGATTTTTGAAATTTCACTGTAGTGTGTGTCTTGGAGTTTGTTTATGTGTGTGTGTATTGAATCCTGCTTATTTGTTTAGTCTCCTGAGTCTGTGAATTTGTGTTTTTCATCTATTCTGAAAAATTCTTAGGCACTATTTCTTCATGTATCATTTCTCCCTCATCTTCACAGTTGTCTCTTTCTAGAGGTCCTATTATAAATGTTAGTCCTTTATTTGTATCCTTTATGATTCTTAACATTTTTAAATGTATTTTTCTCTCTTTTTTGGTCTCTGTTCCAGTCCAGTAGTGGTTTCAACTTTGGTTTCTAGTTCTCTAATTAACTCTTTTTACCTATGTCTTATTAGCTTGTTTACTTGTACAATACATTTTTTCATTTAAATCATTTTTTTTTCAGGAAGTTCATTTTGGTTCTTTTTCAAATGGGCTTCATATTTCATAGTCTCATACTCTTTGTTTGTGTATTCAATTCCCTCTGTAATCTTTTAATAGCACACTTAATTTATATTTTGATTTTAGTATTCCAACATAGGAAGTCGTGACAGGTCTGTGCAGTGTATTCTGCTGGCTCTCTCTCATGATGTCTTACTTTTTCATGTAATTCAAATTTTTTAAAAATTGGGAAATTATATTTGTTGGGACTTTATCTGTATGAATTCTGTAAGGTCTGCTTTGAGGACACATATCTTTGTAGAAGATTTATGTTTGTTTCTAAGGGAAACAATTGCTTTAAATTAATTTGTTGGCTTTGGATTTTCTTTGCAAGGTGGGGGGATGTCATACAGAGAGTGTGACTTTTTGGATTCGTGTTTTCACTTTACTGTTATCCTCTGATATTTCCCTTTTAGTTACTTATAGCTTAGCTATTCCTTTATAATCATGGCTTTTATATTTTTCTAGAATGTTTAGGTGTTTAGTTGGATTTCAGAATATGTAGTCTGTTATATTGCTGGGAGGGGAAATTCTGAGCATTTAAAGTGCTATCAATTCTCAGTGGTACTGGAAAAGTGTTACTGTAAGGTTGGTGAGTAATGAGAGAGGATGGCACTCTCGCTCTGGGTATTGAAGGGCATCAATATTCTCATCCATCCAAGGTCCGTTCCAGCCTATTGTGTCTCAGGAATGCCAGTAAGGCCATAATAGTATTGAGGGACTCCTGGGATTGCATTACTTTCTGAAATGTTGCCTCCATTTCTTAATTTGATCTTTCCCATTCTTAACTGGTACAATCCACTCTCAATAATTTCCCAAAGGAAATTTAATGTTCTCATTGAGGATATGTATAGCTAGGTTCGTTGACACTTGTCTCTAACATATTTTAATTATTCTTTTCATATGCTTTTCTATTCACAAGACTGCAAACCAGGTTCCCAAGTGTGAAACTGCTACTGCTGTCTGGGGTTCATTTTGTTTGCTAAGTGGCTTTTTTTGTGTGTGTTTGTATTGGCTATAAATTTCCTAATGCTCAGATTTTCTGTTTTAAGAATACAATATGCAGATATATTTTCAGTCTGTATGTTCCATTCACTTTCAATTTTTTTTTTTTTTTTTTTTTTTGGAGGCAGGATCTCCCAGGCTATAGTGCAGTACTGCGATCATGGCTCACTGCAGCCTCAATCTCCCAGGCTCAATTGATCCTCCTGCCTCAGCCTTCCGAGTAGCTAGGACTACAGGTGCACCACAACACCTGGCTAATTATTGTATTTATTTGTAGAGATGAGATTTTGCCCTGTTGTCTAGGCTGGTCTTGAACTCCTGGGCTCAAGTAATCCGCCTGCCTCAGCTTCCCAAAGTGCTGGGATTATAGGTATGAGCCACTGCACCTAGCCTACTCTCTATCAAAGTTATTCTATTAACTGTGTGTTTTCAGTGTCATTGATCATGGTAGTAAACATTGTTTTGGAAAGAGTTGCTCAACAGTAGCTTTTATGTAATGACTGACTTTTGCTTGCATTTAAGGCAGATTGCAGAAAGAAATTAGGATGGTCTTTTCCCCAGTTTCCCCATATTGACCTTGCCTAGCATTCATCTTTAACTGGACCTTACTTGGGAGACAGATAGGAAAGGAAATTAGGAAAGGAGAATTAGGCAGGCATACCTCAGCATGGTTTACAGATGCTCATTGGTAGACTCAGGCTGCCAGATTTTAAAGTAATATGAGAACAGGAACCTCTGCAGTAGCCCCTTATACTCACTCATCTCAGGAGGGCAGCAGGTACCAACCACACCTGCCCTGCACATAACCAAACCAGTCTAACTAACTTAAAGGAAAGGCAGTTTATTAGAAGGCCACTAGGAGAGCATAGAACTTACAAGATGACTATGGGACCAGACATGAACATGGTCAGGAACCAGGTTACCTCCAGAGAGCAGGAAGCAGGAACAATAGGTGTTCTCTTGCAGCAGGAACCAGCTGGTCAGGATGACAGTGATGAAATGAATGAACCCCAGCCATTTTAGTCTCTTAGGCACTCTGCTCAAAATTTAAATTCCAGGCAGGTATTTAATTGACCAAGCTGGGATCACATGGCTGCCCCTTGGCTGGAAAAAGTAAGGGAACTGGATTCAGGGTCTCTCCAGATTATATCCAAAGTTGAAGTAACGCCCAGAAATAAATTTGTGATGTGCTTAGAAACCAGGCCTAAGTGTTAAACAACCAAACACCAATAGATGTCCATCTCAGGTTAACTGTGGATAACTGGAGTTTGGACAATGACAATTTAGTGTCAAAACCAGACTAGTCCTCTATCATAGGTCTGGCTGATACAGTCATATCAAAATGTTCTGGGGGTTTGTCAGTCACTTAGATTCTTTCAGGCATGTTTTCTCTTCCTCTTACTTCTTTTGTCCTTTAGCTATTTCAATTCACATTATTTCCTCCACAAGAGACTGGACAGATGACATTCTTTAAACTTCACTTATTTGTACATATCAAATGCAGTGAAAAAATTTGTTTGGAGGACAATGGAATAAAAATAGTGATATTCATGGGGTTAACTCATTTCCATATACTTGCTTTGGCTGTATATAAGATTAACATAGAACCCAAGATGGTCTATAGTTTGATTGTTGTCTCCAGAAAGAGATTTTACAGCTATTCCATTATTATCTCTCATGTCTTTTCTTTTTCTGTAGGAAGTGCTTATGTTAGAATGAAGTGAGTATCTTCAAGACTATGATCCTTTTATTTCCAGGCTTTTCCTGAGTAGTCTTAAATTCTTAAAGGTCAAACGACAAGGAAATGTGCTAACGTTGGCAGTGGACCTTTCACTCACATCCATCACGTGGATGAATGTCTTGATTCCTAGAAGCTGTGACAGATCCTTGAAGGGCTGTAGAAGACCTTGAAGGGATTTAAAAACCATTATTAATTATTTTGGGGGGAAGGAGTGGTGCTTTCAGTATAGAATTATTCATTGATTCAGTCAGTATTCAAATACTGAGCACATTCTAAATGCCAGGCACTCTGTTGTATAATGTAGTCATTGCCTTCAAGTAGCTCATGGACTGCAAGGAGGAAATAGGCACATATATAACTATATGTACTGCTAGCTAAGGGCTCCTCAGTCAAAATCAGAGGACTTGTTATATCTGTACTGAAACTAATCTAACCTGACTGAGACAGACAGTCTGGGCTGGGTGGCTAGCCTTCTAGCTTTCTGATATTTTGTGTTCTCGATAATGTATTTAATTCCTGACATCTATGCTATTCCATGTACTCACTCTCAATAAATATTTTATATCTGAAGCTGCAGAGTTTCATTATTGCTAATCGGTAAGGAACAAAACAAGAAGAAAGCATCTCCTGCCTACAAGTATTGCTGAGCAGGAAAATTATTATGTGTACTCTCTTTGGAACCCATACTTTCTTTGAACTCTCCCTAATCATTGATCGTGAGCCTGTACATACCCATACTATGCTCTGATTTCTGTTTCTAGTATGGCACCTATTTCATCACATAGCATCTCTTTGCTTCTGGACTTACCTTGCATTTGGAGCAAGGGATTTGTTTCATCTGTAAAGCCACAATATTTAGCACAGCATCCTACTCATAGCTCAGTAAGTGTTTGTTGAATTGAAATCTCACTTCACATTTGAATTCATCATCTTTCTACATATGCTTAATATCTTACACTAATTTGAGAAAACTCAGAAATTAGCCTCATTAAGAAAGTACTCCATAATGAATTCAGTTGACCTGTTGTTCATTCTAGGAACAGAACATTAATTATAATATTCAGGTAGTGTCTTCCTCTTGCTCCAGGTATCATTATATTAAACCCTTAGGTGCTTTGCTTGGGGTTTTATGAGACAATAATTTGGTCATTGAAATGATACACTATACCAAACTATTCACAACACATTCTGAGTGTACACACTAGATTTCGTTCAGTTATCAGTTGTTCCTCATCAAGTCTTAATGATAACTTCTAGTGACTAGTGACTGGAGTCTCATTCAGACAAGATTCTCCTCCACGTGTTCCACTGGAAAGCTTCAGAGCCCTAGTTACTGTCATTAAGACTGCTTACTTTTATGTACTTTTCAGGAATAGCCTTTCAGTACTAAGTATTAGGTTATATCAGTAGGAGACTTCCCTTTTCTCTAATATGCATGGCAAAACACTGGCTCCCTGCTTTGCCTAAAAATGGCTATATGAAGCAGTTCTGTCTCTCTGGTCTGGGTGTTTTGTTTCATGTCTGTGTTTTTTTCTGCTGGCATAACTGTCCTTTTGTACTCTCTATTGATGGGAAGGACATTTAAAAACATTTTAAGAATTACTATCTTAAAATCTGAACTTAGCGTGTATTCTGCATTTAGAATAAACGTGGTTGCCATGGTACTTCTCATGTAACATCATTAAACATTCCCTACCCCTTAGGAAGTTATCAATCACCTTAAGTCCAAATGCATGTTGCCCACCCACTTACACACCAGTGACAACCATTAGCTCTATAGTTCACAAGTCACAAGTTCACAAGTCTTGCCCTCATGTTATTATCTGGGGCAATGCCAATGGATAAGGTGGTTGCACACTTAATGGCCCCCTTGCTTTCCTAGTGCAGGATTTGCTGGTAGGGCACCAGTGTACTGACAACCATAACTGATTTTTGTTAGTTTCCTTCTTATTGTCCCCTGTGCTTTAGTATTAGCTCGTTGTGGGGGGAGCAGCTACTCATCAAGGTAGATTTGGGTCTGAAATTGAAAGGAAGGTAGCTGTAGCTCCCCATACCCTCTGAACAGGTCTACAGCTCAGAAGAGATTCGTTTCATATCCATGTCCTTGTGCCTTTTTTTGAAGCAGCCTTTCTCATTAAAAATGTATGTCTCTCTTACTATAGTAAAAACACCTAAGATCTGCCCTCTTAACTAATTTTTCAGTGTACAATACAGTACTGTTGAATTTAGGGACAATGGCATATGACAGATCTCTAGAACTTCTTCATCTTGCTTAATTAAAACTTTATGCCCAATGACTAGTAATTTTCCATTTCCTCCTACTTCCACCCCTTGGCAACCACCATTGCACCCTTCGATTCTATGAATTTGACTATTTTAGATACCTCCTGTAAGTGGAATCACGCAGTATTTATCTTTCTGTGACTAGCTTATTTAACTTAGCATAACATCCTCAATGTTCATCTATGTAGTCGCATATTACAGAATATTCTTTTTTGTAAGGCTGAACAATATTCCTTGGCATGTATATATGTTTTCTTTATCCATTTATCTGTTGATGGGCATTTAGATAATTTCTACATCTTGGCTATTGTGATTAGTGCTGCAAGAAACACAGGAGTGCAGATAATCCTTTGAGATGTTAATTTCAATTCTTCTGGACAAATACCCAGAAGTGGGAATGCTGGATCATATGGTAGTTCTATTTTTAATTTTTTGAGGAATCTCCATACTGTTTTCATAGTGGATTCAGCATTTTGCATGCCCATGAAATGTATAATGGTTCCAGTTTCTCCACGTCCATGCCAACACTTGTCTTTTGTTTGTTTGTAATGGCCATTCTAACAAGTATGAGGTGATATTTCTTTGTAGTTTTGATTTGCATTTCCCTAATGACTAATGATGTTGAGCATTTTTTATTATACCTATTAGCCATTTGTATGTCTTATTTGGAGAAATGTCTGTTCAAGTCCTTAGCCCATTTTAAAATCAGATTTTTTAAACTATTGAGTTATAGGAGTTATTTATCTATTTTGGATATTAACTCCTTATTGGACATATGGTTTGCAGATACTTTCTCCTGTTCCATAGGTTACCTTTCACTCTGTTGATAATTTCCTTTGCTGTACAGATGTTTTTTTGTTGTTGTTGTTTGATATAGTCACACTTCTTTTTCATTTTGGTAGCCAGTGCTTTTGGTGTCACATTCATGAAATCAATGTCATGCAGCTTTTCCCCTATGTTTTTTTCTAAGTGTGTTACAGTTTCAGGGCTTACCTTTAAGTCTTTAAGCTGTTTTGAGTGGGGTTTTGTGTGCATAAAATCAGAAACCAAGTTTATTCATTTGTGGATATCTAGATTTAGCAGTACTGTTTGTTGAAGATAAAATTCTTGCCCCATTGTAAATTCTTTGCTCCTTTGTTGAAATCAGTTGACTGTATATGTGTGGATTTGTTTCTGGGCTTACCATTCTGTTCTATTGGCCTATATGTATTTCTTTATGCCAGTACCATGCTGTCTTGATTACTGTAGCTTTGTAATATATTTTGAAATCAGGAAGTATGATGCCTCCAGCTTTGTTCTTTCTCAAGATTGATTTGGCTATTCATGGTCTTTTGTGATTCCATGTGAATTATAGAATTGTTTTTTCTATTTCTGTTAAAATGCCATTGAGATTTTAATAAGCCTTGTATTGAATCTATAGATCACTTTGGGTAATATTAACAAGTAAACATATTTTTACTGTACTATCATAGAAGCACCTTCTCCACGCCATCTATATAACTGTTATATTAATGGAACTTGGGTTCCAGCTGAGTAATCTGGGATAAGAGGCAGTGTCTTAATCATCTGTATATCCACAGTGGCAATTCTAGTGCTTTACACCTAGAGATATTCAACACATAGTTGTCAATAATTCAATAAAAATATGGTTTTTTTAATCCCAAACTTTTGAGAACACTTTTCTAGCATCAAGTTCTCTTCAACCTACAAAGAAAACATATCATCTCCCTCAGTGCAGCCCTGAAGACACTTATGTACATTAGCATGCCCTTACTGTAGAGGGAGAGTCAAAGACTTTTTGATCCCTTCCACTTTATTCCCTCCCTGCTAACTGGATGTAGTGACAGAGTAGAAGGCAGTGGAGGAGGTTGCTGAGCAAGAACTAAAACAGCAAAGTGCCTGTCCCCACATTCTCCAAGAAATGTCCAAGGAAATAAAATTTTAGCCCAACTTTTCCCTTTCTTCATTGCCCTCTTACTCCGTTACACTAATGTGTTTTTATGACCAATAGGCTTAGCCTTTAATATCTGCTAGGTAAAATTAATTCTCATTCTACAAGCACTTATATTTGCTATGGTCTCAGAGTCTCTGTAAAAAGAAGGAAATCTGAGTTATCCTTGGTCTAGCTTTTGTTTTTCATCTGAAGAAAACAAATTTTGTCTTTATAGGAGGTAACAGATCTTTTCTGTTATTCTAGCTCATTCAAGTCTATTGTCTGCAACAAATTTCTCAGTGTTTTAAAGAGGAAATCCAATTCTGGTGGATAACGTCAGTACATTAAAAAATGAGCAAATTTTGGAGGCAGATGTAAGTAGAACCTGGTTGGAGAAATATTATTAATATGACTGCAAGTATATATGAATTCTGTAAGGTGTGAAGAAGCAGTTATGAAATATGCTATATTTTAAGCCTGGGAACGTGGGTGTGCTGCCATCTTGACTAGGCTTAAAATTAACCACAGCCTTGAAGCTTTAATTTGTATATATAATGTGGGAGATGTATTACAGAAATAGATACAGCAAATGTTTACCCAGTCTACTTTTACTGCTACTTTGGAGCACACAAAACAAGTTATTTATTATAATATTAAGGAAATTGGGGCCAATGAATTAAATATTTGGCTATCTGAAAAATGTTACAATTTTATTAATGTTTACAGAAATAGCATGATGATTGCTAATTTATTGTTCTAGAAAGTTTTGACCAAATATTCTTCTTATATTTATTTAATCACTCTCCTTAAAATATTTTTTCTTTGCTATCCATGCTTATTATTTTTGGAAATGACCTTTTTACAGCGAGACCAGTCTTTTGGTCATACATGAAAACATTCTCTGTTGCTTGACTCTCTGATTCTATTTTCGAGGGGTCTAAGAGAGTTGGCATAGAAAGTAAGACACAAAGAAAGCCCTCCAAGTATACAAGAATGCACCCCAAGCCTAACTTCTCTAGAACAGCTTTAACTTGAAACTTTAGAAAACATTGACTCAGGCTGAATTGTTCCCAAGATTATTATATGCTATTAAATTCCTTTCTAGTAATTATTTGCATTAGTTACATCATATCTCTGGGGCACTTTGAGATAATTTTATAATGGAAAAATAATGGTGAGTATAGAGAAATACAATTAAATTCTTCATCAAGCCTAGAAAATAGGTCAGCAGTTTCACCAGAATGAATGGTTATATTACTAAATATTTTCAGACAGCTAGATTGACTCTTTTAATTGTAATAGTTTGCAAAAAAATTTTTTTAAATAACTAGTTTTCATTAACATAAAATTCTCAAGTAAGATTTATTATTTTGTTTATCAGATAGTGTTTTCTCCAAATGATGCTAAAGTTCAAGTTTCTACTTTCCTTAAAAATTTTACATTCTAAGTACCTGAAGTATAATGGCTTCTAAGGGAAAATTTAGTATGAGTCTATATGTTAAAGCTAATCAGGAAACAGATATTTAATTATAAGATAATAAGTTAACTAATGTGGGAGAACTGAAAGATGGGTAAGCCATTTTAACAAGCATTTAGGTAAGGCACAATAATGTTCTTGCTCTCAGAACTTCTTAGTTGTACTAGGGGAAGGAAAACTCATCCTTAAATAAAATTGCCTGCAAGTCAGAGAAGAAAACAAGCCCTACAACTGTGATATGAGCAAATAACTAAAAAACTACTTGGGAACAATATATATTTGAAGAGGATAAACACAATGAGCTAATAACATCTGCTGGTTTCTCTTTAGAGACAGAATTTAATTAAATGAATTTAAAATTTTACTAAATGTTTTAAAAGAAAATGATTTCAAAGACTTTTCAGTGGCCTATATTTCATAAATTACTTTTTAAATTAAAAAAATATTATCAGTAATTTATATAATATTCTGATAAATGTACAAATTTGCTAATGCAAATAATTAAGAATTACATATTAGTGTCAGAAAATGTGTGTGGGTGGATACATTTATAAATTAGATGTTTTGTAATTATAATCCTATAAATATAAAATTACTCAGATAATTGGAATTAATTGGACTAGGCTTGTAGTCTGAAAATTCTGAAACTTGCTAACATGAATTACATTATAAATAGATAAGTTAAAATTGGTATTGAATATATCATCTGTATCACAATCTTCTGTTTTTATTGAAGAATCTTTAAATTGGTTTTACAAA
Organism: Chlorocebus sabaeus; assembly: GCF_047675955.1. Classification (NCBI taxonomy): domain Eukaryota; kingdom Metazoa; phylum Chordata; class Mammalia; order Primates; family Cercopithecidae; genus Chlorocebus; species Chlorocebus sabaeus. The sequence continues at coordinate 81,460,255 of NC_132924.1, read as the reverse complement.
GAGAACATTATATAGAACACATTAAGTATTTTTAATGTGGTTTATTTTCTTCTTGGTACTTTTAAAGTCAGCTCAAGTCATGTCTAAATTGTCTGTTAAATCCCCATATTTTAGTATCTTAAAACAATTCAATATTTGGATTTACAACATTTCCTACACTGGTCATGTTCATTGTACTGTTGAGAAGTTTGTATGATTAGTTGCCCATGTAAGAATATATCCCTAAATAAAGCCGCCAGTTTTATCAACATTAATGTGCTTTCGGAGAGTGAATCTTTCAGAAATATATGATTTCTCATGCTATTTGCTCTACTTCACACTTGTTTTTTTTCTGGTTTGAGGAATTTGTTCTACAGCATGTTTGTTAGATCAGCTGGCCCTTGGCACTACAATGAATACGAAGTCATGCAAACAGATGGAGAAATTTAATTTTCAAGTCAGGAAAGGATTCCATAGCAACATTTGAGTGAAATATATGTCTCGTCACATTTATTGGGCTGCTGTTGTTACAAACTAAACATACACATAAGTGTGATCTGTAGAGGAATACTTAAAATACACACTGTTCATCTATTCCCTTAAAATCTTTCCTTTTTTTCAATGGAGAAGATTTTTTACTGTATTTCAGAAGTGTGTATGTATGCATGTGTGTGTATTTAGCAAGTCAGATGGTTTCTGACAAGGTTTAATAAACTTCACTTGGTAAGTCAAGTCACATTAAGAAAAATTTCACCCATACTTCTATGAGTAGAAATTAATCTTTTAGAAACCATGTTTCAGGGCTTAGGTTATGTATTCAGCAGTAGTGAGCAGGCGGGCGGGGGTTGGGGGGGGTATGGATGTGTGATTCCACGTGGCTAAGGCTCCTGCAGGAAGAACTGGTGCTAAATATACCACAGTGGGATCTAGGCAGAACATCAGAAACCTGGTGAGGATCAAGATAAAAATAACCATCCTATTAGCCCCCTCTAACTGGAAGAGAGTCAACCTCAGAGCTCAAATAATGTGTGTTTTCATCCAGCTCTATATCATGGTGGTTAAAAGGCATAATAATGATACTGAGGAATGAGACGATTCTGAACTACTTCCCTAAACACGAACAAAACTTAACCTGTACCATACGTAAGAGTTTGAGTCTTTTTTGTATAATTGTTTGACATTGTTAGATAAGGCATGTGTGCTTTATATGGTAACTTTTAGTAACAAAATAGTTGTTTTAACTGGATTACCACACTTTCAACCATTGTGGAGAAACGAGTATTTATATGACACCTTGCATTTGTATAAGCACTTTTTCTTAACTTCTCAGAAAAATTTTCACTTACAACATATGATTTTTCTTTCACATGGTTCTCTGCTTGGTAAAGATAAGACTCTCCTTTAGGTATAGAAGAAAAGAAAATTGAGTTTACAGATAAGAATGTTTTGCAAAAATGTTAAATATGAAAAATTCCAGCACATTTCCAAAATCTAGCTTAACTCGACTTACAAAATAGCTGCCCCAAACTCCTACAGAGTTCCTGTATGAATAATTCTATTACTGAGCAAACAATGAATTCATGAAAGCAAATATGTTAGTGGTTGCTTTAGGAGCCTTATAGGTAGAACCTCAGTTATTAATTTAAGAATTAATCAGTCTTAGAAACTCAGATGTCTTACAAGATTCCACATTATAAATCAAATGCGTTCTTCAAGCTTTAATCAGATATACATTAAAAATGAAAATACTATTATATATTTCATATGTAATGTGATTATTCAATCTTATATGTTAAAAATATGAACCTAGAGTTTTACCAGGATGATATTTCAAGGCAGTCGCTTTTTGAGTATAGTGGTCAAAATATTTGATTGGATCTAAGCAGGTACCTTTCTTTGTAGGTATCTCCAATATTATAGTCTGTGTGATTTAACATGCCCATAATTAGTTGAGAAAGCCACTTTCACTTTCCCATTTTCTGTTCTAATCAAAGTAGCAGACTGCCAAATAATTGAGTAAATGCTATTTTAACATTTGGTGTTAGGTATATGACATCTCTCTTCAAAATCATTTCAGTAGTTTCTTCTCACTTATCCTTGAATACAGTTAGTTGCTCTGGGGTACAAAAATAATACGGAAGATAACACATTTTAACCTGGAATGGGAAAATCTTTAGCTTTTTGTCCCAACTTTACTTAAGTATCTCCCAAACTTTGTTCTAAGATAATAAATGATCATTATAATATAGTATGGTATAGTCAAATCAGTTGGACTCAGACATATCTGGCATTGAATTCCAGCTGTACAATCTTGGACAATGAGCTTGCAATTAGATATTTACACCAGTATTTGAGATCGTGGTGAATTTTCTTTTGATTGACTTTTTGTGGGACACTCACTGTGTGCCAGGCACTGTGTTAAGTCTTTGCATGCTTTTCTTTTTAATTCTCAGTAACAACTCTATGTCACAAAAGTTGTAATATTCATTTTACAGGTGGGGAAAACAAAACTTGGAGAATTAAGTAATTTGACCAATGAGGCAGAACTAAGATTTAAATTCAAGTTATCTGACTGTGGAGCTAGTCTTTCATCTCTGCCTTACACTGGCAGACCTCTGTTTATGAAATTCATGTCTTCATATCTAACCTTTTTAAAATAAGCAGACATTGAGAAAATACCATTTCTTAAGACTTTTACATTAGTGGTTCAATTGCAGTGTTATAAAATTTCTATGTAAATGTCTTTAAAGATATCTCCACCTATTCGTTTATTAACCAGAGCATGGGACAGAATCACGAATCTGATATGTATTATGCCTATATTGGTCTTTTTGTGCTGCTGTAACAAAAAACCTGAGACTGGTGATTTATAAAGAACAGAAATTTATTTATCATAGCTCTGGGGATTGGGAAGTCCAAGAAAGGCACATCCTGGTGAGTCAGTGTCTGGTGAGGGTTACTTTCTGCTTCCAAGATGGCACCTTGAACCCTGTGTCCTCACATGGCAGAAGAGATGGAAAGGAACAGGCCCACTCCTTCAGGCCCTTCTATGAGGGCCCCAGTCTCATCCATGAGAGCTCTGCCCTCATGATTAAATTACTGTTAAAGGCCTCCGCTCATAATGCTATCATATTGGTGGTAACGTTTTAACATATGAATTTTGAGAGATGCATTCAGACCACAGCAATGCCTAAAGCATTATGTGTTACTTAAATATCCAATAATAAAAAGCACAATTTGGGGCCCAAAAAAATCCCACAAGTAACCAAAAAGGCATATTTTTACAAAATAAAATTAAATCACCTCTGAATTAGAAAAGTCAAGTATTTAAATTTGAAGCAATTGTAAATATTTTTTAGCATCCTTTTGTTCACAGCCTCAGTGTTCAGGTTTTCATATCTGGAACCAAGAGGGGCATGCTGTTTATATGATTTAGCTGTATGGTTTTCATCCTGAATATGTATCTGTCTGAATACAAGAAGGAAGAATAAATTAATAATTAATATGTTACAAGTATTTTTAAAATTATCTTAGATTTTAAATGTTCTCACTGTAAAGAAATTATAAACATGTGAGGTGCTGGATATGTTGATTAGCCTAATTTTATCATTCTAAAATATATGCATGTATTGAAACATCAGATTTTATCCTATAAAAATATACAACTATTACTTGTCAGTGAAAAATAAAATAAAACTTTCAAAGATAATTTTATGGAGTAAATAGGGCACTTTGATGAGAATTTCAAGATTTGAGAGGTTGAGAAATAATCATTACAGTACATTAAAATATAATGTAATGGTTGAGAGCTAGCTTTGGAATAAGTCAGCTTGGGTTTAAACCTAACTGTTTCACTTTCCTAGTCTTTAAAATGTAGATAATAACACCTATCTCTTGGCATGACTATGAGAATTAAATAAAATAATGTATATTAAATGCTAAATTTAAAAAATGCTAAATAGAATAATATATGTTAAATGCTAAATTATCAGGTCAGTGTATGTAAGTCTCCTCAAAGATTCTACTCCCCAGCACCATGAGCTTCTACATACATACTTACTGCTTTTAGCTCAGGGTGATGTAGGGGCTGGCTGTCCTTGGCACTATATTATTTTATTTTTTAATCGCTATATTGAGATATATTTCACATATGATACATTTCACCTTTGAAAGTGCACAACTGAGTTGTACAACCATCATCATTATCTGACTTCAAAACTCTTTCTTCATCCCCAAAAGAAGCTATGTGCCCATACACATTCACTCCTCATTCTCCCCTTTCTTCCCTTCCCCAAGCGTCTGCAACCACTAAGCTACCTTATGTTTCTGTGGATTTGCCTAGTTTGGACATTTCATATGAATAGAATGACTTTTTTAACTGGCTTTTTAAAAAAACTTAGCATAATGTTTTTAAGGTTCATCCATGTTGTAATGTAACATGTGGCAGCCACATGGCCAGGTAACATGTCATTGTATGGATATATGCCACTTTTTGTTTATTTGTTAATCCATAGATGGATATTTGAGTTGATTTCACATTTTGTCTATGATAAATAATGATACTATGAGCATGAATGGACAGGTTTTTGTGTGGATATATGTTTTCAGTTCTCCTGGGTCTATACGTAGGAGTAGAATCGCTGGGTCATATAGTAACTCTGTGTTTAACATTTTGAGGGGCTGCCAAACTGTTTTTCAAAGTATCTATACCATTTTACAGTCCCACTAGCAATGTATGAGGGTTTCATTTTCTCCACATTCTCACCAACACTTGCTATTGTCAACTTTTCTATTATAACTATTCTGCTGGATGTGAAGTGATATCTCACTGTGATTTTCATTTTCATTTTCTTAATGACTAATGATGGTGAGCAAGTCTTCATGTTCTTGTTTCCATTTGTATATCTTCTTTGAAGAAATGTGTATTCAAATCCTTTGCCCATCTTTTAAATTTTATTTCTTAGAACATTTATAGATTTATAGAAAAATTACAAAGATAGTACAGAGACTTCACACAAATACCACACCCAATTTCCCCTATTATTAATGTCTTGCATTTGGCTGGTACATCTGTTATAATTAATGAACCAATATGAATACATTATTGTTAACTATATACTTATTCATATTTCCTTAGATTTTTACTAATCTTGTTTTTTTTTTCTGTTCCAGGATCCTATCTAGGATACCATATTACATTTTATTTGTTATGTCTCCCTAGGATCCTCTTGGCTGTGACAGTTTCTCAGATTTTCCTTGTTTTTGATGACCTTAACGGTTTTGAGGTGAATTGATCAGATAATTTTTTAAGATATCCCTCTATTGTGACTTGCCAGATGTCTTTCTCATGATAAGACTAGGGCTAAGGCCACAGAGGTAGAGTGCCATTTTCATCACATATCATATCAAAAATATGTACTATCAACATGACATCACTGTTGATGTCAGCCTTGATCACCTGGCTGAGGTAGTATTTATCAGGTTTCTGCACTGTAAAGAGACTACCCACTACCCAATCCTTCCATACTGTACTCTTTGGAAGGGAGTCACTATGAGCAGTTCACACTTAGGAAGTAGAGGGTTGGGCTGGATGCAGTGGCTCACACCTATAATCCCAGAACTTTGAGAGGCCGAGGCAGGCAAATGGTTTAAGACCAGCCTGGGCAACATGGTGAAAAATTTGGCTGGGCATGGTAGCACACGCCTGTTGTCTCATCCCAGCTACTTGGGAGGCTGAGGTGGGAGGATCCGTTGAGCCTGGGAAGTGGAGGTTGCAGTAAGCCAAGATCATACTATGATCGCACCACTGCACTCCAGCCTGGGCAACAGAGTGAGAGCCTGTCTCAAAAAAAAGGAAATAGTGGGTTATGCTCTACCTCCTTGAGGGTGGAGTATCTACATAAATTATTTGAAATTCTTTTTCACAGAACATATGTCTCCATTTATTTATTTAATCATTTATTTATATCAGTTTACACTCATGGGTATTTATTTTACACTTGGGATTATAATCCAACTTGACTTTTTCTTATTTCTTAAATTATTCTAGTTAGGCCATTGGGAGCTCTTTCAATTGGCTCCCATGTCTCTGTGGCATTCCCTCATCCTAATGTTTTGGAGTTTTGTTTGTTTGTTTAGCAAGTTCTTAAGATGCTCCAGGCTCATCTTGCACATTTCCTGCCCCAATTCTAGAATAAGTCATTTTTCCAGGAACCTTGGTTTATTTTATTGGTAAATGGTGTTAGAAACCAAGATTTGGTCACTAGGTGTGCTCACTGCTACTAGTTTTTTTTCAGCAAACAGAAGTCGGAAATACGGAAATGCATGATAACCTGTGTAGATACACATATCTATAAGTATTCCTATATCTAACCATCATTATATTTGGCTAAAGATGAGTTTGTATCAAAGTCTCCAACTTAAATCTATCTATTACCACAAGGATTTTTCTAGCCTCTTCTCCTTTCTTGTCTGTAAACTCCCATTCCAGCAGTGAGAAACTTGGCTTCTACCATCCACCAACCATGTGCTTAACTGTCCAGTTTCAGTATATATGTAAATGAGTTTCTGAATTGTTAGTCCATATTTCTAAATAGGATACAGCTTTGCCAAAAAACTGTATGTTAAGATTCATCCTTGTCTTTTCAAGGCTTGGCAGCTCATTTATTTTTATCTCTGAATAATATCCTATTATGGATATACAACAATTTGGTTACCCATTCTCCCATTGTTATGGTCTGAATGTTTATGTTCCTCAAAATTCATATGTTGAAATCTGAACCCTCAGGGTGATGATATTAGGAGGTGGGGCCTTTGGGAGCAGATTAGGTCATGACACAGGGCCTTCATGATGGGATTAGTGCTCTTATAAAAGAGACCCCAGAAAGATCCGTCACTCCTTTGTCCACATGAGATTACAGTGAAAGGACAGCCTTCATTAGACACCAGATCTGCCAGGCTTTGATCTGGGACTTTCCAGCCCTCAGAACTGTGAGAAATATGTTTCTATTGTTTATCAGCCACCCAGCTTGTGGTATTTTGCTGTAGCAGATTGGATGGACTAAGACATCTATTAAAAGACATCTGGGTTGCTTCCAGTTTGGGGCAATTATGAGTAAAGCTGCTATAAACATTTGTATGCAGGTTTTTATGTTGACATACGTTTTCAACTCAATTGGATAAATACCTGGGAGAACAATTGCTGAATTACATGATTCTGTTTGTCAGGGCTCTACAGAGAAGTAAGGCCAATAGGAGCTATAAATATATATATATATATAAAATACATATACATATATACACATATGTAATACATATACATATATAATGCAAATACTTATGCATTTATACATACATATACATATATTATAAAGAGATTTGGCTGGCTCACTCAATTGTGGAGGCTCGCTCCCAGAATCTGCAGGATGAATTGGAAAACTGGAGACCCAGGAGAGCTGATGATTTAGTTCTAGTCTGAGTTTAAAGGGTGGGAACCAGGAGAGCTGATGGTGTATTTTTGGTCTGAAGGCTGGCAAACTAGAGACCCAGGAAGAGATAATGTTTCAGTTCAAGTCCAAAGGCAGAAAAAGTCCATGTCCCAATTCAAAAACTGTCAGATAGGAAGAATTCTTACTTGGGGAAGGGTCAGCCTCTTTGATTAATTCAGGCCTTCAGTTGATTGATAAAGCCTGCCACATTAGGGAGGGCGATCTGCTTTACTCAGACTACTGATTTAAATGTTAATTTAATCCCAAAATATCCAGAAAAATGTTTGGCAAAATATCTGGGCACTCCGTGGACCCATGGCCCAATCAAGCTGACATATAAAATTAACCATCACATATGGTAAGACTATGTTTAACTTTGTAAGGAACTGCCAAACTGTGTCATTTTCACCAGCATTTGATATTTTCAATGTTTTGAATTTTAGCCATTCTAATAGATGTATATTGCATCTTATTGTTTTAATTTTCAATTGCTTAAAAACAAACGATACTGAGCCCCTTTTCATATGCTTATTTTCCATCTGTATATATTCTTTTATGAGGTGTCTAGTCATATATTTTGCCCTATATGTAATTTACAAATCTTTTCTCTCTTTCTGTGCACCGTCTTTTCACTTTCATGATGATGTCCTTTGAAGTGCCAAAGGTTTTACTTTTCAGGAAGCCCAATAGGTGTGTTATTTTCTTTTGTCACTTGTACTTTTGATGTAATATATAAAAAATGGTTTTCTAATCCATATTTTCTTCCAATAGTTTTATGGTTTTAACTTTTATATTTAGGTCTGTGATCTGGTTTGAGTTAATTTTTGTATGTGGCTTGAGGTAGGGGTCTAACTTCATTCTTTTGCAATGCAAGTTTCTACTTATCCCAGCACCATTTGTTGAAAAGACTATTCTTTCTTCATTGAATTGTCCTGACACCCTTATCAACAATCAGTTAACCATAAATGTAAGGGTTTGTTTAGAAACTCTCAGTTTTGTTTCATGGGTTTATATGTCTACTCACAGCAGTGTCCACTGTCTTGATTGCTGCAGCTTTGAAGTAAGTTTCAAAATTAGGAAGTATGAATTCTTCAACTTTGTTCTGCTTTTTAAAACTTGTTTTGGCTATTCTGGGTCTCTTGTGTTTCATGTGAATTTCAGCCTTAGAAATATTTTAATCTTTGAAATCCATTATTTCTATTTTTCTCTTATATCCACCAACCCTCCACCCCAGGTCATGTTCATTTGTATTTATTCCTGCCCCTTCATTTGAATGTACCTGTGCCTCTTTTTCAGGGCTGTTAATTTTCAGCTGTTAATTAATCCTGCTGAAAGTATCAGCTGATTAAGCCTAGACCTTGCAGACATTATAACTGGGGAGGGTAAGTTTATAGTTTTTTCCCTTCTCACTTCTCTTTCTCTGTTTAATTGACTAGATTTGTAGCCCTGCATCTACTCCACTATTGTCTGAATCCAATCTCTTTGTACGTTTCTGCAGATAACCACTTCCCTGAAATATGGTGCTGAAATTACTTTTTACATTTTCAAAAACCTCCATACATTAGAGCAGATTAATCATCCAAAGTAGAGTTATAATCATATCATTTTTCCTGCCTAAAACATGTGGAACATGGATGAATCTAAAAACCATGTTGAGCGAAAGCAGCTAGATACAAGAGCACATGTTATATAACATTGTTATGAAGTTCAAGAACAGACAAAACTCATCCACAGGAATGAAATTCAGAACATTGGTTGCCACTGGAGAATGGGAGGGAAGCAGATTTGAATGAAGCAAGAAGGAAATTTCTAGAGTGATAGAAATGTTCTATATCTTGATTGGAGCTACATGGTAACAGACATTTGTCACAGCTCATCAAACTGGACACTGAAGATCTGTGCATTTTTCTGTTTGGAATTATACTTCCATTTTTTTAAGTCGAAAATTTAAAAAAAATTGGTTGCTAACCATTGCCTTCACCTCAAATTCCTTAACTTGTTCATTCAGGGGTCTTTGAAAAGCTGAGACCTAAATACCTTTCCCAGTTTCTTGTTATTTCGCTTCTATGCCCTGTGTTCCAGAAAAATGAGATTTTTGTCTCTCACGTGTGTTCCGCATTTTTCCGCTTCTGTGTTTTCTTTCACTTTCCTTTAGTTAGGAATGTCTTCCCATCTCCCACTTCTAATCACCAGGGTGTCAAAATGATCTTCCTTCAATATCACATCAGAGGTCACCCTCCTTCTCTTAAACACTTGTCCTGATAGCATTTTTGTTTCTTTTATGGGACTCTTGACTTTCTCCTAGTTTTATTATAATTATTTATGTTGCTATGTTTATAGTGCCAAGCACTGTTTATGAACATCTGATTCCCACTTCAGTTACATTAAAGGCAAGACTTACATCTACTTCATTTCTGTCTCCCCCAGGACCTAGATAAGCATTGATTAAATGGATGGATGGATGAATGGATGAATAGATTGATGGATTGGAAGGTGTGGGGCAATGGGGAGGGAATACTGGTGAAAGGAAGTCATTTCAACATCTTTCAAAAACTCTAAAATAGCCTACATCCTACTTGTAGGGCTAGGATAAAAGGTGTAATGAACTAGACAAAACATGTAGGAGGTGAGTATAACTCTGGTGGTTGTCAGCCAGGTCCTGAGCTTATAGACATATCTATGCAAATCTGAAAAGCATGACAACCCCTAGAATGATTTTTAAACAGTTTCATGCAGTCTGTTAAGTCATTTCCCCTGCTATGGCCCTCTAATTGCTGGGAGTTTGGTGATGTCCTCATCTGGTAGTGCCTTTAGACTTTGGCCTCAGGCAGAATTCCTGACCAGACATCTGCCACATTCACGTACCCAGAGGCGGTACTCAGTTGGTTTTGCTAATAGGGTAAACAAACTCCCTTTGACAGGATGGAGTGACTTACAGTGTTCAGGGCATATGCTGGGGCTGAAGCAGCAGAGCACCGGCAGTTATGCAGTTACTGTACTTGAAAGCGTGGCTCAGGCTCCAGAGATGCAAGCTTTCAGGAGGAGCTCTGTGCATTACCAGTCATGGGAATCTGTTTGTGAATGTTTTAGACATCACCTGACATTGGCAAAGCTTCTGTATGAAACCTACCAATCTAACACCAACATCTCCCTACCTCTCTTTAAAAAGAAAAAAAAAATATGGAGGAATACTGGGACAGTGGCAGGAAGTTTTTGAGGTTTTTTGGTTTTTGTTTTGAGACAAGGTCTTGCCAATCTGCCACCCAGGCTAGAGTGCAGTGGTATAATCACGGCTGACTGCAGCCTCGACCTCCCTGGCTCAAGCAGTCCTCCCACCTTAGCCTCCCAAGTAGCTGGGACTACAGGCATGCACTGTCAGGCCTTTTTTTTTTTTTTTTTTTTTTTTTTTTTTTGTAGAGAGTGGGTTCACCATGTTGCCCAGGCTGCTCTTGAACTCCTAGGCTCAACTGATCCTCCTGCCTTGGCCTCCCACAGTACTGGAAATACAGGTGTGAGCCACAGCCAGCCAGCAGGAAGCTTTAAGCCCTTAAAAAGAAAGTGTAGCTAAAGATCATTTGAGGGGAAAGGGAATATTTGTAGTTTTTAGCCTTGGCTTATTAAGATTTCAATGAGAAGATTCTTCCCTGAGATTTTACACATTGTCAGGACAAGCCAGTCCGTAGGGATGATAGGGCTTCCCCACCCTTCCCTACCATATGTAGTCTATTTAAGGTGAAGTGGGAGGCCTTGATGGCCAAAGGAGTAATGTTTTAGCTTTATTCTTTCCCTCTCCAAATAGACCACCTTAGCAGATGGAGGGGGAAACCCAGCTAGAGAAACTGTTTTTGTTAGAAGTACTTAGGCCTACTTTAATCCTAAGGAGGTACATTTACTGAAGATAGGAGAGAGAAAACAGTGAGCCTTCCCACCCTACATCCTCATGACATGTCTAATATAAATAGAATCTCTAAGACCAGTAAAAAGATAGAAGAGTTTACGTTTGTTAAAATGTTGGCCCCACTTGACTGGACCCGGTGGCTCACACCTGTAACCCCAGCACTTTGGGAGGCTGAGGCGGGTGGATCACCTGAGGTCAGAGTTTGAGACCAGCCTGGCCAACCTGGTGAAACCTCGTCTCTACTAAAAATACAAAAATGAGCCAGGCATGGTGACAGGCACCTGTAATCCTAGCTACTTGGGAGGCTAAAGCAGAATCGCCTGAACCCGGGAGGTGGAGGTTTCAGTGAGACGAGATTGCGCCATTGCACCCCAGCCTGGGGGACAAGAGCGAGACTTTGTCTCAAAAAAAAAAAAAAAAAAAAAATGTTGGCCCCACCTAACGAAAGAGTGCTTTTTAAACCTCTCATATTGTGAAATGATTTAGGGATAATGAAAATCTGAAAAAAACTTTTAAAAACAGGCAATAAAACCAAAGCCCATGAAGTACATACTTTATGCTTACAATGTTATTTGCAAAGTAAAGCTCCCAATGGAGATTTTTGCCCTCTTGTTTTCCTGCATCATGTCTTAGTTCAGGCTACTATAACAGAATGTCATAAACTGGAAAGCTGGGAAGTCCCAGATCAGGGTGCTGTCAGATTCTGTGTCTGGTGAGGGTCCCCTTCCTGGTTTGCAGATAGCGGTCTTCTAGTTGTATCCTTGCATGCAGAGAATACAGAGAAAAGAAGTGCAATCCATTGTATCTCATTGTCCAGTGTACTGTGCTGTAGGTTCTGCCACCATGTAAGTCATTGACATGATCTCTATTCTTGACATCCAACCATCATCGTGACTCCATTGTGTCATTTCTTTCAAGGGCACTAATTCCATCATGAAGGCTCCACTCTCATGACCTAAATATTCCCAAAGGGCCCATCTCCAAACACCATCACATTGAGGATTAGGATTTCAACATACGAATTTTGGGGTTAACACAAAATAGTGATGACTTCATTACAGCAGAGGGCTCTGTAGAAGCTTCAGGCTATGCTAAATTGTCTTCTGACTTGGGTACCATCAGCCTCTATGGAGTTCTAATTCATTGTGTATGCTTTTTATAAACTAATGTAAGTCAAGCCACCTGGCTCCTCTTTGGTCTACATAGCTGTATTTCGGCGGGCTATAATAATTATTTTCTTAAAAAACAATCTTTTTTTCCTTCTCAAAAAAAAAAATCTTTTTATAGCTTATTGTTAAACAGATTTTTAAGTTAGGCCACAGCCATGAACATCCTGCTATTGGGACATTTGTAAAAAAGGTGTACAGTAGCCCCACCTTCTCTGTGGGGAATACATTCCAAGACCTCTAGTGGATGCCTGAAACTGCAGATAGTACTGAACCCTATATACACTGTTTTACCCTATTCATAAGTACTTATAGTAAGATTTAATTTATAAATTAGAAGCAGTAAAAGATTAATAACAATAATAAAATAGAACAATTATAACAACATACTGTAATAAAAAGTATGTGAATGTGGTCTTTCTCTCTCTTAAAATATCTTATTGTGGCTGGGTGCGGTGGCTGACGTCTGTAATCCCAGCACTTTGGGAGTCCAAGGCGGGCAGATCACGAGGTCAGGAGTTAGAGACCAGCCTGGCCAATATGGTGAAATCCTGTCTCTACTAAAAATACAAAAATTAGCTGGGTGTGGTGGCACACGCCTGTAGTCCCAGCTACTCAGGAGGCTGAGGCAGAAGAATCGCTTGAACCCGGGAGGCAGATGTTGCAGTGAGCCGAGATGGTGCGACTACACTCCAGCCTGGGCGACAGACCAAGACTCCATCTCAAAAAAAAAAAAAAAAATCTTATTATACTGTATTCACCCTTGTTGTGATGGTGTGAGTTGATAAAATGCTTATGTGATGTGATGAAGTGAGGTGAATAACATAGGCATTGTGATGTAGCCACAGATTATCATTGACTTTTTGACCATACATCAGAATGGGGATCATCTGCTTCGACTGATCTTGGATCATGGAGTCATGATGATGGTTTCTATGTCAAGAATAGATCACGTCAATAACCAACATGGTGGAAGAACCTACAGCACAGTATACCAGACAAAGGGATGACTCATTTCCCAGGTGGGATGGTGCAGGTCAGCACAGAGTTTCGTCATGCTGCTCAGAATGACATGCAATTTAAAACCTGTGGATTATTTCTGGAACTTTCCATTTAATAATTTCAGACCATAGTTGATGACATGGATAACTGGGGGGGACTATTGTATACATCATTTTTTCTCTTTGCACTTGGACTTCTAGCTGATACCTTTATAAATCATACAGCATCTTTCATCTCCTTGTACTTTGCGTATTACTCAGGTAATCTGTAAATGTGTTATTATTTTAAAAATGTAATTCATAATTACATAGACAAGAATTAAAAGTTCTTCACTTCTGTTGCCCACATCTTCTTTAAACTTATGCTCCTCACCAGGGATAATGAGTATTCTCAATTTCGCATCTGTTCTTCCAGACCTTTTCTTAATCTTTCCATCATATTTGCACATTTAGAGATCCATGGTCCCTTTGCTCTTTAATATGCATTTTAGAATCAGTTTATCCAATTTCATGGAAAAATGACATGGGACTTTGTTTGGAATTGAACTGAATTTATAGATTAATTTGGATATAACTGATATCTTTATGATAATTAGGCTTCACTTCTTATCAATGAGCAGAGCTCTCTAAAACCCTTCAATAAAAGTTCATAATTTTCTACATAATAGGTTTGCACATCTTTCATTGTATTTATTCCTAGACATTTTGTATGTTGTATTATTTTAGTTTACATTTATAACAGTTTGTTAGTGATATACAGAAGTGAAATTGCTTTTTTGTTTGAGACAGAGTTTCGCTCTTGTTGCCCAGGCTGGAGTGCAGTGGCACCATCTCAGCTCACTGCAACCTCTGCCTCCTGGATTCAAGTGATTCTCCTGCCTCAGCCTCCCGAGTAACTGGGATTACAGGCGCCTGCCACTACGCCCAGCTAATTGTATACTTTTAGTAGAGATGGGGTTTCTCCATGTTGGTCAGGCTGGTCTCGAACTCCTGACCTCAGGTGATCCACCCACCTTAGCCTCCCAAAGTGCTGGGATTACAGGTGTGAGCCACCATGCCCAGCCTGAAATTCCTTTTTAAATGTCATTCTTATCCAACATAATTGCTAAATCTCTATGAATTCTATTAATATGTCTATAGATGCTCTTGAGTTTTCTTTGCAGCTAATCATAATGTCTGTGAATATTTCTGGTTTTGACTCATTATTTCTACCTTTAATTCCCTTTATCTTACCTGCCTTTAGTTGAGCAGAAGTGGTGATAATGGGCATCCTTGTCCTGTTCTTGATTTTAACATGCCACTCTAAACTGTGATGTTTACTATAAGTTTTTGATAAATGTCTTTTATTAGGCTAAGATAATGAGTAGTCAGCTTACCTTGAATGAGTATTTAATGGATGAGCATGTAGTTGTTCCCCTTTAATTCTTTTGTGTGGTGAATTGCTGTAGCATATTTTGTAATGTTAAACCGTTTATATATTTCTTGGAAATCCTATTTATATTTATGCATGTTTGCATTGTTGGATATTTCCTTGTTGGATAATTCATATATAGTGGAATTGGGAGCTGGATTTAAGGGCTGTCTAAGGTAACTGGTGACTGGATGATTCTTTGATTTATTTTCAAGGATTCTCTGATTTATATAAGAAATTGGGAAGGACATGTACATGATACTTTTTCCTCAGGGGAGAAAACAGAAACTTTAAAACATTAAATGACCAATCCAACATCGCACATTGGAAATGGACTCATGGAGTGGTTGTACTTACCACTTATTAGTGTATGAACCCAATGTTCCTCTGTGCAGTGGTGATTATAATGGTCCCTGTCTCATGCAGTTGCTGGAGATCGAAATCAACATTGCTTGTAAAGTGCTTTGCACAATGCCTAGCACATGGTGGAAAACTCATTCATATATTCATTTATTCTTTCAACAAATAATTGTACACCTGCCATGAGTTCTAAGAGCTGGGGACATAGCATAAAATAAGATAGAATAGGTCTTTGTTTTCATGAAGTCTTTATTCTAGTAGCAAGGAACAGACAATAAATCATACAGAAGAAAATGGAAGGCCAGGGGCAGTGGTTCACGCCTGTAATCCCTGCACTTCGGAAGGCTGAAGCAGGAAGATTGCTTGAGCCCAGGAGTTCAAGACCAGCCTTGGCAACATAATGAGAACCTGTCTCTCTAAAAAAAAATTAAAAATTAGCTGGGTGTGGTGGCACATGCCTGTAGTTCTAGCTACTCCAGGAGTCTAAGGTGGGAGGATCACAATCACACCACTGCACTCCAGCCTGGGTGACAGAGTGAGACCCTGTCTCAAAAAATAAATAAATAGATAAAAATAAAAATAATTTAAAAAGGAAAGAAGAAGAAGAAGAAAGAAGGAAGAAATGAGAGAGAAGAAGAAAAGTATATCAGTGACAGGATTCAGGATTCTAAAATGGAAATGGTATAACCTGGTTTATATTTTAAAGACATCACTCTGGTGCTCAGTGTAGAAAAGGATACAGAAGGCCAACATAGAAGCACTGGAAGCAGCTAGGAGGTTGTTATGGTGTTCAAGACAAGAAACAAGAAGAACTATCTGTGAGAAATATGATCAGGGTTGGCCACGGAAAGAGAGGTATTTCTGTAATGTTTCGATTTCTTTTTTTTTTTACAATGAGCATATGTCACTTGTATAATTAAAAAAAATACGTGTGTGGGAAAAAATAGCGGCTTGGTGTAAGGTGGCATGCAGGCTTAGAGAGAAATGAATATGTTTGGAATATATTTTGAGGCATAATCAATGAGATTTACTAATGAATTAGAGGTATTGGTGAGTGTTAGGGTTTTTTTAAACTTATATTTTATAGCTATTTGTGGCTACTGTAGATAAATGGTTTGGGGAAAAGAGAACAATTCAGGACTCCTAGCTTTATAATTCAAACAACTGGGTCATGCTATTGACTGAAATCAGGATGTTTAGAGAAGGAACAGTTTTTTTTTTTCTCTCCAAGTGGGTACGAAAGTTGATTTTCGGGACAAATTAACCACCATTATTCTGTTGATATTTGTCAAGTAAAACACTGTCAGTAACAATTTTATAAAATAAGTAAAAAACATTTCTGTATGTGGTATTTTTTCATAACAATCCCCAAGAATGCTATTTGAAAAAACCTTTTTCCTCCATAGAATTGCAAATAAATTTACAAAAACACAGGCAGAGCAAACTTTCCAGCATGCAGGCAGACCTGATACTCCGTATTTACTTTCTTTCATAGTTCTTCTGATATTGGCCAACCAAATCTCACTTTTGAAGGAAAATGTTCTTTGACTCAAACACAGAACACTGTTCAGTAGCTCTTTGATTAGATTATGCATAAAAATTTTATGTATGCCACTCACTGGAGATTAAGTAATTAAGATGCTCTTAATATTGCTGGGGAAACATTACAACTCTCATTATTTTAATGGACTGGTGGACTCCAGGGACTTGCCAATAGGATGCAATATCTTTCATTCCAAGTTAGCAAAATACACAATTTTGACTGGCAACCTAAATTTGTAAGCTTTTGATGACCTGTGTAGAAATAAGTCATCTTAGGCCAGTTCTTAGAGGATGGAATATTCTTAATAATAATACTTTGTATAATGGTGGCTTTGTTGTTAGTGCTACTCAGACATTAAGGACTCTGCAGTCAAGGACTGAGTGGTCTTTTCATCTCTGCTTTGAGAGGGGTCCCCAAGGCCCTAAGGCACTCTCAGGGCAACAGCACAGATGTCTCTGCATTCTGTGAGATTGTCTTTTAGTAGCCTCACTATGGATGACTAATGGGTCTGTACAAACAACATAATTGCACTGCAGTGTTTGCACTGGATGTGCAAAAAGACAAATATTTTCTTTTGTTAAACATATATTTCATCTTGTTTCAAAAATATCCTTAGCTAGCTTATTTTTTTAAAAGTAGCCAATATGACCTGCTCTACAATAATGAGTTACAATTCCTGTTTCATCTTAATAAGTCTCTAGTTAATTATTTAAGCCTGTCATATTAGCAGTAAGTCCAGCATCTCCCTCCGTGGGTTCAGCCCTCCTCCTCCTGAGTTGTCAAAACGACAGTTAAATAAATATGACATTTTAAGTTATCCAATCCCAAAGTCTATCCCAAATTTTATACTCAGTGGAGAGAGCCCTGATCCAGTCAATCCAATAGTGCTGTTGCCTCTCGCATCTACCAGTGTTGCCTCTTGGTCCTCCAGAGTTCAGTGATGAAACTAGTCTATTCTGTAAGGGACCTCCATGACCCATTTCTCTGGGGAGTAAGTTGTGGCTATTGAAGGGAGGTGATAGTATCCCCTTGTCTTAGACCATTTTGTGTTGCTATAATAGAATGCCTGAGACTGGGTAATTTATAAAGAACAAGACTTATAGGTTTGGAAGCTAGGAAGTCCAAGGTCAAGGGACCTGCATCTGGTAAAGGCCTTCTTGCTGTGTTATCCCATGGCAGAAGGCAGAAGGGCAAGAGAGAGGAAGGGGGCCAAACTCATCCCTTTATTGGGATCGCATTCCCCAGATAATATCACTAATCTATTCACCTAATCACCTCTTTAAGTTCCCACCTGTCAACAGTGTTGCACTGAGGATTAGGTTCCAATGCATGAACTTTGGGGAACATATTCAAATCATTGTACCCCTCAATTCCACATTTGATCAAATATTTTTATAAAGCCTCTATTCTGTGCTAGGCACTGTTCAGCATATGAGGGACATTCCCAAGAATTAAGAATGAAACTGACAAACTTCTGTATATAACATATATACTGTTGGGGATCCCAATCAACAAATACCCAAATTTATGTAAGATCCTGAAAAGAAAGATGCTATCAACTAAATTATGACAAGCTGTCTAGTGGAAATTGATTCCGATTTCAAAGATGTTAAATCGTTTTTAACAGATAGAAGGAAAGAAAGAAGAGGAGAAAAAGAAAAAAGGTAAGCTGGCTTATCCCCAAAGCAAACTCTAAGTTGAGCATTTGAGTGCAAGTAATTTTTTTTGGAGACACCAACAGGGGAGTGGGTGTGTGAGACAAAAAAGTAAAGAAAACCAGTCAGGGTGAAATAATGAAAGGTAACCACTGTGGGCAACTGGTAACCAATCCTGCTGCAATCTTCCAGAGGTGGTTTAGAATATGTCTCAATATTGTCCCACCCAGGTGGTTAAGGCAGCTGGAATATTTATCTGCAAACTGCCATTGGTCATTACTGAGGCATCAACTCAGCCAATGTGTCAACTCCTAGTTCTTCAGGCCTGTCCCCGCACCTAGGCTGAACACTCCAGGGAAACTCGATAAGTAAAGAGTCACAGATACTTACAGAGAAGGAAGCCATCAGTGTTCCCAGAAGGATGAGTCCCAAGGAGATCCCAGAGGAACGCTAATAATGTCCATCACCATGAGCATCTTAGGATTGTTGAACAGTGAATTTAGATGATAATAAACACCACAGTAAGATTATGGAGGTGAAAGCAGGAATGCCATTTCAGAGTATAGAGGGAGCATTTGAGAAAGTGATATTTGAGCAGTAACCTGAATGTTGAGGATTGAAGCATAGGTATATCTGCGGGAAGTCTCTCCAGTGGAAGGAATAGCTGGTTTAAAGGCCCTGAGACAGGAGAGAACTTGGTAGATTCAGGGAACTAAAGGAGCCATTTTGGGTGACGCATGATCACTGATGTAAGAAATGGTAGGGAATGCCTTTGGTCACATAGAAAAGAACCCAAACATGTAGAACTTCTTAGCCATGACAAGGAATTCAGATTTTATTTTGGATATTATGAGACGCTATTAGAGGGTTTTGAACAGTATGTATAATCTGTTTCTGTTTTAAATGATCGCTATGACCTCTGTATAGGGATAAGGGTAGAAACAAGGAGATGGATCAGAGACTACTGTGCTTTAAAGCAGGGAAATAGAAATATCAGAGTAAGAAATGTCATATTGTGAGGGGGAGCGCTTCTTATTTATTCAAAAGTGGCATCAAACCATTAATAATGTTCTTTTTAATAATAAAAAGATGAAATACACATTATAATAAATAAGATCTAAAAATAGGCTGGATCCTTGACTAAAAATGAGATGTAAGAGTTCATAACTAGACAAATTTAAAGAGCAGTAACAAGAGTAGTGACTTAAATAAGTGAAGTCAAAACTGCCGAGAGGCTCAGAGCAGTAATAAAAATACAACCAACCTAAAACTTGGCACACCAGTGCCCTCTTTGGTCAGTTTCTAGGCTGTAGAGTCACACTCAGTTACTCATCAACCCAATTGTGAAATCCTTGAAAAACAATGTCGATTGTACTTAGGTTTTTTGTACATGGAGATTTTACACAGCCCATCACATAGCAAAACTTCTCTAAATCCTGTCTTGCCAATACATCCCCATCTTGACAGCTCATACATTCCTTGGCTGCCCCTAAAGACTTTCCTGACCCTTTTTTTTTGAGATGAAGTCTCGCTCTGTCACCCAGGCTAGAGTGCAGTGGTGCAATCTCGTCTCACTGCAACCTCCACCTCCTGGGTTCCAGTGATTCTCCTGCCTGAGCCTCCTGAGTAACTGGGACTACAGGCATGCACCACCATGCCCAGCTATTTTTTGTATTTTTAATGGAGATGGAGTTTCACCATATTAGCCAGGCTATTCTTAGAACTCCTGACCTCCAGTCAGTCACTTGCCTTAGCCTCTCAAAGTGTTAGAATTATAGGCGTGAGCCATCATGCCTGACCTCAATTCTTATTTTCTGCTAACTCTGCCTCAAAAATCAACCCCAGGGAGCCTTTACCCCTCGTTTAATACCGTGGTAACTTTTTAAATGCTATTTTTGCCTTTGATCCTCTCCTGCAGCACACTGTTCCCTAAAATACTCCTTTTATCCTGTCAGTCCTCTAAATAAGATCTTTCTGAAGCTCCTGTTCCCTGCCCAAGTTTAACAGCCAATCTCCTTAGTTGGCAGATAAGGCTTATTTCTGACTCCTCCCTCACAACCCCCAGGCTCAGCCTCACAGAACTTGTCAAGCTCTGAACATACCTTGTTGTTACCCACTGCAGGTCTTTGCCCTGGCTCTACCCCTCCTCTGAAATTTTCCACTGTGTCTCCCACACATATATTCACACACACACACACACACACACACACACACACACACCCCTCTACCCACAAGAAAATCACATCTTAAATCTATCTTTTTCTCAAATGTCTTCCCTGCCCAGCAAAGGAGATAGAACACATGACAAAGTAGCACAGTTACAGGTATTAGGTAGGCATTTATTCATTTTTTGAGTGCCCCCTTCTTACCTGCGTATTTGGGGCACAAAGATGATTACAGAATGCTGTGCCTAGCCTCAAGGAGCTCCATCGGGTGGGAGAGATGAATGTATAAATATACCCTCCTAGAACATGGTGAGTGCAGTGATTGGGATGTGCACAGAGTATGGGGGTGGAGAGGAGGTGGGTTTACGCAGAGCAAATAAAGCAGGGCAGGGCTAAGGTGGAGGGGTTTAATTCATAGGCAGGGGAACAGAGACTGAGCTCAACCAAAAACAGGTCTCAGGACCAAGGAGAGCGCTTTGTGTAGCCAGCCTTGAGGCATTCCTCACATTTTTTGGAAACTACTCAAAACTTTCTGCAAGGCTCTGTCATAAGCAAAAGATTCTCGCTTAAAGGAACCCCTTATCAGGCATATCCTGGATCCCTTTGAGTTAGGAAAATACTACTTCCACTCATGAATTGCAGGGTTTAGGAACTGAGTATGAGTTAAGGAATACATATATCCTTAGAAGGATTTTTTTGGGGATCAAATCCTCAGGGGATGGTTCTCATTCTGAATTTGAAATGGAATCCAGAACTTTATTTTATTGGGATTTTCTTTCTTTGCTTTTGAGGGATTGGAACCTAGGTAAATTCTGATTAGCCTAGACAGAGTTTATCTCCATAGCTGCTTTTACTTCTCACCTGGCTCCTGTGACATTATTTATGAATGCCTTACTTCCTTGAGATACACTGTAAATTTCTACAGCAGCACAGTCTAATAGAAATATAATATGAGCCACATATGTAATTTTAAATATTCTAGTAGATACATTTTTAAACAGTAAAAAGAAATAGGTGAAATTAATTTTAATGTTTATTGTTTAACCCAATAAATCTAAAGTGTTATTTAAACATATGATGAATATTAAACAATTAACGAGGTAGCTCACATTCTGCTTTTTTCCTACTAAATCTTCAAAATCCAAACGTGTGTACTTATGCAGTTTCAATACAGACCAGCCACATCCCACAGGCTTAATTGCCACCTGTGGTTAGTGATTACTGGATTGGACAGCACGCTCTAGATGTTAGCGAGCCTGTCTGTACCCTGGCTCCAGGTTTTCTGCCACTTAATCTTCTCAAATCTCATGCATATTGGCCAGAAAAATACCGTCACTGTAAGAGATGACATTAAACCCAGCACTTTTTGTCCTCTATTTACAATAGAGTAGGAGGTAAAAGAATGTTTAAGTCTCAAAATAAACCTGTATATTATTATTTTCTTAAATTAGCCTGATGGAATTAACCAGCTAATTAACCATGTAATGAGTAGAAATATGAAGTAATGTATGATGACAGAATAGCCTATCCAGACGTATTTAATAATGAAGATGGCTAATACTCGATCATAAACTTCATCAACATGCAAAAACATTTTAACATGTAAAAAAGCATACTGTGTTGGGAGAAAAAAGAGTCCTGGAAATCAGGAGACTCAAATAATTTTAGTCTTGCCAGTAGCTAAATTTAGATTCTTAAACAAGAAAATTAATCTGTCTAGCCCAAAGTTTCCTCATCCATAAAATAAAGGATTGGATGTGATATCTCTAAATTCCTCCCACTCATCCTAAATTGTGTTGACACTGCCTCTTAAGTAAATCCCACAGTCATTGTCTCCTTGCCACCCCCACTGCCTGCCTTGAAGCCTGCATAATTTCTTACCTGAACTACCACAGCTAGTCTCCGTAGCAACTTCTCAAATCTGTCCCCCACACAGCCATCAAAGAAACCTTTCTAAATAAAAATCGGATCATCTCATGCTTAATGCCCATCAGTGGCTCCTACAGCCCACAGCAGTTGGCATGGCCTGCTTTTATCTGCTCCCCACCATTGACTCCTGGGCTCCCCCATCTACACCCATTGTTCTAGGCCTGCTAGACTTGTGCAGCTTGCAGGGTATGACATAGCTTTTGGGCTGCCTTAATTCACTCAGGCTTCTGTAGCAAAGTGCTATTGGCTGGGTAGCTTAAACAATAGAAACTTATTTCTCACAGTTTTGGAAGGTGGGGAGTCCAAGACCAGGATGCCAGCCGGTGGGGTTCCTGGTGAGGGCCCTACTCCTGGTTTGCAGATGGGCAGCTTGCTGTATCCTCATATGGTGGAGAGAGAGCTCACCTCTGTCATGTCTCTTCTTATATGGGCATTAATCCCATCATGAAGGCTCCACCCTCATGACCTAGTTATGTCCCAAAGGCTGCTCCTCTGAATACTATCACATTGAAGATTAGGGCTTCAGTATATGAATTTGGGGGGAGGACACAAACAGTTCATAGCAAGATTTTGAGAATATTTAGATCAATCTCAAGGTAGAAGTTGCTCTTATAAAAACTCAAACATCACTATTTTGCAATGATATGCTTGCCATTTTTGAACAGCTTTAATATTTAGATAGGTTTTCCTTATTTTGAGACAAAACTCTTCCCATGGGATTTTGAGAACTTTGTCCCAGATTTGATATTTGTAATTACCTAGACAACCATCTTACTGAATAATTGAGGAACCTTTCTGGGTTGAGTGATTTGCCAGCATTACACAGTTCACTAAGGTTCAAAGATGAACCTGGAACCCAGACTTTCTGTTCTCATTACAGTCCTCTTTTATGTCCATATACAATATGCACAGTAAAACGATCAGTTTTCCTATTTGAATTCACTTCATCGTTCCACTTTTTCTTTATAAAATATTGAATTTATCAGGGGTCCACATTCTTTATCCCCTGTTCATCAGGTCCTGCTAATTTGTTTCATTAAAACTTCCACAGATTGAGTTGAATCCTATTCTATTGACAGAGTCAGAAGCAAGCCTTCCTTCTTATCTTCTCCCTCCTCCTTATACTTGACTTCATACAATGAAAGGCAGCAAGAATGATGCCCTAATTTCTAAAATGTATTTTTGTTTGCAAATAAGCTTAGGACATTATTGCCCATACTAGGCAATTATCTCTATGTACTTTTTTTCCTCAACTATAAAGTAAGAAATATAAGCTAAATAATTCTTGTGGTTTCTCCCACTATAAAATTTCTATCTATACCCAGTAGCCCTAAAATGGTACATTTCACATAATAGTCATTTAATAAATACTTAGGGAATTGGTATTTAATGGGACAAAATGTCAGTATGGAGTATAAACAGTTCATTGAACTTTATTGTTAATTGCTCACTTTGGGAGAGTAGTATGTGCTATTACTTTTCATAGCAGCAGAAAATGAGTTATGGAAATATTAGAGATGTGTTAACCAGTTTTCTGTTTTGGTTTGTTTTTTGCAGGTTTTTTTTGTTTGTTTGTTTGTTTTTGCAGTTGCAAGATTTAATAGAGTGAAAACAGAGCGCCCATACAAAGGGAGGGGACCCAAAGAGGGTAGCCGTTGCTGGCTCGAATGCCTGGGTTTATATCCCCATCATTGTCCCTCCCGCTGTGCTCTAAGGCGATAGATGATTGGCTATTTCTTTACCTCTGGTTTTTGCCTAATTAGCATTTTAGTGAGCTCTCTTTTGTCTGATTGGTCAGGTATGAGCTAAGTTGCAAGCCTCGTGTTTAAAGGTGGATGCAGTCACCTTGCCAACTAGGCTTAGGGATTCTTAGTCGGCCTAGAAAATCCAGCTAGTCCTGTCTCTCAGTACCCCCTCTCAACAGGAAAACCCAAGTGCTGTTGGGGAGGTTGGTCGATGACCGCTCTAACTGCTTCCTGCTGAATTGGGGCATAGTAGGGGTTGTGTAGTTGAAATTTCCTTGGGAGGGGTACCTTCAATGTCATTAACATCAATGCATGGGCTAGCAGGCCAGTCCAGGGGTCCATGATAGATCTTAGTCATGAACTGCATCTGGGGCTCCATTTGAAGAATGATTTGTAGTTTTACAGCTTTGATTCTGGAAGAGACAAACTTAACAAGGAGGTTAAAGATACAGGGATTGAAATGTATGGCCTATAGTGTAGGGGATTATTTCTTTTTTTTTTTTTTTTTTTTTTTTTTGAGGCGGAGTCTCGCTCTGTTGCCCAGGCTGGAGTGCAGTGGCCAGATCTCGGCTCACTGCAAGCTCCACCTCCCAGGTTTACGCCATTCTCCTGCCTCAGCCTCCAGAGTAGCTGGGACTACAGGCGCCCACCACCTCGCCCGGCTAGTTTTTTTTTTTGTATTTTTTAGTAGAGATGGGGTTTCACTGTGTTAGCCAGGATGGTCTCGATCTCCTGACCTCGTGATCCGCCCGTCTCGGCCTCCCAAAGTGCTGGGATTACAGGCTTGAGCCACCGCGCCCGGCCGGGATCATTTCTTTGGCACACTTTACAGGCCCTGACTATCTGCTTGATAGTTTTGAAAAGGCCTGGTCCAGTAAATAATGATTTGGTCATCTGGTGGGTGTTATCAATGCCTAAGTGAAAGGTTTGGTGAAGAGTTTTAGGTAATTTCCATTGGTTAGCTGCAGGCAAAAGTATTTTTCCTTCTTTGGTGGCTAGCCATCCTGAGGGGAGAAAACTATGTCCTCGTGAGGTTCCCCATTCTATTTCTTCTTTTGAGTACTGGGGATTGGTTTCCCAGAGGGGATTACCCCTTACTAGGGGTTCTTCTATAAGCATTTCTAATGGAGGGTCCTGCCTTGCAGTTCTTTTTGCTTCAATATCTGCTTGGCGGTTCCCTTCTTTTCCCCTTTCCTTTCTGATGACCCTGGCAGTGTACGACTACCACCTCTTTAGGTTTCTGTACAGCCAATAATAATCTCCTAATGGCTTCCTGATGTTTGATAGGTGTTCCCTTGGAAGTTAGAAATTCCCTTTCTCTCCATATTGCTGCATGGGCATGGAGGACTAGGTAAGCATACTTAGAGTCTGTATATATATTTACCCTTTTTCCTTCTAATTCTAGTGCCCGAGTGAGGGCTATTAGTTCTGCCAGCTGAACACTAGTTCCTGGAGTGAGGGGATTACTTTCAAGTATTCCATTATCACTGACCACTGCATACCCCGATTTTTGAAGTTCTTTTTCTACAAAGGAACTTCCACCAGTATACAAGTTGAGGTCGGGATCAGTCAAGTGAACCTCTAAAAGGTCCCCTCGAGTGGCATAGGTTTGAGCAATTACTTGTTGACAGTTATATTCTATCTTTTCTTCATTGTCTGGAAGAAATGTGGCTGGGTTAAGAGTTGCACAAGTGCGCAGTCACAGCACTGGCCCTTCAAGTAATAGAGCCTGATATTTAAGTAAACAGTTGTCTGATAGCCACAAGTCTCCTTTAGCAGTGAGTATGCCATTCATATCATGAGATGTCCACACAGTAAGATCTCTTTCCTGTATTATTTTAACTGCTTTAGATACTAAGACTGCTACTGCCACCACTACCCATAAACAATGAGGCCAATCCTTTGCCACTACATCAACTTCCTTACTCAGGTATGCCACGGGTTGCAAGCTCATCCCTTGGACCTGTGTAAGGACTCCTAGAGCTATTCCTGTTTTTTTCTGAGACATATGAAGAAAAGTCTTGCCCCAATGTCAAGATTAACACTGGGGCTTGGGTTAGGGTCTTCTTTAGGGCCTGGAAAACCGCTTCTGCTTCAGGTGTCCATCTTACTAAATGGATATTGGCTCTCTGAGTTTCCTTAATTAGTGTATATAATGGCCTGGCTATTTTGCCATACCTGGGAATCCATATTCGGCAGAAACCTGTTATGCCAAGGAACTCTCTTAGTTGCTTTAGGGTTTTGGGATGAGGATAAGCCAGTATGGGCTGTATACGTTCCTCACTGAAGGCCCTGGTGCCTTTGGATAATTTTAGCCCTAAATATTTAGTTTGCTGTGAGCAGAGCTGAGCATTTGGTTTGGAAACCTTGTAGCCACAGGTGGCGAGGAAATTTAAGAGTGCTTGGGTGGCTTGATGGCCCAAGGTTTCTGAACAGGCAGCTAAAAATAAATCATCCACATACCGAAGGACAAGAGTGTCCAGGTATGAGAACTGGCTCAAGTCTTGGACTAATGCCTGGTCAAATAGAGGGGGCTATCTCTGAACCCTTGGGGTAAAACAGGTGAGTGGAGGTGAGTGGAGACGTTGGGTTCGAAGGATCTTCAAAGGCAAACAAGAATTGAGAGTCAGGATGTACAGGGATGCAGAAAAAGGCATCCTTAAGGTCCAGGACAGTAAACCACTCTGCTTCCTCTGGTATTTGGGAAAGCAGAGTATAAGGGTTAGGTGCAGCTGGGTGTAGAGGGACAATGGCCTCATTGATAATCCTGAGATCTTGCACTAACCTCCCCTGTCCGTTGGGTTTCTGTACTCCTAAAATTGGAGTATTGAAGGGGCTACTACATGGTTTTACTAGGCCTTGGGCTTTTAGGTCCTTAACAATTTTTTGAGTCCTTGTTGGGCCTTGGCTCGAAGAGGGTACTGCCTTTGGTAGGGAAAGGAGGCAGAATACTTTAGTTTAATTTGAACAGGACAGGCATTTTTTGCTTGTCCATATTGTCCTTCTGTTGCCCAGACTTCAGGATTAATTTCTTCCTCAAGCAGGGGACAACAAATGGATGTTCCTTCTCCTATGTTCTGGTGTATAATGGCCCCTGCTTTTGCTAGAATGTCTCTCCCTAACAAGGGAGTGGGGCATTCGGGCATAATTAGAAAAGCATGTGAAGAGTAAAGTTCCCCAGTCACAACTTAGTGGCTGGGAGAAGTATCTAGTGACTGCCTGTCCTAGGACCCCTTGGATACTGACAGATCTGGAGGACAGTTGTCCGGGACAGGAGAGTAAGACTGAGAAGGCCGTGCCAGTGTCCAGGAGACAGTTAACCTCCTGGCCCTCAATGGTCAAGCATACCCGGGGCTCTGTGAGGGTGATGGCATGGGCTGGCGCTTGCCCTGAGTCCTGCCACTGGATCATCTGGTTAGTGGCTTCTGACTCAGAGGACCTTTGTCCCCTGGGGCGGTGGGCCTTCCAGTGATTCCCTTGACATAAGGGGCATGGACGAGGGGGCTGCTTATTTCTACCTGGACAATCTTTTGTAAAGTGTCCTTGTAGACTGCACTGGAAACAAACCCTATTAGGCGTTCAATTTGCCTAGCCTTTCCGTGTTCCAGAGCCTCCAAAGCCTGCTTGCCTGAGGACTGTGACTAAAGTGGTGGCCTTTTTCTTATCCTGTTTGTCCCGTTCTGCCTGCTCCTCCTGATCTCTATTATAAAAAACCGAGGTTGCCAGGTTCAATAGGGTTTCTAAGTTTTTTGAAGCTTTTTCTAATGTCTGCAACTGACTGAGTGATAAACTTATCCTTTAACATTAGTTGGCCTTCAACAGAGTCAGGTGACAGGGAGGTATGCTTTCTCAATGCCTCCCTTAGTCTCTCCGGAAAGGTGGTAGGATTTTCTTCCTTTCCCTGTGTTATAGTGGACATCACTGAATAATGCACAGGCTTCTTCCTAGTTTTCCTTAGTCCTTCTGGCACGTAAGTTAGCAAATGTCTGCAGCACCAATCTCCATGTACTGATTCTGTGTTCCAGTGAGGGCCTACACTGGGAACAGCTTGCTGGCCAGTGAGGAATCATTCTCTTTCCTCTGTTGTCATCCTATCATTGACCTGACCGAGATACCAGAGACCGCCACACTCTCGGGCTACAGTTATGGCCGCAGTTCTCTCATTTGGAGTTAGCGTCTGATTTAGCAGTAATATAGCTCTCCATGTCAGATCAAAGGATTGTCCGAACCCTTGTAAAACATCAATATAGCCATCAGGGTTATCTGAGAATTTACCTAGGTTTATTTTAATTTGCTTCAAGTCTGAGAGAGAAAAAGGTACATGCACTCTGGCTGGGCCGAATTCTCCTCCTCCCACTGCTTGGAGGGGGCGTAATCGGGGAATATTGGCACTCTTTGGTTCATTGTTTACCCCTTTGTCTATCTCCTTTGGGACCGTTTGGGTTGAAGGGGGGGTTCCTTAATAGTTGGGGAAGGAGTCAGGGTGACGCCGGGGTAGGGAAGTAGACTCTGAGGGCTTCCTGTAGAGCATAAATCACACTTTTTACATAATTGCGAGTTGTCTCTTAATGAAAAGAAAGTTTATACATGTGGCACTTCACTCCATTTGCCTTCTTTTCTACAAAAGAGGTCTAGCTGTAAGATGGTGTTATAATTTATCCTCCCCTCAGGAGGCCAGGTTTCTCCCCTTTGAAGAGGGTATCATGGCCAGGCGGTACTGCAGAAGAATATAAGTTGTTTCTTTCTTAGCGTGTGAGGGTCAAATTGGTCCCAATTCTCCAGAATACATCTTAGGGGCATTTTTGTCTTAGGGGGAATGTTTCCCATCTGAAAAAAGAGCATAGGGATGCCAGCACCCTATGAGCATTAGTCCTAGAGCGTCCTCTATGGTCCTAATGCTTATTCCTTTCCAGGGTGCATAACCACCCATGGACCTCTGCTTATCGGATTAGTTACTGCAATGTAGCAGTCCTGCATCCTTTTCCCCACCTTTCTTGACCACAAAGAAAGGGATCCAGGCTGCTGGATTCTAGTGGTCCTTTACCAGCATGCCCAGCATTCCCTTTGCACTCAGGGGTGAGTCCTAGAGCTGGGCTGGGTTCCTGAGTATTTCATAACAACCCAGCTGCCCCATCAAGATGCATTCCCATAAGCAGTTCTTAAGGAAATTCATTTCAGAGAGGGTGTAGGTGACCTTTTGAGTCAGGATGGAGATAGTCTTTTTGATTCTGTAAGTACTTTAAGGCTTGGCTGAGTACAAACAGCTCCCATGTTTGAGGAGACCAATTATTAGGCAATTTTTCTAACTCTGCTTCCACAAGAGTCTCCCTATCAATTACCCTATCAAATACTCATTGTGGTTTTTTCCTCAGTCACCTAGGAGGAACCATCTATCATCCTGTCCTGAAGGATGTTCCTCCTAAGGAGTTCCTCCTGGTCGGACCTTTGTATGGTAATTAGGATTTAAATCCCCTGTTAGGAAATCTGCTGGGTTAAGGGAATTATCAGTGGTTAGTGTTAAATTACCTTTTTCTAACAGAATAGCCCCACACTTTAAGATTTTTGAGTTAGTAAGCTACCTTTTTGCTTGTTTTGACTTAGAATAATTCTTAACTGGTGAGGTGTGCTCACAATGAGATTTCCCCTAAAAGTTACTTTTCTACTTTCTTCTGTTAGCAAAGCAGTTGCCAGTACAGATTGAATACATTTGGGTCATCTGCGGGTTACTGGGTTAAGATTTTTTGATAGGAAAGCTACAGGTTGTCAGTGGTCTCAGTGTTTTCAGGCTACGCCCTTGTTTACACTGATGACAAGGTAATATTGGACTATTATAGGGTCACGGAGAAGAACTTCAATGATCAATTATAGTTTTTACATTTACCCTGGCTTTTAAAGGAATAGGGCACGTTGTTTTGTTTGTTTGTTTGTTTGTTTTTACTATTTCTATCTTTCTCTTTCTCTCTTTGACTCCCTCTTTGTCTCTCTGCATTTTTCCTCTCTCTCTCTCTCCCCCTCTCTCTCTCTCTCTGTCTCTCTCTCTTTCCTCTCTTAGCCATTTACAAACTTGGGGCCCTGGCAAGGGTGGTGGGGAATGGGTCCCACATAACTGCCCATGTTGAGAGCTGTATACCTAAATTGGGAGGGACACCAGGGACAAGACTCCCTGGGTTTATAGCCTAGATGCCTAAGGATGTAGCGTAGAACTTCCTTAGATCCCTTTGGAGATACAACTTGCTAGAGGAAATTAAAGTCTGAACCATCAGTACATAGGAGGCAGGCATCAGAGGAAGTAGATTCAGAGGTAAGGAGAATTTTGGGGCTACAGTTTCAAGAAAGTCGTGGTTGGGACCCAGGAGGGATGGGTCAGAAGGAAAGGTAGGGGCGCACGCATAGGCGACTGTTGAGTAGAGACTTCTGGCTGCACCATGATCTCAACAAGCCGGGAGTTCGGGAAGACAGCTTTCTGCCTCTAGTCAGCCCTTGGCTTCCCCAGGAAAATTGAAAGTGGAAGCTGGCTCCAGGCAGACCAATGTTCCCAACCCAGAAGGGTTGGGGGTTGTTAGAAAGCCCCTCCCCATATAGTTTCACACCTAAGTCTCAAGTCCTGCGGCCACGCTAATCGTTTTTAACTGGCTGACAGGTGCCTGGTATTTTCCTCAAGTTCTAAGGAAGGATAGGACAGAATAGCAAGTGAAAGTGGTCCAATATTACTCACCACTTTGGAGGTCCCTTCGTGGTTGCCAAATGTTACAGAGACAGGGGGGTCCTTGCTCCCAGAGCTCCCAAGATGGTGGCGGGCCTCTTCAGCTTCCAACATGGTGGCAAGCCTCGTGTTCTCTGACCTGGGGTTCTTGAGCTCATGGATTCCAAGGAATGGAATCTTGGGCCATGGGGTGAGTGTTATAGCTCTATTAGAAGCTGTGGGTCATGGAAGAGAACCGTGGAACCCAGTGACTAGTGTTCAGCTCGATTAGGACAAATCCAGGTACTTAGCCATGCAGGAACAATGGCAAGCCTTTAACCCGATTGGGAGTGGCAATGGGTGTCTCGCTGGATCAGGAGCACAGCAGACACCCTGCCATATCCGGAGGGATGGAAGTCAGCAGCAGGTCTGCAACTGCGGCAAACAGCAGTGGTGAATGGCGAGCAAAAGCTCAGCTCCAGCTGTAACAAACATGGACTAGAAGAGTGCAGTTGCAAGATTTAATGGCGTGAAAACAGAGCTCCCATACAATGGGAGGGGACCCAAAGAGGGTAGCCATGGGCTTTTGTTTTTTTTTTTTTTTTGAGATGAAGTGTCATTTTGTCACCCAGGTAACTGCAGTGGTGCAGCCTCAGCTCACTGCAACCTCCACCTCCCAGGTTCAAGCGATTCTCCTACCGTACCTACCTGAGTAACTGGGATTACAGGCGTGGGTCCCCAGCCTGGCTAATTTTTGTGTTTTTAGTAGAGTTGGGGTTTCACCATGTTGGCCAGGCTGGTCTTGAATTCCTGTCCTCAAGCGATTCATCCTCCTGAGCCTCCCAAAGTACTGGGATTACAGGCATGAGCCTCTGTGCCGGCTGTGTTAGCCAGTTTTTCACTATAATGCAAAATACATTTATACTATTATTTGCTCTTATCAATATCTTATTGGAAGAACTCTTCGTAAGAATTTTCTATCTTATCTAGTTATCTTAATTAAAATTATCTTTTAATTCAAAAAGGAATCTATTTAACTGTAGTTACTTACTTGAATTATTTATTTACTTGTTATTAAGAGATACGAAAGCTACATTTTACCTAAAAATAATATTTACGTTCAGTTCTTTACGTGAATTTTACAATGTGTGTGGAAAATTTTTGAAATGTGTGAGGATGATGAGAGAGCTTAGGTTTAAAAGATCTTTATAGAATTAGGTTGGGTTTCCTCAGATAAAATCTTTTAGAACATTTTAAAGTTTCTAGTGAACCCTAGAAGAATCTGGAAAACTATGTCCTTTGCTGGCACAATACTGAGGATAGTGAAGGAAAATCAGGAGAACCTTTTAACTTTTAACATATTCATAATCAATACCCATGATTTTAAAAAATTCAACTTATAATGTTGTTTGAAAGGCAAGTTGTTTAGCTGTTAATTCCTACAGATAATTTTAAATCAACTAATCTCTCTGGTTTTCATTCTTTTAAAAAAATTTCTGTGCTTTTTATCATTTTGTTTTTGTAAACACTGTGTCTGTTCTTCTGGGTGCATACAAATGGATGCAAACATACCGAATAACAGAAGCTCTATCACAAAAAGCATCAAATTGGATTAGACAGCCGGGAAGGGGCACTGGACTGGTAGAAGAAGCTTAAGGTCCTGTCCTGGATTTGCCTGCCTCAGTTATGTAAATGAGTTGGATGGTATTAGACAACCTCTTAAATATGAGTAATTGTAGAAAATAAGGTCAGCAAAATCCTAAATTAGAAGGAAGGTCACTTGAATGAAGCAGGGGTCAACTAACAATTTATATAGACCAGAATAAGATGGGGCCCTGGGGCTCCATTTATGTGTAAGGTCGTTTCAAATCAAATAGTTAGGAGAGAGGCATTTTCAGAAGTAGTGTCTTGATTTAAAGATAGGTAATTGAAAATATTCTTTTGTTCTTTATATTAATCCCCATCAATGGTAGTGCTTTCTACTGACTGTGGAAAATATAAATAGAGGAGAAAAAAGAATTAAGCAACAGAGGGAAACAGTAGATAGTTAATAGAGTGATGGATCTGTCCTATGTGTGAGCTAGAATCTCTCCCAGGAATATAATTTGAGATATGAGAGGACACTGCATTTTATAGCAACAATAAGATTTCTGTGGTTCAGCTGGAGGAAAAATACATCTGAAAGCCAACAAAAAGTATTTTTCACTTCAGTACCCTGGAATTAGCTCTAAGGACATATGTCTTTGGGAACTTCTGTGTGAGATTAGCAGGTAGGTATTTTCTGCATCTAAGAAACAGAAGAGATCAAAATAGCTGAATCTGAAATCTCCCAAGCATTCTCCAAATTACTGTCCTTTACTTGGCAGCCAGCCAGCCAGCGCCTTGTCTTTGCAGTGAAAACTGGAAGAAAAAAAAAAAAAAAAAAAGCAGGCAGAACAGATCCATAGGACATGAACCAGCCAGATGAGGAATTGGAAGGGAAGTTTCCACACTCTTATCTTCTGTTTATTTTTTATTTTATGAGGAAAAATGTAGGGAATCTCTTATGTGTTCTGTAAAGGAAAATACATCAGTGGTAGAAGCATTTATTGCTTTAGTAAGCCTATGATTATGATTTGTGTGGCATGGTCAACACGAGATTTAATACAAATTCTTATGTGACAATATCTGTGGTTTGAAAGAGAGTGCACTAACACTAAGGTACACTAACAAATTCCAGCTCCATAATTTTCTTGCTGTGTGGCTTGAGGCAAGTTACTTCTCTGACCCTCAGTGTCCTCTTCTGTAAAATGGCAATAATAGTTGGAAATATGTCAGTGTTATTATAAAGATTGTTATATATATAATTTAAATAATATTTATAATATAATAACATAAATCTTTATATGTACAAAGATTGTTGTAAATATGCCTAAAACAATGAAGGGTTCAATGAATGCTACCTTTTATTACATAACCCTGTCTTAATATAATATAAAGAGCAAAATGGTCAAAATTTCCTGTTTCCTAATTTCTCTCTTTAGTTCTCATTTCTTATCTTGTATAACATATTAGATATATCAGGGCATACCATTTTATTATTGCTGGACTACTAGATACTATTTTATTTCTATTTGTAAATAATCTGAAGAAATCAAGTAGGGATGGTGATGTTTGGTGGTCTCTTCCCTACTTGGTGTGTCTGAGTTACTCATAGGCACACTGTCCAGTGGGCCATGCCCCTATGTCGGGTTTCTCATCTCAGGCGGGACTGTGATCTGATGGCCATGTTCCTCAGCTAAATTGTTATGGGGCAAATGGACTTGGATCTTGCTGTTGAAGAAAGAGAGGGATTTGAACAGAGGGAGAGGAGTGAGGAACACATGCCAAGAACAGTGTCTGCAAACAGAGAAAACAGGTGGAATGGGCCTGGTGTGTTAGGGGTAGGTACCATAGACCTGTTTAGCTGGAACAGTCTAAGACTCATGGAAGATCAGTTCAGAGTCATTGGTAGGGGATGGATTGTAAAGGATTTTGAATAAGAGACCAAGGATATTATTCCATAGGCAATGAAAATCTAACATGTGGGTAATAGATGCTAATTGGTGTTTGGGAGGATTACCATGTCTTACATCTATTGAACTGTTTGAAATATATCGTAAGGTAATTTCCAGTTCTGCAGCATGTAAAGGTGATCACATACACTTCTGGTCATGCTAGAAATACCAATGCAAACGTTTAGAAAATAATGTGGAATAGCGCATCCATAAACATGTTTCTACTTCTATTTTTTAAGGAAAATGTTCAAAAATTATTGATGTGATAAAAATTATGACACAGCATTTCAGTGGAATGTTGTATGTTAACTTGAAATTATAATCTGAATATTAGCAATATGAAAAATATTTGACATAATGTTGACTTCAAAAATTAAAAATTTAAGATTGCAACTTTGTTGAAATTACAGACACACACACACACAGACACACACATTCAAACAAGAACTGTAAGGAAAGCCTGATACAATAGAGATGGGGGTTTTGTGAAGAATGTTATTATTTCCCAAAGTGTTGCCTAAGGAAAGGAAAGATGAGTGACTAGTAAGATGAATTGTAGCAGAAGGAATGAAGTCAGTTAAAAGAGTTGCATTGATCTTTTAGGGACTCTTAACCTGGGTTGTTGAACCTTCTATTGTATGAACAATAGGTGTTTAGGGTTTTCTGAATTTCTTGGGTTAGGGTTCCATATCTTTTAACAGATTCTAACCTAATGCTCAGACTATTAAAAAATATATCAGAGTGCCTGGTTTTTAATATGTCCCCAAAACATCATTGTAACAACTGTAATAAAAGATAATTTGTTAAATTTTTTTCTAAGAACAGGTGGTAGACTTTACAGTTTAGAAAATATTTGAAAATATCTGATTAAAAAGATCTCTTACAGCTAGGGTGATTTTGGTGAGTTTTGTTAAAATAAAATTATCAAGCCTTTTTCTATTTTATTTTTACAAATGAATTCCTTCTGCATTATTCAAATATGGTGCTAGATGTCAGCAGTAAAGTTATTTAAAAAATAAACTTATATGTAGTATATTCTTATGTAGAGAGATATACTGGAGAGAATGATTCCAGAAAGGGGGTGTGTGTGTGTTTCAATACATGATGAGAAGAGGTAGGAAAAATTACCTCAGTACTTGAACACACTTCAGTAATGTGTGGCTGTTTGGGAGATTATTGCTATAGCAACGGAAACTTCCAGAAAATAGTAATAAGCCTTGTTTTACAACTAGTGATATAAATGGAAATTATTTACTCTGGGAACACTGGTTGTATTTCTGTTGAGTGATGTGGACATTACTTGAGCTGGGCAGTCCCAGGGAAGCAGTTAAGTTGAATCATATGAAATTACTGATATTTGACCTTTTTTGATCTACAAAAAAGCAATTGCATAGATTTGATCCTTTTATGTTTTCTATTTCTTACAACCTCCTTTTTTTCCTCTTATTTCTATCTCTTATTACATCCTTCCAAATTTCAGTTATATTACATTGTCTATTGTGTTCTTTGAATTGTCTGATACATTTTCATGTATACAAAGATAATTCTCACTAAGATGACTTTAAATGCAATGCAATTAGACATATGTTTTGAATGAGACGTGTGTTACATTGACACACCCTATGTCTACATTGTCTTGATATGTACATTATTAGCCATAAAGCATTTCTATATAAAGTGTTGTTAAATATATGGTATATGAGAAATTCTGGTTAGTTTTAATATTCTTATTAAAGGCATCCAGCGTTTGACTACTTTCATTCACAGGGATTCTTTTTTTAAGGAATCATTCTTGGTTGTCACAATACCACAGTTCTTTTGTAAAAGCAGTGGTTTGGAAAACCCATATGTACTCTAAACAAGGTGGGACATGAGTGGTAAGGAGATGGTGATTGAAAGAAAGAGAAGGAGTGAGCCGAGAATTAATAAATGTGCGATGACTGTCTTCACAAAAAAGCAAATTTCAGTCTTGGTGTTTTGATAGTGCCCAGATTCAGAAAGTAACCCAGTCTCTACTATTCTCTGGAAATACTGAAAAATGTACCAGTTTTCATCAAGAACATTTTTTCAGTCTTTCCCCTTAGCTCAGCATCATGATGCCTTTCTAGAATTTTGGCATTTTGCCTATCAGTAAATTATGAAAAAGCAATAGGATTTCAGTCTGCTGTGCCATCAAATTATCTGTGGGGTTCCTGGGTCTCTGTACAGTATTTACAGAAACAGATGACTCCTGTGGCACTTGTCTCCACTATGCAGATCTGCAGTGTTGAGAAACACACTCTTTGATGCCTGTGAGCTTCTTGGTATAGCAGAGCATTTCAGGAGAGAGGAAAGAAACACTTGGTTAATTCATTTTTCCCACCTAGTTTGTGGGCTACTTTAACAAAAACTTTATCTCATGTTCAGCCAGCTAACTGACATTCTTTTTTACTTCCTGTAGAAGAATTTCAAAAGTAACACATCCATCATTTCTGTGCTAGGAGAACCTGTAAAGACATTGCAGAATAAAACTGGCAATGAATGTGAAGTTGGGCCATTATAAAGGCCTGCTAAATAATGTCAAAAATAAAGGTCATCAAGGTAAATGAGTAGCTCCAAGTAGAACTCTTGCATTCTGGATGAAATCCTGAAAGAATTGTCTGCTTATCTTTTCATTCATAGATGGTGTCTGTTTTATTTCTATGTATTTAAAAGAAATACTCAGCATCTGCTATGTGCCAGGCACTGATGTAAGTAATTTATGAATATTAATTCATTTAATCCTCATAATAGCCTTCTGAAGAAGGTACTATATTATCCTGATTTTACAGATAAGGAAACTGAGGCACAAAGGCAAATGTACCACACATGCATTATGATGTTTAGAACTAGAACATTTGCATAGAAAGTACTTTATTAAAAACGGAAAATTTTTGATTATATCTTTTTTTTTAAATTTAGAGACAGGGTCTCACTCTGTTGCCCAGGATGGGGTACAGTGGTGTAGTCACAGTTCACTGCAGCCTTGACCTTTTGGGCTCAAGTGATCCTCCTACCTCAGCCTCCCAAGTAACTGGGACTGTTACAGGTGTGCACCACTACACCCAGCTAATTTTCTTTTTTATGTAGAGGCAAGGTCTCACTATGTTGCCCAGGCTGGTCTTGGACCCCTGGGCTCAAGCAATCTTTCTGCCTCGGCCTCCCAAAGTATTGGGATTATAGGTATGAGACATTATGCCCAGCCTGTATCTACTTTAATCAAAATTTAGATATATATTTTTAGGTTTAAATGAAAAAAAATTTCTGTAAAAAAGTACATCTAATATTTTTGTGTGCTTAAAATGGATACTAAATTATATTATGTAGAAAAGTAGTTACATTCCTGTAATGGCTAGATCTGGACAATCTGAGAGATTGAGGGAAACAGAAAGCAGCATGTACATTTTGGTGCCACAAATTGCCTCCCCTGGCCCCCAAAATGGAACTACCTGTTTCAGAGTGTGTTAAACCAGATGATAAAAGATAATAACCTGATGAGCTTAAAATGAGATACCCCAAATTACATTTTGGAGGATAAAGCTGCTTTTGTGAAAGGAGTAATCGTTGTCAGGTCAAGATGATTAGTTCAAAGGGCCCCCTTCTGCATGGCAGTCCCAGCGGACCTGTTTTGGTGGGACAGTACCCATTCTTGTCGTAAGATGAGATTCAGTGATAGATTGTGAGGAGCCTGTTAAACCCAGTACCTCTACCTACCAAAAACTGTTTTGAGTAGCCCAGTGAGTAACTACTGCCACAAAGTAACAGGCACAGTGGGAGCCAGAGCGAGAAATGGGCCTGCAGAAGCATTTCGTGTTTAATGGGTCTAGGGCTGTAGTGAAGCAGTGTGCTGAAATAATTCTGATTAGGCTCGGTCAGGCAAGCTGCATAATCAAGACTCATCTCTCCTCCATTGAGCCCTTACTGTTCAGAGCACAATCACAGTTTAAAGCACCATTTTAAGTAGTCCTTCCACTGTTCTTGAAAATGCAACCTTTTTTCAAGTTGGTGTGTGAGCCTTTTTGATACCTGTGGGAATAGCTAACTAGAAAAAGAAAAGGTTATGTTAACATATTAATAGGAAAACATGGGCAAATTCTTCTTTCCAATGGAAATGCATATTTAAATTTTATAATGCACTTGAAAGAAATGATGGGAAAATACCAAAAGGAGTAATACTATAAATCATAGTGTCTAACCTGGTTTCTGTTGTCAGTCATGTGTGTTGTATCAGTGACTAGGCAGCTGATTATTTTCTGTTTTCTATCAGCTGGTACCACTAGTAGCACATGTACATAGCAGTAGATATATGATCAACAGGAAATAAGTTTAAAGGCTTTCTCCCCACTTCTTTTATCCTTTGAAAGAATGAAAATAAATCAGAAAATGATTTCCATTTTCAAGTTTTTATTAGCATAAGTCAAAGCTCATTGGGACATATTAAGCAGAGAAATGGATGTGCAGAGATAGAAGCCAGTCAAGATTCTCTGATGTCTCTACTTGGTTGGGTTACAGAGGTCATGTGATTACAGTCATTGTTGATCTCTCTGACAATATGCTTTGAGGGAGATTAGGTTACATGTTGATTGTGCTTTTGTGAAGAAGGGCATTATTCTAAGCAGGTCTTTAAGAAATGCTGAAAAGAGCTTCAAAGAAATATATTCACCCATTGTTCATGTAACAGTGACTGTAATACATGCAGAACAGTTTTTCAGGTTCATTCTTAGGAAGTGAATAACCGTAATTGAAAATACAGTAAATGGACACTTTCAAAACTTGAATCATAGCTGGTGAATGACTTATAAACCTGCTTCTCTTGAAGTTTTTCCAGAGAACCTGAAAGCTTGAAAAGCAATCATTGGAAGTTTAAGCAAAATAAATGATTAAAGATTTGTGGTGGCTCCAACAATGAGGTCCTACTGGACATAATACGTTTTAGAAATACCTTCTATTACTTTGTAAAGGTCTTCTTATCATGAAATATAATCCTAATGTATTATTCACTCTAATGAAAATACCAGCTCACTATTCATTATTTATTTGTGTACTTAGGTACCAATAGCATCTGGCTTAGAAGAAGAATAATAAGCAACGTGTTAAAATTCTTACAGCTTGGACGGGTGAATACTCATGACGGTGGGTCCTAGAGAAGCCCAAGAGAGGAATGAAATTCAGAGATAAATATGTAGGGAGAAAGAAACTAAGAAAAATAGTTATAATATTTATTTTTACTGAGATCTGAGATCTTAAATTAACTGAATCAAATAGAATTTCTAGGCTTCCATGAAAGAAAAATCAGAAATGACTGTTGTGAGTCATTGGACAGTGGGTTCTACCATCTATGTGATGTAGCTTCTGAGACTGAAATAAAGAAGGCAGTCTCAGCAGTTATTGTGTCTTGTCAAAAGGAATAAAAACCCAGATGGCCACTCTAAAATGTTATTTTGAGTTAGTACAAGATTTAAAAAGAAAGAAGAAACTATGTAACACCTTTATAATTTCCCCCTCATAGGTGAAAATATGGCAGTTACTTTCTTGAAACAGGATTGCCAAATCATAACCTATTGTGTATTTTGCTAAATCATTTTGAGCAAGCAAACAGATTTTTCTTGCTTCTAAATGGATACGAAGAAATGTTTAACCCCCATTGTATTGCCACAAAGCCAGGCTGATCACCCTGGGAGGCCTGGGAGGTCTGAGCAGCTTTGGATTGGCTGTCAGGAGCAGGACTTTAACATTTTACTGCACATGGGCCAGCCACAGCAGGGTTCAATTGCCAGTGCTTTTATCTGCAGAAATGTGCTGGGATGGGCACTTTGTTTAAAATTTCCCTTTGGTACTGGAAGGAAATGGAAAGCAGTAAGATAACTTCGTTTGTAAGGTAATATCTGTGCTTGTTTATGTACTTTATGGACAGTAATGTTTGACAGTCCTGGGACCGGTTGATTTTTGTTCCTCCTCTCAGGTATTGTTTTAATGATTTGTTTAAAACCGAAGCCCAAATTAGAATTGTATTCCACCTATAACAGCTTGTCTGAAACTTGATATTCTCTGTTCATTGATTTGTTTTTATTTTGTGTGCTGTTGGTTAGTGGAGTTTGTTTCACATAGCTTGTTTAACACTTAAAAGAGGAACTTTGGTGGGGCAACTGACAGATATGGTTGGAATATTTTTAGTAGCAAAATGTGAACATATTGTAAAGAAAAATTAAGTGCTGGTATGTTTGTTTGTCATCAGGGTACATCCACAGGGTGTGCTGAGATGTAATTGTAATGCTTTTGTCATTCTTTCTGTGGATATTTGCTTTTAATAGTCTCACAGACCATTTTCATATTACCTTAAGACAATTTTCTAGTTAGGCCTTATTCTCCCTTATTTTCTGCATGCCTGATGTTTCTGAGGATAGTATAATAATTTTTGTGTGCAAAGTGTAGTTACTCACGTGTCTTTTTTATTAAAAGCAGAATCTATTGTCATTCCCTCTGCACTAACTTGAGAATTTCCCTTAGGTTTTTTTGTATTGATTCTCCTGTATTTCAGTGGTCAAGAGGATGAGAAAAGCTGGATGAAGGGCACATTTTTAAAAAATATTATAATTGGATGTGTTAGCTTTAGCTCTTGAAACATCTTCAAAGACCATCTGTAAGATTATATTCCATGCTTCTCAGTTCTTTGAACCTCATGAAATGAAACATGGTGTGATTATACCTAATGCAACCAAGCTAATATCTTGAAACCAAAGTTTTGCATCTTTAGAAATACCCCTGAAAATACTTATTACCTGACTTTTATTACAGCTGGACATGAAGCAAGTGCATTAAAGACACTCTGCTGTTTTCCTAGGGCAGTTTTTCTATTTCTGTTCAGGTTTTTGATGAACAATAACAAAATCTGATGAAAGTCACCAGAAAAATAACTTATGTTTGTATATAGTGCTTTATAGTTTGCACTATTCAGTTTGATCCTCTTAACCATCCTCTGCAAAGAGAGCAGGTCTTATTAGCCACATTTTAAAGATGAGATAAATGAGATTTAGAGACACTATACTGAGTAGCGTGCCTCAAGCTACCCAGCTAGGAATAGGCAGAGCTGAATTCCCACCCAGGCATTCGGACCAGTGTCCTTTCCAAAATGCTGTGTTGGCTCCATGTGCTGGATGTTTGCTTTAAAGATCAGACTGTTTGGACTAAGCCTCTTAATAGGAAGACTCTGGCAACAGCTGGTGTTAGGTAGATTAAAAATAAAATCAAAGACTGTTTGGTTGGAAAGTGGAATAATCAAGGGAGTGAGGGAGAAGGGAGAAAGATACCAAAATAACCAAGAGTTGTTTAAAGAAGTGCAGGATAAGGGCAGCATGATACATGGGTTTCATGATTGCCTCTTTTCTCTCCTTGAAAAAGGTTTTTATCCATCAGGGCTGCTTTCTCTTGTCCCTGGTCTCTTTGAGAAATTTGCTATGCATCATCACCACAGGCCACTGTGAATTATGAGTGGGAATCTAGGGCACTTTCCCCAAACTTAATATCTACGGTTCATGTCCAGAAAATAAAGGATCAAATCTGTAAACCTTCCCTTTATAATATATATGGCCTAGGTCTCATGTTTACTTACACAATATTGAGAATAATATGTTTCTGCTATTGAGTTACATTCACTTGCCTTGTCTTCCTTCTTTTCATTCTGAATTTTCTTGCTCTTCAAATGACTATGCTTTTTAGTTGTTTAATTCTACTACTTTGTCAACCCAGTTCTCTGACTTTCCTGATTATACTCTGATTTTCATGATTTCTTTCCATTTTTCTCAGGAAATCTTACTAGAGATACTGTACTGTGTAATACTTAGGCTTACCCTGAAATTCAAGTGAAAATTGAAATGCTTTTCAAGCCCTGGCCCCAGCTGAAATACTTACTGCCATGCCATTGATATAAATAAGGTTGTAAGAAATACTCTTTTACTTGGTTCCTTCCTCAGTATTCAAA
The DNA here is from genome assembly GCF_047675955.1 of Chlorocebus sabaeus. Classification (NCBI taxonomy): domain Eukaryota; kingdom Metazoa; phylum Chordata; class Mammalia; order Primates; family Cercopithecidae; genus Chlorocebus; species Chlorocebus sabaeus. Next base: position 81,417,702 of record NC_132924.1, on the reverse strand, counting down.
TGTCTTCATAAGTGGTACCAGTATACCACACAAACCGGTTCTGTTAATTCTGTTACATATGATTTTTTGAAGCAAAACATAGAATTAGATGTATCTTTTTATATTAACTTTGTCTTATTGAATACAAAATATGTGTATGTATACATTTTTACACATACCTGTGATTATTTTTAAATTAACATTTATTAGTTTTTCTGTTGAAGATTACAAAATAATTTAAAATAATCAGATACTCAGCACTAAGATACATCATTCTGAGTGAGGATAAAATATTCTAAAGATTTAAAGATTGACTAGTACAGAAAGCCATAAAATTGTATGTAAATATCTCCCCCTCAAATTATTTTTCCCAAGGTAAATGCTCTTACTCATCTTTTGTGTATCTTACCAGAGATATGTTCTATTCATCTAGTGGCCAAAATTGATTTTTCAAATATAGAATTTCAAGTTAACACTATTATCTGATCACTTTGTGGAATTAATTCACTAATTCAACAAATACTAATGCTCTGTTTTAGGCATTGTTCTAGGCACTGGGGATATAGCATGGACAAAAGAAACAAAAATCCCTGTCTCATAAATCCTACATTCTGGCACATTAGATTAAAAAAAAAAAGATGAATCAATAAGACACGTAGTAAGTTAGATAGTGGTAAGTGTTAAGGCGAAAAATAAAGCAGATAGTGGAATTGGGGTATCTAATGTAGGTTACTTTTTTGGACAAGGCAGCCAAAGAAGTCTCCATAGAGATGACACACAAAAAAAGCCCTGAAAATGAGGGGGAAAGCAATGTAGATACTGGGAACAACTGAAGCAACAGATTAGAACTCCAAGATCCAGGAAGAAAAAAAATATTTTATAAATGTCAAAAGGTAGGTTTTTTCTAATGAGTTGCCCAAGATGAAGGAAAGAGAAAGAATTCATTTAAAGTAATAATCCCTTAATAAGAGTCATACACCACTTCATTTATAGAATGAAGTTCTCATTCTTAAATATTCTGCAAATAAGATGACCCAGGTCGAGTGAGAGTACTTCCACCTACCTAGAGAAGATGCCATGGCAATCCAAGAACTTCCTGCTTACACATTTTTTCTTCTCCATTGGTTCTGAAGTTGCCAAGAATTTTTTTTTCTAGGTTAGTTGAAAAGACCAATGTATTTTCCTTCTTTTCCTACAAGAGCCATTTCCAGAATCTTCCCTTTGAGTAGTAGCCCTTGCCACCAACTTTCTAGAGAACAAGAAATAATGCTTAAATGCAGCCACCTCCTTTCTATTTGGTAAAGGGAGAGTCCATTCCTATTGTTTTTAAGTAATCAGGGCCTCAAGGGTTAGGTTTGACTGGTAAATGGTGTCTGATTACACTGGCTATAGCTAAAGCTTAAAAAAAAAAAGTACAGTACTAAATATTACACAAACAGGAGTTAAAAGTCAGTGAGCATTTCTTTGGTTAATATGGACATAACGGCATATGAAAGCAGGTTGATAATTTGCTTCAAAAATGGTTTTGTGCACTGCTATTGGGACTTAATTATCTCGAAATACAAACAGATTTGTAGATGTTATTGAAAGTGGAAGCTGTTGACCTCATCCCATTCTTCTAAACCTAATCCTGCTCCTCCTCACCCCCAGCCCTGGTCTGGACAGGGAGGCTTCCACTTGGCCTTCATCCATTCTGTGATGCGGAGCCTGTTGAAGAAAAGCAGGTGTCTTTACAGAGAACTTCAATAGAATTCTGTCAAGTCATTTGTGGTTTTGGAGCATAGTTTACTTGATGATTTGACTACACCCAAATTTGGCCTGTTTTGAACCTTTTTAAAAATTATCTGATATGAGGACAAGCATTATTATTGACAGGGAGGAATCAGGAAAGAAAGGCTTTAAAGGAAAAAAGTTTCTTTAGGGAATGAAGTAACTCAAGTAAGAAACCACAGTTAGAGAAGAAGGGTTTGTTTAATAATTGAAAGCTGTGAAACTCTACCCATGTGGCACCCCACAGGATCATGCTACTAACCTCTGCTCTGGACTATTGTAACAGACTTTTATGTGGTCTTCCTGTCTCAATCTCACTCCCCTTCAGCCTATTCTCAACACAGCCTATTCCACCCTTCAAAACGGAAGTCAGGTCATGTCACTCCCCTGCTCAGGACTCCCCCAGGGCTTCCCATTTCACTCAGTGGAAGCCAGAGGTCTTGCCCTAGATCATGTGGTGCCCCTTTACATCTCTTACTTCATCTCCCACTGTTCTCCTGTTTACTGCTCCTCTCACCCACCTGGCCACCTTGCTGTTCTAAGACAGGCAAAGAGATTCCAACCTCAGGGCCTTTGGATTTGCCCAGAACTTTCACCTTGCCTGCAAAGCCCTTTCCCAGTGACTCTCACGCTTACAGCCCTCAAATCTCTTTCGAATTACACCTTCCAAGAAGGTTTTTCCCTGACCATTGTACTTAAAATTGAAGCCCCTCTTTATCTTTGCACTCTATTTTCTCACCATACTTTATTTTTTACAACCTAAAACACAATATTTGTTTACTTATTTTAATTACTATTTATCTTCACCCACTAGAATATAAGCTATTGAGTGCAGGGATTTGTGCCTGTATTATTTACTACTATCTCCAGCACCTAGGCCAGTGCCTGGTACATAGTAAGAACTCAGAAACTGTTTGACAAATAAGTGAATAACTTGTGCAAATTTAAGTGAGAAAAAGAATTTGCTTTCTCTAAGAGTAATAAAAGTCTGGGTATTGCACAATAAAGATAAAATTCTTAAAATGAAAGAGATTTGGTGTATACACAGCCTATATCCACTTATAGGCATGTTTCCTGGGTGTGCTGGATAGCTGATTCTGAAGGATAGGCCTTGGATGCCTTCAATGTCATGCCTAAATGCGAATGATGCTGAGAATTGCAAGGGAGAATAATGAAAAAATGTGGAAATGGAATGGTGGAAATAGAAATTGGTTGCTTTGCTTCCAAAGTAATGATTTTCAAAGCAGAAGAATTGCATAAGAAATACATTAACAAAAACAGTGTCTCTGAAAATGCAAACTTCATTCACATTCTGATCTGTGCCATTTTTCAAGCTCAGTGATCCAAGGTCAGAGGGCGCTTGTATTAGCATAGACCTTGCTTTGTTAATTCACCTCTGACTAAAACCTCTGAATTCCGTATTATGATAGGCCTTCCAATGACAATAAAACCAAGCTCTCATAACACCAGTAACATTTATATAGCACTTAGGCAATTCCTAAATGAATTGTCCCCAGAGACCTTGAGAAATAGGTCAGGATTATTAACCCCATTTTGTACACAGGGAGGAAGTAATTTGCTTAATGTCACTTGGTAAGCTATTTAATTCATAATTTGATTGCTTTATTTATGATAATGGTTTGTTTAATACAGGCTACGTTACATTAAAAATGACCTCTTTAAATGGGCAGCTTTATATTTGAACTTAACTGTAGTTAGCAACCTACAACTGATAATATTCCAGATTTCTTTAAGATCAGTGTTTCATAACCTTAAAATGGGAGACTGATTTAGAGAACCAAGTGGTCGGAGACTCCCAAAGCCATTTTGATATTGATCAACATTAGTCCACTCTCCTCAGATGACACTGCCGAGATATCTATAACGGCAGGCTTAGGTGTGATTGGGAGTCCTCCAAAGCCATAATTTAAATCCTTTTAGAATTCCCTTGCTTTTTTATGCTCATAAAGTTCCATTTGGTTCAAAAAATCAGTGTAACTAAAACAAAATCAGTGTTTGCAGACAACTAAGAACTAGAGACAAAGTCCTCATTAGGCGGTCCTAAGTCCCAACCAATAGGGAACGTGGGATAAACATCACAGAAGCTACATCAGAGTCATATTTGGAACCCACTTTATTTTGTTTCTGTTGTGGTTCATTCCTTTTACTTTCCAGAACACTACTATGAAAAGACTTCAAATTCAGTTCAATGAGCCTGTCAAATATTCAGGAAGTTGTGAGGAAATATAAAAGTGAGGGGACTACTTGTAAGTTCATGTCTGTATCAAGGGAAGACTAGAAAACTAGAACATCTAAAAAGAATGTTGAACCAAAAATGACTTGCCAGCTTTGAAAAAGAAAGAAATGTCTAGTCTTTATCCAACTGTTTGAAAGTTTTTCAAAACTTCTTCCCATTTCATCTTTATAATGAGATTTATTTATTGCCAACAGCAACAAAAAAAGATGCACAGCCAAGTTATAATTCTAATTTTTAAAAAAAGTCTTCCTCGCCTTCCTTTTAAGGAAATGCATTCATTCTCCTTCACTGTTCCTGAATCTGCTTTACTATATTTTTATGCCTGTCTTTACATCTGGTTTATTATTTTTAACACCTGCTAGAATAAGAGCTACAGTTTTGATACCAACAGTCAATTTAATTGGGCATATAAAAGTTTGTTTGAAAGAAGAATTTTGCACATGACATTTTTGAAAAATTTTGTATGCAATTATGTTAAAATTGGTCAGACTGAAGTGTAAATGGATAGAGCAATAAAATTAGGTCTTAAATCAAATCAGATTAAACTTTAAAGTTAAGATCTTTGTGAGCCTCAATCTCAAAAAGTGATAATTGTAGAGGCCTCTTTGCAAGTAGGTCTTAGTTCCCAGGACCTATAAAAAGAAGGGGCCTTTGGTAGGTGATATGGTTTGTATGTTTTGCCCCCTCTAAATCTCATGTTGAAATGAGATCCCCATTGTTGGAGGTGGGGCCCAGTGGGAGATGTTTCAATCATGGGGGTGAATCTCTCATAAATGGCTTGGTGCCCTCTTTGTGATAATGAAATACTGTGAGATCTGGTTGTTTAAAAGAGTCTGAGACCTACCCTACTGTCTCTCACTCACTCTGTCTCCAGGTGATACACTGTTTCCCCTTCTTGTGCCATGATTATAAGCTTTCTGTACAGCCTGCAGACCATGAGCCAAAAATAAACCTCTTTTCTTTACAAACAGTCTCAGGTGTTATTTTAAAGCAACGGAAATGAACTAGTAGGTTATAACACAGTAGGTTATAATAAAACATGGCTGAAGCATCCTTGGGAACGTTCTCTGGCTAAATACACTGAATTCTTAATGTAGTGTAAGCAGATAAATGAACTGACAGATCTTAATTGTATAAATGACAATGTGGTTAAAAGATGAATTATGCAAATTATGTGAGCCAAACCTATACAACTTTTCTAAACTTGAATGATAGTCTAGAGTTGTACTGTGTTGTTCAGGGGACAGATTAGCTCACTATGCAATTAAAAGTTTGATGTTTCCTATCCTTGTCTTCATCCAGAATCTGAAATGCGCAGAAATGCCCGTCATCTACTTATTGAGCATTTACGCCTGCGTAAATTAACATAGTGAACAACCTGATTGTATACAAAGTGTGGAATTTTTCTTATTACCATATATATTTTCTCTTTGCACACAGTATTATGCTGGTCTGAATTTTTTGTCCCATTCAACAGTATATGTTACATTGATAATCATATTTTAAGGGAAGAAATGTTGTATGTGTGTTAGATTCTTTGTTCAAGTTCTTAGATATTAATCAAATACGTACAACAATTAGTTAAATTTCCTTTGTCACTTTATGTGCGCCTAAATAATCATATTTTATGAAGTTTAATATAATTTATGTAATCAGATAGTTTCACTGTTGTTTTGTTTTTTAAAATATTCACTCTTTTTCTTTTTAGACAGTCTTGCTTTGTCTCCCAGGCTGGAGTATAGTGGCATGATCTCGGCTCACTGCAACCTCTGCCTCCTGGTTCAAGTGGTTCTCCTGCCTCAGCCTCCCAAGTAGCTGGGATTACAGGTGCCCACCACCACACCCAGCTAATTTTTGTATTTTTAGTAGAAACAGGGTTTCACCATGTTGCCCAGGCTGGTCTCAAACTCCTGACCTCAGGTGATCCATCCAGCTCAGCCTCCCAAAGTGCTGGGATTACAGGTGTGAGCCACTGTGCCTGGCCTAAAATATTCAGTTTTAAACAGTATTAATCAGGTGTGGGCAACTTAATTTACCAGGCTTATAAAAACAAATTCAGCTTCATTAGTAGATTATATAATAGAACCCTAAGAGACTTTGTTTTGTTTTGTTCTTTTGTTTTGTTTTATTGAGACAGGGTCTAGCTCTGTCCTCCCAGCTGGAGTACAATGGCTCACTGCTGCCTCAACCTGCCAGGCTCAAGCAATCCTTGCCTCAGCTTCCCAAGTAGCTGGGTCCACAGGTGCATGCCACCATGCCCAGATAATTTATTTTTATTTTTATTTTTCATAGAGACAGGATCTCCCTGTGTTGCCCAGGTTGGTCTCGAACTCCTGGACTCAAGTTGTCTTCCTGCCTTAGCCTCCCACAGTGCTCAGATTATAGGCATGAGTTACTGTTCCTGGCTCAAGAGACTATGTTTGATCAATACCAAATAATTAAAAATTGGAGTGCTGTTAATAATTTTTTTTATCTTATGATAAATCTTTAGTATATTAAACACTATCAAAAAGTGTTTTTTATAATTGTATGGGAATTCACTTGTAGTTCTTGCCTTCATTTTCAGTTGGTACTTTTAAAATTGTTAGAGCAGCAAAATAGGTATTATTTCTGATCAAATCATTCTTCTTCCACCCTCAGCCTTCTTAAAATACATCAATGGCTTCCCATTGCTCTTAGGATAAAGGTAGAAAGAACTGCAGGACTGCAAATGGCCAGGCCTCTGCCTGCTTTGTCAACCTCATCAGACCTGTTCCTCTTGTCCCCTGCTTTTCTTCTTCTATTTCTGTGCCCAATTAAATTGTGCATTGGTATCAAAACTGTAGCACATCATTCCTTCCCCAACTCTGTAGGACCTCAGCTCAGTCATCGTTTCCTTAGAAAAGTCTGACCTTGACAAAGCCAGTTTCCATCACCACACACTCTAGGAGCACCACATACCCCTGCCTTAACAACTTTTCAAAATTGGTTTTTTTAGATCCATTTCTGTGATTATTTGTTCAATATCTATCTTCCGCTATTGACCATAAGCTTTATGAGGCCAAGACGAGACTGGGTTTCTAAGGCTTTCACTTCTTTTTCACCATTGTATTTCTGGTGCTCAGCATAGAACTTGGCAAATGATAGGCGGTTAATAAATGTTTCGCGTAATGAGGTGATAAATAAATGCTCTATGAGGGCAGGGATTTTTTTCTATTCTGTTTATTACTGCATCATCAGTGCCTAGAACAGTGCCTGAGCCATGGTAGTTGGTCACTAAATATTTGTTGAATAAATTAATGTTTTCCTAACTTTTCAAGGACACAGAAAGTATTAATGGAGGAGTTTAGGGTGTAAGTTGATTTTTTTCCTACAAATATTATATCTATTAACTTACAGAGTTGGAAGGAAGTTTATAGCCATGCTTTCCTTTTTTATTGTGGTGAAATATACATAGCACAAAATTCGAAATTTTGACAGTTTTTAAGTATACAGGTCAGTAGCATTAAGTACATTCACATTGTTGTGTGACCATTACCATATCCATCTTACAGAATGTTTTCGTCATCCCAGATTGAACCTCAATACCAATTAAACAGTAACTCTTCATGTAGTTGTAGATTTATAGAACATTTTTTATTTGCCTTAGAATCTTTCTCCCCACTTTACATAGAAGTCTGATTTGTAAAATATATAAACATGAACTGCTTTTGCTACCTGAATAGGGTTGGGTGCCTCGACTTCATTTGTTTCATTCTATATCTTGGTGGGTGGCAACATCATATGGAGGCTGTTCCAGGACTAGTATGCCTAAGGGAGACTGGGATTCCCAGGGCCATGCTGAAGTACATCTGCTTCCCCATGAATGAAACCTCCTGTTCTCCATTCAGAACCAGGGGTCATCTTTGTTTCCTCCTTCTCATCACCACCTTCTCTACACACACGTATGCACACATACATACACAGACTCAACAGTCAGTCTCCCGAGACTCTGAACTGCTCAAGCATTGGAATCCTGTGTTACTTATCTAGATTCCAAGTGCTCTTTTGTGTTTGTTGATAGTGTGTTTTCCACCCTGTGGATGAGAAACATTCCTGATATTATTTCGAGAAAGGGAATCTAACAGCCTCACAAAGTTGTGTATTTCATTGTTTAACCATCATTATCCTAGAGACATTATTTCACCCTGTTGATTATTGTGTGGCCTGGGACCATATGTACCAGAACCCCCTGGGTCCGCCTATTAGAAGAGTGAATTTCTGGCCAGGTGCAGTGGCTCACACCTGTAATCCCACACTTTGGGAGGCCGAGGCGGGCGCATCACGAGGTCAGGAGATTGAGACCATCCTGGCTAGCACAGTGAAACCCCGTCTCTACTAAAAATACAAAAAATTAGCTGGACGTGGTGGCGGGCGCCTATAGTCCCAGCTACTTGGGAGGCCGAGGCAGGAGAATGGCGTGAACCCATGAGGCGGAGCTTGAAGTGAGCCAAGATCGCACCACTGCTCTCCAGCCTGGGCAACAGAGCAAGACTCCATCTCCAGAAAAAAAAAAAGAAAGAAGGAAGGAAGGAAGGAAGGAAGGAAGCAGGGAGGGAGGGAGGGAGAGAGGGAAGGAAGGAAGGAAGGAAGGAAGGAAGGAAGGAAGGAAGGAAGGAAGGAAGGAAGGAAGGAAGGAAAGTGAATTTCCAGGTCTCTCCTAAATCTGCAGAATCAGATTCTCACAAAAATTCTATTTTCAATCTTCCCCCTTTCCTTTTCTTTTACTTTTTTTTTTTTTTTTTTTTTTTTTTTTTTGAGACTGAGTCTCCCTCTGTCACCAGGCTAGAGTGCAATGGCGCCATCTTAGCTCAGTGCACCCTCTGCCTCCTGGGTTCAAGTGATTCTGCTGCCTCAGCCTTCCTAGGAGCTGGGATTACAGGTGCCCGCCACCACATCCAGCTAATTTTTGTTATTCAGTAAAGACAGGCTTCCACCATGTTGGCCAGGCTGGTCTTGAACTCCTGACCTCAAGTGATGCACCTGCCTCACCCTCCCAAAGTGCTGGGATTACAGGCATAAGCCACTATACCTGGCCTCAGTCTTCCCCATTTTCTTAGATATGGTGTTAATTTATAGCTGTCACACAGAGCCTTCTGTATTTGTTTTATGTTCAGTGAACTTGAAAAATAGTTTCTCACTATCTGCCACATAAAATTTTTAGAATCTTCATATATTTATTGACAGTTTAACTAGACTCCTTTAATCTTTTTCTTCCCTAGGTGAAGTCAACACTGTTACTTTAACTGTTTCTATTAAGGAGTTATTTAATACCCTCTAATCAATTTGCTGTACTGCTCTGCAGACACTTATATTTTGAAATTAAATCTCCTTCTTAGATAATAGACGTAGAAGAAGGACCAATGAGGACAAGATTTCATTTAAGGTTTCTATTATGTTCACAACATGCTGACTCTATTAGATAGGGCAGAGCTAGCTATTCTAACAAACCCCCAAACTAGAAACGTCACACAATTAGAGTTCCTCTTAGCTCATGTAACAGTTCACTGTTAGTGATGTAGACCGTGAATGCGGAGGGAAGGATCTCTGCTCTTCACCTAAGCTGACAAAGGCCATGCCGTGCAACTTCTCAGGTTTCACTGGCATTGACATACAGCCAGAAATGGAGAGAAGAGATAGGAGGGGTGGAAAAGACGTATTTTCTTTTTAAACATCTGAACAAAGAAGTGACACATATTAGCTCTCTTACACCTTACAGTCACACCTAGACACAAGGAGAGCTGGAAATGTAGACCCTGGACAGGAACTTCTTCCCCACAGCCACCTTACATGACAGAGAGGGCATGACTCTTTGTTAGACAGCTAGCTGTGGCTGCACATTGAACTTCTAGGTTTCCTTTCTTTTTTTTTTTTTTTTAAGATGGAGTCTTGGTCTGTCACCCAGGCTGTGCAGTGGTGTGATCTTGGCTCACTGCATGCTCCATCTCCTGGGTTCACACCATTCTCCTGCCTCAACCTCCTGAGTAGCTGGGACTACAGGTGCCTGCCACCATGCCTAGCTAATTTTTTTGGTTTTTTTTTTTTTTTTTTTTTTTTTTAGTAGAGACAGAGTTTCACCATGTTAGTCAGGATGGTCTCAATCTCCTGACCTCGTGATCCGCCTGCCTTGGCCTTCCAAAGTGCTGGGATTACAGGGTGAGCCACCGCACCTGGCCTGAACTTCTAGGTTTCTATTTGTACTTTTATGAAACCATGAAGTATACCAAGCACTAATGTCTCAGTCTGTTTTGTGCAACAGAGTGCTATAGACTAGGTAATTTATAAAGAAAATAAATGCATTTAGCTCATGGTTCTGGAGGCAGAGAAGTCCAAGGTCAAGAGGCCTGCATCTTGTGAGGACTTTCTTGCTGCATTATCCCACAGCAGAAGACAGAAGGATGAGAAAGGGCAAGAGAGCGTGTACATGAAAGCAAGAGGAAGAGGGGAACAGAACTCACTTTTATAACAAGTCCACTCTTGTGAGAACAAACCTGCTCCCACAATATTGACGTGAATCCATGCATGAGGACAAAGCCCCTCATGACCTAATCACCTCTTAAAGATCCCACCTCTGAATGTTGTTGCATTGGTGATTAAGTTTCCTACATAGGAACTTTGTGAAGCACATTCAGACCATAGCAACTATGTACCATGGACGGCTACATTCATGTACATGACAACATGATTTCCAGCGCACTGACAGTAAGGTGGTATATATCCAACGTGTCCTCTATCAATGTAATTTGCTCATTACTAGATGTTTGCATCGGTCTACAAAGTAGCAAATGATAGTGTCACTTGAGGCAGTCAGATGCTTCTGTGAGTGATCAGTCTTCAGTCTTCAAGGACCAATGTGTTAATTTCTCTGAAAGGTAAAGCATGATCCACATCGGTTCACCTGCGACTTTCTTGCTAGAATGGATCCCTTCTTGCTCCCACCCTAACTTCCACGAGATGTGTAACATGGGGTCAGTCCCAAGTCCCAACGAGTTTAGTCTTGCAGGAGTAGGCTGAGCTTGGTGCTAAACTTGGGGCCAGAAGTCGGGGCCCTGTGTTCCCAGGAGCCCAGCCAACTAGGTTGTGGTAGAGGGAGGGCCCTCTGGGTGCCATCTGGTGGAGCTATAGTTGGAGAATGTGCTTTATCTCAGACCATACTCTCTTTTTTGGAGTGTATTTTGTTTCATAGGCTGCTGTAATGGGAGAACTGGGTTTCAAGATGATTTGGGCTTCTGGCCATGTCAAGCTGAATTAGCGGCTGGATGACAGGCATACCCTAGAGAAACCAAAGATAAATGCCAGTTTTAACAAGGTTTTTTTTTTAATCCATTTTTCTCTGGTTAAATGTGAATGGAACCCAAATTCAGTCCAAGGATCGTGTCAAAGACAGGAAATTAAGAAAAAAAAAGAGTTTGGGATTAATATGATTTTACTACTACTAAAATTTCTGTTAAGACTAAAGATTAAATATAAATTTATAATTTACTGTCATTTTATAGTGATAAAAGGCAGAACAGTTTTGCATGTTGCACAAATACATACTTGTGCAAATACATAAATATATTATTGCATATAAAGTTTTCAGAATTGATGTTCTGAAAACTATTTCTCAACTGTATTTGTTTTGAAGAATGTAAACAGGACAGAATTGACTGGAGTTGGGGGGAGCGGTCAAAGGCTTGATATCTTAATGTAATCTAACCTTTACTGTATTGTTAAGGAGGCCAGTTTTTAGAAATCAGCCTCACAAGAACCAGAGTAAACATCTCTAATACCTTTAGAGTTGACCTAAAAAGTATAAGCCAAATGAGATTTTACAAGTTTTTGCCTGCTGATACTTTTTACCTAATACTGCTTGTAATAGCAGACTTTCAGTTGTATTGAATGTTATGAATTCTCATTTTAAAACCAAACAACTCTCTTTCCACCAAAAAAGTTCTGCAAAAAATGTATCCCAATCCATAGAAATTTACTGTGAAACAGGAAGTTTATTATTTTATTTTTCTGTACGTGGCTAAGTCAAGTATTCACTTTTCAGAATTATTTGAATTTTTAGTGCTGTATGTTATTGAATTACTATTATTGTAATTGGTTTGTTATGTGTACTGTGGCCTTTGAGTTTCTTACATTTTTCACGTAGATGTTATCTGTCTTTTCTGAAGTCTACTTTAAAAATGCATCAAATCTTATCTTGACCTTTTGACTTAGGACTGGTTTTATTTAATAGGGTAAGTTGATTGCATTTTGGTTAAAAAATTAAATTGTTACCTGGTTATTGGAAAATTAGTCCTGAGCAATGATGTATTACCCTATTCTCTCGATCTAAATGGGTTTTGGGGTAATGAAAGGCCATTGACAACATTTGTCAAAATAAGAGTAATGAATGTAACAAAAAGTCATTTCCTAGAAATTTTGGCATAATTGCTGATGTGGTAATATAATTAATACAGTCTTTTGGTGGTCTTCCCAAAGGCTTCAGGGTTTACATCACCACAAGGAGGTTAAAAATGTAGCAGTGCCCTATCAATAGTACATATAAGCAAGGATGAAATAGTTTTTCCACATGATGCCATGGAACCATATTATGCAGAATTACACATCTGTGCTTTTTAGAGCACTTTGCCCTGAATTGGATTATGCTGAGAACTATTAAAACTTAGGAATCCATCAGCATGTGGACTGAGATCCGTCATGGTAGGAAGCATGAAATATTTGTATTTTATTTTGTTTCTTGTTTAGATTTATCCAGTGAATTGGCAGATGTGTATTAAGTGCTCAATATAAGTTTGCTGAATTGAGTTGTTATTGTAGATATATCTTAAAATTCTTATAGATGCTCTCCTACACAACTCTAGGGGGTTTTTTAAAAAGTGAAAACTGAATATTACTATAAAATTGGTTCCAATTCTAAGGAAAAATTACAAACCTCCACAATATGAATATTTTGTCCTGATAAATTATCATTGCTTCACATCCAATGAAAATCTATTAAGTGTGGTTTTACATGTAATTAACATTTTTCGCAACTTAATGCAGGAAATATTTTATAACATATATATGGGCAAAACCAGCTGAGATTATTAAGCATCTTTTATTTTATTAACAGAATAATTTTGCAATTCATAGTTGTCCTAATATTTGAGTGCAGTCCAGAGTTCCTCAATTGACACTTGTTTCTCTTCTCTGAGGGGTTTTTCAGAGGTTGATAGTATGACTTCTGTTCCCAGAAATCCAAAGTTCAAAAAGACACAAATCCTCCCTTAGAAACCTTGGGTGTCACTGAATTGGTTGTTTAAAAAATGAAACTTAATGTGCTCAGCTGTGATTGTTCTACTCCCCATTCCTCCTCTCTTTCTCTGGCTAATTCTCAGCTGGACTATTTGCAAAGGGAACATTGAGGCTGATGGGAGGAGAGTTGGAGACTGCAGAACTTGGGAGCTGTCCACTGCTGAGCCTTTGTCACAGCCCAGGTGGAACTTGCTCCTCAGATCTTGGCTGTTCCCAGCTTCTATTTATGACCCTTGTTGAAGACCTGAGGCCTTTCCAACATAACTTAAAAAGTTCCTATGCTACCAAATAAAAAAATTTAAATAATAATAATAAACCCATAGCAAAGAAGTATTTTATCCACACTGTATAGATACATTACAAAAGCCTCTTTATTCCTCTAAACTGAAAAGAGGAATCAGACGTGACTCTGTAGGCTGGAATCCTTTAATGGGATGTCCACCAGAGTTCTGGTCACTTCTCCGCTGTCACTTTTGATCGAAGCCAGCAGAGATATGTGTTGGCAAATCTAGTCATGATTTGTCTTCCTTGCAGGGCTCTCTCTTTAATTGTGTTTCCCATCAGAGAGTCAGTTGGAGTTAATATATTGACAGTCTGCTGTGATTGATGACAATCAATGTCTTGTTAACATTTCCCCCACTTTTTAACCCACAGAGCAATGCTAAGAAGACTTTTGGTTTAAAGAATTAAAAGGAAGAACAACTTCTTCAGATAAGAAGAGCTTCTTCAAAGGTAAGAGTTTGTCTTCTTAAAACATTTGAATTCATAGTTAAAGATGAGAATTATAATATTAAATAATGTGATTATATAATATTATTGCCATAGTTAATACTTTTCAATCCGGAGCATATGATAAAAGACAGAGAGTAGAAACACAGATGCAAAAACATTAATCATACCAGTGTCAAAGAAGATAGATCAAATACATAGGGAAGAAAACCAGCCCTCGTGTCCTTTCATAGTAATAAGATTTTTGTTTAACTAAATCATGAATCATAAAGCCCAGAAAATAGAGAGCAGAGGAAAAGCACTGCTGGTAAAAATGTTTCTAAAAGGACTAAAGATTAAAAATTATAGGGAATCATTTACAAGAAAATAATTTTCTTTTTGATTCAATCATATATCAAAAGTCTCCTGAGGGTATACCATCCATTAATGATTTTTCTTGTCTCACAATGGAGTCCAAATAATAAAAATATCTCTCTTGAAAGTTTAAATGTTACTTTGAAATGTGATTTCTGCTTTGTAAATTCCTTCCCCGTTTCTTATTTCCCACCCCCCTGTCCGCCCCATTCCTATTTGTGCCATTCAGCATTATCAGCTCTAGAATGGACCCTGTTAGGCCTATGATGCCTTCTGAAAGGCCATCTATTATAGTACTGAACTTGATGAAAAAATAATCTTACTTGGAGATCTGGAACACAGTTCAGAGAGCTGTATCTCGACCAATAATAGCTTTTTTAAGGAATTATAAGAGCACGATTGTTCAGACATTCAGTTCTTTACCTTGTTGATTTCATTTAACAAATAAACTCATGGATTTTAGTTAAGGAAAGAAGATTGTATATAAGATTTTGAGATAGTGAAATCCTTTGAGCATGTTGTCCCTTGTTCTTGAGAATTCTTAGGTTGATCCATTGAGATGTCCTTTTGTAATTGAGAGGAAATGATTCATGCCTCAGCTGAATTTGCTTCCATTGTGTTGTATTGAAACTGACTTCATATGACTAGTTCTTACAGTGTTTCAAAATACCATCAGAAATCCTCAAATTAGTAGCCTGGAAAATAAGAATGTTGCGTTGTAAATCAAATAGCACAAATTTTGTTCTGCTTGAACAGTCCCTGAAAAGTGGAAATTAGCAGAGACTAGCAAAATTGATGTTAGGTAATTATGACCAATACCAAAGCAGCCTTAATTTTGTACAGATGGCTCTTTTAAGAGAAAGCTCCCTTTGTTGATGCAAAATGACCTGTTTTATACAGTTTTTATGTACCCCTCTCCTCTACAAGTGTCCTTATTTCATAAAGAACACCTGCAAGGTAAAGCAATGTGATAGTAAGTACCATCCATTCTGTTAGGGACATATACCAAATTACAGTTGTTAGAAACTAGGAGTTACTAGTAATGATATTAAGTATGGTGGCTTACCAATACAATACTAGTATCGGCAGTGAGGTATGGAAAATTCGTTCGTAGATAATATATTGTCTGATATCTATGAGATAGTAAGGCACTGAGAGTGGGAGTTTATTTGTAAAACTGGTGTTTTCTGGTGAGCAGGAAAACAGCGGCCACCATGAGGAAGTACATGGTGCCCTTTTAAGGTGGAAACACTGGGCTCAACAGCAGGTGCTTTCCCATTTCCTAGCCCACTCTCAGGTAGTTCTAAGGGAGTTTTTCTCTCTGGATGCATTATTTTTTCTTTCTTCCATTGTGTGAAGGGTATTTGATTGAAAATCTGTGTCTTCTAAAGCAGCAAGTGAAAAGTCTGTATTCTTCTTTTCTCAATACAAACTTCTTGTTGGTCTTTCTTTTGTTGGCTAGCCTTTTGTTAATTGGCCCAAGAAAGCTTTTAGTTGTCAGGTGCTGTGAGAGCCACTAAAATATCTCGTTTTTTAGTTTTGTGAATGGTTGAATCTTGTCAAAACTAAATGCTGAGTCTTCCCAATTTGTTTCCCTGGCCTCACAAAGACCGACTGAAACTTCTCAAAATTCTAAAGCACACATACTCAGAGTGTCCCTAGGCTATTCAAGTATTTGGTCTCTGACATTAGAATAAGTAAGTTTTTTTTCCATAGCTACTTAGAGTTTTCAGTAGTTTTTCCCACATTCACTGGCATGCTGTGATGTTCAGAAAAATGCATGCAGCAAGAATTGTGGACTGTGGTTTGCAAACTCTCAGGCCCATCCCACATCCTTCTCTTTGGGAGGTGCCCTCTATCTGCCCTTATCCAGTGTCACACATAAAAACTGCTCACATTTGCCATTTTAACCCTAAAGTGTACATTCTCTCCCTGGGAAATCTGACTTCTACCTGGGTCGAAAACCTTGAGCTGAAATGCAAGGCTGCTAGTGGTGGCATTTTGATAATCAACCAGAGTGAGGAGAGAGGATGCCTCTGAAATCACTTCATAAAGTGAGTTTTCCACTGGCCACATTTGTGTAAGTTTGGTCCTGATGGTAACCATAAGGAGTGTGAGGAAGAAGAATGCCCAGGCTGCACCTTAAAGCATGTTCCCATTTGGCAAGCTGTGTATGAAAAATAACCTGACAGGGTGTTGGAGTCACTTGCTGACTGTTTTGGTTGATGACTTGAAAGTTGTTCTTTCCCTTGGACTTTACAATACCAAGTTGCTAAAGTTATGCATACATCTTAAGAGAAGGGTAGTTACATTCGGAATAGATAGTAGTAAAACTGGTAAGAGTAAAAAGACTTTTATCTTATAATTAAGTTGATTTGTAAATGTGAACCTGTATTTTATCACAAAGTCCTAGTAGTTATACAGTTTTAATACTATTTATTTATTTAATTTATTTCTTTCTTGAGACGGAGTCTCACTTGTCACCCATGTTGGAGTGCAGTGGCATGATCTCAGCTCACTGCAGCCTCCACCTCCCGGATTCAAGTGATTCTCATCCCTCAGCCTCATGAGTAGCTAGAATTACAGGTGCATACTACCATGCTTGGCTAGTTTTTGTATTTTTAATGGAGACAGGGTTTCACCATGTTGCCAGGCTGGTCTCGAGCTGCTGGCCTCGAGTGATCTGTCCGCTTTGGCCTCCCAAAGTGCTGGGATTACAGGCGTGAACCACCATGCCTGGCCAATTTTTCATACAATTTAACAGTAAAGACAGCTATCAAAATTTTGTCCTACAGGATCATTTTAAAGCTGAGAAGTTTTTTCTCATGTTACTTGATACCAGTCAAATCAAGAAGACACACAGCACCCGTAGAAAGAATACTTGCCCCATGAAGCTAAAGGTAAAAAGCTCATGAATAAAGCTGTTACCCTGGGAAACCTAGAACTTACAAAAACCAAGACAGGGATCTAACTCCAAGTAAAAAATACTTACCTCTTTATTGTTTTATACTCGTAAAGTTTGATTCAGTATGTAGTCATCTGGAAAACTAGAACAATCTTTTCTTGTACATATTAACTTCCTCCCTCTTCACTGTGACATAGCATGAAGGCAAGACACAGATTTCAACTAAGTGACATCTCTTGAAGCATTAGCATACTTGGACAGTCCCTCTATTGTGACCATGATGAACTTTTTCACAGAATGACTACCTACCACTGAAATGCAGCATTCCTGGAAGCTAAATGACAGTGCAGTGAAGAACATTCTGTTCTTTCAACCCAGGCGACTCCCCAGCTTTCCATTTCCACATGAAGTCTGAGCAATGCCCTGTGTCCTGGGGTCACATGGAAGCATATTAAATCCAATGTGCAACGTTTCTGTAGGGAGGCTAAATTATACATTTTCTGATATTTATCTGTGAGTTTTATTGGCATCCATGATTGAGATGCCTTTATTGATTAGGCATCTCATTTCTGCCCCTTGCATCCTGTCCTCATTATTTTTGTGGGACACAGCCATTTTTCTCTGGACACCTTATCCCCCTTCTCACCACTCCCACCACGCTGGGCTGCTCAGTTTGATAGCTGTTTCTGAAGGCTCCAAAAGAGCAGTTGAAATGTGTTTGAAGAAAGACATCAGCATTTTCTCTTGGGAAATAGCTGGGTAAGGATAAGCCATGGTGAGACAGTGATGAAAACAGCGGCATTATGTTTTTGTGTCAGCAATAATTGGTGCTAGTAGTCAGTAGAAGGAATCCTGCAACTTTTACGTGTCCCCACCTCTCCTCCCATTGTAGTCTAGTGGGGAGAAATATCTGGTTTGAAACTGGAAAGAAAAAGCTGCCTAAGTCACTACAGTACATGAAATGTAGAGCACTCAGCATTTGTACACCAAAGGGCTAATGCAGTGACCTTTGCAAATAGCTTCTTGCATATACTTACTGGATTTGATTTGTTTTCCTTGCTGCACTTTTGGCTTGTAGTTCTTAACTGTTTTCTAGGTTTACTAGAATCAGAGCTCATGATGAAATAAGGCTAGATTCATGACTAGACTTTAATTTTGAGGTTCATCAAAATGACCAGAACAGTGCCACCAAAAGGCAGGGGGCACTGCCCTGTGGCTCTTGTTCCCAGCAAGTATAACCTCTATTAAAATAATTCTCCCTCTGAGAGGAAGCTTATTCCAAATGGTAGTTATAAATGGTATCCCTTATTCATCCAGAGTTAGGATCTTTATATTTAGCATTCTTGTCACCAAAATCATCATTTATTGAACTTTAATTGTGCAACATAACCTAATGGGTGAGATACTCCAAGTATGGACAATTGGAAGTGAGACACAGCAGGAATACTGGAAGGGCTCAGGTGTTCAGGTCCACATGGTACTCTATACAAAGGTAGACATGTGTGCCTAGGTTCTGTGGGTATTTTATTATGTCTCTTCCTTCCAGCATCTGGACATTTCATCCCTGGCTGCTTTTGGAGGGAGTCAAATCCTGACAGGAGGGTTATCTAGGGAACTACCCAGGAGGAAAATGAAACCCAGTATGGAGCAGGAGGCCAGGACCAGGCCCCTGCTGGTAATGCAGTATGTTGCTGTCACAACTGACTGCATACACAAATAGATGCTTGGATTTTTTTTTTTTGCTTTGCTTTGTTTTCTTTTATTTTGCCTTTCATGACAGCATTCATTTTGTAAGGCAAAGAAAAAAAATCTCTTGGATGGATTCAAGTTTTCATATCTGCAGAAGGCATTTCTACAGCTATTGTCAAACTTAGCTGGTCTGTAAAGATTCTTTGTTTCTGGTTGACTGTTGCAGAAAGCAAGTTCATAAACTACCACAAATACAGGAGAGAATGATTTCTATTGAAAGAGTTGAGTAGGATATGGTGCATGGAGCCAGTCCTGAAAAGGGTTTTGTTTCTTGCAGCATGGTGGAAATTCACATTCAGATTGCTGCTCTGTGCTCTTTAGCATGCTACAGTGAAACAATGGGCATGCCAGCCGTTGTAGCAGTGTTGATTAATGCATTCCTTGAATGTGTTGATTAATGTGTTCCTGGGATGCCTCCTTAAGCCGTCACTGCACCTGAGGTGTGTTGGATATGCCTTCTCCCCGGCTGCTGCTTCGCTCACATGAGCCGTTTTGCACATGGGTCTTTTGTGTGTGTATTTCACACCAGTGCCTTTATAAATAAAACTAGAGATCTAGCAGACTTTTTACAGACATATTATCATCTGACAAAAGTGTCTACATTATAATCTAATTGGGACTCTATAAACTATGATGTTTATAGGAGGAATGCTCTTCTAATAAACACAAATGCTTGGTGGCATGGCTTAGTGGCATCTCTCTGTCCTGTGCATAATCCCACCCAGGGATTTATTTTTGTTCTTTTCAAAAGTTTTGAAAAGAAATCAAGCTGAAAATACTTATGGAGCACAGTTTGCACTTCAATAATATGAGAAGAGATGTGTAAATGGATTGCCCATTAGACACTTGGTACACTTGGAGTCTCAGTTGGAAACCCACTCCTTTCAGGCCAGCCAGGGTAATTCTGTTTCCACTCTGCTTCATTCCAGGTTGTGACTTCTCCTGCTGTATTCTGAATTCTCTTTAAACAACATGTTTTTTTTCATAGCATATTTCCAGAATGACTTACCCTGATGTGGTTCTACCTAACTAATGGTTTGGAAAAGATAAGTGGGAGGTTTTTGTAATTTGTAACTTGTACTTTGAGACATAAGGATTCTACTGCTACTTTAAAAACTTTCTGACCTTTTAATTCTCAGCAAGAAGACCAAAAGGATTAGAAATCCATGTTCTAAAATGATGTGAGAGGGTCCAGGCATAAAAGAAATGGCCCAGTGGTGCTGGGGCGATGGCATTGCCTGCTGTGCCTTGAGGCTCACACTATAGTATTTTAACAGGAAACCATCCGTGCTATTCAGAAAAATTACATTTAACATTGGGAAAAGCAAAGCAAACAAATTCATCTTGAATAAGAGGGAATTTTGTAACAAAATATTATCGTATGAAGCCATTATATAAAGAAGTGGTAAAGTCTGCAATATTTATTGCTGTTAAATCTTGACATGAAATTAATGGTGAAGGATGGCATTTTGATATTTTAAGAATAAGACTTCAATGAAGATTCTTTATTCTTTTAACACATATCAGTGACAAGACTATTCAAAGGTCTGCTTTGAGGTTCACAGAATATGTAACTTCTGTTATTTCAGTAATAATAATTAACCCCAAAGTTTACTATTATTTTTAAATAGTTATTTATCTGCCTCATAGATAGTATTTGTGGAAAATGGAAAATATTGAATTATTTCTGTTGCATTTGCATACATAAACTTCTGTTTTGGAACTTGAGGTACACAGAATATGTGTTTAAATCATTTTAATGCATGTTTGATTTGGAAGCTATATTTGGAAACACTAATCTTATTTGAAATGTATTAGTCTTCAGATAGCTTTTAATTATATGATCTATTTAAAAGCAAAATGCACCAAAAAAGTATCTAAGAGGGAATATACATGTATAATTAGACATGCATTTTCTTGGTTTGCCTTGAACTCTGCAAGAATTGAAGGGGTAAACAAAGAGAAGCAGTGAGCACGATTAATCTGGTTTTCTGCAAAGCTTTTGATACTGTACTGAATAAAGCTGCTGACAGAAGCTGTTAGCTTGGGGAAGGAAAGGCCATAGGAGGAACAGGTTATGAAAAAAGAGAATGGAAGGCAGAGGACAGTCCAACACGGAGAAGAAGCACAGGGGAAATGGCTTCTGCACGTTTCTATTTATTTACTTTTGTCAAAAAGCACAGAGAAGATGCAGTTAATGTAGTTTCCTAAATGACTTCGTTCCCTGGGGGGGGAAAAAAACAAAACTGAGAAGGAACTTGATAAATATGACTAGACAAAAGTACCATATTTAAATGATTCAAATGACCTAGAAAATATATCTACATTCCAAGTGTCCTGTAAAATATTTCTCTATTATGTAACATTTTTCTCTTACTGAGAATCTAACTATAGATATTCTTTAACACAACACAGTCTTCAAATCGATTTGGTTTGCAAAATAATAAGTTATTTGACTGGGATATTTTTAAAAGTATCTGAGAAATTTTCTTGCCATAGAGGAGTAGGAAAAATAAATATATTCTACCCAAACCAGAAGTCATCCCTAAGGAAAACATACCCTAAATTTTCCCCTGGGTCTTCTCATGTGCTGTTGATGGTTGTTGATAACCCAGAGCAGGTTTATGGTAGATTGATAGACATTTTTATTTTCCTGAAAACAGACCTTTAGATGCTAAGAGTTTTCTTCTGTAGATTAATCTCCAAGTTCAGCAAGGAGGTAGATTTCAAATACCTACATTATAAAAGACTTCTTGATTCTGTCCAAATTATTTTCTTTCTTGTAATGTCGCTGCCTTGATCCAGTAAGTGAGCCAATATTTAGGGTATGGAAAGACCTTTGTTAGAAAGAGTACACAGTGGAAAGCCTTTCTTTTATAAAACAGATTTCCCTCAGTTATGAGTCAAATGTGGTTCGTCATAAGAAAAATGTTCAGTAACCATTGAATGAGTGGTAGGAACATTGTTTATAGTTGATCTTAGAACTTCAACGTTTTATTGATAATAAATCACAGTTTATTCTGAAGTCAATTGGGTCTCATTGATACAAATAAAATACTAATTTGTGGAACCTACATGTAATGCCTGTCTTGTGGCCATCTTTATTAATAAACATTATCTATTGCTTGTTATAAATAGAGAACTCTGAGAGGTGATGAAAATACAAAAAGAGCCAGATACGGCTCTTGCTCTTCAGGAAATCACACTCATTCAGATGTATATGTATAAATTGACTGCTCATATACACACATATGTACATCAAAAAAGAAAAGCATGGAGTAGCATTATTGATGTATAAATTTGTTATAGAGGCCAAAAGTGCTCTAGGAATTCAAAAGAGTGGTGACCACTAGGTACTGAGAGACTAACCAAGGTTTGTGATTAGTTTGGACTTTAACTGATCATTAAGGAAGAATGATTCTAAAAGTAGTTTAGAACAATTAAAAAGAGTCGAAATTACAGCAGGGAAAATCACAATGTCTTGAGCGGGGAGGGAGATAAGCATGGTATTTGAATGGTAAAAGAGAAAACAAGTAAGCCAGTTTAAAGCAGCAAGTAGACCTAAATGATTGAAAGTAATTTTGGAGAGGTGTTCTTTTCTTCCCTC
Source organism: Chlorocebus sabaeus (assembly GCF_047675955.1). NCBI lineage: Eukaryota > Metazoa > Chordata > Mammalia > Primates > Cercopithecidae > Chlorocebus > Chlorocebus sabaeus. The sequence continues at coordinate 81,395,049 of NC_132924.1, read as the reverse complement.
CTTTCTTCATGAATGAATAATCATTTATACGTTCATTCATAAGTGAGCTACTGTGCGTCAGACATTCCTAAACAGTACCAAGTAAACTATACGTGAAGTGTATACAGCACAGTAATTGCAATATGGTGTAATTAGTACAAAAACATGAAAATATACATATATATTATGTACATGTCTATGTGTTATGTACATATACATGTAAAGGTATAATAGTGATATAAAGGTAAATGTAGCAACTCTGCGTGATGGCATCAGGAAAATCCTTGAGAAAGAACATGAAACATGGGTGGACATCCCCCAGGCAGACATGGAGAAGGACATTCGAGGCTCTGGGAGAGCAGAGGTCAAGTAGATCCTATGTAAAGCCATGTAGTAGATACATTCCAAGTGCCTTGGTAGGTGATTGAAGGTGGAGAAGTTGGAGGTGCTGTGAAGACAGGTTGGAGAGGTCATCTGTGGCCAGGAATTTGGGATAGATTATGGGATTCCACTTAAGGATTTTGAGTACAAGAGTCACGTGATCAGATCTGAGTTCAGAACAGACAGCCCAGCAGCTATATGTAGGTATGTAAGATAGATTGGAGTACTGGTGAAATCAGAAGCTGGAAACCAGTAGGAGGCTAGAGATGATAAGAAACAATAGAGCCTGGGCCACTGTCCTAGCAGAGGGGCTTAAGAGGAGACAGTATACAGTATATTTGCCAACTGAGAATGAAGAATGAGAAAGAGCAAGGCCTGATCTCTGCCATTAGAGACTGGACATATGGTGGTGATACTGACCAGAATAGAAAATGTAGCAGAACAGCCAGCCACGGTGGCTTATGCCTGTAATCCCAGCACTTTGGGAGGCTGAGGCGGGCACATCACTTGAGGTCAGGAGTTCCAGACCAGCCTGGCCAACATAGCAAAACCCCATCTCTACTAAAAACACAAAAATTACCTGAGTGTGGTGGCACGCGTCTGTAATCCCACCTACTTGGGAGGCTGAGGCACAAGAATTGCTTGAACCCAGAAGGTGGAGGTTGCAGTGAGCTGAGATGGTGCCACTGCACTCCAGCCTGGGTTACAGAGTGATACCCTGTCTCAAAAAATAAAATAAAATAAAATAAATAAAATGCAACAGAAGGGCTGCTTTTAAGAGGAAGACAGAGAGGACTGTGATGAATCTGTTGTTTAAAATATGTCTAATTGTGAATGCACTATACTGAGTTTGAATTATATTCAGTTATGAATTCATTAAGTTCTTGAGTGAGAAGTGATATATGCCCAATGTTGTTTTGAGAAGGTTAATTTGGCATCTATATTTTAGGAAAATTTGGTGAAAGGACATAGAAGATGAGAAAGCAGTTAGGAAATTATTGCTTTGCTAGATATATTTGTACTGAGATCTCAAAACTAGAGGTGAGGCCGTGGGAATGGTAGGCAGAGATGCTAGGAGTCAAGCAGGTTGCCCCTTGAGGAGGACAGTAGCTCCTTGCCTTCTGTCACTTTGTTTAAATTTACCCAGAACTTTAGTTCCTTCATTCTGTGAATACAATCTTAGTTGAGACATATTTGTTCTCAGTTGGACATCTTAATTGGAACTCAGAAAACAGGGTTGGCAGCGGTGATAACTGGTCATCCCAGTTTGTCCTGAGATTTAGTGTACTTTTTTGAAGAAGGGGAGTGGTTTCTCAGGGACTCCATGCAAGCAGAATTCATGCCATCAGTCATCTCCAAGAGAACTAGCTGTAGAAACCAAAAGGTCAAAAACTCATATTAACTGAGGGACCTAGAATGTACACAATTCAGACTGAAATGATTTTCTCAAAGAGTGATCTGAATGAAGAAAATTTTGCCAAGAGCAAAAGTGAAGGAAAATAGTACAGAGCATTCCCAAGGGTCACTGGAAACATTTTTTTGAAGCCATAACATGGAACAATATGTCATTATTACTAAGCAGACAATTTTGAGTGAAATACAAGGGGAAAGAGCTGCATTGTTTCTGTTGTTGATATTTTTGTGGGTTTTTTTTTTTTTTTTTTTGTAATTTGGTCACTATTTAGAAAGGGTGATCAGTTAGACACAGGCCAAATGTTTAAGGTGGTATTTCTGTGAAACATTTTCATCTTAATAATTATTTCATATTTATTATGATGAAAGGCATTTAACCCTAGAGTATGTACAAAGCTGAGTCGCAAGTCTCAGAAATAGTGTCCTAAAGTGATGTATTGGCCTCAGAGGAAATTCGTATGTACTTATACACAAATTCACCATAATTAATGCACCAAATCATACTTTTAAATGCCCAAATAATTTATATTCATAAATTTTTCATTTTGAGCCCCTAGATATTTTTTAATCAAAACCCATACCACTATCCATTCATCTTCTATTCAGTCAAATGGAAAAGAGCCATATGTTTTTCAAAAATAGGAAAATTATCTAATTTCCCTTCTACTTCTGATGTCCATAGGATAAGCAAAAGAAAAAAAATCTGAGACACCTGAGTTGGCACTTTAAAAATTTATCCCAGAAACATGAGATGGGATGGCCAGAGGTCATGCAGTTGGTGTCATGGGGGCACCCTGCCTGTTTTCTTCTGTAGCTCATACCAGTCATGCTTTGTTGGTGCTAATGACTTCCCAGGTGCCTGGTAGCAATTCTTCATTAGTTACTGTTGTCCTAGAAATCATTAGTGATCTGTGTAGGTCTGGAACCAATTTTCTGGAAAACCATTTAATACATACTTTAATTTCTGTAAATGTTGTCTGTGGAAAAGAACATTTCCACATTTTGCTTGCCATTGTTCTGAATCTGACTGGCATATAACACACTTTGGCATCTGTAATGAAATTACATTAATCGTCTGTCCTTAACTATCTTCCTGGTAAAAGGAATGGGAAATCTTTGTTCAGATATACAATAACACTATTTTAAAATTGTTCAAATTATATAGAATTCTTTGCAGATTATGTTAGAGAGTTCATTACATTTTAAATTCATTTTATTATCAAAATTATTCTTTGTTTTTTGGTATTACATAGTGGTCCTCCTTATAATGGAGTGTTTTACTTCTATTTATAGAATATAGGAATATTGTATAGTTTGCTGTTTTATTTTTTTAAAGAGTTATTTTTAACAAAACTTTGATTCAATGAAATGTAATTCTATTTCCTGAACAAAATGTAAAGTAAAATGTAATTTTTTAAAAAGCTTTCTGTTAATTGAGTTGATAGTATTATATTTTAATCAAAAATTTGAATTCAAAAATAATCTTTTCTAAGATTGAGTTTCTCTTAACTCATAAAATATTTTACTGCCCCCAAATGAGCACCATAATTTTAATGTCACAATAAATTAGAAAAAAAATGGAGAAATTCCAGGTTGCAAAGCCCGATCAGATACAAATTTTGCCTGATGCCTTTATTATTACCTTACATTTCCTCCTAGCCTATGTACCTCAACAGGATAGACATGTGACATTTTTCTTTGGAAATTTGACTTATTCTTTTCAATGGTGTCCCTAGTTTAGCACAACATGGAGGCAAAATGTTTTCTGGAAGGATCTCAACTTACCCAGGGATGCATTTCTCTTTTGCTTCTCTGTTTGTTGGCATATGAATGACATAATGACCTTTTTAGAAAATAGATGTTTATTATAAAAATAGCATCTGGTATCCTCTAACATTTTATTGCATAAAGATAAATTAGTTTAATTTTGTATAATATATTTTAACTTCTTCCCAATGGTAATAGCCTTCTTCAATATTTAATAAGGTAAAATTAGCATAGTATTACAATAACAATTGAGAATAATCAAAATATGCCCTAAGCAGTATTTTTTCAATATCAGGGTTTTTTCTCTCTTCACAAAAAAAAAAAAAAAAAAGATGTCAACAGAAGTTTGGGGAAGGATTAAATTTGCATATAGACAGTAATATTTTAACAGTAGGATTAGATATTCCTAGTGATACCTGGTCTGAAAACCATACGTTCTACTGTAATAATAGCAGTCACCATTTATTGAGGCTTACCATGTGCTAGACATGTTCTAAGTACTGCACATGTTTTATCTCAACCTAACAGTAACTTGTTATTATCCTCATTTTATAGATGAAGAAATTGAGGTACAGTGTTAATTACATTGCTCAGGGACACGGAGCTAGTAAACGGTAGAGCAGGGCTTCAGACCAAGGCAATCTAATTCCAGGGTGCATGTACTTCACCACCATATCACTGGTTGGACACAAAATATGCCCACCAGAATGCTTAATTAGTTCATAAGAGCAGCACTTGGCCTTGAGACTTCTGGTCAATGTGCCGTATGTACATGACTAATAAGGTCTCATATGGAAGTCAAAGTTATTACCCTGCTGCCCGTTCACATCAAATAATAAATCTAAAGACTGTCAAGGTTGTTGCATTGCACACGTGGCTCTAAATATCTATTCCATGTTTGTGTGTATTGTGGAGAATAGATAGGTGAAACAGAAAGAGAAAAAAAATTCTAGACCAAACAATATGGTTAGGAATGCTTGCCTGCTATTACATTGGGTATTCTTATCTCTTATATGACTGAAAAAAAAAAATTCTTGGACTTTAGTGTCATTGTGGTTTGCTCACAGGTCTGACGTTTGTCCACAGTAATAGAAATCGTGGTAATGAAAGCTCACTTTTTATACCTTATGCCCACCCCATGCCACCTCTTCTTTGCTAGAGCTGTCACCCAGGAACTTGAGCCATGTTTTATTCACACAGGATTTCGAATGCAGCTCAGTAACTACTTCTTCTCAGAAGAAATTTACTAATAGCTGCTTTGATGTGACTTTTTACTCCTTTTCCTGGCCCCTTCACATCCTAACCCAGTGTTTTGGGGTTTTTGGTTTTTTTCACTTTTTTTTTTTTTTTGGAGATTGAGTCTTCCTATGTGGCCCAAGCTGGAGTGCAGTGGTGTGATCTCGGCTCACTGCAAACTCCGCCTCCTGGGTTCAAGCGATTCTCCTGCCTCAGCCTCCCAAGCAGCTGGGATTACAGACATGCGCCACCAGGCGAAGCTAATTTTTGTAGTTTTAGTAGAGACAGGGTTTCACCATGTTGGTCAGGCTGGTCTTGAACTCCTGACCTCAGGTGATCTGCCCGCCTCGGCCTCCCAGAGTGCTGGGATTAGGCATGAGCCCTTGTACCCAGCCCCATGTTTGTGTTTTAATAAAAGAATCTGGAAGATAAATAGTCTTGAAGAGAGCCAAAGGAAGGAAAATTTAAATCCTATCGTTAGATTCAAGCAGTAGAATTCCATGTGGAGGGTTTGGGTTTTGTTGTTGCTGTTGTTGTTGTTGTTTTGGTTTTTTTGTTTTGTTTTTTTGAGATGGAGTCTTGCTCTGTTGCCCAGACTGAAATGCAGTGGCGCAATCTTGGCTCACTGCAAGCTCCGCATCCTGGATTCACGCCATTCTCCTGCCTCAGCCTCCTGAGTAACTGGGACTACAGGCGTCCATCACCACGCCCGGCTATTTTTTTTTTTGTATTTTTAGTAGAGACAGGGATTCACCATGTTAACCAAGATGGTCTTGATCTCCTGACCTCGTGATCCGCCCGCCTCAGCCTCCCAAAGTGCTGGTATTACAGGCATGAGCCACTGCACCCAGCCGTGTTTTTTTTTGGGGGGGGGGGGTTGTTTTGGATAGAGGAGTCCTGTCCTGTGAGCCCCTTACATTGTCACACAGTAAAACTATCTCCTCACATAACCCCCACCTGCTTAGATTATAATAATTTCAGTAACACCTTCTAGACGATGATCATGATAAATATGTACTTGTTTCTTTCAATATGATTATTAGTAATAAAGTATAGCTTTGCAACATGGATTTTATTTAAATCCATATTTAGTTTTATTAATGATCTCCAGATTATAAAGCATTTTATTCTGGGTGTTTTACAGTTTCTTTGTCTTAATTAAGCTTGTACAAAGCCAAAGTCCTGTCCTGACTCTGCTCCAGGTAGACTGGCCTCCCTAATGCCCCATGAGCAAGCCAGGACGCTCCCACCACAGGGTCTTTCACCGAGGCTCCCTCTGTCTGGAATACTCTTCCTGCACATGTCCCCATGGCTCAGTGATTCTTCTTTTGGTCTTTGCTCAGATATCATTTTCTGGTGAGTTATTTCCTGAACCTATGGCTAGAAAGTATATTACACATGTGCATATACACACACATACATGCGCATACACACAAACACACACACACTGACATGTTGGAACCCCTGTGCCCCCTCCTTTGTTTTATGTTTTTTCTCTGTAATACCACCTAACAAACTATATAATTTGCAGTTTATTTTTTTGTTTCCCTCCCTTTAGAATGTAAGGTTTGTGAGGACAGAAACTTTGGTCTATTGTGTTCATGAATGTATCCCAGCACCAAGAACACTGCCTGGCATGTAATAGGTACTTAATTTGCTCAATGAACAAATGAATGAATGAATGATGACTTATGAAACATTAAAGTTTTAGCCCTTTGTCAAATAATGAAAGTTTCAGCCCTTTGTCAGATAATGTTGTTAGCTAATTAAATGCTGTTTTAGTTTTCTGTGACACCCTGATTTCTAAAGGTTTAGAAATGGCATTTTTTTGGAACTCAACTTACTCACAAATTCTGCTAGCAGGAGGAAAGGGTGTTGTGGCTTTCCATTGTTAAAATGCGGAGGTGGAGTTGGAAAACAATCAAAAGAAATGTTCCTCTCATTTTTTGGACCAAATGAACAAATCTAGCATTTGTTTTTGAGAGAATAAATGCTCTTCAAAAAGAACATAAACTGTTCTCAAAATCTTTGAAGTATGTCACTGATCCTTTAACCAGTAGTTGGAGAAGCAAGTATCTTAGTGACAAACACAGGCTTTGTGGGGTTGAAAGCCGATCATAAGTTTACAAAGACTGATTGGGCCTTTGGCTTGTGACTAATGCCTGGCACTGACACAGAGGAGGCTCTTAATCGGCACAGCCACATATATTTTAAGTAAAAATACTTGTTCTCAAAGAAATTAATTTTTTTGCCTAGTGCCCTCTTTCAGGTTACAAGAATGCATTGCTGAGGATGTAAATAACATTAATAATTCTGCCACAGTGACATCATTTTCTGTAATGGTATAGGGAAACAGGTTATTTGGGGAGATGGATTCTCATTATTTGTTTCTTAGAGATTTTTCTTTTAATAATTAATTCGCTAGTTGTAAAAGCACAAGAGATCGTATGAATAAGAACAATGTTCCTAATGGACTTCCAATTACAGGGTCTGTGTTTTGTGGTACTAACATTAAATCTAACATGCTTCTTATTAATACAATAAAAATATCTATTCTCAAGACCTGATCCAGACCCTGCACTCATATTTGATTTCAGGGTATGAAGACCCCCTACAATCCCCCCCCTCCAAAAACCATCCTGACCTGCTGGCTAATGCCTGAACTTCTCCTCCTAGGCTTGGTTTCCCTAATTCAGTTCTATATTTATTGAGTTGCTACTGCTTCAGTCACATATCAGACATGGGATTAGCGCTGTGAGTCACCTGTATATTCTTCCATGTGCCAGGGACTTTCTGCTCTGATCCCTGCTGAAATGAAACCTCTGAGGTCTCATCCATACGTAATACTTTAGTGGCTCTACTTCAGTCCTTTCCAGGCAAAGATATTAGGATATTGAATAGCTGAGGAGAGGGGGAAAGGCTAGTACCTGTGTAAGAAATTGTGCATGATTGGAAGAGACCACAGTTTTCCTAGCTTCACAATTACAGAGGCCCCGCTTTGTCCACTAGTTGTAGGGATAAAAGGATACCATTACTTGAATACCTGTGGTTCTCCGAGTAGTTGGCATGCTTTCTCCATCCTTCTTAAGACTATGAAGTATGTGAAAGTACTTCAGGCAGAAGTGTCTGACTTCCATCTATAACCAAGTGAAACAAAGAATAGCCTTTGCTTCTTCCAGACACCCTCTGGGAACTCCGCGCTAGCTCAAGTGCACTCCTTCAGCAAGAGCAGTGAAGCCCTTTTCAAATGCAGTCATGTGCAGAACCGCCCATATGCAAAGCAGAGGGAAGTGGGGTTGCTCCAGAGTGCCTGTTCCTCACCACTCCTCTGTGCCCCGCAGAAGCTCTGGTCCATGATGCTGTGCCCTGGCTGAGGACACTGACCCCAGAGGTACTTTGGTGGTTGTCACAAATGCTGTTCTCCATTCACAAAGATGAACTGTTTCCGTTGTTTTTATAACTGTGGACTCCAACGTCAAATAACTGAGTCAGACAATGTGAGTCTCGGCTTTGCCGATAACAAGGAACATGAATGCCATGAGGTGAATGTTTGTGTACCCCCAGAATTCATATGTTGAAGCCTAATCTCTCATGTGATGGCATTAGGAGGTGGTGTCTTTGGAAGTTGATTGAGTCATGAGGTTAAGCCCTATTGGATGGGATTAGTGCCTTTAAGAAGAGGCCCCAGGAAGCTGTTTTGCCCTATCCTACTGTGGGTAGACACAGCAAGAAGTTATCTATGAACCAAAAAGCAGGTCCTCATCAGACATGGAATTTACCAGCACCTTGGCCTTGGATTTCCCAGCCTCCGGAATTGTGAGAAGTAAATTTCTGTTATGTTACCCTGTTTATGGTACTTTGTTATAATAGCCTGCATAGACTAAGAGAATGGAGAAGTAACTTAACTGCTGTAGACCACACTTTACTCATCTATAGAACATTTGATATTAGAGAGCTGTAAAAAAAGTTAACATATGAGAAGTACCTAGTACAGAGCGAGCCTTCTGTAAAGAGTAGTTGTCATTTTAAAATTAAATAAAACTCAATCCCAAATGATACAGAATTCTTCCATTTTAGGGGAAAAATGTAAAATCAATAATTTAGTGGGGGCTGCAAAATACTTGACAGTCTCTTAATCATTTAATCACTTTTTCACCTACTCTTAACCCCTGTTGTAATTAGTAGTTCTGTACCAAATCATATATGTCATTGCTGTGCCCCTTTTTGCTATAGACAAAACGTTTTTCATGTGTGGTGATGCAAATGTGGACTTTAGGGATACTAATGGAATAATGAGCCAGAAGTTAATGAACAGGAAACTGAACAAGAATGGGGCAGACAACTTGGCACCAGAGATGGCTGCGGGGCAGGAAGTATAAGCTAAGCATGTCCAAAAAAGGGGAAGTGATTCGGAAGACCATAAGGGTGAGCTGGACAAGGGGCTGCTTCTGGACCCACTGAGAACAGACGAGACTTCATGCCAAAGGCAAACAAGTCCCTCTCCTCACACCACACAAATAGAGTTTGTGATGAAGTGCCCATTTTCCTTCCCATTGCACAAGTAGTCTGTGTGCAATTTACCTAAGCCCTTGGATATGTCTATTTTGTTTATTCCTGATTCAAATGCATTCATTCTATTACCTAGAAAATTACACATTCCTTCAAGGCAGGGACAATGTCATTTGCTTTATATCCCTTTTAATATCCTTGACTTCAATCTGTGTGCAAGGCAACATTCAGCAGGAAAATGGAAGCCACTTTAGGAATTTTGAACAAGGAAATATACTGGAAAAGCTGGAACTGCAACAGGGAGAAAGAGGGGTGTTGGAGGAACATAAAGGAAGAAGAGGTGATCCCCAGATCCGAAGCAGTTAGCCCTTCTGGGCTGGAGCCCATGAGCTTGTTTCTGAAGGTCCAAGTGGGTTGGTTGGACTTGAGTTTGATTGTGAGTTCACTCAAGAGCTGCTATCTCAAAAAAGGAAAAAAAAAAAAAAAAAAAAAAAAAAAAAAAAAAAAACAGTAAAGAAAGTGCAGGCCTTTCCTGGGCTGCTGGAGCCGAAAATCACATCAACCCTACTGCTCCTATAGCGATTGCCATCAACTGCCTCATTGTAAGATTCAGAACCAAGAATCTTTTGTCTTTATCCTGCTTTCTTATTGCTCACCAGTACCTCCAATTAGCAGAACCCTATGGAAAGACAACTAGTAAGAGTATGGGAAATTTAGGGTGCAAACTCCTGGCTCCAGTAGTATAAGGTATAGAGGAACAGGTGTGAGCTAAAAGACAACAGGTGAATTAATCAGCACACGTGTGATAGTGGAAAGAGCCCTGAGTTTAAAATTAGAAGACCTGAAATCAAGCCCATATCTAACTCACAGTAATAATGTGATCTTGTACAAGTCACATAACCTCTCTGAGCCTAAATATCTCATTTGTAAAAAGAGAATAATAATAATAATATCTTACAGAGTTTGGGGATGACTAAATGGTTTAATACATATGAAAACTTTTTAGAAATGATAAAAATGTCTGTGAATTTTAGTTACTTTATTCAGTCCTGTTAGCAGTTATCAAATTTACTGCTTAGGAGACAGTCATAAGGGTTTTAAAATAATCTACAAAAGATTTCTGCCAGTATCACAATGTACTGCCTGCACTTAGACTTCCTTTATGACATAGGAAAACGTGACTAAATTAGGGGAGACGTGAGATCAGTGTTGCTTGTCAATTTAGTAGATTTAAAAATGTTTTTTAGCAATTCTCTTCTGATGGGTCATATCCAAAGATAAGCAGCTGAGCCCTCTTAGCAGCAGGAAGGAAGGGCAGCTAGCCTTGGGTTACACAAATGAACTTATTAAGGCGATTTATAAAGCCATCTAGTTAATCAGAAAGGAGGGGAGTGAAAAGAGTCTTTCTTAGCCAAGTCATGATCACCCACTGGACAATTAGAAGCACAGTTTTCATTATACTGTTGTAGTCCTCAGTTGGGGTCAGGCCTATGAGCTAGGATACAGCTGGTGGGTGGATGCAGTAAGGCTGTTAATTAATCACAAGGGGGTGGAAAGCAAGGATGAGGCATTCACACCGTTTGATTTTCCATGGCCCCCGTTCCACTGCATTGACCCCCGTTTTCTAGGTTGCCCTCTGTTAGATTTCTATGAATTGTTGCATGTTAGGTCTTCATTCACAAGTTAGCAGTGGAGTAACTTGTAAATGGATTTTAGCAAACCATTGATTTGGGCCTTCATTAGATAAAGATTGGGTTTAATGTCTTTTAAATATTTTACAGTAAAACGCTAGCTCAACCAGTGTAAGAGATTTGCTGGATTTAGCTATTCATCTGTGCTTTTAACACTTCAGCTGTTTTATGCCAGTTAAAATAACAACAGCTAATTTTTTCCTAATGCTTTCTCTGTGTCAGCCACCATTCTAAGCACTTTCCACTGACTCACTTAAACTTCATAATAACCCTATGAGATAGGAGCCGTGATCCCCATTTTTACAGAAGAGGAAATTGAGGCATACAGACCTTAAGTAACTTGCATAAGGTCAGTTAGTAAGTGAGGAGCTGGGCTTTGAATCAAGGTCAGACTGGTTCCAGTGTGTATTCTTGACCACTAGGAAGCATTGCCTCTCAAAAATTTAAACTGCTGTCTTTACTTATTTGATGATTTTTTACTTAACTCTATATAACACATTTAACAACGCAAACTTTTGTGGATAAAACATACTCCTGAATTAGCAAGCAAGTCTCTAAAACTTCAATTACATCCATGTTTTCAGGTTGTCCTTTCTGACTTTGGTATTCAGTATTCTAACACTGGGAATTAAAACATCTAAACTGTTTTTTTCACAAGTAAAGAAATGTACTACATAAAAGGACCAGAATAAGCATCTAGTGCCAACAGAAACTTGGACATATTATTTTACCAATTAGGAAACAGTCCCAAAGGGACCAGAGCTACTTAGTAGCCATGCAAGATCTAGACAGCATCTGGCCCTGGATGTATTTCTTACACCCGGAGTCCTGAAGTCACATAGCACTTTTAAATTAGTTGGTACCATTTTAAAAAACAGTTGATTTCATATAAAAATTTGAATTTCTGGCGAAAAGAAAAATGAGGTGATCTGCAAAACTGGGTATTTCCCTGACTGCTATCAGCTAAAGCTGAGTAGCAGCCCCCTGCACTGTTTAAGCAGGACCCCAGTGCCCCTTCCTCCACTGCACAGCTGTATTCTTTAGCTTTAACTGTTTGGCCCCGTTATTAGGCATTTGAGTTTGAGACCACTAATTGGGAACAAAGACTTTCTGATTCCTGTCATGTTGTCTTTGTGTAACACCACAGTGTTCTTTCAGAAAATTATGGCCTTTTAGGTTTCAGATCCTTTTTTAAAATGTTTTAGTTTAAGATTTTAGTTAAGTTGCAACTCCTCTTATGGAGTAATAAAATTGTGTCTCTTCCTCAATACTTTCTTTTCTCTTCTCTCTCTGTTGCTCTGTCTCTCTTTCTCTCTCTCTTCCTCTCCTGTTCTCTCTTACTTAGAGAATTTGTGGTGACATATTAGTTTCAGGCACGTTCAAAAGAAACATTGATCACTGTCTTCATTTAGATGCATTAAGTATATACATACATAGCAAATATACTTAAAAACCAGTCAGTGATAACTATCGTTAGCCAGTCCTGACTCATGCTTACCTGTCAAGAAAGACACATTTGGGAAAGAACAAACTCTTTAAAATCAACTTGTCTTTTTCTATGTTGTTATGCCAATCATTACACTGTATTAATCTCTGGTTTTCTAATTATATAGCATCAGGCATATGACTTCTAAGCATTTGCTTGTTCGCTGGCTATTTTTAATTCAAAAATAAATTGCATAATGAAACTAATTCTATTTCCCATTGAGATAATGCATTTTGAATTACTCAGAAGGGAGTCCAATTAAGTAGTATTTGCCCAAAGTAAATGCAGGAGATAATAAAATATTTCCATGGCATGTTTAATTCAGAACATTCATGCTATGTAAATTAATTTGGTGTTGGATTGGGGTTGTATGGAGGAAGGAGTTGCCCAGAAATGCAGCCCTTTTCTTTTGATCTTGTATATTTTATCTGCCAACAACTGAATGACTAGAATCTGGACTCGCTGGTTTTCGCATTGGAAATGTGACTAATCCCAGGTGGTTTTGTTCATGCTCTCTGAAAGATTTCTCTCTGAAAGTGCCCAGATGTGAGCACTGTAACTCCAGCTTTGTAATGCTGTTTATCTGGCAGCAGAAACCCTATTTGCAGAAGTTAACTATCTTTTTTACATTTGCCATGGTCCAGCAGTGTTGCAGAGCTTTGAGGCTACAGTAGCGAGTTGATGACAATCAGCAGATTCTAAAGCCTTTTCAGAACCCTGAAAGAATAGATAATGATAGTATACAATGCTGAAATGACAAAAGAAATAATGGATAGTCAAATGTTGATGCAATTTAGCTTCTAAAAAACGATTACAGTTCATTTTCTTTGATTATCTTTTTCAAGTTTTAACTTTAATTCTTTATTGTTTAAGTACTGTAAAATGGCATTCAGAAAAACATTACCACATGAAATCTGTCAGAAATGTTTAGACAGTTGTAATCACAAAGAGTAGAAATGCTTGCTTTGTACTGTACTGTTGACCCAGCTCTGTCCTTCTCTGAGAGTTGCTGATTCAACTTTTTAAGGATCTAAATGATTCCTTTTTAAATGTTTGAGGAAAATGGTGTTTAGCTTTTGTGTCAGATAGAAATGGTGTTCCCATCTGAATGACTTAAACCAAGTACAGTAGTAGTATGTTTGCCCAGATCAAAGAAGTCTGGTGGTCAGCAATGGGAAAATATGGACCCAACACATCATTTTAAGGGCAGATGATCCTTTTTGCTTTCTGCTTTTCCCTCCTTAGTTTGTGTTCCTAGTTCTTATTCTTTCAATTTGACTACCGGTAATGCCCACATAGTATGCAAGAAGATTAGGAAGGGCAAAAAGGATGCACGTCTCATGACATCATTATTTTTCTAACTGACAAATTTATTGGATTTAGCTAACATCGAATGTTGATCTTTTTTGGCTTTGAGATGTAGCCTTTGAAATTTATGAGATTAATGTATAAGCCTAGTTATTATTTAACTTACCAAGTTAATATTTAGTAACACCATAGGCTTGCTCCAAAAGTAGGGAATAAATCTCTTTCTCTTCATGGGCTTCTTTTTTGAAAAGAAGGAGACTCACAGTACCATTTTTTGTTATATTACAGTTGTTCTCAAACCTTAATGTGCATCAGAATCACCTGAAGGATTCATTGCAATACAGATTCTAGTCCCCAGCCCCAAAGTTCCTATTCAGTGGGCTTGGGGTAGGTCCAGAGAATTTGCCTTTTTAGCAAGTTTTCGGTTCATGCTGATGCTGGGAGTCTGGAGGCCTCATGTTCAGAACCCAGTGGGTTAGAAGAATTTTCTATTACAAGTCAAGATTCCTGCTAGTGAGAAATCTAGATAAGGCTTTAAATAAAGCCTGAATTTATGTTACTTAGGTATTGATGGCATTTAATTCAACAACCATTTCTTGAGTGCCTACCCTTTGTCCAACATGATGACACTACCAGTCTTGAAAAGAGAAAGATGAGTCAAAGATTCTGCCCTTAAAAAGCTTTAAACAGATGTTGGTCAAAATTTACAAAATTTTAGCTAGATGGGAGGAACAAGTTCAAGAGATCTGTTGTACAACATGGTGACTATAATTAATAACAATATAGTTTTCTTGAAAAACACTAAGAGAATACATTTTAAGTATTTTCACCACACAGTGACAGCTATGTGAGATAATACATGTTAATTTGCTTGATTTAGCCATTCCACAATGAATATATATTTCAAAACATGTTGTACATGATAAATATATACAATTTTGTGTCAGTTTAAGAAAAAGGCTTACAAACATGCTTCAAGTACCTAAATGACTACACTTAAAGGCTGGAGAATTTATCTAAATGTTTTCTATTTATACTGTTGGTAGTGTATAAAGGCTTTTTAAGGAAATACCAAATTTCTTTGATCATACTATTTCAACTCTTCCAATGGTTATTTTGCATTTCTATTTGAAGCAGACAATTGTATCCTGTGATCGCTCCAAGTCCTAGATAACTTTTGTTTCAAGGAAATTTCAGCCGCGTTCATTTCATGTGCTATTCCAATCAGGCTGATCTTCAACCCCCTACCCCGCCCCTCAGAAAAATAAAAATATAGAAAAGCCATTGCAAGTAATAAAAGAGACCCAAGGTCTAAATCATAACCGTTAGCCAAAGAAATGAATAATATCTCCTCCAAAGAAGGAAAATTATACCTGCTTCAAAAATAAAAATCACAAGCAAATTCAGTAGTGATGATCTATATGGTTAGTTACCTGTTTTCTTTTTGGTGGGAGAAAACACTTTCCCTACTGTTACTGGAAAGACTAATGGAGAACTCTCCCTGGCTCCTGCTAATTGTTGATGTATTCTAGGAAGCATTTAAATAGTGGAAATAGAAGTGGGACAGGTTCTTGTGTAATTTAAACTGTCTACCGACCTGAGAAAGGATTTGTGTCTCCAGTGAAATATGCTGTTAAATAAAGATAGGGGTATGCAATAATGTATGAATTGATGAGAAGTGAACTAAAAAATAAGTTTCTTATTAAATCTAAACTATTTGGCATATAAAGATGCATGTACATTAGTTTACTTACAGTTCTTAAAATACTATACTGATGTACATTTTTCATGTACTTTTGAGTAGCCATTGCCAATATATGCAGTTGTTAAAAAAATTTTATTTTTATGGACTTAGGGGTACAAATGCAGTTGTGTTACATGGATATATTGCATAGTGATAAAGTCTGGGCTTTTAATGTTACCCATCACCCCAATAGTGAACATTGTACATTGTACTCAATAGGTAATTTTTCATCCCTCATCCCTCTCCCACTTTCCCACCTCTTGGAGTCTTCAATGTCTGTTATTCCACTTTGTATATTCCTCTGTATCCATTGTTTAGCTCCTACTAGAAAGTAAGAACGTGTGGTGTTTGACTTACTGTTTTCTGAGTCATTTCACTAAGGATAATGGCCTCTAGTTCAATCCATTCTGCTGCAAAAGACATGATTTTATTCTCTTTTATGACTGAGTAGTATTCCATAGTATGTGTATATGTATGTGTGCATGTATATACACTACATTTTTTTAATCCAATCCATTGATGGACACTTTAGGTTGATGTCATAACTTTGCTATTGTGAATAGTGCTGTGATAAACATATGAGTACAGGTGTCTTTTTGATAAAATGATCTTTTTCCTTTGGGTAGATATCTAGTAATGGGATTATAAGATCAAGGGGTAGTTCTATTTTTAGTTCCTTGCAAAATCTCCATACTGTTTTCCACAGAGGCTGTACTAATTTACATTCCCACGAACAGTGTATAAGCATTTCTTTTTTTCCACATCCTCACCAATATCTGTTGTTTTTTGACTTTTTAATAATAGCCATTCTGGCTGGGTGTTAGATGGTATCTCCTTGTGGTTTTCATTTTCATTTTTATTATTAGTGATGTTGAGCATGATTTTGTATGTTTGTTGGCCACTCGTATGTCTTCTTTTGCAAAATGTCTATTCATGTTCTTTCCCCACTTTTTAATGGGGTTATTTGTTTTTTCTTGATGAGTTGTTTGAGTTCCTCATAGATTCTGAATCAGTTTTTTCTTTGTTGGATGCATTGTTTACATATATTTTCTCCCATTTTGTAGGTTGTCTGTTTACTCTGTTGATTATTTCTTTTGCTGTACAGAAGCTTTTTAGTTTAATTAAGTCCCATTTGTCTATTTTTGTTTTGTTGTATTTCCTTTTGAGGACTTAGTCATAAATTCTTCGACTAGACTAATGTTCAGAAGAGTTTTTCTTAACATTTTTATAGTTCTTCTAGCATTTTTATAGCTTCTTCTAGCATTTGTGTAGTTTCAGGTCTTACATTTAAGTCTTTAAGCCATCTTGAGTTAATTTTTGTATATGGTAAAAAATAGGGGTCCAGTTTGATTCTTCTGCACATGGCTTTTCAATTTTCTGGCACTGTTTATTGAATAGAGTGTCCTTTCCCCAGTGTATATTTTTGTTGACTGTCAAAGATCAAGAGAGTGTACTTAGAAGAGCTTGAATGAACAAACCTCTTACATGTGTTTTATAAAAATTACCCGTTTAGGATTTCTTAAGACTTAAAAACTCAATGTACTGGAACCTCCCTGTGTAAGATGTGCCTAAACATAATAAAAATATCATATCTGATTCTATAGACACTAAAGTGGAGTGGAAAAAGTGTGGGCTATGGAGTAATACAGACCTGGCTTTGAATTATGGTTCCTCCATCTACAGCCATACCACCCTGAACGTCCCTGATCTTATCTGAATTATGGTTCTTCCACTCAATAGCTGGGTCTGCAAAATGAGAGGAGGAATGCTTACTTCAGAGGATTTGGGAGGATTAAATAAAGTAAGGTACAGAAAATACTTAGAAGAATGGCTGATACATGTTAATCATTCAATAACTACTTCCTTTTCCACATCACATCTTTCTTTTTTTTCTTTTCTCCTTCTATTCCTTTTCTTCCGTCTCCTTACCGTTTTCCTCTTTCTTCTTCTCCTTCTACTCTTCCTTGTTCTCCTTTTTATTTTTGTTTTATTTGTTTATTTCAGTGAGTATTGTTCTATATAAAGGAATCATTTCACTGAATCTCTATCTTCATTTTCATTTATTGAGGATAAATTTGATTTCTGAAATGTTCATTCACAACGAACACCATGCTAGTGGATAAGGCTTATAAATATTGCTCTAAACAGTGGATTGCAAACTATTGCTGCTGGCCACACCTGTCCCTCTGCCTGTTTTGAGCCATAAATTATTTTTATGTTTTTAAATGGTTGAAAAAGAAAAAAAAAGAATAATATTTCATGATATGAAAATTACATGAAATTCAAATTTCTGTGACCATAAATAAAGTTTTACTGGAACACAGCCATATGCATTTGTGTAATCCTATGGCTGCCTTCATGTGGTAATGACAAAGCAGTTTCAACAGAAACCATAAGGCTTACAAAGCCTACTGTAAGCCATACATATGCTGTATGACCCTTTCCAGAAACTATTTGCTGACTATTGTTCTGAAGGAATGAAACATATATGCATTTTAATTTGGTTTTGAAGCTAGCTCTGAAAGGGGAGTTTCGTGGTAGAAGCTGTAGTAGCAGGGCTAGACTCCATATTGAGCTTCCTAAGGTGGCTATGTGGATGAGAGCTTTCAAAGAGATAGATGGTGGAGTTTCTGATATAATTGTGTACACACACAGACAAAAATCCATCTCTCTGCTCTTCCCATCATGCCATTAACTCATGACAAAATATAGTGATTGATAACTTTGTCCGAAGGAGTTGTGTGTTCCTAGCTTCCCAATGCTTTTAGACAATTCTGTCTCTGAAGCAATCAAGACACCGATCTGGAGAGACCTGTCCAGTAAAGTTTCACTGAAACAAGCTCTATGAACAGTTTGGACCTGAATCCTTCCCCCTCCCCTAGTTAGTTCATTATCCTTGGGAAATCCATTGTCTCATCTGAGCAAACTGGGAATTCTATTGTTTCTCTTTGGGACTAAGACTGACCAGATCAGATATCCATTTTGAAAACTATTGTAAAGCTTTTTTTCCAAACAGATTGAAACCAATCACATATTCCCTGATAGTACCCCCTGATAGAGCCAGTACCTGTGTTTGTGAATAAATGCATATTGTTCTTCAATTAAATACAGCTATTCCTGTGAAGATTAGTGATATAGTATTTTGTTCTAAAGGAATGGAACTGAGTGAATAGGAAAGTGTGGAAGGTCTTTTTTGTGTTGTTTTTGCAAGCATGTGGAAGACATGACACAATCTAGTATTCAGTGGCTGAGACTGAGGGAGGAGACTGAGGAATAAAGCCATTGGGTGGACTTAGAGCTCAGATGGTTGAGGTAGACAAGCCAGTGGATTTAATAAGTTAGAGAACACTGTCCATCAATTGCATCTGGTGCTCCTGACTTTTCATGATAGCATCTAATTCCTCTCCTCTCTCAAAGTCTCACCCATCTGCTGTTCACATTGCTGCTTCAGTCATTCAAGGAGTAGATGAATGAGCACTTCTACACACAACTCTGATTAGTCATTCATTTGCTGGAGTGCTAATTATGTGCCAGGAGCTGTGCTAAGTGCATGCAGCACAAAGCAGAACAAGAAGTGTGTCCTGCCCTTCCCAGCGAGGTGCTTACAGGCTCCCAGTGGAGACAGACTTGTAAAGCAGTGTAGTGAAGTAGGGTGGGCTTCTAATGTATGTCTGCGTGAGTGAAAATCACTTCCTGGGGGCAGACAAGTAAACTAACAGTTGCAGTTCAGTATAAGCTATGAGTTGGGCACAAAGAAAGAACATCTGTCTCAGAGCAGGGAGTCTCAAAAAGTTTCCAGGGAGAAGATAGAGACTTAAAGAATGAGAAGGGGAAGGATGTGAGCCAGGCAGGAGAAACAATATTTAGGAAAGCCTAAAGACCTGGAAATAAATGGCATACTCTAGCAACTGTAGGTGGGTTGGGATAGCTAGAACCACAGGTGCAGGTGGGAGGGGATCATATAGAAGTGAGCAAGTGTCAAATCATAAGGGACCTTAATGTGCTAAGTAGGAAGTCTGAACATTAACTTGGGAACCTTAGGGCCCTGAGCAGAGGAGTCATGTGATTAAGGTTTTGTAAAGATGCTCTGGAAGCTGTGTGGAGAACTGACTGGAGGATATTGACCCTGAAGGCAGGAAACCTTGTTAGAGCTATTTAGGGTATCTTAGTCTGGCCTGCAACACCTAAATAAAGAAAGTAAATTTAGAGGTTGAGAAGAGAGACTCACCTGAACTGGGTGACTTCGTAAGGTGGTCAGGGAGAAGGAGAAGGAGAGAGGAGTGTGGATGACATAGGTTTCAGCTTAGAGTCCAAGCACCTGAGAGTAGTTCAAACATCAGATGTTTATAGTAGGAACAACAAAGACAAAGTAGAATAGAATTTTTGGACAAGAGACGTTTAAGAAATATGATAGAATTTGGAAATGAGAGGCTGGGCGTAGTGGCTCACACCTGTAATCCTAGCACTTTGGGAGGCTGAGGCGGGTGGATCACGTGAGGTCAGGAGATTGAGACCAGCCTGGCCAACATAGTGAAAACCCCGTCTCTACTAAAAAATAGAAAATATTAGCCCGGTGTGGTGGTGTGTGCCTGTAATCCCAGCTACTCAGGAGGCCGAGGCAAGATAATCGCTTGAGCCAAAATCGGACCACTGCACTCCAGCCTGGGCAACAGAGTGAGACTCCATCTCAAAACAAAACAAAAACAAAACAAAACCAAAAAAAACCCAAGGATTTGGAAATTACAGGATGAATGGAGTAAGATAAGTGTAAGGTGGGGCGGGGGCTGGAAAAGGGACATTCCAGAGCTAAAATGTGAAGGAAGATTGTGGAACCAAAGGGAGTGGAACACCGAAAGGAAGGTAGCAAGGGGTCAACAGTGCCACACACTGCAGAAAAGCCAAGTGAGACCATGGTAGATAATGTCATTCTTTGTTCCAGGAGCCTCAGACTTGGACATTCAGGACCCTCCTGGAAGTGATCCAGCCTTTTCCAAACCCATCTCCTTTTACTCTCGGCATCTGCTGAATTGAACTGTTCTGTTTCCCACATGTGCCTCTCATTCGCATCTCCTGCTCCTTTTCCTTTCCTGGAACAAGTGCTTCAAAGTCCACATCAGATGGCATCACCTTCAATTGTGACTAATCTGACATTCATCTCTCCCTTTCCTTGACAATCATAGCAATTTTTCTGTACATCTCTGTGACACAAATCACTTTCTACCAAATATTATGATTGCTCATGTAATTGTACTCTTTCTGCTCAGTTGCAAAGCACACAAATCATATTTGCAGAATACTTTGAAATTCAACTGTTAGGTCATACTAAAGACATGTATATAATAGCCTTTCACTAACAATCTGAAGAATTCTAAAACCAACTTCCCACCACCAAAATTTAGCTCTTAGAAATTTAATGATTTGTTATATGAAATCAGTATAGCTGACTTTCTCACAGCATTCTTACATTGTTTGTTCATTTTCATAGACAGTTTTAACTTTGATTACAAAAGGTCAGCATACTTAGAGAGTAGACAACAGAGAGGCATTTTTAAATACTGGTTTTTAAAGTAGGCTGCACATTAGAATCATCTGGGGAGTTTTAGAAACCCTGGTGCCCAGGTGCCACCCCCAGAACTTCTGATTTAATTGATAGGGCCTGTGGCCTAGGCAGTGGGAGTCTTCAGATCTCCCCAGGCGACTCTAGTGTGCAGTAGAGTTTGAGAACTACTGTTTTTCAAGTTCGCTTGCATTTGAAGGTCACGTCTTTTACTAGTGATGACCACTTGTTTCTACATTGAAATGTGTGTGTAATTATAAATTTGTTTTTAACTGTCATATATTCTCTCTTTTTCCCCCTGTGCCCCAATTCATGAGAGAACAATCCGCAAAGGATGACTGACAGAGCTCTTATCTCTGCCAGGAGAGAAATGCCAATTTATTTTATAAATGGGTTGCTTTGGCCAGTTGCCAGAAAACAACAAAACCTTGAATATATAAAAATGTCTAGCTTGATAGAAAATACATTTGATTTTACACTAAAATTTTGAAGTACATTAACATTGTTCCAAGTACCAAAAAATAAAAATAAAAAACTAAAAAAAAAAAAAAAAAAAAAACATACTAACTTTATTCTTAGCAAGTTCCAGGTAAGCAAAAATTTCTTTTAAAAAAATAGGTAGATAAGTGCTACTGTCCCAGTGTTATCTGTTTCTAGTAATCATGTCTCCAGAAAAAAAAAATGTATATGGATTTCTTTCTTTAAAGAGAAATGAAATAGAAAGAGAGATAGGCACTGAGATATCCATCAGCTCATCCCAGACATTAGTAAAGTGCTCCAACTTGCGTTTTATAGGAGAAATCCTAACAGTGGTTTCCTGCTTATGTTCTCTGTTGGAAATCTTAATTTTAGTCCTTTCGTTAGAAATGGTATAATATCTTTTGTTATTTATACTGTACTTTGTTATACTACTAAGTTTGTTTACTCTTTATAAAGAGATGTGTATATCCAGAAGTACTAAATAAGTGATCATACATGGCTGCTTGCTATTTAAGCTGTTTCCATATTTATGTAACTATTATGTCAAACAGGACTCACAGGGGGCAATGACATGGCAACTTTAATTTTTCCCACTGTTGCCCCTACACTTCTGCTCTGTGGGGCAGTTCTGCTCCTGGAAGAAATCTCAGACACTTAATTCACCCAATTGTGTTTCATCAAAACTCTTCCAAACACTTGAATTCCTGAAACACTCCGAGTTTGGTTATTATTACATCCAGTTTGCCCATCTGTGTTCACAGCCAAGGCTTTGCCCCTTGCCCAGCTCAAGCCTGCTGTGTGGTCAGAGAAGCCCCAAGCTTGGCAGCCATCTCATGCTGATAGCTCTGAGTTCCCTAGAGACCCTCCATTCCCCACACCTCACCTCCCAACTACCACTGGGGCTTTACCCTGCCTTTCTGGTGGGTCCAAGTGTATAACCCCTCCCTTAGCCATTGGGCAGCCAGCTAGACCCCTCTGCCATCCTTTCACATTTTTGCCAAGATCCAATTCACATATTTCCTATGCCATGAAACCTTTTTGATTCACAATCTCAAGACAGCTTCCTTTTCTCTGAACACTCATAGCACATCATGACTTTCCTGTACCATTTATCCCTTTATTCCTTGTATTTTCAGTGATTTATGGCACAGCGTCCTGTGTTCTCTCCCCTACTATACTTGGAACTTTTTGATAATGCTCATCATTCATTTTTTTTATTGTACAGTGTTGGGATTAAAAAAGAATATATTAAAATAAAAGTAAAGGCATTTATAAAATGTGTAGTTAGGTTATTATTGTATTTAAAGTTCACATTATATATGTAAACAAGTATATAATTGAAGACAGGAAATTACTCAGGTATTGAATTTTGCTCATTTCATCAGGTTAAGAGGAAAAGGTAGATTTATATTTTTATAATTTTGTATATATTTAAAAATGGAAACAAATGCAGTCATTCAAAAGCAATTTATCTAAAATAAAGTTGTTATATGAAGTAATTATCATATTTATTGTGTTATATCAAAGAACAGGCAGCAGATTATTTCCTTTACAAAAGGAACTCATATCTAAAAACTGTTGAGACTTCAGAACAGGTTTTTCATCATTTAATTTTTAAATATATTGAATACCTTCCTGACTTTTAAGAGCTTTTAGCATAATAGGCCATTGCCTTCATGTCTACCTTCCCTGTCTTCATGCAGAAGATAATTCATTTTTTTTGACTTGGTAGTAGTGAGCGTACAGACCCAGAGTAAAACCTAGCTTATTAAATATTTAAGAAATCATATTAAGGTGGCATTTGTGTCTTCTTTATAACAGCTACGCTGTGTTGCCAGATCCTTTATTTCGTTATGTAAAATACAGTGATATTGTTATTTCCCTCAGTCCAGTTAAAAATGGACAAGGATCAAACTATTTTCAGTAGCACCAAAGAAGCTAAATATGAGAGTTCTAGGTTAATCTCATCATGATTTTTGAGACAGTTCAATGAAAAACATTCACTTCAGATATACTTAGGGTTTCATCTTTCATTGTTGTCCAGTGGGAGGTCTCCATTCCAACACTTACCATTCTGTGAGTTCAGTCATTGTTTTTAAAGGTAATTGTAGCACAATTGAATAGCATGGGCTGACTGCTGGATATGCTTAGGGTGGTAGTTCCTGGCCATCCCAGTAATTCTGTATTTACTCATCAAAACTGCATTGGCAATCCTCCTTGGTAGAGAGGGAGTAAGAGAGGCTTTTACCTCACATTTAAAGCTCTGGCCTCTTCCTGTTTATTGCAGATTGCAGCTTGTTCTGGTGAAAGGAGCCAGAATTGCTAGAGCTTCTAAGTTCATTCGCCCATTGGGAAGAATAATGTTATTTTGAGCTATCAAACAAAATAACTGTGAAGCTACTGATGTTGAGATCAGGCCAGCTCTTAACCTACAAGATTCTGTTGGTATGCTTTCATTTTGGGCTTTCATCGTATTCACTATTAAATGGTTTGGATACAAAAATTACCTGGAGAGTCCTAAGACTTGTTTTTGATGATGAATGTTGGACCGGGCTGCTGAAGCGGAGTGTGCAGCTGAACATGTGGGACACCGGTGTCCATTCTGCATTGATGCTCAGACTCCTCTTTAAAACACTCTGCCCACATTTATTTAGCTGTTAAATTATAAATAATACTCTCCTCCTTTAAGCAGCGTAAAGATGGTGTTGCAGGCTGGGCATGGTGGCTCATGCCTGTTATCTCAGCACTTTAGGTGGCTGAGATGGGAGGATCACTTGCTTAGGAGTTTAAGACTGGCCTAGGCAACATAGTGAGCCTTCTACCAAAAATTGGAAACAAAAAAATTAGTTGGCTGTGGTGGCACATGGCTGTAGTGCCAGCTACTTGAGAGGCTGAGGCAAGAGGATTCTTTGAGCCCAGGGGTGGGGTGGGTTGGGAGGGCAGGGGGGATGGGGGAAGGAGGGAGGTCAAAGCTACAGTGAGATATTATTGCACCACTGCACTCCAGCCTGGGTGACAGAGATCCTGTCTCAAAACAAACAAACAAACAAATGGGGTTGCAAAAGTCACACTATGGGTGAGGGCATAAATCTCCCCAATTCCCAAACTTCCAGACATAAAATATGTATTTTTCTATATTTATGTATATATTTTGTACTTTGAGAATATCAGTGTTTAAAGGCACATAAAACTAACTACAACAATTATGAAACAAAACAGGGTTCTGTTAGATTTGTGAGTATGTAAAAATGTCAAATATTTTCAACAACAGGAAATAAACACAAAGGAAATAAAATTGATAAAACTATTACTAATGTCAAGGAAAAATGTGCCGTTATCGCATTCGTGTAATCAGAGACTTTCCACTGATTTTGGTCACGCTACACTTAGGCCAGGAAACCCACTCAGATTAACACCAAATAACTCATCTCTTACCGTATAGTCTTTATCTGGGTGTGTTTTCTCTGTTGCCTGGTATAATGGAAAGATGCCTTCTAAGCAGACAACCTTCTTTCAGTGGCTTGGCCTCTTACTTTCTATATGGGCCTTGGCAATTCACTGCCACTCTTCAAGCCTCAGTTTTTTCATCTGTAAAATAGGAGTCCAGATTCATTATTCCTTTTCTGGAAGAAGAGTTTTAGAATTCAGGATTATTGGAGTTGCTTCCAAGGTGGCCGAATAGGAACAGATCTGGTCTGCAGCTCCCAGCAAGATCGATGCAGAAGATGGGTGATGTCTGCATTCTGCATTTCCAGCTGAGGTACCTGGTTCATCTCATTGGGACTGCTTGGACAGTGGATGCAGCCCATGGAAGGCCAGCCAAAGCAGGGTGGGACGTCACCTCACCCAGGAATTGCAAGGGGTTGGGGGATTTCCCTTTCCTAGCCAAGGGAAGCCGTGAGTGACTGTACCTGGAGGAATGGTACACTCCTGCCCAAACACTATGCTTTTCCCATGGTCTTCACAACCAGCAGACCAGGAGATTATCTCCTGGCGTGGCAGATTCCACACACATGGAGCCTTGCTCACTGCTAGCGCAACACTCTGAGATCAACCTGGGATGCTGCAGCTTGGTTGGGGGAGGATCATCCGCCATTGCTGAGGCTTGAGTAGGCGGTTCTATGCTCACCATGTAAACATAGTGGCAGGGAAGTTCGAACTGGGTGGAGCCCACTGAAGCTCAGCAAGGCTTACTGCCTCTCTAGATACCACATCTGGGGCAGGGCATATCTGAACAAAAGGGAGCAGAGGGCTTCTGCAGTCTTAAACATCCCAGCCTGACAGCTCTGAAGAGAGCAATGGTTCTCCCAGCACGGCGATCTGATAATGGACAGACTGCCTCCTCAAGTCGGTCCCTGAGCCCTGTGTAGCCTGTCTGGGAGATACTTCCCAGTAGAGGCCGACAGACACCTCATACAAGTGGGTGCCCCTCTGGGACGAAGCTTCCAGAGGAAGGATCAGGCAGCAATACTTGCTGTTCTGCAGCCTCCACTGGTGATACCCAGGCAAACAGGGTCTGGAGTGGACATCCAGCAAACTGAAGCTGAGGGGCCTGTTAAAGGGAAAACTAGCAAACAGGAAAGAATAGTATCAACATCAACCAAAAGGACATCCACACCAAAATCCCATCTGTAGATCACCAACATCAAAGACCAAAGGTAGATAAAACCACAAAGATGGGGAGAAACCAGAGCAGAAAGGCTGAAGATTCCAAAAACCAGAATGCCTCTTCTCCTCCAAAGGAACACAACTCCTCGCCAGCAAGGGAACAAAACTGGACAAAGAATGAGTTTGACGAGTTGACAGAAGTAGGCTTCAGAAGGTCAGTAATAACAAACTTCTCTGAGCTAAACAAGCATGTTCTAACCCATTGCAAAGAAGCTAAAAACCGTGAAAAAAAGCTTAGATGAATGGCTAACTAGAATAACCAGTGTAGAGAAGAGCTTAAATGACCTGATGGAGCTGAAAACCAAAGTACAAGAACTTTGAGAAGCATACACAAGCTTCAGTAGCCAATTTGATCAAGCAGAAGAATGGATATCAGTGATTGAAGATCAAATTAATGAAAGTGAGAAGACAAGATTAAAAGCCTCCAAGAAATATGGGATTATGTGAAAAGACCAAATCTACGTTTGATTGGTGTACCTGAAAGTGACAGGGAGAATGGAACCAAGTTAGAAAATACTCTTCAGGATATTATCCAGAAAAACTTCCCCAACCTAGCAAGTCAGGCCAACATTCAAATTCAGGAAATACAGAGAACACCAGAAAGATACACCTCGAGAAGAGCAACCCCAACACACATAATCATGAGATTCACCAAGGTTGAAATGAAGGAAAAAATGTTAAGGGCACCCAGAGAGAAAGGTCGGGTTACCCACAAAGGGAAGCCCATCAGACAAACAGTGGATCTCTCTCCAGAAACCCTACAAGCCAGAAGAAAGTGGAGCCAATATTCAACATTCTTAAAGAAAAGAATTTTCGACCCAGAATTTCATATCCAGCCAAACTAAGCTTCTTAAGTGAAGGAGAAATACAATCCTTTACAGACAAGCAAATGCTGAGGGATTTTTTCACCACCAGGCCTGCCTTTCAAGAGCTCCTGAAGGAAGCAGTAAACATGGGAAGGAACAACTGGTACCAGCCACTGTGAAAACATGCCAAATTGTAAAGACCATCAACACTATGAAGAAACTGCGTCAATTAACAGATGAAATAATCAGCTAGCACTATAATGACAGGGTCAAATTCACACATAACAGTATTAACCTTAAATGTAAATGGGCTAAATGCCCAAATTAAAAGACATAGACTGGCAAATTAGATAAAGAGTCAAGACCCATCATTGTGCTGTATTCAGGAGACCCCATCTCATGTGCAAAGACACACATAGGCTCAAAATAAAGGGATAGAGGAAGACCTACCAAGCAAATGGAAAGCAAAACACAGCAGGGGTTACAATCTTAGTCTCTGATAAAACAGACTTTAAACCAACAAAGATCAAAAGAGACAAAGAAGGCCATTACATAATGATAAAGGGATCAATTCAACAAGAAGAACTAACTGTCCTAAATATATATGTACCCAATACAGGAGCACCTAGATTCATAAAGCAAGTTCTTAGAGACCTACAAAGAGACTTAGACTCCCACACAATAATAACGGGAGACTTTAACATCCCACTGTCAATATTAGACAGATCAATGAGACAGAAAATTATCAAGGATATTTAGGACTTGAACTCAGCTCTGGACCAAACAGACCTAATAGACATCTACAGAACTCTCCACCCCAAATCAACAGAATATACATTCTTTCCAGCACCATGTCACACTTATTCTAAAATTGACCACATAATTGGAAGTAAAACACTCCTCACCAAATGCAAAAGAACAGAAATCATAACAGTCTGTCAGACCACACTACAATCAAATTAGAACTCAAGATTGAGAAACTCACTCAAAACCACACAGCTACATGGAAACTGATCAACCTGCTCCTGAATGGCGACTGGGTAAATAACGAAATTAAGGCAGAAATAAAGATGTTCTTTGAAACCAATGAGAACAAAGACACAACGTACCAGAATCTCTGGGACACAACTAAAGCAGTGTGTAGAGGGAAATTTATAGCACTAAATGTCCACAGGACAAACTGGGAAAGATCAGAAATTGACACCCTAACATCACAGTTAAAAGAACTAGAGAAGCAACAGCAAACAAATTCAAAAGCTAGCAGAAAACAAGAAATAACTAGGATCAGAGCAGAGCTGAAGGCATTAGAGACATGAAAAACCCTTCAAAAAATCAATGAATCCAGGAGCTGTTTTTTGGAAAGATTAACAAAATAGACCACTAGCCAGACTAATAAAGAAGAAAAGAGAGAAGAATCAAATAGATGCAATATAAAATGATAAAGGGGATATCACCACCAATCCCACAGAAATACACACTACCATCAGAGAATACTATAAACACCTCTATGCAAATAAACTAGAAAACCTAGAAGAAATGGATAAATTCCTGGAGAATTACACCCTTTCAAGACTAAACCAGGAAGAAGTTGAATCTCTCAGTAGACCAATAACAGGTTCTGAAATTGAGGCAATAATTAATAGCCTACCAACCAAAAAAAGTCCAGGACAAGACAGATTCCCAGCTGAATTCTACCAGAGGTACAAAGAGGACCTGGTACCATTCCTTCTGACGCTATTATGATCAATAGAAAAAGAGGGAATCCTCCCTAACTCATTTTATGAGGCCAGCATCATCCTAATACCAAAGCCTGGCAGAGACACAGCAAAAAAGAATTTTAGGCCAATATCCCTGATGAACATTGATGCAAAAATCCCTCAATAAAATACTGGCAAACTGAATCCAGCAGCACATCAAAAAGCTTATCCACCACAATCAAGTTGGGTTCATCCCTGGGATGCAGGACTGGTTCAACATACACAAAACAATAAACGTAATCCATCACATAAACAGAACCAATGACAAAAAGCACTTGTTTATCTCAATAGATGCAGAAAAGGCCTTCAACAATATTCAACAGCCTTTCCTGCTAAAAGCTTTCAATAAATGAGATATTGATGGAACGTATCTCAAAATAATAAGCGCTATTTATGAAAAACCCACAGCTAATATCATACTGAATGGGCAAAAACTGGAAGCATTCCCTTTGAAAACCACCACAAGACAAGGATGCCCTCTCTTGCCACTCCTATTGAAAATAGTATTGGAGGTTCTGGCCAGGACAGTCAAGCAAGAGAAAGAAATAAAGGGTATTCAGTTAGGAAAAGAGGAAGTCAAATTGTCCCTGTTTGCAGATGACGTGATTGTATATTTAGAAAACCCTATCATCTGAGCCCAAAATCTGCTTAATGCTGATAAGCAACTTCAGCAAAGTCTCAGGATACAAAATCAATGTGCAAAAATCACAAGCATTCCTATACACCAGTAACAGACAAACAGAGAGCCAAATCTTGAGTAAACTCCCATTCACAATTGCTACAAAAAGAATAAAATACCTAGGAATCCAACTTACAAAGGAGGTGAAGGACCTCTTCAAGGAGAACTACAAACCACTCCTCAACGAAATAAATGAAGACACAAACAAATGGAAGAACATTCCATGCTCATGGATAGGAAGAATCAATATTGTGAAAATGGCCATACTGCCCAAGGTAATTTGTAGATTCAATGCTACCCCTATCAAACTACCACTGGCTTTCTTCACAGAATTGGAAAAAACTACTTTAAGTTTTATATGGAATGAAAACAGAGCCCACATAGCCAAGACAATCCTAAGCAAAAAGAACAAAGCTGGAGGCATCACGATACCTGACTTCAAACTACACTACAAGGCTACAGTAACTGAAACAGCATGGTACTGGTGTCAAAACAGATATGTAGACCAATGGAACAGAACAGAGGCCTCAGAAATAACACCACACATCTACAACCATCTAATTTTTGACAAACCTGACAAAAACAAGCAATGGGGAAAATATTCCCTATTTAATAAATGGTGCTGGGAAAACTGGCTAGCCATATGTAGAAGTTGAAACTGGATCGCTTTATTACACCTTAGACAAAAATTAACTGAAGATGGATTAAAGACTTAAATATAAGACCTAAAACCATAAAACCCAAGAAGAGAGCCTAGGCAATACCATTTAGGACATAGGCATGGGCAAATACTTCATAACTGAAACACCAAAAGCAATGGCAACAAAAGCCAAAATAGACAAATGGGATCTGTTAAACTAAAGAGCTTCTGCACAGCAAAATGAACTATCATCAGAGTGAACAGGCAACCTACAGAACGGGAGAGAATTTTTGCAATCTATCCATCTGACAAAGGGCTAATATCCAGAATCTACAAAGATCTTAAACAAATTTACAAGAAAAAAAAAAAACACATAAAAAGTGGGCAAAGGATATGAATGGACACTTTTCAAAAGAAGACATTTATGCAGCCAACAGATACATGAAGAAATGCTCATCATCACTGGTCATCAGAGAAATGCAAATCAAAACCACAATGAAATACCATCTCACACCAGTTGATCATTAAAAAGTCAGGAAACAACAGATGCTGGAAAGGATGTGGAGAAATAGGAATGCTTTTACACTGTTGGTGGGAGTGTAAATTAGTTCAACCATTGTGGAAGACAGTGTGGTGATTCCTCAATGATCTAGAACTAGAAATACCATTTGACCCAGCCATCCCATTACCCAAAGGATTATAAATCATGCTACTATAAAGACATATGCACACATATGCTTATTGCAGCACTATTCACAATAGCAAAGACTTGGAACCAACTTAAATGCCCATCAATAATAGACTGGATAAAGAAAATGTGACACATATGTACCATGGAATACTATGCAACCATAAAAAAGGATGAGTTCATGTCCTTTGCAGGGACATGGATGAAGCTGGAAACCATCATTCTCAGCAAAATATCACAAGGACAGAAAACCAAACACCACATGTTCTCACTCATAAGTGGGAGTTGAACAATGAGAACACATGGACACAAGAAGGGGAACATCACACAACAGGGCCTGTTGGCAGGTGGGGGACTGGAAGAGGGATAGCATAAGGAGAAATACTTATATGATGAGTTGATGGGTGCAGCAAACCAACATGGTACATATATACCTATGTAACAAACCTGCACATTGTGCACATGTACCCTAGAACTTAAAGTATAATAATAATAAAAAAAAAAGAAAAACATAGAATTCAGGATTATTTTTAGTATTTTGATTTTAGAAAGATAACATGATATATAAATATATATATAGCCAAAATGATATATAAAACATATATATATATTACCTTTCTAAAATCAAAATTCTAAAAATAGGGTCCTATGTATACAAATATATAAAAATATGTATAAATATATATAAATGTTGTATAACACCCCCAGTGGGGTCTAGAACAGTACCCTATGATCAAACATATTAGTAACTCTTCAGTAAAACATACAAACATTTACACTTAGTGGGATAAATAAAGAACGTCAACTGGTCAGGTTTGTCGCCAAAACTTGCATTTTTCACAGCTTTTGGAAAAATGATGGTGAGCCTGCACTAACCCCTACTTTAGGAGTGTGTGTGTTCAGCAAAGAGCAGTTACTGCCCCAATAGTAGCTGTCGTTTTTACTTAAATTAATGGCGGATAATGTGGGTCTCATCTTTTACAAAAATTGGAATGTGAATAAAGAAATTCTACTCAATATACAACTTTGATTCCTACTGGACTTTATACAAGACCGTGTGGTACTTTAAAAACGGTGGTGACATTCACTCTTCAAGAAAATAATACTCACAGGAGGGGATAAATGCCTTCTTGAGTAATTTTAGATCCAGATATGTTACTCTGTTCTGAGATGATTGATAAGATCAGAATTATAGATTTAGAATAGGAAATGAGATTTCCATTACATACAGTTAAAATTAGTACCAAGACATTTTTAGCTTTTTCCCTTTTTGCTCATAAGTCTTACTTGAGGGGATAAAATCAATCACTTCATTTGTTCAGCTAGCGTGGCTGAACTCTCTGAAGTGATTTATGTTTATGCTAAATTTTGCTTGCTAGTTTATGCTCCATGTGACCTCAGCCCAACAGTTTTCAGCATGTGTTATGCCAGGATCAGTGTGAGTTGTCTTCCAAGAAGTTTTAACAGTAATAAAATACCAGAGTTTGTAAATTACTTAATCAAAAAGTAAATGGGTAAGAATTTCAAGTTACCCTGTGGTAATCTCACTGTCACTTTGTTAGGTTCCTTTTTTTTTTTTTTTTTTTTTTTTTTTTTTTGACATGGAGTCTCACTATTGTCACCCAGGCTGGAGTACAATGGCACAATCTTGGCTCACTGCAACCTCTGCCTCCCAGGTTCAAGCAGTTCTTCTGCCTCGGCCTCCTAAGTAGTTGGGATTACAGATATGTGCCAGCACGTCTGGCTAATTTTGTATTTTTAGTAGAGATGGGATTTCACCATGTTGGCCAGGCTGGTCTCAAACTCCTGATCTCAAGTGATCTGCCCGCGTCAGCCTCCCAAAGAGCTGGGATTACAGACATGAGCCACTGTGCCTGGCCACTTTGTTAGGTTCTAATATACTTTCCTAAATGGAAGAGAAAGTGTGGGCACAGTGTAGGAGTGTGTTTTGAACAAATATCATCCATCGTGTCCTAGAAGAAGACTATTTTTTCCTTTTAAGAGCCTCTTTTCTAGCATATTTGCCTGTTACTGAAAGTATGGAGATGTAAATCTTTAAGTATATGTCTTATGTTACATTTGGAAACAGTAATTTTTAAAAGTCCGCTTCTTGCTGGCAGCTGTTTGATCTTTATTGTGGTAAAATATACGTAACATAAAATTTATCGTTTTAACCATTTTTAAGTATAGCTCTCATTTTTATTTATTTTTAATTTTTTTGTGTGGGGGGGTTTTCTAATGAAAAGCAGAAAACCTGCTAGACAAATTCCAAAAGAGCTGGAACACTTAAATGTATAGTTCTGTAGCGTTAAGTATATTTGCCTTGTGCCAGCATCACCACCACCTATCTACAGAACTTTTTCTCTTCCCCAGCTGAAACTCTGGACCCATTTATAGTGACTCTGAACTGTCCATTCTTTCTCCCAGCCCCTGGCAAGCACCATTCTTTCTGTCTCTAGTATTTGACTATTCTAGGTAACTCATATAAATGGAATCATACAATATTTGTCCCTCTCTGACTGCTTATTTCGCTTGGTGTAATGTCCTCAATGTCAGAATTTTCTTCCTTTTTAAGGCTGAATAATTTTCCATTGTATGTGGAAACCATATACCACAGTTTGCTTATCCATTCATTCTTTGATGGATACTTGGATTGTTTCTACCTTGCATCTCTTGTGAATAATGCTGTTGCTATGGACGTAAGTGTAGACCACTTCTTGATCTTGAATTAGTATAGTTATTTGTGTGCTCAGAGGTGCTCATCTTAAAGAAAAAGTCTGTTACTATGTTAACCTGGCTATTTAAAGTCTCAGTAGCAGAAATTCAGCATAAGTAGCTCTTTTAAATTTCAGATTTAACTGTGAAACCCTCTCCCTATCTGTGAATTATTAAGTGAATTAATTATTATTAAGTCTCCACATGAAGGGAACCTTGAAGGGGAAATGCTTGGTCTTTTCTCTCTCTGAAGGACCATGCAAAGGCATCACCAGGTAGTTTTCTTATGACAAACCCTAAAGCCCAGTTCCAACTCAGAATCCAGAATGTACTGGAAACAATGATTGGCTTTCCTATTGAATTATTTTTGAGTCTCATATTATTGCTTTTATCATATTGCCTTTTCCAATTTGATGGTCCTTCAAGTAACCAACCAAATGACTCCTTAAAAATAGGAATAAGAGTGATTTATGAAATAGGGAAAGCTGTTATTTTCCAAGCTCATGAAGATAATGGAAGCTGTATCTGCTGAAACATTTTGAACACAAAGGAAAGAACCAATGTTCCTTTGCACTGTAAGATTAGATAAGTGTGTAAGTACAGTATGGTTACTGTCTAGGGAAGCTTTGCTAAGATTTCCAGCACTTCCAAAACCTTTTATGTGGCTAGAAAATTTCATTTACTCCTTGCTATTCCTAAAAGTGATAAAAGCTGGGTCCCATAGCTACAGGATGAAATAGGGTCTGTATCATATTTTTAGTTTTGAAAGAAATTCTAACTTGCTTTGAACCCCATTTCTTTTGTGATTTGGGCATGTAGGCATTTGATTATTTACCTGACTGATTAATGGAGTTTATTATTCAAGCATATAACTCATTACAGTTTTATCTAGCTTTGTATTCATTACCTTTTTAGTGTGTTCCTCCAGTTTTATAGAATTGTGTCATCATATGCGAGTGTGTAACCTGTAGGGGGCATGTCCCTACCTTCTTAGGACACCTGGACCCCTTCCCCATCACCTATCCTTTCCCTGCCAGTAAGACCCTTCCTTCTTCATGACTTGGATGAAAGGTGACCCAAGACAGACAGACCCCTGGTCTCATAAAGTTTACATCTAGAGGGAGAAGAGACAGTCACCAAACAAACTCACTGTATTTGTACAATTACAAAGTGAAATCAGAGCTATGAAGAAGAGCTATGAAGATGTTTAAAAAGGAGGTTTTATGCCCTAGAAGATAAAACATACTCTAAAGCAGTGCCTTGCCAAGTCATAATTGAAACCGGAGACAAAAGGGAAAAATCAGCAGTGCCAATCCTGTCTTTATTTAAACTTTTGTTATCTTGTTCAAATGGCTATTTTGCGTTACTGTTGGGTTTCTTTCTTTTTTTTTTCTTTCAAATACAGCACTAAGACATGATTCAAGTTTTGAGTGCCTCCCTGGCCTTTGAATCTGAGGTAAATGCCTCATTTGCTCCTTGTAGTCCCAGTCCAAAGCTATACTTCCCAGGCTCAAGTCCTGGTTCCGCTACTTATCAGTTGTATGACTGTGGACAACCTGCATATATTGTGCCTCAGTTTCCTTTTCTGTAAAGCGAGGATAATAATAGTACTTGATAAGGTTGTTATGAGGATTAAAAGAAGTTAATATTTGTAAAGCAGGAGAGCAGCGCCCGGCACAAAGTGCTGTGCGTGTAAGAAGAGTAATGAAGATGCCTCTATACAGTTTCAGGTATTGAACCATTCATAGGAGCTGGATTTCACATGACTGAATTTACCAGGCTGCCATCAGCATTTCTTTCCTCAACATTTTTACTAAATTTACACTAACACTTTCGAACAATCCTATAGAGAATGTGGTGATATGTTTTAAAAACAAAAGACTTGCTCGTTGCATGTCCTCTTCCCCACCCTCCCTCATTTCTTCACTCTGAAATAGCCAAGAGATGGTGGGAATTGTGGACACCATCACCCACATCTTTTAGGCACTTTCAGAAGCATGGAATACTTTATGGGCTTGTGTTTCTCTTGCACAGAGGCTATGCCAACCATCTCTGCACAGTTGAGGCGTCCGCTTATGTGCTGCCAAGGCAGGCATAGCCTTTAGATTCTGACTCTCACTTACTCTTTTACTAAGGAATTTCTGATGTAGCCCTTTCACAGCACTGCACACGACTGAGCAGACCCAGCCATTGACAGGATCCCCAGTCTTGGAACATCCACTGCTTCTTTTCCTGTCTGCAGGGAAACTCACAGCTTTCTGTTAGCATCTATTTCTAGTGTGACTTTAAGTTCTGTTTGTGGTGATTCTACAAAATCGAATACACTTCCTTTTTATTCATGTAAAAGCACTTTTTTGAAGAGAATATATTTTTATCTCTTATGGCAAGAATGTTGTGTTTACACTTTAAAAGTGCAGAGTAAACAGGAAACATTGCTCTTTAAAAGTGAAGAAATGCTGTGTAAATGAATTTTACTTATTCGAGATATTAATGAGAAAATGGCTAAATATAAGCCTCAGTGTTTAAAAATCCTGATGTGTACTCATTTGTTCCGTAAGACTGGAGGCAGCTGTGTGAAATAGCAGGAATTTAATTATCTGTATAGACTTCTAGTTAAACAGGTAATATTTTTGTTAAAGTAGATCCTATGTATGAATATAATAACTGCCCTAGGGAAAATAATGTTATACCGTGGAAGAACTGAGCTGTATCTGAAAATGAATAAATGGGTTTTTTGTCCTATTTTACCCTCGAGCTTTTAATTAACAATTTGTAGAAAGAGGGTCACTTGACTGGAATTAGAATTCTCTTTTGATGAGTCTTTCTTATATTCTGTCTGGGATTATATGTAAACGTATCTTTCCTTTCTAAAGAACCTGAACATGCTAAAATTTAAATGCAGTGTTCCAATTCAAATAAAGCATAAGGAGTAAAACCATTTGCCTTTAAAATATGTGTGAAATTTTAAGTGAGCCTTTTGGGGGTTTTTGTTTTTTCCTATGTTACTTTTCAAAGTGGAATACCTTCATACAGACACATGTAATCAAACATCATTATTCATATTTACATTCTCTTTGGAAACTATGGGATTCTTAGGGCCCAAAGCCAAGTGCCCAAGAACCCTGACTGAAAGTGTGCAGTTGCCTATTGGGGGAGCAATTGTTATATTATAAAGCCACAGTGTGCCTTTTTGCTACAGCTGGTAACAGCAAAATCAAAGCATTCTTGGGAGAAAATTCTCTATAGTTCTATCACACATCTTGCGGGCAGAGGCGCTGATTGCCCTTTGTTCCAGAGCTGCTTTTTTAAAATAACATTTGTATAATAAGTAGCCTTAAGTGGCAGAGAAAGTGTCTCCTTCTAGAGCATGAAGGGATGCTTACTGCTTATTATAAAAGATTCTGGTTCCCTAAGCTCAGAGTTTTCTGTCATGTAATGCAGTCTGCTGTGTGTGTGGGTGTCATGCGGCCCTCTTTATAACACCGTGTTGGAATAATTGGAGTCTTAGGAACCGGTTCCAGAAATTACTGATACTCTGGCTACTGCTATTGCTATATGGAATAAAGTCTTTGTCTTTGACCTAGTAGATTTCTGTCCTCTGCTCTATAAAACTGTAATAGGCTAACATGTTAGTTTGTAAGTGGGGCAAAATCTTAGACTCTTTATGCTTACTGACAGGAATGTCCTTTAAAAGACACATAAAGATGATGGCCCTTTCTTTTTCCTTTGTCCTCAATCCTTAGTGGATGTGGTGGGCTTAGGGATAACATAGCCTGAAGTGTGGCGTATGGATCAGATGGCCAGAGACCCACTCATCTGTGGCCTGGGTCAGATGGCAGGAGATCCAGTTCTAAATATAGAAGCTGGTGTGAGTCATAGGGAACGATTGATATTTCTCAGAAGGTAAGAGATTGTCTCTTTCTGACAATTTTGGGCACCTAGAGACAGAAAAGACACTGGATCTGATTTGAACTATATCTCTCTATATAGCTCAGATTCCACCCCCCAAAAAACATCATTTAAATTTACTTAGAGAACACACATGCGTGTGCAGTGTAGTCAACCTCATGTGCAGTGACCCATTACCTTTGGAGACAGAGCAGATGACGATAAGCCTCATCCGGGTAAGAACAGCTCAATTTAGCCATCATACCCAGGCTTTACCAGCCCAGGACCCCAAAGCCTACATTATTCTGATGGGTAGGATAGCAGCATTTCTTCATATCTGCCTTCCTAGTGTAACAACTTTAGGGAATGGTCCTGCTAGACTAGACAGAAATTTGACTCAAAATAGTTGAGGCCATGCCAACCTGAATAGGAGTGCCAGCACATGGCTTCTGTGTTATCTGTTACCTTACTGCTTTGAGAAGCATAAAGCCTCATCCAAAACAATGAGGTGAGGGAAAGCTTACAAAGAACACTGTGGAATGGCACTTTTCATATATGAGAAAATATTTGAAAATACATGCAATACATTAATACTATGAAAAAGAAACATTTATGAAAAACAATGAAAATCACTTCATAGGGGGAAGGAATATTTCAAATGCTTTACACAGTTCAGAGCTATTCAAATTGCTGAATATTTCTAGCACTTTCATGACCACTGTCTTTTTCACTCACCAGTTTTCTTCTTCAGCTTTCATTTAGCTAAACATCAATGGTATATTTTATTGTAAAAAGTATGGCAAATAAGAAGGGCATGATTAAAAGAGAATGCTTTCATCAGGATACAAATGTGCCAGCTAATTCTTAAAGACACTGTCTGCAGTTTTTTGTGAATTCTGGAAGCATCTGTGAAACTTTATATTAACAAGCCATTACATGTTAATAATACCTATCTCAGAGAACTCCTGTAATGATAAAGTAAGCTAATGTTTGCAAATTTCTTGGCACAGACAGCCTGGCACACAGTAAATGCTTAATATATGGTGACTATTATAATAGGAGGGGACCAGTTAAAAACATGAGTGTTTTGCACTTTAGGAGTTTCCAGAAGGAAGCCAAATTTTCATGTGTAATTTGGAAAGCATAAAATAGAGGTCAGGTGTGAAACTGGTTGCTAGGAGGTGATGGAGAAAGGCATGGAGGACTCTACCCACGGTTAAACTGGGTCAGATCAGGATAGACCCCAACAAAGCTGTGCTGTGAAATCATCTATGTCTCACAGAGGGACATTGGGATCCATCTACAAGGTGAGCCACCATCACCGTGAAGTCAAGGGTGAGGACACCAGTATAGCCTTCCCCCAGGGGCAAGGATATTCCATTAGCCTATATCCCAAAGCTCCAGGGTTTATACAGGATCCAGGAGAACTGCAAAGCACCAGGGCCCTACAAACAATAAAGGCAGGGACAGCTGGGAATGTGCCCTGGGTATTGTCACACAGCTTTACTTTCTAAATGTGGTTCTGTGTCCCGAAGCCCTGTATGAGCCATGGCTGCTGCACACTCAGCTCTTAACATCTTTCAGAAGGTGGGGCTCTATGAGCTGCTGGAGGTTCCACAGGTGCCGCCATTGCCCCCGGGAGCACTTGATGGGGCTTCACATCCAGATGTCTTGCCTCCTTTTACACAAATGTAAGGACAGCATTCATTTTCTGTCCAGTTGGAGACCTCTATTATTCATCTGCTGTTGGAGGAAAGAGGAGGTATTGAGATTGTTGTGTTTTCCTTATACCTTAAAAAGAGAGTAACTTTTTCTTTCCCTCAAAACTCATAGAATTAGAAACCTAGAAACTCAACGAGGTCAATTAATAAGACTGGATACAGGCTCTAATTTCTGGTTAGGAGAGGACAGCCCAGGGAAAGAGAGTTATTATGTGTTTGTTACAGGAACAGATACATTGTCTTTGTTTTTAGTCTTAACTACCAAGAGGCCCACAGGAAGCAATAGGTTGCCATTAGGAGTCTAATAAAGATAGGTGTTGTATAAATGATTGATGCCAGTTAAGATAAATATTGTATCAATTGGTATGGAGCATGAAGATGTTTCTGAAATTCCAGTTTGTTGGACCATTTTTAGAGTGCTCATTTTAAGGAAAGGTAGAAGAATAATCTGTGTTGTCGGTGAGACCCAGTGACTTTAAGGTCCTTGTGATTTCCCCATAGTCCCAGTTGTGCAGTATCTTTTTTGATTAAGCCAAGAAAACATGTAACTCAGCTTATAAAGAATATAAGCATAATTAAAAATAAAATAATGCAGCATTAAATATGTCTTCCTAGATAAATGAAAAGAGGGCTTTACACAGGAAGTAGAAAAGAAGATGCAGGCCAGGCATGGAGGCTAATGCCTGTAGTCCCAGCACTTTGGGAGGTCAAAGCAGGCAGATCATTTGAGGTCAGGAATTCAAGACCAGTGTGGCCAACATGGTGAAACCCCATTTCTACTAAAAATACAAAAATTAGCTGGGTGTGGTGGCGCGCACCTGTAATACCAGCTACTTGCGCGGCTGAGGCAGGAGAATTGTTTGAACTGGGGAGATGGAGGTTGCAGTGAGCCAAGACTACACCACTGCACTCCAGCCAGAGTGAGACTCTGTCTCAAAAAATAAAAAAGAAACAAAGATGCTAAGCCATATTATATTTTCATATACATAGTATTAAACATAGTAGTACTATTATGGTATGTTTTACAAACAGCAGGCAATGCAGTATGGAAAGACTGAATGCAGGAAGACTTGAGTGTATAATAGGGTAAATGAAGTTCAAGAACTCTTCAGATTGCCGGACTGGTATGAGGCCTGGCCCAGGTCACTTTCAGCTGTCTAACATGTGTTCCTTGCTGGTGGCACCCACCCAACATGAAAATGAGCTTTCTGATTAAGTCATCCCATAAGCCGGTGAGCCAGGCTCTCTGGAGTGGGTCAGATGAATGACTTCTAGCTTCCTAAGTGGTTTCTATGTGACAGTTGTGCTCGTGGTAGGGGTAAGGGTTTCAGAGAAGCACCCCATGATTTGAGGCAATTATACAGCCTGGCCCGTGACTGAGCCACACCAGCACCTGCCAGATGGCGCTGGCAGGAAGCAGGCAGGCGCTGTTTCAGCACCTCCTGATGCGGAAGCTCGGAGTTAGGGCCATACACTGTAATTGGCTCTTATGGCCCTTTGCACCTGTTAGCGAAGAGGCCGGACTATTTGTGTCATTCATGCACAGAAGATTTCTTTCTTTCTAACCTTTGGAGTTAGTGTTATTCTCATCCCACACTTGGAGGGAAAAAACATCAGTTCTCATTTCTGAACAAAAAGAAAAAACAATAGGCAAGGAAAGTAATGAAATTATTTTCTGTGAAGTTGCTTCATGAATGCAGTAAAATAAAGCAGACAGATGAGATAATATGATTTGGTTATTCCTCCTGGAATCTAGAGCCTGAGATGAAATTGGGGGTTTTCTGCCACAGGGCATCCACCTGGTTCCTGTGGGGGCCGTACAGACGAGACCCTCACGCTAACCAAGCAGCTTGGTAGATGAGGGTTGTGTTGGTGGTCTCCATGGGTTTATGATGTTCACCTTCCTTCCTATGCATTCCCTCAAGTCAAGCTGGTAGCCAAGCTTGAAGAGACATTGAAGATGTCTGGGAAATGCTTCTCCACGTGGTAGGTTCTGCACTTTTGCCTAGAATAAAGGAATTCGCACCAAGGGAGTCTGTAGTTATGCTTCTAATGAGGCAAAGGAGAATTAAAAGATAAGCCAAGGGGCTTCGTGGTGAAAGTACGTGAGCCGGTGGAGGAAGAAAAGGGGAAAATCTAGCCAACAAAGCAGAAGACTTTTTAAACTGAGAGTTGAAATGAGCCAGGAAAAGCAGCTCAGCACCTTGTTTTCTAAAGGAGATGGAGGAGGACCAAATGCAGAGACCTGAGAAGAAATGACCCCAGAAAAGAGTGAAACTGCACATCTACAAGTCATGCCTTATATAAAGTGTGTCCTATAGATCTTCAGGAAATACATGTGGAAGAAAAAGGATGCTCAAGACTTATAGTAATAATGGCTTGTCTGTTGTTCCCATGCTGTAGAAAGATTATGGACTTTGAATCCACAGGACTGGGTTCAAATTCTAGTTTGAATTCTTGCTGGGTGGTCTTGGATGAGTTATCTGACCTCTCTAAATCTGTGTCCTCCTTCTATAAAGGAGACAAGTGAGAGAACCAAAACAAGGGTAGGCACAAAAGTTCTCAGGGAATGTCTCTTTTTTTCCTGTTTCCTATTTCAGCCTTGGAAAAAATAGACACATCAAACACACACACACACACACACACACACACACACACCCCACACCCCATATCACTGTAGCTGAGGAGTCCTTCTGTAGGGGAGGTGGTGGGAGCATCAAGGGGTCAATCATGGGTGATGCACTCTTGGAGCATGAATCCAGGGTATGAGATTTTACAAACCCAATCTAATGCTGCCAACCGCTTGTGTTAGCCTAGGGTTCCCCAAAAGCTGAGCCAGAGACTACTTATACACAAGCCTTAGTCTCTGGCTCAGCATTTGGGGGCTTGTGCATAAGTAGCTTGTTTGGAAATGTGATCCTCAGGAGCAGAAATGCAGAAAGGGGGAGTGGAAGACAGACAGGGGAGGAGCCAACACAACCCTGCGTCGTTGCATTGGCTGTTTGATCCCAGTGGACTGGTGAAAGGGTTTATGAAGTGTTTCAGAACTGTCTGCCAGGGGATGAAATGGAGTGCTTTTATCCACTGACTCCAGATCTTCATTTGTCTAGAGTGGCCCTCACAACACTAACTCCCCTGCACTGCTGGGTTATGCTTGAGTGCAGAGTGGATTTCTAGAAATATTAACCAAAGATTAGAGATGCCTAAGGCAGGAAGCAGGAGATCCCCATGAGGGTCAAGGTGAGGCCACTGAGGCCACCTGTGCCAAGCTGCTCAAAGCCTCCAGGAAAACAGGTCTCTACAGCTGTGGCTGAAATAAGAGAAGCAACTGAGAGGATTTTGAAGTGGTACACACAAGGGGTCCAATACAACAACTCTAATGGATATGCCCTGTTTTTTTGCCTGGAAAGAAGATGCTAAAATAAAGAATTCCTTGGAGTGTCTTTGGCCTTTCAAGTCTATGATTCATGGAGATAAAACCAAAATTTGCTAAAAATCTGTTGATTAATAAAATATAAATTGACACAGCAATAACATTTGCTAATTTTATTCTCCAAATGATACCTATCAGCTGTAGACAATGTGTGGAGCAAAATAGAGTTATACTGTCTAGTTACAGGACAACAGACCTAACTTAGGTGGTGGTGATATATGCTGAAAACAGAGCAGTGCTTCGGCTTTAGGAAAATCTAGTGGAAAGTCGAGCTTATTGATCCTTAGGAGCACAACCTTTACCTGTGTTTTAAGTGGGTTTTATAACGATTGGGAAATCTTATTAAAGAAGAAACTTTGGAAGGGGTGCTGGGTGCTTTCAGAACAAAGGAGAGGACATAGGGAATATTTCCAAGTCAGCTTGGACCCATACAAAATTATAAAGTGGATTAAGTTTGTTTTCAGCCCCTTTCTGTCCACCAGTTCTCCTTATGTCCCCACATTCACTTCCCCTCCATCACTGTCCCCCTTTAGGAACCTAGTACCTAGTACCATACTGGAATGCTCAGATGCCCCTATGCAATCAGTTAATTTTTATTCATACTTCCAGTGTACCTAGAACCTTTCCAGGAATTGAATATAAGAACACCCCACATCATAAACCTTCCCCAAATAGCCTATCCTCTGTTCTCAAGTCCTGCCCATGACGGTAGATAATTTAAAAGGTTAATTTATATACATTGTGCCCAACACCTGTTTATGCACTGCTCCAGAGCCTCGGCCTCCCCATCTCTTGTTCCAGCTCTGTGTGGGCCCCAGCCAATTTCACACCAGTACCCCTCTCATCTCCCACCCAGTGCTCCCATGTTGACATCACTGCAGACTCCACTAATGCCCACGCTCTGGAATGCACACCCAGAGGTGCAAGGGGGTGAATCCTAGACCAAGCACATCCTGGGAGTAAGTTCTCACTTCCCCACTCCATCGCAGGGCTGGTTCTGAGCTGCCATTTATCCACCTTCTTGGGAGTGTGGTCTGTGGATTGAACAATAAGTCACACTCGCCAACTCAGTACTCCTCCATATCAGTTCTCCCTCCTTTCCAGCATCTCTCCCCTTGTACCTCATTCCTCCCTAAGATTATAGTCCCTGATAAAATAACACCCCATTCATTTTTTTTGATAAGTATTCATTAGGTATTTACTGTGGGCCAGGCACTGACTCTGGCACTGTGAGTACAGAGATGAACTTTTATATTCAATGACTTGTCTGATATTAGATGTTTTCTCAGAAGCCATATTGTTTAATGCCCTTTCTTGGATGTCAAGAAATCCTGGTCACGTGGTGGAGGGTGTGGCTTGCCTGAATGGGTTAAGGATTAGAATGGTTTGAGAAACGGA
Organism: Chlorocebus sabaeus; assembly: GCF_047675955.1. Lineage (NCBI taxonomy): Eukaryota > Metazoa > Chordata > Mammalia > Primates > Cercopithecidae > Chlorocebus > Chlorocebus sabaeus. Next base: position 81,351,105 of record NC_132924.1, on the reverse strand, counting down.
ATAGGAAGCAAAACTAGACAAAACCACTCAGGACCAGGTTCTGAGAGCAGAGATATCAGGCACTCTTTCCTCATGGGTCTGAGCCACCAGACAATTAAGAAAACTTGAAAACTTTTCAAAAAGTTTTTTAAAAAATTCAAATGTGATTTTAAGTTCTGCAGTACATGTGCAGGATGTGCAGGTTTTTCACTTAGGTAAATGTGTGTCATGGTGGTTTGCTGCACCTGTCAACCCATCACCTAGGTATGAAGCCCTGTATGCATTAGCCATTCATTTTGATGCTCTTCCTCCCTCCACCCCTGACAGGCCCCAGTGTGTATTGTTTACCTCCTTTTGTCCATGTGTTCTCATTGTTCAGCTCCCACTTACATGTGGTGTTTGGTTTTCTGTTCCTGCATTAGTTTACTGAGGATAATGGCTTCCAGCTCCATCCATGTCCCTGCAAAGGACATGAACTCGATCCTTTTTATGGCTGCATAGTATTCCATGGTGTATATGTACTACATTTTCTTTATCCAGTCTATCACTGATGGACATTTAGGTTGATTCCATCTCGTTCCTATTGTGAATAGAGCTGCAACGAACATACACATTCATGCATCTTTATAATAGAATGATTTCTATTTCTTCAGGTGTATACCCAATAATGGGATTGCTGGGATTTCTGGTTTTAGGTCTTTGAGGAACCATCACACTATCTTGCACAATGGTTGAACTAATTTACATTCCCATCAATAGTATCAGAGTGTTCCTATTTCTCTACAGCCTCGCCAGCATCTGTTGTTACTTGACTTTGATTTTTAAAAAGGCTTGTTAACCAATTATTCAACAGTTCATTTAGCAAATTCATATGAATTTAAGTGGTACTTCAAAAAGCTCACAATTTATCGAGTGAAAGAATTAACACTCATTATACGAAGTGATGAGTACGCTTATAAAAGTACACATGAGTTCTTTAGGAGAGGGTTAACAAAGACATTTTCCTCTAGAGAAACTCTATCCAATAGAACTTTCTGTGATGATGGAAATATTCCATTCTGTGTTGTCCCAACACAGTAGCCACTAGCCAGCCCCATGTGGCTGTTGGGCACTCGAATTGTGGACAGTGTGACTGAGGAACTGGATTTTTAATATTCATTAATCTTAATTTGAATGTAAGTAGCCACATTTGACTAGTGGCTGCTGTTTTTGACAGTGCAGTTCTAATGGTTGACATTTTAGTGGAGGCTCCAGGAATAAGTAGGTGTTATCCAGGCCACAAAGAGGATAGGAACCAAGTAGAAAGTGGAGAAAGCAGACTGGGTTGAGAGAACAACAGTGAACATGGACATCGGAGTGCTTGTTTGTTAGGCTTGTGAACAACAATAGAGAAAGCTAGAAATATACACAGAGGCTGTGTCATGATAGGCCTTGTGATTTTAACAGTCACCATTTACTAAGGGTTCACTAAGCTCCTGCCACATCACTATGCTCATTCCATACTTATCTCAACAGCCCTGGAGGTAGGTAAATTAGCCCCATTTTACAGGTGAGGAAACTAAGGCACACAGAGCTTGTTGAACATAACCAGTGCAACACAGCTTGTAGGTGACAGCACCAGGATTTAAACTAGGCTCTGACTCAACAGCCTATCCTCTTTTTACTTTTATCACTTTCCCCCACGTGGGTCTGTCACATGGGAAATTTGGGCTTCATGTCCTTATAGGCAAAACTGTTCAGAATTAGGGATTTTCCCTAGACAAGAATGTATAGTGTAAAAACAAGGGGGAAAAGGAGTTGAGAGGGCTGGTCAGAAAAATGAAGGGTGCCCCATGGGACCTAAGCTGGAAAGAGAAGGAAGTGAAGAATAGAATTTTTGGAGAGTGGGAATAATGTGAAGCTGAAGGACCAGGGGCAGGAGGAATAATTAAGAGAAAGCACCACACACAAGGCTGAT